>NC_086444.1:206417224-207077224 GCF_028390025.1 Pseudophryne corroboree
TGTGTGTGAGCTGACGCTGCTGTGTGTGCTGTGTGTGCTGACGCTGCTGTGAGTGAGTGAGAGTGAGGGAGAGTGTATAAGAGTGAGGACCCTACCACTACCGGGCCGTTGCTGCAAGCAGCCAGTGGAGTGTGTAAGTGAGTGTGTGAGTGCAAGTAAGTGTGTGAGGGCCACATTCAGTGTGTGAATAAGGGTGTGAAAGAAAAAAGGAAGGAAGTGAGTGAGTGGGCGCTGCTGAGGGGTGAGAGAGTGTGAGTGCTGTTGCAGGGCGAGAGTGACTGAGAGTGTGTTACTAGGGAAGAGAAAGGGTGTGAGGGGTGCTGCTGGGTGTGAGGGTGTGCTGCGGCAGCCACAGACTGCGTGAGTGTGGACTGTGAGCTGTGGATGAAGCAGGTGCCAGGTGCACGGCAGCTAGCGAGAAGGAGGTGCAGAGAGCTTAGCATCTGCAAGGAGGAGTATCGGTGATGCAGGAGAGGTCCCACTCAGATAAGTATTGAATATTTACTGTATTGTGTATGTGATTGAATTGACTGTTTCTGCTGTGTTATGAATATTGATTCTCTACATAGCTAGGTCATAGTCAATATCATATTGAATAGTTTTGTATTGTTTGCATTGTTCTTCTGAAGGTAATAGGGAGTTGAGTTTTCATACGATGGGAGGAGCCGTGATTGAGAATCTCACTCAGTGCGTGTCGTGCAACATGTATGCGCACATGGAGCAGCCGTCCCAGTGCGAATACAATTGCGCGAGATGTGTGCGAACGGTTGCCCTGGAAGCCCAGGTAACTGATCTGGAGCAAACCGTTTCACGACTGAGGGATATTCATAATCTTAAGCAAGGTTTAGATAGAACAGTGGATGAGTTGAGGGAGGGGTCACTGGTAGATGAGGAAAATCATGTAGCCAGCTGGATCACTGTTAGAAGGAAGAAAAAAAAAAAGGGGGAGGCACGACATCTCTGATCTATCAAACCCGAACAAATTTGCCCGATTGGACGAAGATTCAGTGGATGATAGCGAGGAAATGACGGAGTCGGAGGAGACTGCTCCCTCTAGCAAATAGAGGAGTGGTTCCTCTGGCTCAGATGGGATGAAAGATAGAGAGGCACCCAGGCAGATGCTGGTGGTAGGGGACTCTATCAGAAAGGCAAATAGGGCAATCTGCTACCGGGATCCTGATCGCCTTATGGCCTGTTGTCTCCCGGGTGCTCGGGTACGGCACATCGTGGACCGGGTAGATAGATTGTTGGGTGGGGCTGGGAAAGACCCGGCGGTCTTGGTGCATGTTGGCACCAACGACAAAGTTAGCGCCAGGTGGCATGTCCTTAAGAAAGATTATAGGGACCTAGGCCATAAACTAAAAGAAAGGACTCTGAAATATTACCGGTGCCACGCGCTAGCCCAGGGAGGCAGAGGGAGATTAGGGAGGTAAATGTGTGACTTAGAGACTGGTGTATGAAGTAGGGGTTTGTGTTCTTGGAACACTGGGTGGACTTCTCAGTCAGACGCCATCTATTTTGTTGCAATGGATTGCACCTGAATGAGGAAGGGGCTGCGGTGCTGGGGGGAAGGATGGTTAGTAGGTTGGAGGAGCTTTTAAACTAGGAGCCTGGGGGGAGGGTTTAGTTAGAAAATACGGGTCATGCAGCAAGAATAGTAAAGATGGTGGTAGTGAGCTAAATGGGGGTGGAGAAGGGGGGGGGGGGGGAGCAGCCGGCAAGGGCAAGGGTATTAGCATGGGTTCTAAAAAGGGTATTAACAAATGTATTGCAAAAGCATTAACCAACAACATCTATGTGTCATCTTTACAGCATATAGAAAAAGATGTACGTAGCATAAGGGATAATACTTATGTCAGGGTGGAGAATTTAGGCCGAAACTCTGGGATGATCAAAGAGATGAGTAAGGTGGGCAGTATTAAGTATGGTGGGGGTAGAAAGGGAGCGAGAAGGACAGTCCGTAAGAGTAACTCTAGGGATGCACTAGTAAATCATGATAGGATACCTTTAAAAAAAACAAGCGGATAAGGGAACCACTAAACTAAAATGTATGCTTGCAAATGCAACAAGTCTAGCAGATAAATGGGGGAATTGGAATTGTTAGCATCAAAGGCTGAGGGGGACATCCAATTATCCCTGGTAAAACATTGGGTCTGAAAAATGGCAGTTTTTCTGACTTTTTTCCGATGTTTCACCGGGTTTTTTTTTTACAGGCTATCCAGATGGATCACCTGTAAAAAAAAAAAAAACCTTCTCCCGAAAACACACAGGTTCAGTGAAACCTGTGTATTTTCGTGTGAAACAGCCCCGTTTTAGACGAAAACGAGCTGTTTCCGAGGAGTCTGCTTCGCCTACCGGAGGCAGGTGAAACAAAATCCCCGATAAGCCGGCGCGTGCCGCGTCTTATCGGGGCTAATTAGCTAGCCCCCAGCGGGACAATTAGCCCCGGTAATTTACCGTGGCTAATTGGATATATGTCAGAGCTTTATATTATAGGTATTACGGAAACATTGTGGGACAACTCTCACGACTGGGTTGCAAACTTGGAGGGGTATTCTCTTTTCAGGAGGGACAGAGTAAACAAAAGAGGAGGAGGTGTATGTCTTTATGTTAAACTGTCTCTTAAACCGTACTTAAAGGAGGTTATTTATGAGGGGACAGGTGATAACGTGTAGTCATTATGGGTTGAAATCTCAAGTGGGGGTATAGATGCAAAAAAATTAGTTATAAGTACATGCTACAAACAGCCAGATATTAGCATACATGAGGAAGAACAACTCTTGCAGCAAATCGAAAGGGCTGCAGGATTGGGGGACATCCTAGTGCTTGGGGATTTTAACTATCCTGATACTAATTGGAGTAACGATACATGTGTTAAAGCTAGGGGCAACAGGTTCTTAAATTTGTTAAAAGATCACTACTTGTCTCAATTAGTCGAGGACCCAACTAGGGGTACAACTATTCTAGATCTAGTAATTAATAATAATGTGGACATCATATCGGATACTAAAGTTGGGGAGACCTTGGGTAACAGTGATCACTATATGATCACTTTCAATATCAGTTTCAAGAAACATTGCTATAAGGGTTCAAAAAAAACATTTAACTTTAGGAAGGCTAACTTCAGTATGCTGAGATGTGCATTAAACATTGAGTGGGAAGTTTTGTTTCATGGTAAGAACACTTCGGAAATGTGGTATGCTTTAGAAGGGTTGCTGGATAGCAATATTCCCAAATTTATCCCCATGGTCAGAAAGCGCAGGAGTACCAAACTCAAAAACGATGTGGCTTAACATGAAGGCCAAGACCGAAATCGATAAAAAGAGGCGTGCTGTCAAGGCATTTAAATCTAATGGTAAGGAGGATTCATTCCAGTACTACAAGGAATGCAATCAAATATGCAAAAATGCAATAAAAGCAGCTAAAATTGATAACGAAAAGATAATGCTATAAAGAGTAAAACCAATCCTAATTTTTTTTTAAATACACAAACAGTAAAATGTTAAAAAAGGAGAACATAGGTCCATTAAAAGATGAATTTGGAGTATTGTTAAATGATGACGAATCAAAAGTAGAAATACTGAACAAATTGTTTTCATCAGTGTTCACCAGAGATGAACTGATGGTGGGAGTAGTGGATAGCGATAGTGACAGTAATGTTTTGTGGTTAGATACTTGTTTAAGAGAAGAAGTAGTCAGGGATAGACTACGCAAAATAAAGATTAAGAAATCACCTGGCCCGGACGGACTTCATCCGAGGGTTCTTATAGAGCTTAAGTCACAACTAGCAAGACCCCTGTACTTGATTTTAAATAGTTCAGTTAGATCTGACATGGTACCGAAGGATTGGCGTATAGCGGAGGTAGTGCCATTATTTAAAAAGGGATCAAAAAATCATCCAGGTAACTACAGGCCGATTAGTTTGACATCTATAGTGGGGAAAATATTGGTATAGCATACAGGAGTATCTGCAGACCACTAAGATTATTAGCAAGAACCAGCACGGATTTGTGAGGGACAGATCATGTCAAACTAACTTATTTAACTTCTACGAGGAAGTGAGCGACAATCTTGACCAAGGAAAAGCAGTGGATGTGGTCTACTTAGATTTTGTAAAAGCCTTCAATACAGTGCCTCACAGGAGATTAATCATCAAATTAAAAGAGCTTGGCCTAGGAAAAACTGTTTGTACATGGATAAGTAACTGGCTGGAAAACAAGGTACAGCGAGTAGTGGTCAATGGGAAGTCCTCAAGCTGGACACCAGTTTTCAGTGGAATACCACAGGGGTCCGTACTCAGGCCACTACTGTTCAACATATTTATCAATGACCTAGAAATAGGCCTGGAAAGCACAGTGTCAATCTTTGCAGATGATACTAAACAGTGTAGGGTAATTAATTCAGGAAAAGATGTGGAGTCTCTGCAGAATGACTTATCTAAACTTGAAATCTGGGCGTCTAAATAGAGAATGAGGTTTAATATAGAAAAATGCAAGGTTATGCATTGTGGGACTAAAAACAAACTTGCATCCTATATATTAAACGGGGAAAGTTTAGGGGTAACAGTTTTGGGAAAGGATATGAGGGTACTCATTGATAATAAACGTAATAACCGTATACAATGTCAAAGTGCAGTAAAGAAGACAAGGAAGGTGTTAGCGTGCATAAAACGGGGAATTGAGACAAAGGACGAGGATGTAATTCTGCCGCTGTATAAATCATTGGTACGTCCGCACCTGGAATATTGTGTTCAGTTTTGGGCACCACTGTATAAAAAAGATATTGGTGAATGAGAGAGGGTTTAAAGGCGAGCTACTAAATTGATTAAAGGGCTTGAGGAACTGGATTACGAGAAAAAGCTTACTACTAGGTTGAACATGTATACAATGGAAAAGAGGCGTCTAAGAGGAGACATTATTAATGTCTTCAAATATGTAAAGGGGCACTACAAGGAGTTATCAGAGGAATTATTTATTAAAAGAACACTGTTTAGGACACGCGGGCACTCGCTGAGGCTGGAGGAGAGAAAATTCCGCACGCAACGGAGGAAAGGGTTCTTCACTGGTAGGGCAATAAGGATTTGGAATTCCTTGCCAGGGAAGGTGGTAATAGTGGACACTGTAAATGCATTTAAAAGGGGATTGGATGAATTTCTGATTGAAAAGTATATCCAAGGTTACAACACTTAAAATATTGAAGTTGTTAATCTGGGTGTAACGTGATTTGTAGTTGTTAACTAGTCATAAAACATTCTTCAGCAGGCACATTAAAATCAACTCAACTTAATACAATAAACAGGTTGAACGCGATGGGCATTTTGCCTCTTTTCAACCTCAAATACTATGTTACTATGTAAGGGACTTATACTGCAGCACTGGACATATGGCATCAGAGGACACAACCACTGTGACTGGACAGATGCTGACAAGACACGGACACTGAGGATGGATACACATCCTCTCTCTACACTCTCCAATGCCACAGTGAAAATGGCGGGGACGTGCGGCTGTGAGAATCTGACAGTGGGATGATGACGTTTTGCCTCATTCTGGTTTCGGAGTTAGGCGGGAAAACCCGAGCCTGACTCGGATTCGGGCTCGTGACGTGAAGTCCGGTAGGGTTCGGTCCTCTGAGAACCGAACCCGCTCATCTCTAATTGCGGTGCATATGCATGCGCAGTTAGTACCTGGTCCCCGCTGTGCAAAAACGCACAGCAGCGATCAGATCTGAATGACCCCCTTAGTCTCCGGAACATGGTGGGTACCATGTTCTGGAGACCTTTGCATGCGCAGTAGACTCTGGCATTGTGCTACTGCACCGCGAAGAGGAGGGTCCCACCTAGGGTTGCCACGTCTCCCGGATTTGGTGGCAACCCTCCAGGAGGCTTTCCCCTCACCCAGATTCCAGGATTCTCCCGGAATAAGGGGACCTGGCAGCGGAGGCGGGTCTGTGAGCGGAATAAGGGGACCTGGGAGCGGAGGCTGGAGTGGAGGCAGGTCTGTGTTAGACATGGCCGTCTCGCCCCCTGTGTGTGCGCCGCACGCACCGCTGGACTGACACAGACCTGTCAGTCTTAGCAGAGCTCTGCCTCCACCAGCCCACAAACCAGTGGGACTGCTGGGGGCGGCGCCGGCAGCAGTGCGTGCGGCGCGCAGGACGGCCATGAATTGCTTAATTTCGCTGCTCCCATGGAGTTGGATTATGGAAGGTTATGGAAGGTTAGACTATTTGTGTTGGTGTAGTGGGATACATTTTGTGTGTTCTGTATTTGTTGTCTTTGCTCTCATGTGTGGGGGAGATATTCTAAAGGGGGTTATTTGTGATCTAAGTAGATTATTTAAATGTACTTACGTAGGCTAGTGCGGCACTAGTAGTGCCCCAGTGTCGCTCGGCACGGCAGACAGAAAGTGCCAGTCTGGCACTGTCTGTCTTCCGCACCGAGTGACACTGGGCACTACTAGTGCCGTACTAGCATAGGTGAGTACATTTAAATAATAACTGTAATGTAATTAATAAATGCATTGAAAAAGTTATTTCTGAAGGAGGTCACTGACGTGACAGGCACTGACAACTGTTCTGGACTTTTTGTCTATATGAATGTAGTTTTTTCAAAATTTGGTGTATTTCTAATAAAATACATATTTACTATTTTATAAATATGGTACATCATTTTATTTACACAAACATTGCTTGGTGTCGGGGAGGAGGGGTGGGGGGTGGGGGTCAAGATTAGGGGGGTAGATCTCCAGGAATCAATAATACATGAGGTGGCAACCCTAGGCCCACCCGAAGTCTGCACATGGGCACCCTCCTTTGTTAAAATGATGTTTTCACAGTGATCCAATGCTGTTTCTTATGATGCAGCAGCAGCAGCAGATCACGGAAGCAGGAAGGAGACATCTATTTACACAGAATTTCTCCTGCTGCATTAGCATATTTAGGACAGAGCAGTGGATCACAGAAACAGGCAGGAGACATCTATTTACATAGCTGTCTCCTGCTGCATTAGCATATTTAGGATGCAGCTTTTTATCACCGAAACAGGGCATCCTAGCATCCTAGCGTCCTAGCATATTTAGGACGCAGCAGCAAATCACAGAAACAGGCATGAGACATCTATTTACACAAGGTGTCTCCTGCTGCATTAGCATATTTAAGAGGCAGCAGCGGATCACAGAAGCACGAAGGAGACATCTATTTACATAAACCGCCTCCTGCTGCATTAGCATATTTAGGACGCAACAGCAGATCACAGAAGCAGGAAGGAGAATCTATTTACACAATACGCCTCCTGCTGCATTAGCATATTTAGAAGGCAGCAGCGGATCACAGAAACAGGCAGGAGACATATATTTACATAAGTTGTCTCCTGCTGCATTAGCATATTTAGGATGCAGCTTTTTATTACCGAAACAGGCAGGAGACCTAGCGTCCTAGCATATTTAGGACGCAGCAGCGGATCACAGAAGCAGGAAGGAGACATCTATATACATAAGCCGCCTCCTGCTGCACTAACATATTTAGGACGCAACAGCAGATCACAGAAACAGGCAGTAGACTTCTATTTACATAAGCTGCCTCCTGCTGCATTAGCCTTTTTAGAACGCAGCAGCGGATCACAGAAGCAGACAGGAGACTTCTATTTACACAAACCGCCTCCTGTTGCATTAGCATATTTAGGACGCAGCAGTGATGTGAAGTGCGCCCACCTTTGAATCAGGCCTAATAACTCCTTATCCTATCTCTTCCATTGAGACAGGAGTCAAATTATTGGTGGAATGTTTTGTTATATTCCCAATACAGATTTTTCCATGTTACGTCTGGTTACTGGGACTTCCTATCCTCTACTTCTATGCTATTATGGGTTTGTTGTGGTCTCCTGTCTGTCTTTATGATGTCTGGTGGATACAGTGCTACCCCCTCCCCCCCCACACAGTTAAAGACTACACATATTTTTCCCATTTACACTCCTTGTACTCCCACATTGTTTAATTTTACTAGATAAGTGGATGCTTCAGTACATTCATAGGTCCTAGTTCATCCCCATAGTCAGATCTGACCACGCAGCTGTTACATGGATGAGGGATGGGATTTACTTTTGAATGCCCCCTAAGCCTTGGTGCTTTCTGGGTTTCTTATTGTCCTCACCTGAGGCAACCCAATAATTAACAGATGCATTTGTCTCTTATCAAACCACCAATTGCCCCTAGACTCCATTTAAATGTTTTGGCAGGCCCTTAAAGTCATTCTATGAGGTGTGGCCATTCAAACAGACTCTCGTCTCTGCCGACAGTACATACACTGCGAGCAGCTTTGCAGTTGCAATCAATGCTGAATTAAGCCCTCTGTCCTCAGGACCAAAGATGCGCAGCTGGGCATTGCGATTGTAAACACTCTGCTGTGGCTGTTGTACCCTTTCTAAGTGCTTTCTCACTATGGACATCACTGCAGCCATTCTTTCCTGTATCTGAGAAACAAGCGCAAAAACAGTTTGGTGCATGTCTATCACCTGCTGGCAGTAGTGTGCGGTGAGGTCAGTGGCTGGTGAGGCACTGCAGCCACAATGTTCGCTGAGTCCTGCCGATGACCACTACCCCAGCTGAGCTGATGCCATCTACCGCCCTCGAGCCTATGCCTGCTACTGCCACCGCCCCTGATGCTCGCTACCGCCACAGCTAACCGATGCCACCGCCTCTAATGACCTACAAAATCGGCACCATCAACCGCCCCCGCCACCATTTCACATCTCACTCTGATGCCACCAATGCCCGCAGGCACCTGTCCTGCATCTGGGACCTACATATTAAGGAGCAAGTTTGGATAATCATTCCTACATTGAATTCCTCTCCTTAGCATCACACTGTGGGCTCTATACAGGACTTTACCGAGGACGCTCGGTAATACCAGCCCCTAGGAGAGGTAATATTGCATACTATCCATTGTATATTTGACCGCTGGGCCCTCATCTTCTCCTATTATTGGAGAAAAGTTCTGCTGCTTTCATAACTTTTTTTTTTTTTTTTAAGTTTCATTTCCTCAGTCATCTCAGTTATAATAAACTGTGGAGAGCTAAATTGTAACTATCTAGTTACATTACTGTTACAATTTTAAACAGTATCAACCTCATACCCTGAATCAGGGGAATATTATACACAAGTTTAGATTGATACTGTGTGTCCATACAACGGTGTTTTCAGAGTATAGATACTTATATACATCTTTTAAATATGGTTATTTTTATTCACTGTTGACGTATTTAACATTACAATAAACAATTTTATATAGATGATTCTTTGTCAACTCTCCATAATTTACACCCATTTGCAATACCCCAAGCGCAGACGTTTTCTTTTCTAATGCCCGCAGCTTGCCTGCTCATCAAACAGGTGGCTAATATGTTTTACATTTTTATAAAATAAAAAACAAATATTAGTTTTTTGAAATTGGGGAGGGAGTGGAGGGAGTACATGAATGCAATTTTGTCCCTTGCTGCAGTAATCCTCCTGCCATAGAGCCCTTCTCACCCCGCCTGGCAGACCTCACAAGAAAAGTCTACAGCTGCCGTACAAGGTCCCTGTCAGCTGGGTCTGGGGTCACCATGGCTGCAGACATGCCCCCCCCCCCCCCCCCCCCGCCTCGCCCCTCTCACCCCTCAGAACTCCCAGTGCCCGTAGTGATCCTTCTGCAAAAGGGTCCTCTCAACGATCGCTCATCCTCCCCTATATGGCACTCCCTGCTCATCTGGACCCACGACTAGCGCTCACCTGGACACAAGCTGATGATGTATTGTACAGAGAAGATTCGGGTAGGGTGCGGGGACATTGGGGACCCACAGAAGTGTAGAAAACGTCCGGATCCACCTTTGACAGTGCCGGTCGCAACCTGACCCGGCCAGGGTCACGGAAGAGACGCAAGAGAAGTGGGGATCGGGGAACACAGGGATCTGTGCGCCTGTCAGAGACTGTTTCAGAGAGGGTTGCGGTAATGGTAGGACCGGCTCTGCTCACTGCCCAATTACATCTGTTTCAGTGACAGGGGCGTGCATTCCTATGAGCTGAAAGCAGCCCCTGTTAAAGAGGCACTGCTATTAAGTGCCACTTACAGGGTTTTTTTTAATGGGTTTTTGATGACCGATGCTTGGCCCCGCTCCCTGCTTGCGGCCCATTCACATTGACATCGGGAGGCACCGAGAGGGGTGCCTCCAACACACATTGAAAACTGTTTTATACATGCTAAAAAAAAAAAAAGATTAAAATAATATAAAGACTAAAGGATTAATTATTAAAATAATGCTAAGAAGATATTCTGTGTCATAAGTATCTTATTAGTATTATTTTAATCATTAATGACATGGGTGGCACTGCACTGAGGCACTGAGACTTCTGCACGTCCCTGCCTGCTGGCAATATTTTATTATTTGTAATCAGTTTGGAGACCTGTTTGCCCATTCTTCATGATGTAATAGACAGCTTTACCGCAGCCTCTCTATACAAATGATATACTCCTAAAACTGATGCTTAAACTTTTAATATATATGGGGAGGCATTATGGGGGTTATTTAGGTTTGTTAGCAAATAAAAAAAAAATAAGCAACTGGGCAAAAACAGGTGGGACAGATGTAACATACGTAGATTTAGGTTTGGGTGGGTTATATTATTTCTGTGCAGGGTAAATACTGGCTGTTTTATTTTTACACTGCAATTTCGATTTCAGTTTGAACACACCCCACCCAAATCTAACTCTCTCTGCATATGTTACAGTACATCTGCCCCACCTGCACTGCACATGGTTTTGTCCAGTTGCTTGCTTTTTTGGTTTGCTAACAACTCTGAATAAGGCCCAATATCGTCTAAAGTTATAATATCAGTATCACTGGAAATTCAAATCTCTCCTTTATCTTGATATTTATGTTCCACATAGGTCAATTTAGACCCAGTGATTAATCATAGAGCTGCCTTTGTGAAATGTTGGTTGGGTTTTGACGTCTCCTGGTTAGGCCGCTTGGTTTGGCTTGGTCTTCCCAAAACGTATGTATCCTTTTTGTACTATTCCATATTCTAATTTTAAAACATTCTTTAACAAATGACTGCTTTCTTACGTATGGAAGGGTAAAATCCTTGTTTAGCTTACTCTGTTTAGCTTACTCTAACCTTATTGAAACTAGAAGTCAGGGTGAGCTTGAAGTCCCCAATTTGTCAATTACCATTCTGTACGTCTAATAGCTCCCTCCTAATTCTAAACCATGGGTCGACTTTGAAAGGGCATTATTACCCATTATCCTCTTTGTCATGCCTTCGGCAAATGTTTGTTATACTGTGCATCTATCTTATCCCTGTGTTTACTAGAGATGTGCGGCGGGCACTTTTCGTGTTTTGTGTTTTTGTTCTAATTCCCCGCTCGTGTTTTGGTTTTGGCTTGGTTTTTCCAAAACCACCCTTTCGTGTTTTGGTTTTGGATGATTTTTGAAAAAAGCATGAAAACAGCTAAAATCACAGAATTTGGGGGTAATTTTAATCCTACAGTATTATTAACCTCAATAACATTCATTTCCACTAATTTCCAGTCTATTTTGAACACCTCACACCTCACAATATTATTTTTAGGCCAAAATGTTGCACCAAAGTGGCTGTATGACTAAGCTAAGCGACACAAGCAGCTATTATAATTTTAAAAAGAGAGCGCAGATACAATTGATAAAAAGTTTAATCCACATAGATATACATAGACAATAAATAAATTATAAGATAAATGACACCACCCGTGGAGGATGGAACACGATAGATACTTGCAAGTGTCGACACTATATTAAGTCAGTAGTAACATAGATGTCCAACCATGTATTGATCAACACCTGAGGTGTCAGTGAGTAAATCTGTGTTCATATGTTACTTTGTTGCCATAGCACTCCTTATATGGATGCTTGATTTACTATGTATCCCACAGTCTTAGCACAAGTATAACAATGCACACACTTCACCTTTTGTAATAAGGACTACCACTTTGTTATGCTCACCGCTACAGAGGTGTTTACAAACATCCTTTTGCTGTTTATTCAACGGAAATTCTGGAGTCCACCGAAGCTCATGGTGAGCTATAGGCCAAGTTGTTAATGTCGGTGACCAGGATATGTAAGCGTGTTGTTGGAACCAGCCGGCAGCTGGTAACAGACCGTGGAGATGTATTACATGGGAGTCCTGATGACAATCAACAAGGTGAGTAGATCAGCTCTGGATGTAGCTGCAGTTCGTAGCAGGCTGTAAGCCAAGTTTGCTGTTGATCGGGATTGCCAAGATCACATTACCGGAGAGACTGATCAGAGCAGGTGGCAGCTTAACCAGGAGCCGAAGAGGAACAGCTGTAGTATCTGTGGAGCAAAGTACTTGTGAGTCCAAAACTCCATGGAGGTGGGCTTCCGACGCGTTTCTCCGCTGTACTCAGAGTGCGGTTTCTTCACAGGAAATATGTGTGAACAAATGTGTGGCACAAACACCAGGACCATCTAGGGTTGGCACTGCAGCACCACTGCACTAATGGCGGATACCGGACGCATGTCTAACACCAGCATAGTTGTTATGGCCTCAGTAATCTGCTTTGCACCAGGGTGTGTGTGTGTGTGTGTGTATATATATATATATATATATATATATAGAAAGCAAGTGGCAGTGGCACTCTCAGGAATTAGGCATTAATTCACACATGACACGGCGGTCTCTGTTTCAAGTATCAACGTTTCCATAATTTAATATCGTCATCAGGATAACAAGCATTACAAAGTGAAAACATTTAAATACCTACTCACCCACCTCGTGCATCCAGATCATCGCCGCGAGCGCCGGGTCATCTGACGACACCCCATCGCGTCGCACACATCCTGTGCGCCCGGCGACTCGTGCGGTAACCTGGCAACCGTACAAACACTGTGACGTCACTGTGTGCAATAAAAACATAACAAAACACTGTTGATCTAGCGCTTCCATAATTGAACTGAAATAGATACATATTAACAAAAGGTAGAAATTACTTCTGTAATTAGTGAAAATATGAGCTCATAGAACATACACATATAGTTACTCGCAGATACTGAATGCAGCCAATCTGGATAGCGGAATCAAAATACATTTTTAGAACAAAAACCTCACTGCTGATCCCTTAATAATACGGGCAGTCTACAGGGCACTCGAACATATATTAAACAAGAGTATATGATACCACATATGGAAAAACGTATAAGTAATAAAAGATTAAGTGCACCCCATCTGAATAAACTAGCAAGGGTAGTTACAGCAATTTACACATGGTTCATTCAAAGAAGAAGGGAGAACTACTCAGGAAACTATTTTTTCAAATAAAACAATTAAGGGGGAGTTGTTCATTTAAACCTTTGGGGGCAATGGTGCTAAGACGGTGTATCCACCGTGTCTCTCTCTGCAGAAGGGCCTTGCCCCTATCCCCACCCCTTAACCGTTTGGGTTCAGAATCTTTAATTTTGTACCTCAATGTTGCAAAACCATGATTCAATAATTTAAAGTGTCGGGCCACCGGTTGATTTAGCCCACCTTTGCCACCTTCTAGTGCATTTCGTATGGAGGACCTGTGAGGCGCCATGCGCTCCTTAAACTGTCTTGTGGTCTTCCAACATAGAGGAGACCACACGGACAGCGGATAATGTACACTACAAAGGTGCTGCTACAAGTTAGAACCTGTCGGATAGCTATCCGTTCCCCCGAATGTGGATGGGAGAATGAATCACCGTACTCTAAATAACTGCACGTAGTGCAGCCCGTGCATCGATAGCATCCCGCTTTTCTAGATAGAAACGTGCTGCGACCACTAGTCTTTCTTTCCGAGATGTCATTCTTGACAAGCCAGTTACGGTTCCTAGTATAACTTGCCATAACCTTGGCGTTATTCAACATCGGAAGATCAGGATCAGAGGTTACAACAGGCCATAAGTTCTTAATGGACTTAGAAATTGCCGGACTGGCAGTATTAAATTGCTGTACAAACGGCATAATGTCCATTTGCTGTTTTCTCTTGACTGCTAATGGGGCCAAAGTCGCTGCACGAGGAATAGCGAGTACCTTCTTCTTGGCTTTAATGAGGTTCTTGTAGTTATAACCTCTAATAACAAATTTCTTAATCATGATGTCAATTTCTTTCGTAGTTTCGGTCAAATCATCAGAAATACGATGAATTCTCAAAAACTGTGAGAAGAGTAATCCCTTCTTTGTGGAGATCGGATGATGGCTGCTACTATGCAAAATACTGTTCCTATCCGTCTCCTTCTTGTACAAACCTGTACAGATTTTACCATTAATGAGAGAAATACTGACATCTAGATAGTTGACACATTCTGTGCTTATGTGATACGTAAAACGGATGGTGCCCTCCATAGAGTTCACAGCAGCTATAAGATTGGAAAATTCTGTTTCCGTGCCCGTCCAAATTAATAGCAGGTCATCAATGTAGCGCATAAAGAATGGTATCTTTGCGGCCACATTGCTATTACTAAAGAATGCTTGTTGCTCTACCTCGAACATGTAGGTGTTGGCAAAGGCTAGTGCCACGCAATATCCCATGGCACAGCCCTGTTGTTGTACAAACCAGCGGGAGTCAAAAAGAAAATAATTTCTTTTGAGGGTCAGTTCTAAAGATTTTATAAAGAATGACAGAATTTTCCAAACAAATGTCCCTAACGCAAGGGAAAATACTTATCGAGGTTGTATGTAAACGCTAGAAGCATTACTGGTAAAAAGGGCGAACTAGAAATACTTGCAGCAAGCAAACAGTATGATATTATAGGCATTACTGAAAGTTGGTGGGACGAATCTCATGATTGGACAGTCAATCTAGATGGCTATACACTGTTTAGGAGAGACAGACTAAATAAAAAGGGTGGAGGGGTGTGTCTTTACGTAAAGCCGTTTTTAAAACCTGATATACGGGAAGATATTCAGGAGGGGACTGTAGACACTGTCGAGACATTATGGGTAGAAATTGCATGCGGGGAAAAAGGAATAAAAAAGTTAGTATTGGGTGTGTGCTATAGGCCGCCTGGTATCAACGTATCTGATGAGGAATTGTTACTAAAGCAAATTGAAAGAGCAGCAGGAGTAGGAGACATAGTAGTGATGGGAGATTTTAACTATCCAGAGATAAACTGGAAAAACGATTCATGTGATACTGCTAGGGGCAATATGTTTAGTTCAACTAATTGAGGAACCAACTAGGTACAATGCAATCTTAGACCTGGTATTAACAAACAATGGGGATTTGGTATCAGGTATTATAGTAGGGGACCCATAGGAAACCGTGACCACAATATGGTCACATTCAATATCAGTTTTCATAAACAGCCCTATACTGGCTCAACTAGGACTCTAAACTTTAGCAAAGCAAATTTTGAATAGATGAGGGTATTTTTTAGGAATATTGAATGGGAAGGTTTGTTTTTAGGAAAAAATACTACGGAGAAATGGGAGGTACTAAAATTCCTGCTAGCTAAAAATACTCTCAAATTTATTCCTATGAGCAGCAAAAGAAGGAATAAAAATCATAAACCGATGTGGCTTAACAAAAAGATAAAGGAACTTATGGGCAAGAAAAGGTGAGCATTTAAAAAATACAAATCTGACGGGGAAGCAGAGTCATTTCAGCACTAAAAGGAATGTAACAAAATATGCAAAAAGGAAATAAGAGCGGCTAAAGTAGAAACTGAAAAACTAGTAGCAAAGGAAAGCAAAGCGAATCCCAAAAAAATCTTTAAGTACATTAATAGCAAGAGATTAAAGAAGGAGAGTATAGGTCCTTTAAAAGACAAGTTGGGAGTCTTAAGCAAAAATTATAATGACATAGCGGACACACTAAATTAGTTTTTTTCAACAGTATTTACTAGAGAGGACCCAATTCAGGGACTAACACATAATCTCAATAATGAGAATATCCCACTGATAGGTACTTATTTAAGCAAGGAAGTAGTCTGTGACTGATTAAAACATTTAAAGATTAATAAGTCACCAGGTCCCGATGGTATTCACCCAAGGTTTCTAATGGAGCTTCACTCTGAACTTGCAAAACCGCTATTTTTGATCTTTAAGGATTCAGTAATATCAGGTATGGTTCCCAAAGACTGGCGTATAGCGGAAGTAGTGCCTATATTCAAAAAGGGAAGTAAAGCTGAACCAGGTAATTATAGACCAGTTAGTCTTACATCTATAGTGGGGAAAGTATTGGAAGGTATTCTAAGAGATAGTATTCAGAAGTTCCTTGAAGTCAATAAGGTCATTAAAAGGAATCAACATGGGTTTATGAAGGACAGATCCTGTCAAACCATCTTACTTGGCTTTTATGAAACAGTAAGCGCAAACCTAGATCAGGGTAAAGAGGTGGATGGAATCTTTTTAGATTTTGCCAAAGCATTTGACACTGTACCACACATGAGACTTATCTACAAGCTACAAGAAACAGGGCTAGGAAGCACAATATGCACTTGGGTCAAAAACTGGTAAGATAATAGGGAGCAGCGCGTTGTGGTTAATGGATCTTTTTCAAATTGGACTAAAGTGCTAAGTGGTGTGCCGCAAGGCTCAGTATTAGGACCGCTATTGTTCAATATTTTCATTAACGACCTAACAGAAGGTCTAGAGAGCATGGTGTCAATTTTTGCAGATGATACCAAATTGTGTAAAGTGTAACACTGTAAGGGAACAAGGTGCCGTTTTGTGGGGTTAATGGCAGCTATGCAGCAGCTGAGGAATCACACAAGTCCAGTGTGTGGTGTAACTGGCCACAACCAGTTTTATTAAACAGAAAACAAAACAAACATTAAAAGAAAATACCTTGCCTGTCCGGCACTAACTAAACATAAGACGTTCCTAACTATCACTAAACAAAAACAGAGTTCTCCAGTAAACACTGTATAGCTCACTTGTATAAGGAAGCTCCTCTCACAGAGATTCTGCAGTCTCTCCCCAGGCAGTCTGCACACACTAATCAGGCCAGCAGCTCTATAACACCAAAGACCCAAACTGGGCCCAATGTCTGGAACTTGCCCTATCTCTCTTTTAGGGCCCTTATCCAGCTTTTCCAACAAACTGAAAAGGTTCTGACAAAACAAAACATTTTCCTAGAAGTTTTCATTTTTCTAATACATGTAAGACAAGAACCTGGGACAAATATACCTGCCCTCAAACACTATTCCAGTGTTCTTGTCACATATCCCCCTCCCCTGTTTCGACCTAGGGGCCGGAACACTTGTAGCCCCCAAACAGAAGATGCGGGACAATGCATCTGCGTTGGCCAATTGTGTACCCGGTCTATGTTTGACAGTAAACTTAAAATCCTGCAATGCTAGAAACCATCTAGTTACACGAGCATTCTTGCCTCTATTTACATACATCCATTTTAAAGGGGCATGATCTGTCACTAGTCTGAATTGTCTACCCAAGAGGTAATATCTCAAGGTATCTAGTGCCCACTTAATGGCCAAAGCCTCCTTTTCCACAATGGCATACCTTTTTTCATGTTCATTGAGTTTCCTACTCAAATAAATGATAGGGTGTTCGTCCCCATCTCTGGTTTGGGACAGCACAGCCCCTATCCCTACCTCTGAGGCATCTGTCTGTACCACCAATTCTTTTGAAAAATCTGGTGTTATCAATACAGGTTGTGAACACAAAGCCACTTTTAACGCTTGGAACGCTTTTTCTGCATCAGCGTTCCATTTCAAAATATTTGACTGCTTCCCTTTTGTAAGGTCTGACAACGGCACTGCTGTGGTCGCAAAATTGGGAATAAACCGTCTATAGTACCCAGTTTTTCCCAAAAAAGCCCTTACCTGTTTTTTATTCACTGGACGAGGCCAGTTTTGAATAGCATCAATTTTATTCAATTGGGGCCTAATCAGACCTCTACCTATGGTGAAGCCCAAGTATTTGACCTCCTCCATTGCGAGGCAGCACTTCTTTGGGTTAGCAGTTAACCCTGCCTCTCTGATTGAGTCCAGTACTGCTTGTACTTTAACCAAATGGAACCCCCAGTCTGTACTGTGAATTGCCACATCATCCAAATAGGCAGCTGCATATTTTCTATGGGGCCTCAAAATGTTATCCATCGCCCGTTGAAAGGTTGCTGGAGCCCCATGCAACCCAAAGGGTAAAATCTTATACTGGTACAGCCCCTCCGGAACCGAAAAGGCTGTTTTTTCTTTTGTGCTATCAGATAAAGGTATTTGCCAGTAACCTTTGGTCAGGTCCAACGTGGTGAGAAACCTTGCTGTTCCCAGCCTTTCTATAAGCTCATCCACACGGGGAATGGGGTATGCGTCAAACTTGGACACCTCATTTAACTTACAAAAGTCATTACAGAAGCGTATGCTACCGTCTGGCTTCGGGATGAGAACTATGGGACTGGACCACTCACTGTTAGATTTCTCTATGACTCCAAGTTCTAACATGGTTTTAACTTCTTTAGAAACATCTTCTCGCTGAGCTCAGGAATCCTATATGGCTTTAAATGGACCCTGACCCCTGGTTCTGTGACAATGTCATGTTTTATTATGGTCGTTCGGCCTGGCAGCTCTGAAAATATCTCTCTATTTTGGATGAGAAATTCTTTAACCTGATTGTTCTGATCAGCTGATAATGTCTCTGACACCTTTACTGCGGGAAGCAACCGAGGTGAAGACACCGAAGGGCAAGGCTCCGCTGACAGAGACAACCTATCTTTCCAGGGTTTGATTAAGTTAACATGGTAGATTTGTTTCGGGTTTTCTCTTTCCCGGTTGGTATACTTTGTAATTAACCTCATTCACTTTTTCCCTAATCTCAAATGGACCCTGCCATTTAGCTAAGAACTTGCTTTCCACAGTGGGTACCAAAACAAGAACTCTATCTCCAGGAGCAAATTCCCGTATCTTGGCACTCTGGTTATATACCCTCTGTTGAGCACTTTGGGCCTGTTCCATGTGCTCTCTGACAATAGGTACCACGGCTGCAATCCTATCCTGCATTTGTGTTACATGTTCAACAACGCTTCTATAAGGAGTGGGCTGTCCTTCCCACGTCTCTTTGGCAATGTCCAACAGCCCTCTGGGGTGTCTACCATACAACAAATCAAATGGAGAAAACCCTGTAGAGGACTGAGGAACTTCTCTGATGGCCATTAACAAGTAGGGCAACAAACAATCCCAGTTTTTCCCATCTTTATCAACAACCTTTTTTAACATACTTTTTAATGTTTTATTAAACCTTTCCACCAACCCATCAGTTTGGGGATGGTAAATGGACGTCCTGAGGTGAGTGACCTTAAATAATTTGCACAATTCTTTCATGATCCTTGACATAAATGGAGTACCTTGGTCAGTCAAAATTTCTTTTGGTATTCCCACTCTACTAAAAACCTGCACCAGCTCCCTAGCTATCGCCTTGGTTGTGATAGTGCGTAAAGGGACAGCCTCAGGATATCGAGTGGCATAGTCCATTATTACCAGGATATACTGATGGCTCCGAGCGGACTTTAACAAGGGCCCCACGAGATCCATGGCTATTCTGTCAAACGGGACCTCTATAATAGGCATGGGAACTAGTGGGCTCCTGAAATGGGGTCTAGGGGCATGATACTGGCATTCAGGACAGGAAGAACAATATTCAGACACTTCTTTATAAACCCCTGGCCAAAAGAACCTTTGTAAAACTCTTTCAATGGTTTTTTCTGCCCCTAAATGTCCTGCTGTAACGTGACTATGAGCTAAATCTAGTACAGTTCTCCGATAAGGCTGGGGAACTACCAGCTGTTCCACCACATCCTCACCCTTTTTGACAATGTGGTACAAAAGCTCATTACAGATGGCCATGTGGGGATACGTAACCCTGTCACCTGGTACCACAGGTTCCCCATTAACAATCTTAACATTCTCTCTAGCCTTTATCAAGGTAGGATCCTTTAACTGTTCAGATGCAAACAGATCCTTCTTTACCTCCAGGTCAGGCACGCTTTCAGTTCTAACTACTATGTCTCTGTTCCCAGCAAGAGGGTCCTCACTGGACTCCCCATCTGTCACTTCCCCAGCCAAACTAGCAAAAGGCAAAGGGTCAGAAAGTTCCGAAGACACACGTACATACATAAAATCACCGGTATTATCAACTGGCTCTTTACTTCTCACATCTGTTGATAAACGTGATTCCCACAGTTTCCAAAAATGAGGAAAATCCCTCCCTATTATGGCCTCATGCACCAAGGTGGGGACCAGTCCTACTTTAACCATTGCTGACCCGCAACAAGTTTCTATATTCACTTCAGCAGTGACATAATGTTGGGTATCCCCATGTATGCAAGTTACCCCAATAGGTATTTGCTGGACCTTTAAGGGGTTCACTAACCCAGCTTTCACGAGGGTAACTAAACTTCCTGAATCTAGCAAGGCCTCTACCCGGTTACCCCCTAAGAACACGTCACACATTTGTTTTTCCAACTCAGGTGAAGGTACCACAGTACAGGCTAACCTAGCAAAGAAAGACATTCTGCGACATTCAAAAGCATCACATTGCATGGGTTCTTGCATGACTGGGCAATTGGCAATAACATGACCTGGCAAACCACATCTAAAACATTTAACCACACGATTATCAACCCGTTTGGGCAGCATAGACCGTTCTAGCCCCATTGGCCTGTCTCCAGGGCCAGTGTTTACAGTCTCTCCAGCCTTGCGTTCTCTTAACCACCAAGCAACGTTTTCCCATGGAACAGTCTTACCAGTCTTTACTGAAGGGCACTGTCGAGGATCTATGGGTTGCTGGGTGGTCATCAGTAATTCCTCTGCTGCCAAATACCTCTCTACCATGTCCACTAATTGGTCAGCAGTACCCGGGTTTCCATGGCTCTCCCACTTGCGCAGGACCATGGGCAAAGATCTCAAATAGCGGTCCATGACGACTCTTTCAACCATCTGGGGACAAGTTAATGTCTCTGGCTGTAACCACTTTTTTGTTAGCTGAATAAGGTCATGCATCTGGAGGCTTCTCCATGACGTACACCCAACGGTGCACCCGTTGTGCTCGTACTGACAGCGTGACTCCCAGGCGGGTCAGGATCTCAGTCTTTAGTTTATCATAGTCCCGAGCCTCAGCAGGGCTTAAATCAAAGTACGCTTTTTGGGGCTCACCTGACAGAAAAGGTGCCAGCAGACTGGCCCACTGTGCTGTCGGCCAGTTCTCACGCTCGGCAGTCCTTTCAAACGTGGTCAGGTAGGCCTCCACATCATCAGCCTCTGTCATTTTCTGCAGGAAGTGACTGGCCTGTATAGAACTAGAGCAGGTCGCAGCACTGACGGTCACATCTCCAATCCGGGCAGCAA
The DNA here is from genome assembly GCF_028390025.1 of Pseudophryne corroboree. Classification (NCBI taxonomy): domain Eukaryota; kingdom Metazoa; phylum Chordata; class Amphibia; order Anura; family Myobatrachidae; genus Pseudophryne; species Pseudophryne corroboree. The sequence continues at coordinate 206,438,577 of NC_086444.1, forward strand.
GGCTTTGCACCACTTCTGTTAAGGCCACCTGCTGCTGTCTCCTATTTTCCTCCATTGCCACCTGCTGCTGTCTGTTGGCCTCCTGCTGTAGTCTCCAATTTTCCTCCATTGCCACCTGCTGCTGTCTCCTATTTTCCTCCATTGCCACCTGCTGCTGTCTCCTATTTTCCTCCATAGCCACCTGCTGCTGTCTGTTGGCCAGCTACTGAGCCGCTGTAGCTTGCAGCAAGGCTTTAAGCGGTTCCTCCATGTCGACAGATTTTTCAGGCGGCTTTGTAGCTGCTTTCACCCAGGACATATATCAAACCCTCGGGTGAGTCTCAGCAACTTCACGCTGGCTGTATCTGCATAAACCACAGTTTTCTGCAGGCCTCATAAAGCGTCTGCTTTCACTTATGCGCAGAACGGAATGCTCGCATTCTCCACCAAGTTGTAACACTGTAAGGGAACAAGGTGCCGTTTCGTGGGGTAAATGGCAGCTATGCAGTAGCTGAGGAATCACACAAGTCCAGTGTGTGGTGTAACTGGCCACGACCAGTTTTATTAAACAGAAAACAAAACAAACATAAAAAGAAAATACCTTGCCTGTCCGGCACTAACTAAACATAAGACGTTCCTAACTATCACTAAACAAAAACAGAGTTCTCCAGTAAACACTGTATAGCTCACTTGTATAAGGAAGCTCCTCTCACAGAGATTCTGCAGTCTCTCCCCAGGCAGTCTGCACACACTAATCAGGCCAGCAGCTCTATAACACTCTTACACAGCTGAAAGCCTGAATAGCCTTCTGTGAGGCCAAAGACCCGAACTGGGCCCAATGTCTGGAACTTGCCCTATCTCTCTTTTAGGGCCCTTATCCAGCTTTTCCAACAAACTGAAAAGGTTCTGACAAAACAAAACATTTTCCTGGAAGTTTTCATTTTTCTAATACATGTAAGACAAGAACCTGGGACAAATATACCTGCCCTCAAACACTATTCCAGTGTTCTTGTCACAAAAGTTATAAATGCGGAGGGGGATGCTGAGTCGCTTCAGAATGACTTAGTTAAATTAGAAGCTTGGGCAGCGAAATGGAAAATGCGCTTCAATACAGACAAGTGTAAGGTAATGCACTGTGGTAACAAGAACAAAAATAACACTTACCTACTAAATGGGGTAAAATTAGGGGATTCTGTACTGGAAAAGGACTTAGGTGTACTTATAGATAGCAAACTAAGCAGTAGTACCCAAAGTAGGACTGCAGCAAAGAAGGATAATAAGATATTAGCATGCATAAAACGGGGAATTGATGCTAGGGACGAGAGTATTATACTCCCATTATATAAATCACTTGTGAGGCCACACCTTGAATACTGTGTACAATTCTGGGCACCTTACTACAAAAAGGATATGCTGGAGCTAGAAAAGGTTCAGAGGCGGGCGACCAAACTAATTAAGGGTATGGAGACGCTAGAATACGAGGAAAGGCTTGCAAGACTAGGCATGTTTACACTGGAAAAGAGGAGATTAAGAGGGGACATGATCAACATTTACAAATATATAAGGGGACAATATACAGATCTTGCGCAGGACCTGTTTTTGGTTAGATCAACACAGAGAACCCGTGGACACTCGCTCAGGTTAGAGGAGAGGAGATTCCGCACAATACGGCGTAAAGGCTTTTTACGGTAAGGACGATACGTGTTTGGAATTCCCTGCCTGAGGGAGTTGTAATGGCCAACTCAGGCAACACCTTTAAGAATGGGTTAGATAAATTCCTAATGGATAAGGATATCCAGGGTTTCGGGGCATAGTCACGCACTATGGTTATTATAAAAAAGAGGGGTAAAACGTAATGGCAGTCATCAACTTCAGTCAAAATTTTATACAAAATAATCGTGCATAGGAGACCACAAATAGGTTGAACTCGATGGACAATTGTCTTTTTTCAACCTTAGATACTATGTTACTATGTATTATTGGTCCAACTCACTGGAAGAAAATGACAAAATCACTGGAATTATTCGTAAACATTTGTAGAAAGTCGCTGCTTTCTGATTACAGAAATGCTCAGATATTTCTGCGAATCCACAATCCCTTCCCAGAGGAAAAAGAAATTGAGAAACCGTTGTTTGAGAACGTTTGTTCTCTTTCCCTTACAAAGGGACAAACCACTTTCCAAGAAGACTGACGTTTTTGGGATTATGGAGACATAATGTTTTTGAATATAAATCCTAAAGCAGGTGGTGTATTAGAGCAAAAGAGTGCAAGAGACCAGCCATGCAGTTTCTGAAATATTATGACAAAATGTTACTGTATTTCATAAGCACTCATTCCTAACTCTGCTAAGTACTGTTTGGTATACTGTATCTGGCTTCCATGAGGTAGTTGTCCATTATTTCAGCTTCCATTGACCTTTTTGAAAGCGGTAGAAGTTATCGATTCTTTTTTTTATTTTTATTTTCCCCTATTTTTAATTTTCTCCTGCATAGCCCAGTAAAATTTTGCAATGTTAAGTATTGACTTGTGCCTTCTGGGGGTCCACTTCTTCACCAAACCCAGCGAAATCTCATCCCTACCCCCTGTTCCACGTTCTCTATGTACCCCATCTGTGTCACCCATGTCTGTCTACCCCTCCCCTTTAGATTGTAAGCTCTCACAAGCAGGGCCCTCTTCCCTCATGTGCTTATCCTTTATCTTACTTTAATAATCTTCAACTGTACCACATCCAGCAGTCTTCTGCCACCTGATACTTATTCCAGTGTCATCTGCTGATGTAACTATGTTTATTTACCCTCTACTTGTCCTATACTGTCATCAACTGTAAGTTGCTGTTTTCCGGTTTGATTATTTATGTACTCTGTAATTGGGTGCTACGGAACCCTTGTGGCGCCATATAAATAAAGGATAATAATAATAATAATAATAATAATATAGGGTGTATAATCCCCAGGTGTATCTCACACATCGCTCAGTACAGATTACAGGATGTATAATCAGTAATCACCAGGTGTATAACACACGTCGCACAGTACAGTATACATACTGGTCACAACAATGCAGCAGATATTGAGCACTGATCAAGATACTAGAAGTGACACAGAGCTGCAAGATAAAGCAATGGCCTACTGTACTGTACTATATATGTATACTGCTGGTCACCAAAATGCTGCACTGTCCTACTATATACTGCTCACAATAATGCAGCACAGATATGGAATGGATGCTTGCAGTGACATAGATCTGCAAGATACAGCAATGGCCTACTGTACAACTATATACTGTTGGTCACCAAAATGCTGCACTGTAATACTATATATACTGCTCACAAAAATGCAGCACAGATATGGAATGGATACTTGCAGTGACACAGAACTGCAAGATACAGCAATGGCCTACTGTACAACTATATACTGTTGGTCACCAAAATGCTGCACTGTACTACTATATATACTGCTCACAACAATGCAGCACAGATATGGAATGGATACTTGCAGTGACACAGAGCTGCAAGATACAACAATGGCATACTGTACTGTACTACTATTATACTGGTGGTCCCCAATCCCCACAATAAAGCACACTGAGCACAGATATTTGCAGCACACTGAGCACAGATATGGAGCGTTTTCAGGCAGAGAACGTAGATATTTTCAGCACACTGAGCACAGATATTTGCAGCACACTGAGCACAGATATTTGCAGCACACCGAGCACAGATTACGGAGCTTTTCAGGGAGAGAACGCAGCCACGTCCTCTCCGTTCAATCTCCAATGCAAGAGTGAAAATGGTGGCAACGCGTGGCTCTTTATATGGAATACGAATCTCGCGAGAATCCGACAGCAGGGATGATGACGTTCGGGCGCGTTCGGGTTAACCGAGCAAGGCGGGAAGATCCGAGGCTGCCTCGGAACCGTGTAAAATAGGTGAAGTTCGGGGGGGGGGGGGGGGGGTCGGATCTCGACGAACCAAACCCGCTCATCTCTAGTTATTATGGGTGAATTCAGCCAATAGCAACAGAGAAACTCAGTCATTCTGGTTGGCAAAGACTCTATTACATTTTTCCAGGTCCTGGTTCCCTCGTTCAATCTGCCCATTACTTTGAGGGTGGTAGGCTGAAGAAAGCGAAATTTAACATTTAGAACTCTGTAAAGTGCTCTCCGGAATTAAGAGGTAAACTGAACGCCCCTGTCAGAGATGATATTCTTAAGGACACAGTGAAACCTAAATATTTCTTTGATGAAAACTACCACCACCAGCTTCGGAGCTGAAAAATTATCTGCTTTGAAGAACCTGCCTGCCATTACCCAGATGGTATTAAGGGGCATATGTATTATGTGGCGATAATGTGGCAGTTACCGGTTCTCCAAATGTATTACTATGCGCCCCTGTCATCATCTGCGCTGCTACCTTTAGTATAGCGTGCCAATGTGCTGGGTAATGTACGAATGGTCAGTGGTACTCACCGTTCTGACACCTACAGTTATTGATTTAAAAAAACTGCAGGTGTCATTGCCCATTCACAACCACAGTAGTGCCGAGCAGCAGCGCAACGGAATTTGCTGCGCTATATAAGAAACTGTTATTAAATAAATAGGAGATTTTGCGATAGCGCATGCTCAGTGGAGCAGGCCAGGAGGTGAGACATAGTGCATCAGCACTAGGCTGATGAGATGTGGGCTTCGGCTGGGATTGATGGGAGGAGGAGTTTTCATTCCCCCACTCTGGCAAATGAGATGTTAATACATCTCGTCAGTGTTACTTCCTGCTTCGCCTCAGCAAAGCTGGAAGCACTATAGCAGCACAATATAATATGCTATAGAACATCACTCCCTCAATGCTTGGAAGGAATTTACACTTATTTGACAGTAACTATGGAGTTGGTAGGGGTTTATTGAATCTTTGACAGGGAGGTAATCTAGAGTTGGTAGCTTATGAAATGGGCTAAAATGAACTTTAGGCTGAATTTTGCTCATAGCTGCAGTAGAATAGGTTGCTAGGAAGCCCTTTAGGTCCTGACATACAGATGGCCGCAAGTAACACCTGAGAATTAAATCAAGAGTCTTTTTCACCCTTGCATGACCAGTGAAGCGGACTGTATGTGCCTGTTATTAGCTGACTCAAAAAACCCTAGGGAATTGTGTTTAGTCTGAGCTCAAACATGCTGGGCATTGCTGGGATACGAGAGATTTTTTTCAAGATCAAACACTCAAATTTACTAAGAATAGTGTTTTATAGAATTGTGTTCAACTATGGTCAATGCAAAAGCATTTTGTTGTGTGAGTTCAGTTGTGTTGTACCCGAATTCAAAAGATCTGCCTGTGAGCTGCGTGTTCTTTGCAGAAGCACTGATTCTATGTGCAATTGTGTAAATTGTATAACCAGCACCGCAAAAATTGCATAAGGGTCCCCCGTATTTAAAGAACCAGCACCGGGCTCAAATGGCAGGAACATAATACCACAGCCGAGGGACAGGCTTCGCCCTGGCCAAAACATTACTCCCCCCCCCCCCCCAATTAATCAGCCCAGGCCAAGGATTCTCTGGGAAGTGGGAAACCCAAAAAGACGCATATGCTCTTTTAAGAAGAGTGTAGTCATCAGGAGAGGATGGGGAGCGGCAATAATGAGCTCCCCTCACCCTGGGCTTCATGTCACCCACACCACCTGTAGTTTTGTCCTTGCGCATCTGGCCAACAATTACAAAAATAAGCTATGAATACTATTAGTAAAATTGCCTCCTTATTCCTTCCAGGTCATGAGCCACTATCACAAATAGCTCCCATAACAAAAAGATGAATCTATTTCTTGGAATAACAATGGATTTGTATCAGTTAGTGGGCTGAAAGAACAATGCGGCCCTTTGTCCTGTATTGTGTATATACCTTACATGTTGGCTGTGCTTGGCAAGGGAACTGCTTGGGATCAAGCTTACTAATTAATGTGGCTTTAAACTAAAGCCCAGCTGTCAGCATCATCGCTAACTCCAATCCCATCATTAGAAACAGGGAGCGACATAATGCAACATGTTAATAAAGAAACACCCTATTCACTCAAAAGGACAATTAGTTTGTTAAATGTCTAAAATATGCATCTTGTAACCTTTTACAGACACTTTAATAAAGGAGGCATTTTACTGAAAATTATCTATTTTTGCGAATACATATGTTTAGGTAGATACATGGTAAATTATAAAATAATACATAATAAGCCAGTATAGAAGTGTAAGTATATAGTTATAAATCTATAGTCCCTGTGGTTTGGGTGGATAGTAGTGAGTTGGGTGCAGGGATATATTGGTTTTCTTTCGGCATACTTGATGCATTCCTATATTAGCTGCTCTGTTTGGAATTTGGAGGTCTGTATCATATGGAGTAGAGACAGGGGCATTTTACAAGAGGAGGGGGCCAGTTTGCAGACTCCGGGTGGGTCCCCTACTCTCCATGGCACCGTAGGCTCCGGCATTGTACCAAAGTCTACTGCGCATGTGCAGGTCTTAGGAATCATGGTGCCTGCATTGGTCTAGAGACTAATTACCTACTGCGCATGCGCAGTGGCCATTTTGGGAGTGATTTTTGCAGTGGCTGCAGCAACCGTCGTGGGATTCTGGAAAGGTACAGTAAGTATTAAAACAACATTGGTGCAATGTGTGCAGTGTTGGCTGCTCTGGACCCATGGGCATGTGTGCACCGCACACATTGCACTCATGATAGAAACACCAATGAGTAGAACCTTAATATGACTAAAACTAGTGTTTTCACGACCACTATATTTAATAAGCTCCACAGCCGGTGATTATAAGTTTGCAAGAGTAGGGCCTTCTCCCCTCATATGCCTTTCCTTCTCTTACTTGCTCTTATACTCAGTACTCCCTTTGATGGCACCTAACCCCTGGTTTTCTGTATATACCTTGTGCTTGTCCCTATGAATCCCCTGTGGCGCTATATAAATAAAAGATAATAATAAATAATATATATATCATCGGCTGCCTCATGGAGAAGCTAGCTATCGCCTATTTAACAAGGACAATAGGTTGTTGTATGACCTACTGTCTTTCAATCACCATACCTTTCATCTTTGGATAACCAGTCTATTTACTTTAAGTCTTGGATGGAGATAAAGTGCAGAGAGATCTTTTGCTCGCTGGCAGGGAGCTACTCGTCGCTGCCCAGGTTGCAACGGCTGCGCGTGATGTCACGCAGCCGCCGCGGCCAGCGCCCCCCCCAATGGTCCGGGCACGCCTGCGTTGTCTGGCCCGCGACCCCTAAACGGCGGCCAAACGCCGCCGGCCCGCCCAGTGACCGCCTCTGCCTGTCAATCAGGCAAAGGCGATCTCAGGGCTAAGACAGCCGTTGGTTGTCTGTCATGCGCCGGCGCACTGCGGCGCCGGCTCATGCGCAGTTCAGACCTGATTGCGATCAGGTCAGAATTAGCCCCAAAGTACCAGCCAATCAGTTCCTAACTGCCATGTCACAGGCTGTGTTTGAATAATAACAGTTAGGAGCTGGTTGGTTGGGACTTCAGCTCAGTCCACTTTATCGCCATCCAAGGTTTAGTAAATAGACCCCTAGGAACCTGACGCCGGAGATGAGAAAATGCTTTATCATCAATACATTGTTGTACGACCACTTGTCTTCCAGTCACCATAACTTCCATCTTTGGATAACCAGGAGATAAGAAAATGCTTTATCATAATATATATATATATATCTCCTATATAATAGCCCAGATCTGTGACTGTGTGTATAACGCTGGGCGTGGCTAGGAGCTCTCATTGGGTTAGTAGCAGGTCTATCACACCCAGTCCACCGCTGATTGGGTGAGAAACGCCCTCCCACACAGGTTACATCCAATGGGAGGCTCTGCCCTTTGGCTGCTGTGTGTTCCCAGAGCAGGATTAGCAATGGGGCTGATGTAGCTGCAGCTCCAGGCCCACACCCCAAAATAGGCCCACAGCATCTGCAGCAACATACCCTCCAACAATTTACACATAAAAAGCAGTACAAATTTGAAAAGGCGGTGTGGCCCCTTTTCCTATACTTTCAATGGAAGTTTGGAGAGCCAAAAATCGGTACAGACCATAAAAAAACAGGTACTGTACCTGCTAAAAAGGTACAGTTGGAAGGTATGAAGCAAGTCTCTGCGCTGTAGACGGGGAAAAAAATCGTTTTACTGCAGCGTCCTATGTCCTGCTGCCAGTCCGTCTGCCCCCTCTGGCGTCAACAATCCCCACTCCCTAGCCGTGGCGCAGGTGGAACAAAAGCTGCTGTGGCCATAGATGTGTATGAAAACGGCGCAGCGGAAGGCTTTCATAGACCTCCCTGCGCTGCATACTCTCTGAGCCCTGGAGCCTCCTCTGCGCGTGCAGGGCCAGTGCTAGGTTTCTAGACACCCTAGGCAAAGCTACAAAATACCGCCCCTGCTCCTCCAAAAAATACCCCCCTCTCCCCCGCCCAGTCACTCACATACACAAATGACTACTTAAAATATTATTATATTAATTTTTAGATTTATGAACATAAAAATATAATAACACTATAATATGTATTACAATGCAGGACCACCATGTACTGTAATGCTAAGAGCATTTTAGTAACCACCAGACAACACAAAGAGCATATAAGTTAATGCCAGACAATAAGGAGTCAATGTAAGTGAACACGAGACATCACGGAGAACATTTCTTTGACCGCCATAAAACACTGACTGCCTTTTAGTGGCTGCCCCACAATACTAAGAGCATTTTTGTGACCACTGCACAATAAGGAGATCATTTTTGGGACCACCAAGCAATATGAAGAGAATTTTAGTCACCATCAGATATTAAGACCATTACTGTGACAGCTATACAATATTAACAGCATTTAATTGTCTGTACCTCAATACTAAGAGCATTATTTTGACCACCAGGCAATACGGAGAGCATTTTTGTGACAGCCAGACAATACGGAGAGCATTTTTATGACCGCCAGACAGTACGGAGAGCATTTTCATGACCGCCAGACAGTACGGAGAGCATTTTCATGATCGCCAGACAGTACCGAGAGCATTTTTATGACCGCCAGCCAGCGCAGAGAGCATTTTTATGACCGCCAGACAGTGCGGAGAGCATTTTTATGACCACCAGACAGCACGGAGAGCATTTTTATAACCGCCACAGTACGGAGAGCATTTTTATAACCGCCAGACAGTACGGCGAGCATGTTTATGACCGCCAGACAGTACGGAGAGCAATTTTGTGATCATTGAAAATCTTACCTCATCATTAAATAACCTTCCTAAAAATTCATTAACTGCTTCAGCAACAACCTCATTCAACATAATTAGCCAATAATAATCATTAACTCCCTCTTACCCACCATACCCCTACATTATTAATTACATTTATTTTCCATAATGCTCAATCTGCTCTATGTTATCTAAAGTACCAATTCCTAACCTTAATAAAAATATTAAGCCAACCATACAGCATTAACCCATTACACTATAATAAACCCACATAGCTTACCCCTTATACTTATTAATAGCCACACCATCTCTCCCCTGCGTCTCTTTACCACATCATCTCCCCACTGCGTCTCTTTACCAAACCATCTCTCCCCTGCATCTCTCTACCACATCATCTCTCCCCTGCGTTTCTCTACCACATCATCTCTCCCCTGCGTCTCTCTACCACACCATCTCTCCCCTGCGCCACTGCGTCTCTCTACCACACTATCTCTCCTCTGCGTCTCAGCCACACCATCCCCCCCCGCATCTCTAAGCCACACCATCCCCCCGCATCTCTAAGCCACCATCATCTCCCCCTACATCTCTCAGCCACACCATCATCTCGCCCCTGCATCCTCAGCTGCACCCCTCCCCCCTGCATCTCTCAGCCTACCACAACTTGTGTCTCTCAGTATGTATGTATGTATGTATGTATGTATGCATGCATGTAAGCCAAGAGACACAGTAACATAGGGGGTCATTCCGAGTTGTTCGCTCGGTAAAAATCTTCGCATCGCAGCGATTTTCCGCTTAATGCGCATGCGCAATGTCCGCACTGCGACTGCGCCAAGTAAATTTGCTATGCACTTAGGAATTTTACTCATGGCATTTTCATCGTTCTGGCGATCGTAATGTGATTGACAGGAAATGGGTGTTACTGGGCGGAAACAGGCCGTTTTATGGGCGTGTGGGAAAAAACGCTACCGTTTCCGGAAAAAACGCAGGAGTGGCCGGAAAAACGGGGGAGTGTCTGGGCGAACGCTGGGTGTGTTTGTGACGTCAAACCAGGAACGACAAGCAGTGAAATGATCGCAGATGCCGAGTAAGTCTGGAGCTACTCAGAAACTGCTACGAGGCGGCGGCTTAGCATGAGCAAATCTGCTAAAATCCACTTGCGAGCGAACAACTCGGAATGACCCCCATAGTTCTCAAACAGAACATACATAGAACACACCAGCTGCACACATAGAACATGCATGTAACCAAGAGCAAACAGTTACATGGGTCCACATAGACCATACATAGCATATATCCACTGCACACTGTGAAAATACATGTGCTACATTAAACCCATACCCATACAGAACATGTGTTACATTGTACATGGAACATACATGCATTGCTAAGCAAATAAAATATGTATGGAAGCTGCATGTCCGGGGCTCACATGGCAAGCTTTGCCAGGATCTAAGGTCACCATGGCAACCAAACAGCTCCCCAGTCCGCCCGCTGAGCCGCTTACCATCAGATGGCCCGCAGTGTTTACAGCAGGGGAGTCTCTGCTGAGCTCTCCCCGCCGCGTCCCAGACATCACATGGACCGGGGGTAGCGGAGTACAGGTGGCACTGGCACTGCAGGCGGGTAGCAGCGTGGAGCGCATAGCAGGAGACCTGGATCCTCTTGCGCAGGGACAGGAAGCGTGACTGCTTGGCGTCAGCGTCACGCTCCCAGCCGCCCTGCCTGACTACTAGTAACGCCGCCGAGCACTGTGGAATTAGCTCGGCGGTGCAGTTACATCTGTAATCGCCGGGGGGTGGGGGGAGGAGGAGGGAAGGGAGGGAGGGGAGAGAACGAGTAACATCATGACGCGGGGGGGGGAGCGGGTGATATGCAGGAGCTCAATCAAGGAGTGGAGTGCTGGACTGGTATAGCTTTGCCGGGTGCTGTTGCGGAGGAGAGGGGGCGGCAGTATTGCAGAGACAGAGGCAGGATGATAACAAAAGCATTCTGTCTCTCATTCACTGTGCGGTGCCGCCCTCCAGTGGTCGCCGCCCATAGGCAGCTGCCTAAAGCTGCCTAGTGGTGGCGCCAGCCCTGTGCGCGTGATGTCACAGAATTGCCTCCCCACCACAGCCACGCCTAGATCCCCAGAGGCCATGACTCCGCAACAACGCACCTGGGCTGCCGGCCTGGAAGCCCCGAGATGGCTAATAACGGATAGAGTGGGTGATATCGCGGAGGGTAATGTCTGGACGCTGAGTCAATATAAAGAGTGACAGTGCTGTGCTGTGCAGTGGGTGTGCAGTGTCAGTGACACTGCACAGCACTCTCACCTTTTACATTAATTCAGCAAGTTAGTCATTTCTGCCAGCCAGTCACTATTGTTAGCGCCGATGTCCTAACGTGCCGCATTACAGGGAAGAAGATGCACTCAATAAACTACAGCTCCCAGGAGCCCTTAGCGCCGAAGCATTCCGGTGCTAAGGGCTGCTGGGAGCTGCAGTTTATTGAGTGCATCTTCTTCCCTGTAATGCGGTGCGTTGGGACACTGGCGCTAACAATAGTGACTGGCTGCTTGGCTGCTGTGCGATTCTCCGGGAGAGCCACTGCCAAAGGAAGGACAGCAGCTAAGCTGCTTCCAGGAGGAGAAGCATTACCCACCCCTCCCCCACTCGCAGTACCTCCGGGCCCCATCCACGGCACCCCCACACCTTCCCTCCACCTTTTTGCGGTGGCTCCGGACTCCTCTCCCACCCGCAGCACCCCCACACCCGCCCCTCCCCCACCGACGTTACCCTCGCAACCGCTCAACCCCCACCCGTGGTGGCTCCGGACCCCATCCCCCACCCGCGGCTCCCACCCCTCCCCAACCCACGGCACCACGGCACCAGCCCCTCCCACCACCCGCAGCACCCCCGCAACTCCCCACCCCCACTCGCGGCACCCCCGGACCCACTCCCCCATCTGCGTCTCCCCCGCACCCGCCACTCCCCCAAACACAGCACCTACTAGGTGATTCATCAGGCCCTGCGTGCGCTGTTCGCGCCGTTGCAAGGTGCTACAACCCCTTAACCATTGCATGCCCTTTGTCCGTGCAATATTTAACCACTCACACAATTATGATTGGAGGTAATACTCCATATTATAAAAATACTGCCACAAGGGCGTGCAAGGGTTACGGTGGCATAGCCCTTTACGACTGTATGAAGAGCGCCCGTAGGGCGCGATGAATCACCTAGTATATATTAGAGATGAACGGGTTCAGTTCCCTGAGAATCGAACCCTACCGGACTTCACTGCCCAAGCCTGGATCCGAGTCATGCTCGGGTTTTCCTGCCTGACTCGGAAACCAGAATGAGGCAAAACGTCATCATCCTGCTTTCGGATTCTCGCGGGGTTTGGATTCCATATAAGGAGCCGCGCAGCCGCCATTTTCACTCCGGCATTGGAGAGTGTAGAGAGAGGACGTGTCTCCGTCCTCAGTGTCCTGCATCAGTTAAGTGTTAGTGTCTTGTGCTGCATCAGTCCAGTCACAGTGGTGGTGTCCTCTGCTGCCATATGTCCAGGCTGCTGTATAAGTTCAGTCCAGTGGTGCTGTGTTGTGCTGCATCAGTTCAATGGTGGTGTATTGTGCTGCATCAGTCCAGTCACCGTGGTGGTGTCCTCTGCTGCCATATGTCCAGTGCTGCTGTATAAGTCCAGTCCATTGCAGTGGTGCTGTGTTGTCCTGCATCAGTCCAGTGGTGGTGTCCCTGTGCTGCCGTATATGTCCAGTGGTACTGCCGTATAAGTCCACTGATACTGCCGTATAAGTCCAGTGATCCTGCCGTATAATTCCAGTGATCCTGCCTTATAATTCCAGTGGTACTGGCGTATAAGTCCAGTCCATTGATACTGCCGTATATGTCCAGTGATACTGCCGTATAAATCCAGTGATCCTGCCGTATAATTCCAGTGATTCTGCCTTATAATTCCAGTGGTACTGGCGTATAAATCCAGTCCATTGATACTGCCGTATATGTCCAGTGATACTGCCGTATAAATCCAGTGATCCTGCCGTATAATTCCAGTGGTACTGGCGTATAACTCCAGTGATCCTGCCGTATAATTCCAGTGGTACTGGCGTATAAATCCAGTGATCCTGCCGTATAATTCCAGTGGTACTGGCGTATAAATCCAGTGATCCTGCCGTATAATTCCAGTGATCTTGCCATATAATTCCACTGATCCTGCCGTATATTTCCAGTGGTACTGCCGTATAAATCCAGTCCAGTGATACCTTGTTGCAAAGCGGATTACTGAGGCCATAACAACTATGTCGGTGTTAGACGTGCGTACGGTATCCGCCATTAGTGCAGTGGGACTGCAGTGCCAACCCTAGATGGGCCAGGTGTTTGTGCCGTACACTTGTGTCGCTTAGCTTAGTCATACAGCTACCTCATTTACTTCTTTGCATGATGTGCTGTCCTGTCTGACACTGCAATGCCACTCCTAGATGGGCCAATTGTTTGTGTCGCTTAGCTTAGTCATACAGCTACCTCACTGCTCCTCTTTTACATCTTTGCATGATGTGCTGTTTGGGGCCTTTTTTATATCTGCCCTCCTGTCTGACACTGCAGTGCCACTCCTAGATGGGCCAGGTGTTTGTGCCGCACACTTGTGTCGCTTAGCTTAGTCATACAGCTACCTCATTGCACCTCTTTTACATCTTTGCATGATGTGCTGTTTGGGGCCTTTTTTATATCTGCCCTCCTGTCTGACACTGCAGTGCCAACCCTAGATGGGCCAGGTGTTTGTGCCGCACACTTGTGTCGCTTAGCTTAGTCATACAGCTACCTCATTGCACCTCTTTTACATCTTTGCATGATGTGTGGTTTGGGGCCTTTTTTTATATCTGTCATCCTGTCTGCCACTGCAGTGCCACTCCTAGATGGGCGAGGTGTTTGTGCCGCACACTTGTGTCGCTTAGATTAGTCATACAGCCACCTCTGTGCAACCTTTTGGCATAAAAACAAAATTGTGAGGTGTTCAGAATAGACTGAAAATGAGTGGAAATGAATGTTATTGAAGTTAATATTACTGTAAGATCAAAATTACCCCCAAATTCTGTGATTTTAGCCGTTTTTATGTTTTTTTTTCAAAAATCATCCAGATCCAAAACACAAAAGGGTGGTTTTGGCAAAACCAATCCAAAACACGAGCGGGGAATTAGAACCAAAACATAAAACACGAAAAGTGCATGCCGTACATTTCTAGTATATATATATAGATCCGGAATAACGGCGGCACTCACGGCATACAATGAAGAGGCAGACGCAAGTCTGATATCAGCGTTTCAATGTTTAGTAAAACATTTTCGTCAGGATAAAAAATATATATATATATTTTTTTTTTTTTTTTTATTATTGCTAGCTATTTGCATCTTCGCTACGTCTCATGATTTACTGCTCTGGACAGGGTATCCCATCCAGATCATGGCAGTACCATGGCATGGTACCTGCTTTAGAAATAGGACAGGTGACATTTCTATGAGTGTGTAAAGACACTGATGGCATATATGAACAAAGTTTCAGTTAATTAGCAGTAGTGATGAGCGGGTTCGGATCCTCGGGATCCGACCCGCCCGAACTTCACCTTTTTTTTACACGGGTCCGAGCGACTCGGATCCTCCCGCCTTGCTCGGTTGACCCGAGCGCGCCCGAACGTCATCATCCCGCTGTCGGATTCTCGCGAGATTCGGATTCTATATAAGGAGCCGCGCGTCGCCGCCATTTTCACACGTGCATTGAGATTGATAGGGAGAGGACGTGGCTGGCGTCCTCTCCGTTATATTAGAAAAGAACAGAGTAAACTGAGTGACTTAGTTATGTGGGGAGGATTGGGGACGGGGAGCAGCTGTTAGGGAGTACAGTGCAGGGTTTACCACCAGTGAGTTAGTTTAATCCTTTGTTTCTCTGCCTTAAAAAAAACACTCCACCATATCTGTGCTCAGTGTGCTGCACTGCTGCATGATATATCTGTGCTGAGTGCACTGCTCACACTGCCTAATTGTGGGGACTGGGGAGCAGTTATAGCAGGAGTACAGTGCACAGTTTTGCTGACAGTGACCACCAGTCCAGTATACGTTTGTCTGCCTGAAAAACACTCCTGTGGTGTTTTTTTTTTTCTTCATACTAGTTTAGCAGTCTGCTGACAGTGTCCACCAGGTCCGTTATATACAGTATATTATATATATAAGCAGTACGGTAGGCCACGGCTGTACCTACCTCTGTGTCGTCAGTGCACTCGTCGTCCATAAGTAATATAATATAATACTATACTTACTATCCATCCATCTACAATATTGTATACCTAGCTGTGGTGGGTTTTTTTTTCTTCATACTAGTTTAGCAGTCTGCTGACAGTGTCCACCAGGTCCGTTATATACAGTATATTATATATATAAGCAGTACGGTAGGCCACGGCTGTACCTACCTCTGTGTCGTCAGTGCACTCGTCGTCCATAAGTAATATAATACTATACTTACTATCCATCCATCTACATTCTATACCTACCTGTGGTGGGTTTTTTTTCCTTCATACTAGTTTAGCAGTCTGCTGACAGTGTCCACCAGGTCCGTTATATACAGTATATTATATATATAAGCAGTACGGTAGGCCACGGCTGTACCTACCTCTGTGTCGTCAGTGCACTCGTCGTCCATAAGTAATATAATACTATACTTACTATCCATCCATCTACATTATTGTATACCTACCTGTGGTGTTTTTTTTTTCTTCATACTAATTTAGCAGTCTGCTGACAGTGTCCACCAGGTCCGTTATATACAGTATATTATATATATAAGCAGTACGGTAGGCCACGACTGTACCTACCTCTGTGTCGTCAGTCACTCGTCCTCCATAAGTAATATAATACTATACTATCCATCCATCTACATTGTATACCTGTGGTGGCTTTTAGTTGTGCGCATTAAAATATGGAGAACAGAAATGTGGAGGTTAAAAAAATAGGAAAAGATCAAGATCCACTTCCACCTCGTGCTGAAGCTGCTGCCACTAGTCATGGCCGAGACGATGAAATTCCATCAACGTCGTCTGCCAAGGCCAATGCCCAATGTCATAGTACAGAGCATGTAAAATCCAAAACACAAAAGATCAGTAAAAAAATGACCCAAAAATCAAAATTAAAAGCGTCTGAGGAGAAGCGTAAACTTGCCAATATGCCATTTACGACACGGAGTGGCAAGGAACGGCTGAGGCCCTGGCCTATGTTCATGGCTAGTGGTTCAGCTTCACATGAGGATGGAAGCACTCATCCTCTCACTAGAAAAAAGAAAAGACTTAAGCTGGCAAAAGCACAAATCCCAAAGGAGAGTCCAATTGTGTCGGATGCGATGCCTGACCTTCCCAACACTGGACGGGAAGAGCTTGCGCCTTCCACCACTTGCACGCCCCATGCAAGTGCTGGAAGGAGCACCCGCAGTCCAGTTCCTGATAGTCAAATTGAAGATGTCACTGTTGAAGTACACCAGGATGAGGATATGGGTGTTGCTGGCGCTGGGGAGGAAATTGACAAGGAGGATTCTGATGGTGAGGTGGTTTGTTTAAGTCAGGCACCCGGGGAGACACCTGTTGTCCGTGGGAGGAATATGGCCATTGACATGCCTGGTCAAAATACAAAAAAAATCAGCTCTTCAGTGTGGAATTATTTCAACAGAAATGCGGACAACTGGTGTCAAGCCGTGTGTTGCCTTTGTCAAGCTGTAATAAGTAGGGGTAAGGACGTTAACCACCTCGGAACATCCTCCCTTATACGTCACCTGCAGCGCATTCATAATAAGTCAGTGACAAGTTTAAAAACTTTGGGCGACAGCGGAAGCAGTCCACTGACCAGTAAATCCCTTCCTCTTGTAACCAAGCTCGCGCAAACCACACCACCAACTCCCTCAGTGTCAATTTCCTCCTTACCCAGGAAAGCCAATAGTCTTGCAGGCCATGTCACTGTCAAGTCTGACGAGTCCTCTCCTGCCTGGGATTCCTCCGATGCATCCTTGAGTGTAACGCCTACTGCTGCTGGCGCTGCTGTTGTTGCTGCTGGGAGTCGATCGTCATCCCAGAGGGGAAGTCGGAAGACCACTTGTACTACTTCCAGTAAGCAATTGACTGTCCAACAGTCCTTTGCGAGGAAGATGAAATATCACAGCAGTCATCCTGTTGCAAAGCGGATAACTGAGGCCTTGACAACTATGTTGGTATTAGACGTGCGTCCAGTATCCGCCGTTAGTTCACAGGGAACAAGACAATTGCTTGAGGTAGTGTGCCCCCGTTACCAAATACCATCTAGGTTCCACTTCTCTAGGCAGGCGATACCGAGAATGTACACGGACGTCAGAAAAAGACTCACCAGTGTCCTAAAAAATGCAGTTGTACCCAATGTCCACTTAACCACGGACATGTGGACAAGTGGAGCAGGGCAGACTCAGGACTACATGACTGTGACAGCCCACTAGGTAGATGTATTGCCTCCCGCTGCAAGAACAGCAGCGGCGGCACCAGTAGCAGCATCTCGCAAACGCCAACTCGTTCCTAGGCAGGCTACGCTTTGTATCACCGCTTTCCAGAATACGCACACAGCTGAAAACCTCTTACGGCAACTGAGGAAGATCATCGCAGAATGGCTTACCCCAATTGGACTCTCCTGGGGATTTGTGGCATCGGACAACGCCAGCAATATTGTGCGTGCATTACATCTGGGCAAATTCCAGCACGTCCCATGTTTTGCACATACCTTGAATTTGGTGGTGCAGAATTATTTAAAAAACGACAGGGGCGTGCAAGAGATGCTGTCGGTGGCCAGAAGAATTGCGGGCCACTTTCGGCGTACAGGCACCGCGTACAGAAGACTGGAGCACCACAAAAACACCTGAACCTTCCCTGCCATCATCTGAAGCAAGAGGTGGTAACGAGGTGGAATTCAACCCTCTATATGCTTCAGAGGATGGAGGAGCAGCAAAAGGCCATTCAAGCCTATACATCTGGACACAATATAGGCAAAGGAGGTGGAATGCACCTGTCTCAAGCGCAGTGGAGAATGATTTCAACGTTGTGCAAGGTTCTGCAACCTTTTGAACTTGCCACACGTGAAGTCAGTTCAGACACTGCCAGCCTGAGTCAGGTCATTCCCCTCATCAGGCTTTTGCAGAAGAAGCTGGAGGCATTGAAGGAGGAGCTAAAACAGAGCGATTCCGCTAGGCATGTGGGACTTGTGGATGGAGCCCTTCATTCGCTTAACCAGGATTCACGGGTGGTCAATCTGTTGAAATCAGAGCACTACATTTTGGCCACCGTGCTCGATCCTAGATTTAAAACCTACGTTGGATCTCTCTTTCCGGCAGACACAAGTCTGCAGAGGTTCAAAGAACTGCTGGTGAGAAAATTGTCAAGTCAAGCGGAACGCGACCCGTCAACATCTCCTCCTTCACATTCTCCCGCAACTGGGGGTGCGAGGAAAAGGCTACAAATTCCGAGCCCACCCGCTGGCGGTGATGCAGGGCAGTCTGGAGCGACTGCTGATGCTGACATCTGGTCCGGACTGAAGGACCTGCCAACGATTACTGACATGTCGTCTACTGTCACTGCATATGATTCTCTCACCATTGAAAGAATGGTGGAGGATTATATGAGTGACCGCATCCAAGTAGGCAAGTCAGACAGTCCGTACGTATACTGGCAGGAAAAAGAGGCAATTTGGAGGCCCTTGCACAAACTGGCTTTATTCTACCTAAGTTGCCCTCCCTCCAGTGTGTACTCCGAAAGAGTGTTTAGTGCCGCCGCTCAAATTGTCAGCAATCGGCGTACGAGGTTACTTCCAGAAAATGTGGAGAAGATGATGTTCATTAAAATTAATTATAATCAATTCCTCCATGGAGACATTCACCAGCAGCAATTGCCTCCAGAAAGTACACGGGGACCTGAGATGGTGGATTCCAGTGGGGACGAATTAATAATCTGTGAGGAGGGGGATGTACACAGTGAAAGGGGTGATGAATCGGACGATGATGATGAGGTGGACATCTTGCCTCTGTAGAGCCAGTATGTGCAAGGAGAGATTGATTGCTTCTTTTTTGGTGGGGGCCCAAACCAACCAGTCATTTCAGTCACAGTCGTGTGGCAGACCCTGTCGCTGAAATGATGGGTTCGTTAAAGTGTGCATGTCCTGTTTTTACAACATAAGGGTGGGTGGGAGGTCCCAAGGACAATTCCATCTTGCACCTCTTTTTTCTTTCATTTTTCTTTGCGTCATGTGCTGTTTGGGGAGTATTTTTTTAAGTGCCATCCTGTCTGACACTGCAGTGCCACTCCTAGATGGGCCAGGTGTTTGTGTCGGCCACTAGGGTCGCTTAGCTTAGTCATCACACAGCTACCTCATTGCGCCTCTTTTTTTCTTTGCGTCATGTGCTGTTTGGGGAGTATTTTTTGGAAGGGCCATCCTGCGTGACACTGCAGTGCCACTCCTAGATGGGCCAGGTGTTTGTGTCGGCCACTTGGGTCGCTTAGCTTAGTCACACAATGACTTTGGTGCAGCTCTTTTTTTCTTTGCATCATGTGCTGTTTGGGGACTATTTTTTTAAATGCCATCCTGTCTGACACTGCAGTGCCACTCCTAGATGGGCCAGGTGTTTGTGTCGGCCACTAGGGTCGCTTAGCTTTGTCGTCACACAGCTACCTCATTGCGCCTCTTTTTTTCTTTGCGTCATGTGCTGTTTGGGGAGTATTTTTTGGTAGGGCCATCCTGCGTGACACTGCAGTGCCACTCCTAGATGGGCCAGGTGTTTGTGTCGGCCACTAGGGTCGCTTAGCTTAGTCGTCACACAGCTACCTCATTGCGCCTCTTTTTTTCTTTGCGTCATGTGCTGTTTGGGGAATATTTTTGGAAGGGCCATCCTGCGTGACACTGCAGTGCCACTCCTAGATGGGCCAGGTGTTTGTGTCGGCCACTTGGGTCACTTAGCTTAGTCACACAACGACTTTGGTGCAGCTCTTTTTTTCTTTGCATCATGTGCTGTTTGGGGACTATTTTTTTAAGTGCCATCCTGTCTGACACTGCAGTGCCACTCCTAGATGGGCCAGGTGTTTGTGTCGGCCACTTGTGTCGCTTAGCTTAGTCACACAGCGACCTTGGTGCGCCTCTTTTTTTCTTTGCATCATGTGCTGTTTGGGGACTATTTTTTTGAAGTGCCATACTGCCTGACACTGCAGTGCCACTCCTAGATGGGCCAGGTGTTTGTGTCGGCCACTTGTGTCGCTTAGCTTAGCCATCCAGCGACCTCGGTGCAAATTTTAGGACTAAAAATAATATTGTGAGGTGTGAGGTGTTCAGAATAGACTGAAAATGAGTGGAAATTATGGTTATTGAGGTTAATAATACTATGGGATCAAAATGACCCCCAAATTCTATGATTTAAGCTGTTTTTTAGGGTTTTTTGAAAAAAACACCCGAATCCAAAACACACCCGAATCCGACAAAAAAAATTCGGTGAGGTTTTGCCAAAACGCGTTCGAACCCAAAACACGGCCACGGAACCGAACCCAAAACCAAAACACAAAACCCGAAAAATTTCAGGTGCACATCACTAATTAGCATAAGCTCTTCCTGTCTTTTCTGAGTTTTCTGGATCTCATTTACCTGGCCTATTGCAAGTCTTTTATGGCAAAGAGGAGTATCCAATTGCCTGCGATGCCACTTCGGCGCGTGAAAAACGCAGGATATTGCGATTAATGACCAATGGTCATTATAGCCTTATCCTATTACAGGCCATTTTCATTGGGCGTAAAACGGACCGCGATCGCGCAATAACACACATCGTTGATTATGCCTCAGTGGCTGAGGCACCACGAAGCATAATCCATGATAAGTGCCAGCATCGGGGCAAATAGTATAGCTCCCGGTGATACAATTACCCGCGGTCATCGACTGCAGGTAATTGGATACCACCCAAAGGCTGAAAATTGCTCTCCATTTGTATTTGCTATAAATTATGTATTATAAAGAGGAGAGCTTAGGTTAACAAGATGATAGCATGTAGTATAGTTTACTCGGAAAGGGAGCAAGTGCGAGTATTCCGTCCAGACTGTGCAATAATGCACCGGTAAGACTGGTTTTGCAGAGCAGTGCTAGAACAAGATTTCATTTTGCAGAATGAGATTATTGAATTGATTTAGGAATGTTCCTTCAATGTTATTATTAATTTAATCCTCAAATTGGGGTAAATCGAGCTGTATTTTAAGAGACCAACCAAAACCATTTTTAATGAATGGCGCAGTACTAAAGTGATAGAACTTAGACTTTGATTCTGCATATACGTTTGCACAGTGTCGATTATTCCACATCTCCACATACACTGTACTGTACTTAGAACTACCAAGATATGAGAGTAGCTGTGTAGCTCACAAACAAAGCATTCTCTGGTGCGTATACAATGAGTACGGCTCAGTGTGTTTAAAGTTAGAGTTCTGTTACCCACCTAACTTATAAAAGGGCCTAAAGCCTAACCCACCTAACCTATGGAGAGCCAATTGTTTTCTGGCTGCTACTGTAGGTGTGATCTACCTCCTACTAACTTCCCCTGCTGCATTATGGGGGTCATCCCGAGTTGTTCGCTTGCTAGCTGCTTTAAGCAGCCGTGCAAACGCATAGTTGCCACCCACGGGATAGTGTATTTTTGCTTTGCAAGTGTGCGAACGCCTTTGCAGCCGAGCGCAGCAAAAACATTTTGTGCAGTTTCAGAGTAGCTCTGCACTTACTCAGCCTTTGCGATCACTTCAGTCTTTTTGGTGCCGGAATTTACGTTAGACACCCGCCCAGCAAACGCCTGGAGACACCTGCGTTTTCCCAAACACTCCCAGAAAATGGTCAGTTGACACTCATAAATGCCCTCTTTCTGTCAATCACCTTGCGTTGGGCTGTGCGAATGGAATCTTCGCTAAACCCATTGCCCAGCACTGACCCTCTTTGTACTCGTACAGCGCGCCTGTGCATTGCGGTGCATACGCATGCGCTGTTTTGCCATTTTTTTACCTGACCGCTGCACTGAGAAAATCGGCAGCGAGCGATCAATTCGGAATGACCCCCTATATCTCTAAGGCAATGACTAGGTAAATTCTTACTTCTTAGCACTTGTTGTAGTGTCAGCATTTGAGTTGCCTTTCTTCTAAACCTGGCTAACCCCTCTCCAATACTGAGTGGGATGTCAGGCAATTTATTAACTGCTCCTGAAGGAGCCCAGTGCCAGGTAATAATCTGTACAATTGCAATAATTATTATTGTTATTATTATTATAATCCTTTATTTATATGGCGTCATAAAGATATGTTCGTGTCTTTATGTTTTATGTAATGCACACTCAACTCCTGTCTTAATATAATTGTATATTTTATTTGAAATGTCCCAATAAAAACTGTTTTACAAAAAAAAAAAAAGTTAAGGCTATAAGACCATCTCCAAGCATCTTGATAGTCCTGTGACTACAGATGAAAATATTCTAAAAAAAAAAATCTAAAGTCCACGGGACTTTGGCCAACCTCTCTGCATGCGGCCACAAGAGGAAATTTGAAGAATCGTGAGAATGGTAGAAAAGAGCCAAGGAAAACTTCCAAAGAGATACAAGATGAGCTCGACAGTCAAGGTATGTCACTGTCTGATCGCCCCATCCAATGCTGTTTGAGTGACAGTGGGCTCTATTGGAAAAGACACAGATGGACCCTACTTTTGAAAATATAAAAAATCTAAACTGGAATTTTCTAAAGTGCATGTATTCTTACAATGCTTCTGGGAGAACGTCCTTTGGACAGATGAGTCAAGTCAAACGTGGAATTTTTTGGCAAGTCACATTAGCTCTATGTGCACACATGAAAAATTAAGCTGTAAATGAATAGAGCACCATACCTACTATGAAATGGAGTCTTGGTTATGTTTTGGGGCTGCTTTGCTACATTTGGCACAGGGTACCTTGAATTTGTGCAGGACACAATGAAATAGCAAGACTATCTAGGCACTGCCCAGCATGAGAAAGCAATGTTTCAGTCACAGGTCATGGGTCCTCCAACAGGATAATGACATAACACACAGCTAAAAGCACCCAAGAATGTATAACAACAAAGCATTGGACTGTTCTGAAGTTGCCTTTGGGTAGTATTCAATTACCTGCGATCATTGATAGTGGGTAATTGTGTTGCCAGGGGCTATTCAATTAGCCCCGATAAGCCCACACGAGCTGTGACTTATCTGGGATTTTGTTTCACCTGCCTTAAGCGAAACCAAATCCCCGAAAATAGGCCCGCTGCTGTTTCTAGCGTAAACACAGAGGTTTCATTGAACCTGTGTGTTTTCAGGAGATTTTTTTTCTTCGGGCGACCAAATTGGATAGCCCACAGTGATCGCGGTGAGCGAAAAAAATTGTGGGTCCCAGGGAACCTTTTCTTAAAAAATTTGGGGTCCTATTCCACAATTTCTGGGTCCCATCACATATTATGGGGGATGAGGGCAGGCAGCAGTTGGGACAGTGCTGAGGGCAGGTAGCATTTAGGGTAAAGAGGTTTAAGGGCAAGCAGCAGCTGGAGTAGAACTGGGGGGCAGAGGCAGGGAGAAATTGGGGTGAGGGCAGGCAGTGCTGGGGGTAAGTGTAGAAAGCAATTGGGACAGTGCTGGGGGGAGGGGCTAGTGTCAAGCAGTGCTGTGTGTAGGTAGAGAGAAAGGGTAAATAGCAGCTGGGGCAGTACCGGATGGCAAGGAGCGGGATAGGGGCAAACAGTACTGGGGGTAGGGAGAGAGTAAAGGTAGATAGCAACTGAGGCAGTACTGGTGACAAGGAGGAGGGTATCTGCAGGCAGTGCTGGGGTTAGGGAGGGGGTAAGGGTAGATAGCAGTTACAGGGTTTTTAAAGTGGCCACCAGAAAAGGAGGGGTCTCTGTACTCCCGGAAAAAGTAGGTGTGGCCTTGCAAAAAGGGGCGGTAGGTGGTAAGGTGTGGTAGGTGACAGTGTGAGTGTGCGGGGACAGGTCTATAGGGTGCTGTTGTGGGCAGTGGTGCTTAGGTCTTAGGAACGTGGCCACTTGAAACGGGAGTGTGTCAGCATGATACGCCATCCGTTTCTCATCGCTCTGGGAGTATTTCTCTCTATACTATTCCAAATAAACCTTACCTACATGGTGGTTTCAGTGCAACGGAGAACCTTTGAAGAAATGGATCCTCCCTGGGCAGTGTCTTCAGTTCGTATTCACTATTCATGTAGGAGATCACCTAGACGGAAGCTGCCTGATTGTGTAGGAAACCAGTGCATCATCAAACAAAGGTTCACCCAGACTCATGCTCCCTGTGTCACTCCTGACTCCTGAATCCAGTCCAGCCTCTTGTGTCTCTCCTGCATTCCCTATGTGTGACTCTCTGCGTCCCCCCTGTGTGACTCTCTGCGTCCCCCCCGTGTGACTCTCTGCATCCCCCCCGTGTGACTCTCTGCGTCCCCCCCATGTGACTCTCTGCGTCCCCCCGCGTGACTCTCTGCCCCCCCCCAATGTGACTCCCTGCGTCCCCCCGTGTGCCTCTCTGCTAACTCCCCCTCAGTGCCTCTCTGCTTCCTCCCCCTCAGTGCCTCTCTGCTTTCCCCCCTCAGTGCCTCTCTGCGCCCCCCCGTGTGCCTCTCAGCTTCCTCCCCATGTGTGCCTCTCTGCATTCCCCCTGTGTGCCTCTTAGCTTCCTCCCCGTGTACCTCTTAGCTTCTTCCCCATGTGCCTCACTGTGTCCCCCTCTGCATTCCCCGTGTGCCTCTTAGCTTCCTCACCGTGTGCCTCTCTGTGTCCCCCCCCCGTTTGCCTCTCTGCATCCCCCCGTATGCCTCTCTGCGTCCCTCCCGTGTACCTCTCTCCGCACCCCCATGTGCCTCCCTTCATCCCCCCCTGTGTGTCTCTCAGCTTACTCCCCTTGAGCCTCTCTGCATTCTAACCCCCCCCCCTCCAAATGTCCTGGGCCCCAGGCACCACGCAAGTCAGGAGCCGTGCCTGCTCCAGCCACAGCTTATGGGGAAGGCCGGCCAGGGGGGTGGTCTTCAGTTTGCCGGCTGTCGGGATCCCGGTGCACAGTATACCGGCGCCGGAATCCCGACAGCCAGCATACCGACACTTTTTCACTTATTCTCCCTCCCCTGGAGGGAGAATAGATAGTGTGGCGTGCATAGCGTGCCAACATGCCCGCAGCATGGCGAGCGCAGTGAGCCTGCAAGGGGCTCATTTGCGCTCGCCCAGCTGTCGGTATGCCGGCGGTCGGGATTCCGGCGCCGGTATGCTGGTCGCCGGCATTCCCTACTACACCCGGCCAGGGTGCGGGGGGCTGATACTGCTGCACGTAGACCGGGCGCTGCTGGCGGCGTGCTAAACTGTGGCACCGCCTTCAGTATCACTTCTGCCAGGGGAGTAGCTGGCCGGGGTGACAGCTCTGAGATCTGGTGTCCGGGGCAGGTGGCTACGGACACAGTGTGCGGGTAGCAGCCCAGGGTCTGTAGGGGACTCAGTGTGTGACAGCGGCCAGGCGGCATCAGGTAACGGGCGGCGCGCAGTCGCTGGTTCTCCCGCAGCAGCTCCCTGGCGCGCAGCTCCTCCATGCGCCATCGCTCCCTGCACCTCTCCCTGTTCCCACATCACCACACACACCACTTATCCGGCCCTTCAGCTGCGGGCAATCTAGCTAGGGAACACTCAGTCGCAGGCAGACCGTGTCCTCGAGACCCACCCATTTTGAAAAAGTGAGTCTCCGGTCCCCAAAAGTGAGTAAAATACGAGCCACGGCGTGTTTTTGCGATCACTGTCCCAACAAACATTGGGGGTCATTCCAAGTTGATCGCAGCAGGAAATTTTTTAGCAGTTGGGCAAAACCATGGGGGTAATTCCAAGTTGATCGCAGCAGGAATTCTGTTAGCAATTGGGCAAAACCATGTGCACAGCAGGGGAGGCAGATTTAACATGTGCAGAGAGAGTTAGATTTGGGTGTGGTGTGTTCAATCTGCAATCTAAATTGCAGTGTAAAAATAAAGCAGCCAGTATTTACCCTGCACAGAAACAAAATAACCCACCCAAATCTACCTCTCTCTGCAATGTTATATCTGCCCCCCCTGCAATGCACATGGTTTTGCCCAACTGCTAAAAAATTTCCTGCTGCGATCAACTTGGAATTACCCCCATGGTTTTGCCCAACTGCTAACAAAATTCCTGCTGCGATCAACTCAGCATCACCCCCAATATCAGAAAAATCGCGTTTTTCGCTATTGATGTTTCTTCGCACCTAATTTAATACCCCCCTTAACCCGAATCCTATTGAACATCTGTTAAGTTAGTTTAACTTTCAGGGAAATGCAATACCTTATAATACTATGGTTCGGGCCGCTGCGGCCGTTGAATGCAAACAAATAACCCCTGCGATGTGTATGCACGTTGCGTATACACGCCGACATGCTATGCGCACGATACAGCGACACGTGTGGCTGAATACACCTTTATACCCAAACAAGAATGAAATGCGACACCAGTAGTATATGTTATGTTGTGGTCCAACGCAGCAACAATATATTTACTTAAAAGGGTATACACAGAAATACAACACAATCACAGCGAAGAGATACAACCAATAGTACATACCTTTGTTCGCCTGCGCCTCCCGGATCCGGTCCTCAGTCAGCCTTAGCAAGATGACCTTCAGAGAATAGACTGGGGCCAGTCAGGAGGCCTTGCTTTTATACAATAGTCCAAAACACAATACAAAGGGAACTGTAAGCTCTTCTTCCATAGGTCATGGGGCAGGTCATTTACAGTACATGAGGGGTCATAGGTTGGTTTGAATAGGTGGGCGATGCTTTGTCCAGGTGTACTTGCAGAGGTCCTCCATTGGGTTCCCGCCGAATATCACGAGTACAGTAGTTACTGTAAGTTCTGAATATTGTATTCCTGTGCATATCTATGCGCAGGAACATGCTATAATCTGCAAACTGTGATCGGAATGTAGCCCTTGAAATACTGTACATCTGGATACCAAACACTATGTCCTAACCTAGTTCTGTCCCCTCATATCCTGTAAAGCTGGATATCTCTATTGTTCTATTTCCTAAGTAAATGTAACTTGCTGGTGTGGTGTGTGGAGACTATGGTGGTCATTCCGAGTTGATCGCTAGCTGAAAATGTTCGCTGCGCAGCGTTGAAGCAAAAAAACGGCACTTCTGCGCATGCATATGCGGCACAATGCGCACGCGCGACGTATTTTCACAACGGACGATGTAGTTTTACACGAGGTCTAGCAAAGCTTTTCAGTCGCACTGCTGGCCGCAGAGTGATTGACAGGAAGGGGGTGTTTCTGGGTGTCAACTGACCGTTTTCAGGGAGTGTTAAAAAAAACTGCAGGCGTGCCAAGAAAAACGCAGGCGTGGTTGGGAGAACGCAGGGCGGGTTTGTGATGTCAAATCCAGAACAGTCTGAAGTCATCGCAAGCTAGGAGTAGGTCTGGAGCTACTCTGAACCTGCACAATTTTTTTTGTAGTCGCTCTGCGATCCTTTCGTTCGCACTTCTGCTAAGCTAAAATACACTCCCAGTGGGAGGCGGCTTAGCGTTTGCACGACTGCTAAAAACTGCTAGCAAGCGATCAACTCGGAATGACCACCTATGTGTAAATTGTGCATTATATGAATTTACTATTAAATATGTCTTTGTGGCTCTACTATGCGAACACATATGCTACCGTATTCACTCATACCATGTGCTAATACGCACGGCTTCGTGAGCCAATGTACGCAGCGTGCGGGTATGCGCACACACGGCAGAACATTAGTGTTCACTCTAGGAGTGAAAAGGGGCAGGGCGCCGGACTACGGGGGCACATGTGCGCGCGGGGCGCGGCCACGCAAATTAGGGGGGCGTGGCCACGTCTCCGTCATTTTAGGGTGCGGTGCGGCCCACAGACGCTACTATAGAGAGCGTCTGTGGCCGGCGACGTCACTGTTGGGGGCGTGCCCAGCACCTCCGTCGGTGCTGGGCTTCCCCCAGCCCTCTCCCAATGCGTGAATGGATGCCGTGCGCATGCGCACGGCATCTATACACGCCGGGAGGGCAGGGAGCGGGCGGCTGTTCTAGCAGGGCGCCGCAAAAGGGGCAGGGCGGGTTTTGCCTGTTAAAAAACGGGCAGGGCGCGGCGCCCTGCTAAAACAGCCTAGAGTGAACACTAAACATGTGCACGCGCAGAGACCACTCTGTGTGGTGTTTGCACGTGTAGTGTGTTTGTGTAATATTTTCGACTTCGACACATCTATGGGAAAAGCTGAAACATGCATGTTTGTCCAAATACACATTTTTTTGGTTACTTTTTGTCTTAGCTGCAAGGTGGAGGTCTACTCTTTAAAAACATCTGCAGGTAAGCCTCATAACAGAAAGCATTAAACATGAATAATATGTATGTTATGTTTAAATTTCTGAGGGCTAGATTCAGCTTGGGGCGAGTTCTGTCATGTGATTTGAATATACCACATTATTTTAACATACAATTCCATAGTAAACATAGTAATCTGACATACAGTAGTGACATGTTTACAGCTTATCATAGTGAGAAACTACTGTACGTATGCTGCAGGGACGTGCGGTGAGCTAAATGGCTCAGGAGGCACTGGCTAGCACCACAGAGGATGATTTACCGCAAGGCAACCAAAGCAGCTGCTCAGGGCCTTGTTAGTCTCAGGGGGCCCACCGACAAGGCTGTATACAGGGCATTTCTGGCAGACCACGAGCTCCACCAAAATTGTCCAAGAGCTGAGCTGGCTAAATACTCCCAGCAGGCTGTCGGTGATTAGACAGCTGTTGGGTGCCTGCCCCAGTGCATGCCTGTGTCCCCAGTCCTGCAGTACCATACCTCCCAACGGGATCAGTACTAAATGCCGCCGGCCGGAATCCCGGCGGTCGGAATCCCGACGCCGGAATCCCGACCACACAATCCCGACAGGGGTGGCGAGCGGAACGCAGCCCCTTGCGAGCTCGCTTCGCTCGCCACGCTGCGGGCACGGTGCCTCGCTACGTTCGGCACACTATTATATTCTCCCTCTATGGGTGTCGTGGACACCCACGGAGGGAGAATATGTCGGGATTGTGGTGGTCGGGATTGTGGCGGTCGAGATTCCGGCGTCGGTATTTCGACCGCCGGGATTCCGGCCGGCGGCATTTTGACCGCATCCCCTCCCAACTGTCGCGATTTTTGCTTGACAGTCACATTTTTTCGGAACTGTCCCACCCACGGGCCGCAGTGTCCCGCGGTGGGGGTAAGGGGGGGGGGGGGGGTCAGTTGGGAGGGTCCTGTCAGTCACTGCACCGCACAGCATCTATTCATAAGAGATGGAGGGAAAGGGGGCATGCCAGCAGCTCACAGAGCGCTTGCCATGCCCCCATAGTGATGAAAAAGCCACACACCCTTTTCGGGTGGGCACGGCTTTGACACGCCATAGTGTCCCTCTTGCTCTTCTCCCAAAGTTGGAAGGTATGCAGTACTGTGGGTATGACCAGTCATGACACATATGTGTATGACGACAGATGCTTAGAGGTCTATTTATTTACATTATTTTAGTATCACCTGAATATATTAAAGGGCATTTTGAGCAGTTTTCATGAAAAACTGCCCCAAACCCTTTAATTCACTTTTTTTTTAGTAAGCCACCTCGCATTCACCATACTTATAATAGGAAATGCGATCTGACCAGATTTACTTTAAAAAAAAATGTGAAAAAATACAGCAGTGTGCCCTGTGATAATCTCGCCAGCTCAGGCTGACGAGATCACAGGGCAGCACTGCGATAGGCAGGCATTCGCCCAGCTTTCTCTGCCCTTGGCAGAGAAAGCTGAGCGGGGAGAGGGCTCCAGTGATCAGCTATGTGTGTCCATCGGATCAAAGTGTTAAAAGAAAGGGAAAAAAAAGGAAAAAAACCCCGAAAACATATTCACCTGTCCAGGGAGTTGGTGTCCGCTGCTCCAGTGAGCGCTGATGGGCGCCGGGTCCCCCATATGCTGCGCTGTAACCCTGGTGGAGTAAAGTGATGCTGCAAAGCGGCAGCACACTCTACAGCAACGGGGGTCACCACAGCACACAGGATTTGGCGCCTGGCAGCCCAGCAGAAGCAGTGCGGACCGGCACCCTGGACAGGTGAGTATATAATCCTGCTGTGGGGGGGGGGGTCCTCCGCGGCGCGTGGGGGTAGTCGCGACAGGGGGGGAGTGTCGACCAAGCAGCAGCAGTAGTAGCGATGTCGGCGGGGTCGGCGCATGCACAGCAGGACATCAGGGTATTTTTTCCGTACAGTACCCCGATGATGCTGCGAAGAGGCATCGCAGGGACAGAGCTTGACCGCAAGCTCTGTCCCTGCATGCGATAATTGATACATTCCTGCGACGTAAGCAATTATCACAGTGTGAGTTTGGCCGATTTTATCACATGACATCTGGATGGTGAGAAATAGGCCCCTTAGAGAGAAGAGCCAGGATGTGCACAGAAAAAATACATGAGTTCATCCAGTGTACTTTATTACAGTTTTTTTTTACATTTTATGTAACATCCACCTACTGTACTTCAAATTAGAGATGAGCGGGTTCGGATCACTGAGATCCGAACCCTACCGAACCTCCCTACCCGAGTCCGGATCCAAGTCAGGCTTGGGTTTTACCGCCTGACTTGGAAACCAGAACGAGGCAAAACGTCATCATCCTGCTGTCGGATTCTCGCGTGATCGCGCGTCCCCGCCATTTTCACTCCGGCATTGGAGAGTGTACAGAGAGGACGTGTCTCCGTTCTCTCAGTGTCCGTGTCTTGTGCTGCATCTGTCCAGTGACTCCAGTCACAGTGCTTGTGTCCTCTTGCTGCCATATGCCCAGTGCTGCTGTATAGGGTGCTGTGTTGTGCTGCATCAGTTCAATGGTGGTGTATTGTGCTGCATCAGTCCAGTGGTAGTGACCTGTGCATCAGCCATCAGTCATTCCAGTGACCAGTCACAGTGGTATCCTCTGCTGCCATATGTCCAGTGCTGCTGTTTAATAATAACAAGTCCCTTACAGTGTTGCTGTGTTGTCCTGCATCAGACCAGTGGTAGTGTCCTGTGCATCAGCCATCAGTCATTCCACTGACCAGTGACCAGTCACAGTGGTATCCTCTGCTGCCATATGTCCAGTGCTGCTGTTTAATAATAATAACAAGTCCCTTACAGTGTTGCTGTGTTGTCCTGCATCAGACCAGTGGTAGTGTCCTGTGCATCAGCCATCAGTCATTCCAGTGACCAGTCACAGTGGTATCCTCTTCTGCCATATGTCCAGTGCTGCTGTATAATAATAACAAGTCCCTTACAGTGTTGCTGTGTTGTCCTGCATCAGACCAGTGGTAGCATACCTCCCAACATTTCATTTCACTAAAGAGGAACACTTCAGTTATGCACGCGCATAGCGCGCGTGACAGCGGCAAAAGTGGGTGTGGTCTATTCAAAAGGGGTGTGGCTTCACGGCAGTGCCGCAATCGCTGGTCATGCCCCCCATTTTTCGTCACTGAGGGGGCATGTCCAGCGCTCTGTGAGCTGGTGGCATGCCCCCTCTCCTCTGTCTCCATTGAATAGATGCTATTCAACGCTGCTCTGCTAGGCAGTGCAGTGATTGACAGGTGCCTCCCAACTCCCCCCCTTCCTTCCCCTTCCCCACCGCCGGACACTGCGGCCCGCGGGTGGGACAGCGGGACAGACCCAAAAAAACGGGACTGTCCCGCGGAAATCGGGACAGTTGATAGGTATGGTGGTAGTGTCCTGTGCATCAGTCAGTCCAGTGACCAGTCACATTGGTATCCTCTGCTGCCATATGTCCAGTGCTGCTGTATAAGTCCAGTCCATTGCAGTGGTGCTGTGTTGTCCTGCATCAGTCCAGTGGTGGTGTCCCTGTGCTGCTGTATATGTCTAGTGGTACTGCCGTCAGGGCCGGTGCAAGGTTGCTAGGCACCCTAGGCAAAGCTACAGAATACTGCCCCTGCATAAATGTACTAATGCGGGATGAGAATGTGCCATGAGAGGTGCGAGATCCAGTGCCGCTGCCGGCATTTCAACGCCACTGCAACAGCAACTTGCACCCTTCACCTTTAATTGGATTCCCCCTTAAAGTATACAACATTCTCGGGGGGAGGGGGTACATTACCTTAATACTTGCTGTCAAATCCTATCTTCACTGCTTTCTTCAGTCAGGTTAGCTCTGCTGGTTACTCACTGATCTGCCTGAGCTGTCACCTATAGGAGGAGCCATAGTGCAGCAGCATTCCACTAGGTGATGGACCTCTGCCATTTAGATAAAAAGCAGCGCCAGTGACCGGAATAATCGGGCCAAGTATACTGTTGTCTCCGAGGTCCCCTATCTCAACCCAGCACTCCCACCCATGCACGCCTTCCCCAGAGCACCTATAGATGATGTGCTGATGTGTGGCAGCTGGCAATCATCTGGCAGTGCAGCGGTGGTTGCTCAGCTACTTCTAGGCGGCCGCAGCGGGATCCCAAGAGGCAGGGACAGAGAAGCGCCAGAGCTGCACGTCAGCATGCCCTTTATACTGTATATTTGTGTCTATTTAATGGTGCATCAGGTGTCACTGCAGCTGTGGAACACGGTCCTGGCTGCAGTGCTCAGCTTGCTGTGTCTACTCAATGCTGCCTTCCCTGGTATCCCAGAGCTACTGGTTCCCATTATACAGCCCACATCCTCTGGACCCGACATTTCACAGTGCACCAAGCGCCAATTGGTGCAATTAAACTTTTTGCCACAGCACTGTATTGTAACAATGGTAGATGTCTATACCGGTCTCACCAGTATGTAGCAACTCAATTTCTCTCGTTCAGCGCACTGGGGTAAACCTGATTGTCTGCCTGCAGTGCTGTCGAATCGCTGCGTTGGGAGGCGGTGGTCCTGGGCCCCTTGCAGGCAGCTCTGCTCTCACACATAGCACTGCAGTTCAGGGGCTAAGTCCCGGCTGCAGCGGCCTCCTACAAACCGCCCGCTAGTGCAGCTTGCAAGGCGTTAACACATGCATCACCGTAGCCGCCAGAGATGGTGTGGGGCTGTGGCACAGCGAAAAACATTTAAATAAACATTTTTACACACCTGGCGCTGGTAATACATGTTGTTACTGGCACCTAGGGACCCCTAAACATTTTGGACCATTCCAAGACTCAGGGTCCCTTGGTACCTTGTTGCCGGGGCTGACAAAGGGGAGGGGTGTGCAGAATGCAATATGGAGAGAAACATGGAGAGGGGAGGAAATAGGAAGGATGGACAAATGTATTATATGCTACATAGCATGGGTCCCAACTCCTGAGGGAGTGGGAGACCTGCCACCATTAATTACAAAACAAAGGGTGCAGCACACAGCAATCATTACAAAATATAGGTCCCCCATTGGTGTACATTGTTGGTAGAGATAGCGACTGGACCCCTTTCTCCCTGTCTGTGAGGTTTCACTCATGCTGGGAGTGAGGGAGAGTCTGCAACTACTTGTCAATATACAAGTGTCTTTAAAAGTGTTTGAATACACTTATAAAGTGGCAAGTACTTTGCAGCCTGTCCCTCACTCCCAGCATGCGATCTGCAAACAGGGAGAGATCAGGTTACTCACTCACTGAAGCAGCCGACCCACCCGAAGGGCAGCAGTAGCTCCTGTCCTGATAAAATATATACGGTACAGCAGAGCCAGTCTCATGTCATGATCTCCATCCTGTAGTAGCCTCACCATGTCTCCGTACATGTGCTCCCCCCCTCCCCCTTGCACTGCCACTGAGGTCACTTGCCCAGCCTGACCCATCAACATTACGCCTCCGGCGGCAGGTACTCTACCCAGGGTGTGTGCAGCAGAGGCGACCCCTTGTGCAGGTGCCTCACAGTGATTGTCGTGTATACATGTTGCGACCATGAAGGGTGGAAAAGGCGGGGGGGGGGGGGGGATTTATGCGGATGCTATCGCAGGGAGAGAGGGGTGGAGGGGGGGATTGCAGAGAGAGGATCAGACAGTGGTGTAATTCAACTGTACAGAGAACTTGCTTATCACCACCATGCTGCTTACTTTATGTGCATAAAACCGATGGGTTACACTTACTATGCTAGCTGGTTACAGTTAAACGGCCGTGACATCCCTGCTCCTCGTCTCTTAAGGAAGAGGAGCCGCTCAGCTAATGAAATAAAGGAAGCATTCATCGGTAGCGTGCAGCGACGCCCTCCAGTGGCAGCCGCCCATAGGCAGCTGCCTAAAGCTGCCTAGTGGTGGCGCCGGCCCTGACTGCCGTATATATGTCCAGTGATCCTGCTGTATATGTCCAGTGGTACTGCCGTATATGTTCAGCGGTACTGCTGTATAAATCCAGTGATCCTGCCGTTTAATTCCAGTGATCGTGCCGTATAAGTCCAGTCCAGTGGTGCTGTCTTGTGCTGCCATAAGTCCAGTGGTGGTGTCCTGTGCTGTATATTATTTACTCCAAATAAAAGGGTTATATACATTACATATACAGGTTGAGTATCCCATATTCAAATATTCCGAAATACAGACTTTTTTCAGTGAAACTGAGATAGTGAAACCTTTGTTTTCTAAATGGCTCAATGTACACTAACTTTGTTTAATACACAAAGGACCTACCGTATATACTCGAGTATAAGCCGACTTTTTCAGCACTTTTTTTTGTGCTGAAAAAGCCACCTCGGCTTATACTCGAGTCAGCGCAGGCAGAGGCAGAGCAGTGTGAAGGAGGGACATGGAGCGCACAGCGCGCGGCGCTCCTGTGTCCCTCCTGCATCTCCGGCGGCAGCAGCGGCGGTTCTATTACAGGAAATACCCGTTCGTGACCTCTGATCACGAACCGGCACTTCCTATAATAGACCCGCCGCGGCCGCCGAAGATGCAGGAGGGACACAGGAGAGCCGCGCACGCTGTGTGCTTCGTGTCCCTCCAGAAGACAGCGCGGGATCGACGGAGGGGTAAGTAACAGCACTGTGGGGCATACCTGGCACTTGGGGAGGGAACGTATCTGGCAGCACTGTGGGGGCATATCTGGCAGCACTGTGGGGGCATATCTGGCAGCACTGTGGGGGCATAACTGGCAGCACTGTGGGGGCATAACTGGCAGCACTGTGGGGGCATATCTGGCAGCACTGTGGGGGCATAACTGGCAGCACTGTGGGGGCATATCTGGCAGCACTGTGGGGGCATATCTGGCAGCACTGTGGGGGCATAACTGGCAGCACTGTGGGGGCATATCTGGCAGCACTGTGGGGGCATATCTGGCAGCACTGTGGGGGCATATCTGGCAGCACTGTGGGGGCATATCTGGCAGCACTGTGGGGGCATATCTGGCAGCACTGTGGGGGCATATCTGGCAGCACTGTGGGGGCATAACTGGCAGCACTGTGGGGGCATATCTGGCAGCACTGTGGGGGCATATCTGGCAGCACTGTGGGGGCATATCTGGCAGCACTGTGGGGGCATATCTGGCAGCACTGTGGGGGCATAACTGGCAGCACTGTGGGGGCATATCTGGCAGCACTGTGGGGGCATATCTGGCAGCACTGTGGGGGCATATCTGGCACTATGAGGGCATATCTGGCACTGAGGGCTGTGTACGGCTAGAGCTGCATTTCCCACCCTAGGCTTATACTCGAGTCAATAAGTTTTCCCAGGTTTTTGTGGTAGAATTAGGTGCCTCGGCTTATATTCGGGTCGACTTATACTCGAGTATATACGGTAATTCAGAGTTGATCGCAGCAGCAAATTTGTTAACAGTTGGGCAAAACCATGTGCACTGCAGGGGGGCAGATATAACATGTGCAGAGAGAGAGTTAGATTTGGGTGGGGTGTGTTCAAACTGAAATCTAATTTGCAGTGTAAAAATAAAACAGCCAGCATTTACCATGCACAGAAACAATATTGGCCCTCATTCCGAGTTGTTCGCTCGCTAGCTGCTTTTAGCAGCATTGCACACGCTAAGCCGCCGCCCTCTGGGAGTGTATCTTAGCATAGCAGAATTGCGAACGAAAGATTAGCAGATTTGCGAATAGAAAATTCTTAGCAGTTTCTGAGTAGCTCCAGACTTACTCAGCCATTGCGATCAGTTCAGTCAGTTTCGTTCCTGGTTTGACGTCACAAACACACCCAGCGTTCGCCCAGAAACTCCCCCGTTTCTTCAGACACTCCCGCGTTTTTCCCAGAATCGTTTTTTCGCACACTCCCATAAAACGGCCATTTTCCGCCCAGAAACACCCACTTCCTGTCAAACACACTCCGATCACCAGAACGATGAAAAATCCTTGTTATGCCGTGAGTAAAATACCTAACTTTTGAGTAAAATAACTAAGCGCATGCGCTCTGCGAACCTTGCGCATGCGCAGTAAGTGACTAATCGCAATATAGCGAAAGTCGGCAACGAGCGAACAACTCGGAATGAGGGCCATAATCCATCCAAATCTAACTCTCTCTGCACATGTTATATCTGCCCCTCCTGCAGTGCACATGGGTGGTCATTCCGAGTTGTTCGCTCGGTAATTTTCTTCGCATCGCAGCGATTTTCCGCTAACTGCGCATGCGCAATGTTCGCACTGCGACTGTGCCAAGTAAATTTGCTATGCAGTTAGGTATTTTACTCACGACATTACAAGGTTTTTTCTTCGTTCTGGTGATCGTAATGTGATTGACAGGAAGTGGGTGTTTCTGGGCGGAAACTGGCCGTTTTATGGGAGTGTTTGAAAAAACGCTACCGTTTCTGGGAAAAACGCGGGAGTGGCTGGAGAAACGGAGGAGTGTCTGGGCGAACGCTGGGTGTGTTTGTGACGTCAAACCAGGAACGACAAGCACTGAACTGATCGCACTGGCAGAGTAAGTCTCGAGCTACTCAGAAACTGCACAGAGAAGTCTTTTCGCAATATTGCGAATCTTTCGTTCGCAATTTTGCTAAGCTAAGATTCACTCCCAGTAGGCGGCGGCTTAGCGTGTGCAAAGCTGCTAAAAGCAGCTTGCGAGCGAACAACTCTGAATGAGGGCCATGGTTTTGCCCATTAGTTAACAAATTTGCTACTGCGATCAACTCTGAATTAGGCCCTAAGTTTTTCAAAATATTGTATTAAATCATGACCTTCAGGCTGTGTGTATAAGGTGTATATGAAACATAAATGAATTGTGTGAATGTACACACACTTTGTTTAATGCACAGTTATTCAAAATATTGTCTAAAATTACCTTCAGGCTGTGTGTATAAGGTGTATATGAAACATACAGTAAATGCATTCTGTGCTTAGACTTAGGGGACCTAATGATATCTCATTATGGTATGCAATTATATCCAAAATATGGAAAAATCAGATATCCAAAATACTTCTGGTCCCAAGCATTTTGGATAAGGGATACTCAACCTGTATTATTATCCAAATAATTTTTACAGGGTTTGCCCTGTGTGGTGTAGGGGTACGCTCGCCTGTGCTGTATATTATATTTATAATAGCTTCAAATAAAAGAGTTATTATCCAAATTAATTTTACAGGCTTTGCCATGTGTGTGTTTGTTTTAGGGGTACGCTATCCTGTGCCACTAATATTGTACGTGTATTACATCTGGGCAAATTCCAGCACGTCCCATGTTGTTTGTGCCGCATACTCGTGTCGCTTAGCTTAGTTATACAGCTACCTCGTTGCATCTCTTTTTCTTCTTTGCATCATGTGCTTGTTTGGGGCCTAGTTTTTTAAAGTGCCATCCTGTTTGACGCTGCAGTGCCACTCCTAGATGGGCCAGGTGTTTGTGCCACACATTTGTGTCGCTTAGCTTAGTCATACAGCCACCTTGGTGCAACTTTTAGGCCTAAAAACAATATTGTGAGGTGTGAGGTGTTCAGAATAGACTGGAAATGAATGGAAATGAATGTTATTGAGGTTAATAATATCGTAGGAGCAAAATTTCCCCCAAATTCTGTGATTTTAGCTGTTTTTATGTTTTTTTCAAAGATCATCCAGAACCAAAACCAAAATCTGAAAGGGTGGTTTTGGCAAACCAAGCCAAAACTAAAACACGAGCCGGGAGTTAGAACCAAAACCAAAACACAAACCACGAAAAGTGCCTGCCGCACATCTCTACTTCAAATTCAAATCAGGCATGAGTGAAGGATGATGGATGGGGGAGGAGGGGGGGGGGGAGTAGACAGTTTTATTTTAAGTACAGTGTCTAACATCTGCCTGAAACAGTCATGGATGGGGAGGAGGCACTTACAAACTGGTGATATATCAATATGCTATAATACTGTATTTTAAGTACTACCGTGTATGGGAGATGCCTGCTACAATCAGCGGGGCACTGATATATAATCAAAACAGTCACACTGAATGAGGGGTGTAATGATGGGTATTATAAGGGATGGGGGACCTATTAGGCTGCTACAATCAGTAAGGGGGGAGGCAGAGGCACTATAATGCAGTCAACACTAATGTGATTGGGTGTAATATTAAGTATTATAAGGTATGGGTGCCTGCATTATATGTCAGTGACTGTGACTGTATTGACTGTTTATCAGTGACTTTAGTGTGACTACATTATATGAGGTCTGACAATTACGTTAGCGACCTGGCTACCGTGCAGTAGCGGATTCACCAGCAGGCATCCAAAGCAGCTGCAAGGGCCCAGCGGGTCCAAGGGGGCTCGCCGACAGATCATGGAGTTAGGAGGGCATTTCTGATTTCTGGCAAAAATGTCAGAGTGCTGGTCTGGCTGAATACTCCCAGCAGGCTATCAGTGACTAGATAGCTGCCAGGTGTGATTTTAAGGGCAGCACAGACAGTGTAATGGTTAGCATTACTGCCTCACAGCACTCAGGTCATGTGTTCAATTCCCACCATGGCCCTAACTGTGTGGAGTTTGTATATTATCCCCGTACTTGCATGAATTTCTTCCGGGTGCTCCAGTTTCCTCCCACAATCCAAAAACATACTGATAGGTTAATTGGCTCCCAACAAAATTAACCCTAGCGTGAATGTGTGTGTGTGTACATGTGGTAGGGAATATAGATTGTAAACTCCACTGTGGAAGGGACTGATGTGAATGGCCAAATGTTCTCTGTAAAGCACTGCAGAATATGTGTGCGCTGTATAAATAACTTAATAATAATCATAAAAATAATAATATAAATAATAATCAATACACTAGTACAACTACCATCTACATGCTATAATTGGCTATGGGCAGATTGGGGAGCAAACACTGACTGGGGGATAGCAGGACTTGTCTGCTATAATTGGTGTGGGGGGGTGGGCACACTGAGGATTGTTTGAGGAAGGGGGACCCCCTGCAGGAAGGGGCGGTGGGTCACAATAGTACCCCCCAAAAAATTACACCACGCAGTATCACAATCTTATTTACTTTACATCGCATGTAGTGCCCTTGATTCGCATTGCACCACACAGTAGTGTACCTTTTTCACATTACCATACCCGCCAACTGTACCTTTTTGGCAGGTACAGTACCTTTTTTATGGTCTGTACCTGCCAAAAAGGGCTTTGTACCTATTTCTGACTCCTAAATTAGCACTGAAAGTATAGGAAAGGAGGCGTGTTCACTCCCCCTTTACCTGTGACCACGCCCTTTCCTAATTTGTACCGGATTCATGTGTAAAATGTTGGAGGCAATGCATTACACTACACAGTAGTGCCACTAATACACAATGCCCTCAGTAGTGCCCCTTACACATAACGCCCACACTAGTAGTGCCCTTTACACATAATGCCTACAGTAGTAGCACCCCTTGCACTCATGTGCACAGGAAGAGGGGTAGGGATAGAGGGGGGGGGGAGTGAGTTGTGAGTTACTTACTGCACACAGATTAGCGAGAGAGTGTTGCTGGCGCCACTGCCAAAGGTGCAGTGGGAAAGAGGGAGGGATTCGGAAAGACAGAGTCGGAGAGACCTGCACCAGAACCGCGATTCACGCTGCCAGTGCCACTGCCTGTCATACACTGTGACAGACGCAGCGGCAGCTGGCAGCAACAGCAGAGCGGGGAGAGCGCCTCTTCATCCCGACGCCTTGCTGCTTTGCAGGAGCTGTTGAGCGCTGGCTGTAGCACCACAACAAATTAGGAGGGACTGGTCTGGCGCTGTAAATGAATGAAGATTAGGGGTCTGCACTGTGACACCACCAGAGATTACGGAGTTCTGCACTGTGACACCACCAGAGATTATGGGGTTCTGCACTGTGACACCACCAGAGATTATGGGGTTCTGCACTGTGACACCACCAGAGCTCAGAAGGGATTCATTTTCTCAGTACCACAACCTCCTTCTTTGCCATGTGGGTCAGCAATAGGGTCATATAATTATTAGAGATGTACACCGGAAATTTTTCGGGTTTTGTGTTTTGGTTTTGGGTTCGGTTCCGCGGCCGTGTTTTGGGTTCGAACGCGTTTTGGCAAAACCTCACCGAATTTTTTTTTCCGGATTCGGGTGTGTTTTGGATTCGGGTGTTTTTTTCAAAAAACCCTAAAAAACAGCTTAAATCATAGAATTTGGGGGTCATTTTGATCCCAAAGTATTATTAACCTCAATAACCATAATTTCCACTCATTTTCAGTCTATTCTGAACACCTCACACCTCACAATATTATTTTTAGTCCAAAAATTTGCACCGAGGTCGCTGGATGACTAAGCTCAGCGACCCAAGTGGCCGACACAAACACCTGGCCCATCTAGGAGTGGCACTGCAGTGTCACGCAGGATGGCCCTTCCAAAAAACACTCCCCAAACAGCACATGACGCAAAGAAAAAAAGAGGCGCAATGAGGTAGCTGTGTGACTAAGCTCAGCGACCCAAGTGGCCGACACAAACACCTGGCCCATCTAGGAGTGGCACTGCAGTGTCACGCAGGATGGCCCTTCCAAAAAACACTCCCCAAACAGCACATGACGCAAAGAAAAAAAGAGGCGCAATGAGGTAGCTGTGTGACTAAGCTCAGCGACCCAAGTGGCCGACACAAACACCTGGCCCATCTAGGAGTGGCACTGCAGTGTCAGGCAGGATGTCCCTTCCAAAAAATACTCCCCAAACAGCACATGACGCAAAGAAAAAAAGAGGCGCAATGAGGTAGCTGTGTGACTAAGCTCAGCGACCCAAGTGGCCGACACAAACACCTGGCCCATCTAGGAGTGGCACTGCAGTGTCAGGCAGGATGGCCCTTCCAAAAAATACTCCCCAAACAGCACATGACGCAAAGAAGAAAAAAAAGAGGCGCAATGAGGTAGCTGTGTGACTAAGCTCAGCGACCCTAGTGGCCGATACAAACACCTGGCCCATCTAGGAGTGGCACTGCAGTGTCAGGCAGGATGGCCCTTCCAAAAAACACTCCCCAAACAGCACATGACGCAAAGAAAAAAAGAGGCGCAATGAGGTAGCTGTGTGAGTAAGCTCAGCGACCCTAGTGGCCGACACAAACACCTGGCCCATCTAGGAGTGGCACTGCAGTGTCACGCAGGATGGCCCTTCCAAAAAACACTCCCCAAACAGCACATGACGCAAAGAAAAAAAGAGGCGCAATGAGGTAGCTGTGTGACTAAGCTCAGCGACCCAAGTGGCCGACACAAACACCTGGCCCATCTAGGAGTGGCACTGCAGTGTCAGGCAGGATGGCCCTTCCAAAAAATACTCCCCAAACAGCACATGACGCAAAGAAGAAAAAAAAGAGGCGCAATGAGGTAGCTGTGTGACTAAGCTCAGCGACCCTAGTGGCCGACACAAACACCTGGCCCATCTAGGAGTGGCACTGCAGTGTCAGGCAGGATGGCACTTCCAAAAAACACTCCCCAAACAGCACATGACGCAAAGAAAAAAAGAGGCGCAATGAGGTAGCTGTGTGAGTAAGCTCAGCGACCCTAGTGGCCGACACAAACACCTGGCCCATCTAGGAGTGGCACTGCAGTGTCACGCAGGCTGGCCCTTCCAAAAAACACTCCCCAAACAGCACATGACGCAAAGAAAAATGAAAGAAAAAAGAGGTGCAAGATGGAATTGTCCTTGGGCCCTCCCACCCACCCTTATATTGTATAAACAGGACATGCACACTTTAACCAACCCATCATTTCAGTGACAGGGTCTGCCACACGACTGTGACTGAAATGACGGGTTGGTTTGGACCCCCACCAAAAAAGAAGCAATTAATCTCTCCTTGCACAAACTGGCTCTACAGAGGCAAGATGTCCACCTCATCATCATCATCCGATTCATCACCGTGTACATCCCCCTCCTCACAGATTATCAATTCGTCCCCACTGGAATCCACCATCACAGCTCCCTGTGTACTTTGTGGAGGCAATTGCTGCTGGTGAATGTCTCCATGGAGGAATTGATTATAATTCATTTTAATGAACATCATCTTCTCCACATTTTCTGGAAGTAA
This sequence comes from Pseudophryne corroboree, assembly GCF_028390025.1. NCBI lineage: Eukaryota > Metazoa > Chordata > Amphibia > Anura > Myobatrachidae > Pseudophryne > Pseudophryne corroboree. The sequence continues at coordinate 206,481,243 of NC_086444.1, forward strand.
CCTCGTACGCCGATTGCTGACAAGGTGAGCGGCGGCACTAAACACTCTTTCGGAGTACACACTTGTGCGAGGGCAACTTAGGTAGAATAAAGCCAGTTTGTGCAAGGGCCTCCAAATTGCCTCTTTTTCCTGCCAGTATACGTACGGACTGTCTGACATGCCTACTTGGATGCGGTCACTCATATAATCCTCCACCATTCTTTCAATGGGGAGAGAATCATATGCAGTGACAGTAGACGACATGTCCGTAATCGTTGGCAGGTCCTTCAGTCCGGACCAGATGTCAGCATCAGCAGTCGCTCCAGACTGCCCTGCATCACCGCCAGCGGGTGGGCTCGGAATCCTGAGCCTTTTCCTCGCACCCCCAGTTGCGGGAGAATGTGAAGGAGGAGATGTTGACAGGTCGCGTTCCGCTTGACTTGACAATTTTCTCACCAGCAGTTCTTTGAACCCCTGCAGACTTGTGTCTGCCGGAAAGAGAGATCCAAGGTAGGTTTTAAATCTAGGATCGAGCACGGTGGCCAAAATGTAGTGCTCTGATTTCAACAGATTGACCACCCGTGAATCCTTGTTAAGCGAATTAAGGGCTCCATCCACAAGTCCCACATGCCTAGCGGAATCGCTCTGTGTTAGCTCCTCCTTCAATGTCTCCAGCTTCTTCTGCAAAAGCCTGATGAGGGGAATGACCTGACTCAGGCTGGCAGTGTCTGAACTGACTTCACGTGTTGCAAGTTCAAAAGGATGCAGAACCTTGCACAACGTTGAAATCATTTTCCACTGCGCTTGAGACAGGTGCATTCCACCTCCTATATCGTGCTCAGTTGTATAGGCTTGAATGGCCTTTTGCTGCTCCTCCAACCTCTGAAGCATATAGAGGGTTGAATTCCACCTCGTTACCACTTCTTGCTTCAGATGATGGCAGGGCAGGTTCAGGCGTTTTTGGTGTTGCTCCAGTCTTCTGTATGTGGTGCCTGTACGCCGAAAGTGTCCCGCAATTCTTCTGGCCACCGACAGCATCTCTTGCACGCCCCTCTCGTTTTTTAAATAATTCTGCAATACCAAATTCAAGGTATGTGCAAAACATGGGACGTGCTGGAATTTGCCCATATTTAATGCACACACAATATTGCTGGCGTTGTCCGATGCCACAAATCCACAGGAGAGTCCAATTGGGGTAAGCCATTCTGCGATGATCTTCCTCAGTTGCCGTAAGAGGTTTTTAGCTGTGTGCGTATTCTGGAAAGCGGTGATACAAAGCGTAGCCTGCCTAGGAAAGAGTTGGCGTTTGCGAGATGCTGCTACTGGGGCCGCCGCTGCTGTTCTTGCGGCGGGAGTCCATACATCTACCCAGTGGGCTGTCACAGTCATATAGTCCTGAGTTTGCCCTGCTCCACTTGTCCACATGTCCGTGGTTAAGTGGACATTGGGTACAACTGCATTTTTTAGGACACTGGTGAGTCTTTTTCTGAGGTCTGTGTACATTTTCGGTATCGCCTGCCTAGAGAAATGGAACCTAGATGGTATTTGGTACCGGTGACACAGTACCTCCAACAAGTCTCTAGTTGGCTCTGCAGTAATGATGGATACCGGAACCACGTTTCTCACCGCCCAGGATGCCAAGGCCTCAGTTATCCGCTTTGCAGCAGGATGACTGCTGTGATATTTCATCTTCCTCGCAAAGGACTGTTGGACAGTCAATTGCTTGGTGGAAGTAGTAAAAGTGGTCTTACGACTTCCCCTCTGGGATGACCATCGACTCCCAGCAGCAACAACAGCAGCGCCAGCAGCAGTAGGCGTTACACGCAAGGATGCATCGGAGGAATCCCAGGCAGGAGAGGACTCGTCAGAATTGCCAGTGACATGGCCTGCAGGACTATTGGCATTCCTGGGGAAGGAGGAAATTGACACTGAGGGAGTTGGTGGGGTGGTTTGCGTGAGCTTGGTTACAAGAGGAAGGGATTTACTGGTCAGTGGACTGCTTCCGCTGTCGCCCAAAGTTTTTGAACTTGTCACTGACTTATGATGAATACGCTGCAGGTGACGTATAAGGGAGGATGTTCCGAGGTGGTTAACGTCCTTACCCCTACTTATTACAGCTTGACAAAGGCAACACACGGCTTGACAAATGTTGTCCGCATTTCTGTTGAAATACTTCCACACTGAAGAGCTGATTTTTTTGGTATTTTCACCAGGCATGTCAATGGCCCTATTCCTCCCACGGACAACAGGTGTCTCCCCGGGTGCCTGACTTAAACAAACCACCTCACCATCAGAATCCTCCTGGTCAATTTCCTCCCCAGCACCAGCAACACCCATATCCTCCTCATCCTGGTGTACTTCAACACTGACATCTTCAATCTGACTATCAGGAACTGGACTGCGGGTGCTCCTTCCAGCACTTGCAGGGGGCGTGCAAATGGTGGAAGGCGCATGCTCTTCACGTCCAGTGTTGGGAAGGTCAGGCATCGCAACTGACACAATTGGACTCTCCTTGTGGATTTGTGATTTCGAAGAACGCACAGTTCTTTGCTGTGCTTTTGCCAGCTTAAGTCTTTTCATTTTTCTAGCGAGAGGCTGAGTGCTTCCATCCTCATGTGAAGCTGAACCACTAGCCATGAACATAGGCCAGGGCCTCAGCCGTTCCTTGCCACTCCGTGTGGTAAATGGCATATTGGCAAGTTTACGCTTCTCCTCCGACGATTTTATTTTAGATTTTTGAGTCCTTTTTTTACTGATATTTGGTGTTTTGGATTTTACATGCTCTGTACTATGACATTGGGCATCGGCCTTGGCAGACGACGTTGATGGCATTTCATCGTCTCGGCCATGACTAGTGACAGCAGCTTCAGCACGAGGTGGAAGTGGATCTTGATCTTTCCCTATTTTTGGAACCTCAACATTTTTGTTCTCCATATTTTAATAGGCACAACTAAAAGGCACCTCAGGTAAACAATGGAGATGGATGGATACTAGTATACTTATGGATGACGAGCGACTGCCGACACAGAGGTAGCTACAGCCGTGGACTACCGTACTGCGTCTGCTAGTATAGACTGGATGATAATGATATAAAAAATATATATATATCACTACTGCAGGACAGGTATATATTGTATAATGACGGACCTGCTGGACACTGTCAGCACTGCAGACTCCTAAACTACTAGTATGAAGAAGATAGAAAAAAAAACCCCACCACAGGTAGGTATACAATTATGGACGAGCGACTGCCGACACAGAGGTAGCTACAGCCGTGGACTACCGTACTGCGTCTGCTAGTATAGACTGGATGATAATGATATAAAAAATATATATATATCACTACTGCAGGACAGGTATATATTGTATAATGACGGACCTGCTGGACACTGTCAGCACTGCAGACTCCTAAACTACTAGTATCAAGAAGATAGAAATATAATGAATGACGGACCTGCTGGACACTGTCAGCAGAATGCGTTTATAGAATAAAAAAAAAAAAACACCACACGAGTGTTTAACTTTTTCAGGCAGACAATATACTGGTGGTCACTGCTGGTCAGTCACACTGGCACTCTGGCAGCAAAAGTGTGCACTGTTAAATATGTACTCCTGCTATAACTGCTCCCCAGTCTCCCCCACAATTAAGCTGTGTGAGCAGTGAGCACTACTCAGCACAGTCAGATATACATAGATGATATTATCATGCAGCACACTGAGGCTGAGCACAGATATGGTATGTGACTGTGTATCGTTTTTTTTCAGGCAGAGAACGGATTATATTAAATAATAAATAAAACTGGTGGTCACCACTAGTATAACTATCAGCAAAACTCTGCACTCTCTGAGTACTCCTAATGCTCCAGTAAATCAAGTGTCTCACTCTCTATCTAAACGGAGAGGACGCCAGCCACGTCCTCTCCCTATCAATCTCAATGCACGTGTGAAAATGGCGGCGACGCGCGGCTCCTTATATAGAATCCGAGTCTTGCGATAGAATACGAGCCTCGCGAGAATCCGACAGCAGGATGATGACGTTCGGGCGCGCTCGGGTTAGCCGAGCAAGGCGGGAAGATCCGAGTCTGCCTCGGACCCGTGTAAAAAGCGTGAAGTTTGGGGGGGTTCGGATTCCGAGGAACCGAACCCGCTCATCTCTAATAATTATTAGACTGATTATAGCAAATAAGAGCTAATAAAGGGGTTTAAATTAGGTGTTTACATTTACTAAAAATAATAAACATTTGGGCTAATGACAGAAAACTGAAAGTGTTCAAATAAACTGAATGAAAATTGAAATTAAAATACATACATTATTTCTGGAAGTCTGCCCTCACAGAGAATAGCAGCTGGAGGGGTTCTCCTGTAAAGGACCCAGATAGGATTCATAACAGAGGCGGAACTACCGCCAGTGCAACCAGTGCGTTGCACTGGGGCCCGCCTCTGTCCAGGGGCCCAAAGCATGTAATGAGTCAAACTGACTCATTACATGCCGCTGTGCGCTGCGGGCAACCGCTGCCTGCAGCACACAGCCGCCCGGACAGAGAGGAGAGGAGCAGCGGTACAGGGGAGAAGGAGGAGGAGGGAGGTGGAGGAGGGAGCCACAGCAGCGCTTTACTACTGGTTGAGGCGCTGCTGCTGCTGTCCCTCTGCTTCACTATAGTGTTAGGGTCTCCTGCTCTGTGCTGCCACGTCGTCATGGCAACCGGGAGACAAGTGCTAGCGGAGTAACCTGAGCGTAGCTGATACTCCGGTTCGGGTCTTTTGCTGTGCAGTGGTTACAGGCTCTGTGCACGGCAGGGGATCCGGTGCTGGTTTTTGTGCTCACAGTCTGTGAGGTCTGAGTGGGGCGTGGACAGCACCTGCTATATAAACCCTCTTCTCAGGTTAGGCAGATGCTGCTGAATCTTTGTTGGTTAGTCAGTTCCTGAAAGCTAGCTAGTACTGTGTAAACTTTGTATTTGTTTGTTGCTTACTGCAAATAGGCCTTGGGATTTGGTATTACACTCTGCCAATCCAGACCTAGCAGTAAGACTGGAGTCAGTCGTTTAACCTGCTGGGGTTCTTTTGATACTCTGTGAACCTAGCAAGTTTGCGGCTGTATTCTCAGACTTGCCTGCCAAAATCCTTTCTCACTGTGCAAGGTGTTCAGGTGTCAGTTTAGTGGCAGTAAGCTGAACCAGTGCACTGCAAGTGAGGACTAGGATTGTGGAGACTCTCCTTGTGTCTATTATTCCATCTCTGACCAAGGAGTTTACTGCCACACCCGTTGGTAACCCTTTAGGGTTTTGCTGTTGCCCTTAGCAACAGCATTTCGGGTTCTCTACGTATTAAATCACAACATCTCGCTTCTTTCCATCTGAGCATTCCTAATACTAGGGAGACACCCAGTTTCTTAGCCTTTGGGCTTCTCTGTTCACTTTGTGTTTATTTTGTTACCCTATCACCTTCTGTGTATGTAATGTCATATTCCCCAGTCTGTCTGTGAGTTCATTTGTTTTGCTTCCCTCTCCGTTCAGACACCAGTACATTCCTGCTGGCACTGGTGTGCATAACATATAGGCTGTCTTCTGAGAACAGCCTATAGTGAAGCAGAGGGGCAGCAGCAGCAGCGCCTCCACCAATAACACAGCGCTGCTGCGTCTCCCTCCTCCACCTCCCTCCTCCTCCTTCTCTCCTGCCCGGGAATCGTCTGAAGCTGCACCGAGGAGCCTGAGCCAGCGGAGAGGGTAAGTATAATTCTTTTCTTTCTTTCTTTCTCTTTCTTTCTTTCTTTCTTTCTTTCTTTCTTTCTTCTGCCTGCCGCAATGTGTAAAAATGGGGAATCTGCCTGCCGCAATGTGTAAAAATGGGGAATCTGCCTGCCGCAATGTGTAAAAAGGGGGAATCTGCCTGCCGCAATGTGTAAAAACGGGGAATCTGCCTGCCGTAATGTGTAAAAAGAGGGAATCTGCCTGATGTAATGTGTAAAAAGGGGGAATCAGCCTGATGTAATGTGTAAAAAGGGGGAATCTGCCTGATGTAATGTGTAAAAAGGGGGAATCTTTGCAGCAATGTGTAAAAAGGGGGAATCTGCCTGACGTGATGTGTAAAAAGGGGGAATCTGCCTGCCGCAATGTGTAAAAATGGGGAATCTGCCTGCCGTAATGTGTAAAAAGGGGGACGCTGTCTGCCGTAATGTGTAACAAGGGCACGCTGTCTGCCGTAATGTGTAAAAAGGGGACGCTGTCTGCCGTTATGTGTAAAAAGGGCACACTGTCTGCCGTTATGTGTAAAAAGTGTACGCTGTCTGCCGCTATGTTTAACAAGGGCACGCTATCTGCCGTTATGTGTAAAAAGTGTACGCTGTCTGCCGCTATGTGTAACAAGGGCACGCTGTCTGCCGTTATGTGTAAAAAGGAGACGCTGTCTGCCGTTATGTGTAAAAAGTGCACGCTGTCTGCCGTAATGTGTAAAAAGGGGGATGCTGTCTGCCGTAATGTGTAAAAAGGGGGATGCTGTCTGCCGTAATGTGTAAAAAGGGGACGCTGTCTGCCGTAATGTGTAAAAAGAGGAATCTGTCAACCGCAAGGTGTAAAAGGGTCTCTACCTGGTGTAGTGGTTCTACTGTGCGGCGTAATTTGAATAATGGAGACTAATGTGCACCGTTTTATGAATTGGTATTATTTTGTGGCCACACCCCTTCCCCACGAAGCCACGCCACTATGTATTTTTGCCCCTGTTTTGCATACAGGGGTGGGGCTCCGATGCCGTTTCTTGCACACAGTGCTAAAATGTCTAGTTACGGCACTGTTGCTAGGTATCCATTTCTCTGGCTCTGAGCAGGTCCCCCTCACCAGATCCTCTCCAGGGGTGAGGGGGTGGACTTGGATGGGATGGGGGGGCCCAAAGCATTTTGTCGCACCTGGGCCCACCGATCGCTAGTTCCGCCACTCATTCATAATAATAATCCAGAGTAAGCTTTGAAGAGGGCTCAGCAATTACCTACTGTAAGAAGTGATAACACACTGCAAGGACACACTAAACACCTAATACTAATGAACAGCAGCAGTCCTACCATAGCCACTGGGGCGTCACCAAGCCACCACAGCACATTCAGGGGGAGGAAAGATCGAGCCGGAGAGACCAGCACCAGCCACTGTTTACTCTCCCCCTCTACAGCAGCCTGGTCCTACCCCCTCATGCCAGTGTAGCTCCACCCCCTCTTCGGGACCAGCACTGGTATGCACACAGTCACAGGAGGGAGGAGGAGGCTACAAGCTGCCGGCGTTGCTGCCTGCCATACAGTGACAGGCACAGCAGCCGGCAGCAGCAGGGGGACAGGCGCAGCAGCGGAGATGTAGAGCAGGGAGAACGCCTCTCCAGCCTGGCGCTTACCTGCGTTGTATTCCTTCGCTGAGCGGGTAGTGCTGGGCCTGTCTGGACATTATACACAGGTCCAGCAGTATAAACTCCTAGAAATTTGGTGAGTTTTAATCAGAGATTAGCAGAAAAGGATAGGCCTCACCTGCCATAGACTTTTTATTCCAGAGTTTTGGCTATAAAAATGATTAGAACAATGCAAAGAAGATATTTCAAACAAATTATTTGTGTTTTTCTTATACTTTATAAGGTATGCGGTTAGCACACCGACAGTCGGGATCCCGGCGGTCACAATACCAGAATCAGAATCAGCTTTATTGGCCAGGTGTACTCACGTACACTAGGAATTCTTTGTGGTACAATGCATCGCCAAGCAGCAACATGGATGAAAAAACGTAGCATACATTACAAACATTACACATATGAGTTCATACTGCACATATGCAACTGTACAGTAGACATATTATACATTTAAGACTAAAAACTAAGGCTGCTTGGCAGAGCAGCACCGAGGATGTCGGGATCCCGATGGGGGCACCATAAAGCCGCCGGTATACCGGCGAGGTAGGTGATTCCCCCTTTGTGTGTGTCCACGACACTCATAGAGGGAGAATAGAACCTGTGGCGAGTTTAGCTTGCCACCGAGGCCGCAGCATGGTAAGCGCAGTGAGCCTGCAAGGGGCTTAGTTGCCCTCGTCACCCTGCTGGCATCCCAACGCTCGGGATGCTGATGTCGGGATAGTGACATTCGGCATCCAGGGCGGCTTTATTTAGTCAGAATTCTGGCGCACACATTAGTATGACAGGAAATGCTCTTCCTCACCTGCCTCACCCCACTGCACGTCACTGGTATGCTGGGGATAAAGGTGAGCCTCAGTTAAACGCATTGAAGGGTTCCCACTATCCCAACCTTGGAACCAGCTTCTTCCATGGTTGATTTATTCGGGTGTGATATAGGATCCCGGGAGTCGGGATGCCGACTGTCACATGACTGACACTAGCATCCCGACAATTAGAATGCCGACAAGGGATGGGGTAGTTGTTTTACCCCTCCCTTGTCCCCTCCCCTAACTCTGACCGCCACGTGTCCTCCTGTCATATGCAGGCAGGGAGGACACGTGGATTACTCACCTGCCTGCATATGACGGTTCCTGGGGACGCCTAGTTATTTTCATAAACATGCCATTATGTCTACTGCCATCTGTAGACCATAACACTCGGTGAGAGTCCATTGTCTGGCCAAAGATTGTCTTTTGTTTTATTTGTTAAATTTTAACAAATAATATTATACTATTTGGAGCTTTTTCTTTACATGAATATTGTGAATACTTTGCTGTCGTTGCATTTTGGGGAAGATCTCCGGCTCATAGGAGGTTAAGAAAAGGATTCTGATTAACCACACTGATAGCCCGCTCCCCTATGAAGGCGATATATGTCTACTGATAAGTAGACTATAAGTCTGGGTACGAGTTTATTGTATAAATACTTTGTAGTGCATTGCCGATTTTACAGTGTTACACTATGATTGTGTCTTTTATATTGTTTTTAGGGGCTTCTGAGTACATATTGGATTGATTTAGAAAACATTATCCCTATGAATTTGAGGCGCCCTTGACCTGTTTGGTAAATATTATTCTCTCCTTGTTGTCTAAAGTGTTGGTGACACTTTATTACCTTTGGGACACGCTATAGGCGCACGGTTTGTGACCACAATTTATTCCTATAATTGCACAATGGTCCGCCAGCTTCTGAGCAGACACCAGTCTCTCCCTAATCTCCCCACACAGTGTGGCTACATGGTGATACAATTACATAGGATGACACCAAACTAGTAGAGCAGCTCTGATCAAATCCAAGGAGGCATTGTCACACCCACTTAACGGCTCCGGTGGCCGCACAGGGGCCCGGGTAATTTGTCTTCCACCACCCCCGCTCTCTCCCTCCCCCCCCCCCAGACCGATACAATGAAAAAGAAAATGCTGTGGGTTCCCAGGGTGCAAATGTTGCTCAGATCCCTAGCAGTGAGAGAGTTAAGTCATTTTGTTTGATTTACTGAAAAGGAAGGAAACAACACTGCAAGTCCAGGAAACCGTAAAACTTTTGAAGAAACACATTTTGCTTCACAGGATTATTCTGCATAGAGCTGTATCATACTGCTTAATGAAATATGAGTATTATTAACAAAACAGTTTACTTATCTCTGCAAAGTGCTAGAGCACACACTGTATGAACCCTGACCCCACTGATCCAGAGCTGTATTGCTGTTGAATCTACAGCCTGAGCTGTTCTACAAGGTAATTTGAGAAATGGTTTCACTGAGTCACGTGCTCCCTGCTTTTATCCCCACCCAACCTTACTGCCTATGTGTCATTTTATATTCATGATAGTAATTTACTTGTCTCGTATATAATTTCCAATGTGATTTTCTTCATTTCATTAAAATCCACACTAATACATTGATATAATGAGTTCACATAAACTCTCAAAAGAGCACATATTGTTGTGTGCACCCACATTTAACACCACAAGCTACATGCCTGTAATTATCTACCATTTATGACGCATGTCTTTATAAAGCACTGACCCACATCTCAGGGTCATTGGAGAGCACGATGAATGTTCTATTGTGCAGCCTTCGCTACCATTAGAAAAATGGTGCAGATAACAAAGAAGATGAGAAGCGCAGGAAAAGAAAAGAGAAAGACACTAACAAAATATTTGTACTGGGTATAATGCAGATAGGACACATTTAGCAATACAAGGCAGTCTTTGGTCACAGGAAAGGCAGAATTTCAGGTGAATTGCAACATCAATTTGTTAAATAAGAGGGATTATTTACGACAGGTGACAAACTAAGATGTTAAGCACACATTTCCAGATTGAATCCAAAATGAATTAATTTACAACAAAACAAGCCTTAGTTTTTCACACCCATCCCCCTTAAAGGTGTAATCTTGCTCTTATCCGATATCCACAAAATCATGGAAAGACTTCCTAAATAAGGAATAGGGTTACAAACTCCACGGTTATCTGTTTCATTCTGCTTTATTACTTATGAATGAGCATTTTCCACCATTAGTATATATTATCTATATACTGTATATCAGGCATGTCCAAACTGCGGCCCTCTAGCTGTTGTGAAACTACATATCCCAGCATGCCCTGACACAGTTTTCATGTCAGTGAATGCTAAAGCTGTGTCAGGGCATGCTGGGATGTGTAGTTTCTCAACAGCTGGAGGGCCGCTGTTTGGACATGCCTGCTGTATATAAATGCGAAAGCCCTCACTCACTCACTGACTCATCACTAATTCTCTTACTTCCCTATATGTTAGGAAGCTGAAATTTAACATAGGTATTCTGCAGGTAGGAAACAGGAAAACTAAGTAATTAAAATTGTAATAAATGTCACCTAAGGGGATTTTATTTATTTATTTATTTATTAACAGTTTCTTATATAGCGCAGCAAATTCCGTTGCGCTTTACAATTTGAAATAACAATAACAAAATGGGTGATAACAAACAGTCATAGAGGTAGGAAGGCCCTGCTCGCAAGCTTACAATCTATAGGGAAATAGGCATGTGTACATAAGGAAAGGTGCTATTTATTGCATAGAATGAGAAGACGTGGGGATATGTGTGGACTGTACAGAGTGGATGCAATTTGATAGGAAGGTTTATGAAAGTTATGTGGGCGGTTCTGGAATTTGGTATGCTTGCCTGAAGAGGTGAGTTTTCAGGGAATGCTTGAAGGTTTGGAGACTAGAGGAGAGTCTTATTGTGCGTGGTAGGGCATTCCACAGAGTGGGTGCAGCCCGATGAAAGTCCTGCAATCGTGAGTGGGAGCGAGTAATGAGTGTGGATGAGAGACGCAGGTCTTGTGAAGAGCGAAGAGGTCGGGTTGGGAGATATTTTGAGATAAGCGAAGTGATGTACGTTGGTGTAGTTTGGTTAATGGCCTTGTGTGTGAGTAAAAGTATTTTATATTGAATGCGGTAGAGTACAGGTAACCAATGGAGGGACTGACAGAGTGGATCTGCAGACGATGAACGTCTAGCGAGGAAGATAAGCCTCGCCGCTGCATTCAGAATGGATTGTAGTGGTGAGAGTCTCGTTTTGGGAAGACCAGTTAGTAGACTATTGCAATAATCAATGCGGGAGGTAATGAGAGCGTGGATTAGAGTTTTAGCAGTGTCTTGTGTAAGGTATGGTCGTATTTTGGATATGTTTTTTAGATGCATGTAACATGATCTTGAGACAGATTGAATGTGGGGAACAAAGGACAGATCAGAGTCAATCTATGGAGGGAAATGTTACCAGTGGAGTACCCCAGGGATCTGTACTTGGTCCAGTTCTCTTTAATATCTTTGTTGGTGACATTGCAGATGGTATTGAAGGGAAGGTATGCCTTTTTGCAGATGATACAAAGATATGCAACAGGGTAGACACATCGGGAGGGGTAAAACAAATGATTGATGACCTAGCTAGGCTTGAGAAATGGTCAAGAACGTGGCAACTACAGTTTAATGCTAAAAAATGCAAAATCATGCACTTGGGTCTCAAAAACCCAAAGGCTAAATATAGTATCAAGGGTACTATAATGGAAACTACTGAGGAGGAAAGGGATTTAGGAGTCACTATTTCAAGTGACTTGAAGGCAGGAAAGCAATGCAACAAAGCAATGAGAAAGGCAAGTCAGATGCTTGGTTGCATAGGGAGAGGAATCAGTAGCAGGAAAAAAGAAGTGATAACGCCACTGTATAGGTCATTGGTGCGGCCCCATCTGGAATACTGTGTCCAGTTCTGGAGACCATATCTCCAGAAGGATATAAATACATTAGATAGTGTACAAAGAAGGGCAACTAAAATGGTGCATGGCCTACATCACAAAACGTACCCGGAAAGGCTAAAAGATCTTAACATGTATAGTTTGGAGGAGAGAAGGGAAAGGGGAGACATGATAGAAACTTTCAAATATATCAAGGGTCTTAACAAAGTTCAGGAGGGAAACATTCTTCAAAGGAAGAGAAGTATTAGAACTCAAGGACATACACTGAGACTGGAGGGGGAGAGGTTCAGGGGAAATTTTAGGAAAAATTACTTCACAGAAAGGGTAGTGGATAAGTTGAATAGTCTCCCATCAGAGGTGGTAGAGGCTAAGACTGTAGAGCAATTTAAACATGCTTGGGATAGGCATATGAATATCCTTACAAAGAATTAAGGTTCAAAAAGGGTTGAGATTACCTAAAGGATAAAAAAAAAGGGGCAGACTAGATGGGCCAAGTGGTTCTTATCTGCCGTCAAATTCTATGTTTCTAAGAATGACACCTAGGCAGCGAGCTTGTGGGGTAGGGTAGATAGTCGAGTTTTCAACAGTAATAGAGATATCAGGTTGGTACCTACTATTGGCCGGTGGAAATATAATTAACTCTGTCTTTGAAATATTCAGTTTGAGGTGGCGAGATGTCATCCAGGATGAAATGGCAGAAAGGCATTCAGTGACACGGTCCAGTACAGATAGAGACAAGTCAGGTGAGGATAGGTAGATTTGAGTATCATCTGCGTACAGATGATACTGAAAACCAAAAGAGCTGATTAGTTTACCAAGAGATGAGGTATAGATAGAGAAAAGCAGAGGACCCAAGACTGAGCCTTGCGGTACTCCAACTGAAAGAGGTAGCGAAGAGGAAGTAGATTCAGAGAAGCGAACACTGAAGGAGTGATTAGATAGGTAGGATAGGAACCAAGAAAGGGCTGTGTCTTTAAGACCTAGGGATTGTAATGTCTGTATGAGAAGAGAGTGGTCTACAGTGTCAAATGCAGCAGATAGATCTAGAAGAATAAGTAGTGAGTAATGGCCTTTAGACTTCGTAGTGACCAAATCATTAACCACTTTAGTCAGTGCTGTCTCTGTGGAGTGTTGGGAACGGAAGCCTGACTGAAGTGGGTCCAATAAAGTGTATGAGTTAAGAAAGTGTGTGAGTCGAGTGTAGGCAAGTCTCTCAAGTAGCTTAGAGAGACAAGGGAGCTGAGAGATAGGGCGGTAGTTTGAGAGAGCATTAGGGTCAGAATTTTGTTTCTTTAAAATGGGAGTAATCACTGCATGCTTGAAGAGAGAAGGAAAAATACCAGTAGAGAGAGAGAGATTACAGATGTTAGTTAAGGTAGGGATGAGCACCAGAGACAGAGCTTTACTTATTTGTGAGGGTAAAGGATCAAGAGGAGAGGTAGTGGAGAAGCAGGATGAGAAGAGTGATGATACTTCATCTTCATTTGTGGGATCAAATGAAGAAAGAGTGCCAGAGGGTTCAGGTAAAGAACGGAGCAGGTCACTGGCTGCCGAAGAGCATACCATTTCATTTCGGATCTTATCAATCTTCTCCTTGAAGTAGGAAGCAAGATCCTGTGCCTTGATAGTGGCTGGTGGGGTAGGTGAGGGAGGATTCAGAAGTGAATTAAATGTATTAAAGAGTCGTTTGGGGTTGGAGGCTTGAGCAGAGATAAGAGTTTGGAAATATGTTTGTTTGGCAGTGTCCAGGGCATTTTTATAAGAATGGTAGACAGTCTTATATGTGAGGAAGTCACTTGAAATACGAGATTTACGCCACTGACGTTCAAGTTTTCGTGTAAGTTTTTGTAGTTGTCTTGTTAATTTGGAGTGCCATGGTTGACATCTAGGCCTACGTGGAGTGTGATGGGTAGCTGGAGCCACTTCATCAAGGGCTAGTTCTAGAGTCTTATTAAGGTGTGATACAGCCATCTCAGGAGAGGTGAATGCAGAAATAGGTGAAAGCAGTTGTTGGAGTGAAGTGGAAAGTTCTTGAAGATTAATTGTGTTAATATTTCTGCGAGTTTGAGGAAGATTGGAGGACTTCAGCAACACAGGGTTTGAATTAACGGAGGAGAGCATGCAGGTGATAAGGTTGTGATCTGAGAGGGGGAAAAGAGTGTTAGTGAGTTCAGAGATGGAGCATAGTCTGGTGAATACTAGATCAAGGCAGTGGCCTTCCTGATGAGTAGAGGAGTCAGCCCATTGGGAGAGGCCAAGAGAGGAAGTTAGAGAGAGTAGTTTGGAGGCATGAGCAGCAGATTTTGGACAATCAATAGCAATATTGAAATCACCCATGATAATGGTGGAGATGTCAGAGGATAGGAAGTGAGGGAGCCAGGCAGAAAAATCTTCCAAAAATTGTTTTGGATGCCCAGGTGGGCGGTAGATAGCTGCAACACGCAGAGAGAAAGGCGAGTAATCCCTAATGGAATGTACTTCAAATGATGTAAATGTGAGTGATGGAACCTGTGGTAGAACAGTGTATGCAAAAGATTGGGATAGTAAATGTCCAACTCCTCCTCCTTTATGGTTACTGGGTCTGGAGGTGTGTGTAAAGTGGAGACCACCATGTACCAGTGCTGCAGGGGAGGCTGTGTCAGATTGTGTGAGCCAGGTTTCTGTTATAGCCAGCAGATTGATGTTGTTGGATATGAAGAGGTCATGGATGGATGTTAATTTGTTACAAACAGAGCGTGCATTCCATAAGGCACATTTTAGTGATCTTGAGGGTGATGGAAGACATGTGATGTTTATGAGGTTAGCTGGATTTCTATGTTGCTGTGAATCAGGTGAATGTGAGCGATGCAAGTGGCTGGGTCCTGGATTTGGTGAAATGTCACCAGCTATCAGAAGCAGAAGAGAGAGATAAATGTGAGTGTCAGAGGCTTGTGAAAGTTTTTTATGGTGAGAGGTTGTAGATGTTATTGTCGATGAAAAGGGGGTTGACATAATGACATCACCGATGCGTGGCTGACATAATGACATCATCACTGATGCGTGGCTTGCGTTGCGTGAATGATAACACCCAAACGGACAATCGGAGCAAAATTTGTATTGCACCTTCAGTGTGTAGAATTTAACTACAAAACTAGTCCTGTCACTTTTTACCATATCAGCTATGGATGCTCCTCTTGGTAACGCCAAGAACCATACAGTAGATTAATATTTACTTACATAAGACGTCTCAAATTTACAGCTCTATAGATTTACCAAATTTTTAACACTCATTTATATTTACACCCGTGAAAATTAGAAACTCCCATGCAAAGTACGGGTAGAACAGCTAGTAATATATAAATGAAGGTATTATTTCCACCATTGGCACTCAGGTGCAGAGTCGTGCATCATGCAAGATACTGGATGGACTTCTTAATGCTACAATGAATTCATACCATGATACCTTTACAGTTTTTGTCACTAACAGTTTTTTTTGGCGTTTTAAATACTCATCTTTAGTAAATATTAATTTAAACAAAACCTATACATTGTAAGCATTGCATATGCAATTTAGGCAAATGTTCATGGGTATATGATCAGTAATGATTAAAAGGCTACAAGAATCTTTCAAATCTTTTAATTCTGAGACTGCCTGGAAGTTCGGGACAGGTGACAGTGGATGGTTGATTCAACCATATTCATCCAATAACTATACAAGAGTGACCTCATAAAACTAGATTTTGGAGATTTTATAAATTAATATCTGTTTTATTTATGGGTCCAGGTGAACCAAGTAACCTTAAAAACACATGAAATACACATTTTTTTGTTTAATTCCATTTGACTCACACCCCCTATTAATTATTATGCCATGATAACAGTAAATTTTTATTGCTGCTTATAACACCATTAATCACCATTCACTCTGTGGTCAACATATCCGGTCACTTCTAGCTGCACTGCACTTCAGTATTTTTACACATCTTTGTGGGTATGATTAATTGAATGCAGTGGGTTCCTCTATCAAACCTGAGCCCATGCTTTTATTAATGTACTAAATGCTAGTAAAAGCATTTCTTCTGTCTACAGTGGGTGAGGGCATAGGCGCCGGAATGAGATGGGGGGGGGGGGGCGCAAGGAGGCAGCGTGCCCCCCCAAAACATGTCAGAGGCGCAAACGTGGAGAGGGGGAGCGCTTACCCCCCAGATCACAGCGGAGACTGTGACTTCAAAACTCCGGCACCGCAGCAACCTGCCCTGCGTCCTGTCCAGCCGGCTCTTCACAGAGGCATTACTGGGAGGAGGAGAAGAAGTCCCAGCAGTCTCAGCATGGCCACGCCTCCTCCCAGTAATGCATCTGAGAGCCAGCTAGGGCAGGAGGAAAGGTTGATTCTATATCGGAACGGGAGAAGGGACCTTCTGACCATATTTACCTACATTTTATTTCTCCTCTCCGGGAGAAGCCCGGAGAGGAGACGCTGCAGGTGTCTTCAGGGGGCGGGGCCGGAATGTGACATCACCAAGCCCCGCCCCCGCATTGGGAAATGCCGCGATTTGCGGGTCCGCTGGAAGGGGGCGGGGCTAAAATGACGCAATTTGCGTCATTTTAACCCCTTCTCCACCCGACGGACCCGCGAATGCGGAAGGTTATCTCTCCATCCTGCTCGCATCACTAGGGTGCGAGCAGGATGCGGGAGACCTGCCCACTCTTACGGGGGTGCGGGGGGCTACCCCAAAAAAACGGGAGCCTCCCGCAGCTTCCGGGAGAGTAGGTAAGTATGCTTCTGACGTACCTAGGGGAGGAGACACGTCTCAGGGGGAGGAGCTACGGCCGAACAGGGTACCCGAAAAGTACCCTTGCGGGCTCGCTTCGCTCTCCACGCTTCGCTCGCCACCTAAGTACTAAAGGTAATAGTTGGTGGCAGGGATAGTAGAGGAACTATCCCGCTGGCCTAGCTCCTCCCCCTTGTGTCGTGACTCCTCCCCCTGATGGAAAAGGTCCCTTAGCCCACTTTTATCTAGCTTCAACCCAGGAGGAAATGGGGCAGCATGCTGCAGCGCCTGAGTTTTGAAGTCAGATTCTCTGCGGTGTTCTGGGGGGTAAGTGCTCCCCGCATGGGATGGGGGTGGATAATCGTGGGATGATGGGGGGGTTCCGCCAACACTTATTTTTATATATGCCCCCCCTAACCACAACACGTTCTGGCGCCCCTGGGTGAGGGCCATTAGCATCTGTTGTGTTACTACAGCAGTGTGTTATAATGACACAAAGGAGAGAGTGAACGCAATAATAGTACAAACCAGTATGAACATGAAAAATACAATCCAGTGAAAACTACAGGTAATGATTAACTGAAATCAGCCTTATGCTGCTTTCACATCGCAAAACCTGCTTTTGAAACGGTTCTTTAAACGGTTCTTAAAACAGGTCTGAGCAGTTAAACCCCCTTCACATAGCATGTTGTTGTAACCAGTATATTACAATTTCATTACCGTTTTGGTACCTTTCACACTGAACCCGTTTCACCCATAGAAAACAGTGGTTGTCATTATAAATGGACTTTTCTGGCCCACACATTATTAATAATTATTAATTAATTATTAATAATTTGGATAGTCGTACGATGGAACCCAGCAGTTTGAAGCATTTTAACCATGTTTTTATTTATGAGTGCATCCTTGACTGTCCCAGTTATTTGTCTGCAGATTTCCTCATCCCCTCTGATTCTTAGCAGCTCCCTCACCTCTTCATCACTCCAAGTTGCCATTGTATAATATATTTACAGTAAGAAAACACTTCTAAACCCACTCTCATGTGTCTGATGTGTTTTTCCTCCAGCTTCCTGCTTCTGCCTGGTGACATCACACATGGAGACAGCCTATCACCTCCTGTGGCTTGGAAATACCGTTTCAGAGCCTTTCACACTGCACAGTGAAACGGTTCTGAACCGGGTAGGACCCTGCTTTTTAACCGTTTCAAAATACCAGTATGTTGAAAACGGTAAATTCAAGGTGGCCCTTTCACATCGCAGCTAGAACCGTTTATGAAGGCTGAATAAAATCGGCAATTTACTGGGTTAAAGCTGCGGTGTGAAAGGGGTATTATTGGAGTCAACTACTGAGTCACCTTTTGCAGTGCTGCAGAGTATTTTTTTTTGGAGGCCAGGCCCCTTTTACCTCTCGGTGGTCCTGTATATCGATGCTTTAAATGGTCGTTATTGCGATAATGCACATGAGCAGTGCAGTATGAATCTGCCCTAGGTCTGGGGCCGGCACTGCTTTTCTGAGATTCTCTGAGAGGCTGAAAGAATTATTATTATTATAATTATTATTATTATTACATTTTATTTATAAGGCGTCACAAGTGTTTCGCAGTGCCGTACATATGGCACACATCAGCGCCATAACTATAGTTTGCGGTGCCCTGTGCCAGAGAGAGAATTGGCGCGCCCCCCCATTCTTTTCGATAGGGACATAAGGCACATGCCTTGAGGGGAAGGGGCATGAAAAGATTGATCCCAGAGAAAACCCATGCTATGATGCCCCTTCCCACATAATATATACATACATAGGCACTCACTTTTTCTAGCACACAGAAAAAGAAAACAAAACGCACTTGCATTTTGATGGGAAAAAAAAAAGATTATTTTTATTCTTACAGACCAATAGAAGCCCGTATGCAGCTGACATATGGACTTCTATAGATCTGTACATATAAAAAGAACCTCTTTTTTCTCTTACGTCCTAGAGGATGCTGGGGTCCATATTAGTATCATGGGGTATAGATGGGTCCACCAGGAGCCATTGACACTTTAAGGGTTTAACAGTGTGGGCTGGCTCCTCCCTCTCCTACCAGACTCAGTTTAGAAAATGTGCCCGGTGGAGCCGGTCACAGCTAAGGGAGCTCCATAGGAGTTCTTTTAGTTTTATTATTTTTAATAGAGTTTAGGCACAGGGATGCTGCTGGCAACAGCCTCCCTGCTACGTGGGACTTCGGAAGGGGGGGAGTAGTGTCCGCCCTGCGGGGTCTGAGCCACTTACTCTGACAGGACACTGAGCTCCTGAGGGCATAGAACGATCGCCGCCACAGGGGATCGCTCACCCCGGAAGCATGCCGCCACTCCCTCACAGAGCCAGAAGATCGTGGTGAGTTAGTCACCGCCCCCCCCCCCCCCTGACAATCGGGGAGCTGGTGTGAAGATGGCGGCAACAGGGTAGGGAGCGTGGTATTAACCGCGCTCCGGAGCTCAGAGGCACACTGTGCGGTGCTGTGAGTGGTGCCCTGAGCCAGCGCCTACACCCTGCACTGGTCAGCAAGCCTGTCTGGGTCCCTGGACCTCAGCCAGCATATACCTCAGGCCAGTATAATCCTTGTGAAGAGCAGGAAAACGCGCCATCTTCAGGGGGCAGAGCTTCTCCTCAGAGTGGACCCAGCAGCGTCAGCGCCATTTTCTCTGCCTGCAGTCTTCGGCGCTGTCCCTCCACATCAACTCTAGCGATCTGTACGGTACCAGGGGTTTGTAGAAGGGGGGGGGGGGGAGGCAGTGTGTATACTGTGTCTACCTATTAAGGAGCACAGTCAGCGTGAGGTGGGGATTCCTTAGAAGCGCTGTGTATGGGTTGGCTCCAATCTCTGTGTCTCTCTGCCATTCTTGGGGGGAAACTCTGTCTGCCATTACCCTATGTGTATGTGGGGTGTGTGGGGATTGCAAGCAGCCATGTCTAGAGACTCTGTATCATATGCTGCAGAGGATATATCTTCTCAGGAAGATCCCATTCCATGTAATCAGGATTGCACTGTTGTAGCGCATATCCCGGTTAGGGAACCGGAGTGGTTAGCCTCTCTTAAGGGGGTTATTTCTCAGATTTCTGAGAGGGTTGCACAGACTGAGAATGTTACTCAGGCTTTACAGTCCACTATGGCAGTATGGTCCGTTTCTGTTCCCTTGGGCCCCTGTGTGGTACATCCTCAAAAACGTGCTCTTGCCCAAATTACGCAGGATGACACGGATACCGATTCTGACACAGCAGACGGTGATGGGGATGTGTTGAGGGGGGCGGCATCACTTGCTAAGGGGGTGCAGTTGATGATTGAGGCCATGAGAGATGTGTTGAATATTGCTGACGCAACTCCTGAGCAGGTTGAGGAGGCTTACTTCACTGATACTAAGAAAGCCTCGCTAACCTGCCCTGCATCTAAAGAATTAAATGCTATTTTTGAAAAATCCTGGGAAAACCCGGAGAAAAAATTCCAGATCCCAAAAAGGGTTCTGGTTGCTTTTCCCTTCCCTGAGGAATATAGGAAAAAATGGGAAACCATGCCTATAGTTGACGCATCTGTCTCCAGACTGTCAAAGAAGGTGGTCTTACCTGTCCCAGGATCTACCGCATTGAAAGAACCGACAGATCGCAAGGTTGACACTACGCTCAAGTCCATATACACGGCTTCAGGGGCGATACTGCGGCCTACTATTGCTTGTGCATGGATTTCTAAAGCAATAGCAAAGTGGTCAAGCACACTACTGGAAGACTTGGCTACGATGGATATGGGTGACGTTGAATTGTTTTTACGTAACATACAGGATTCTGCGGGATTTATGGTAGAATCCATGAAGGACCTGGGTTCCATGGTTACAGGGATCTCCTCCATGTCCGTCTCGGCTTGCAGGGGTCTTTGGCTGCGCCAATGGTCTGTGGACACGGAATCTAGGAGAAGTGTGGAGCACCTACCCTACACAGGTCAGGCTCTCTTTGGGGAGGTGTAAGGTTCAGTTACCCAGGATACTCAGGCGCCTTAAGTATGGGATGCTCCAACAAGCAGCGGCCTCGAAAACGGGGAAGTCACCCCCCACAGAGGTAAACAAGAAACAAATGTAGAGGCTGCGCTATTCCAAAGATGTACCAACAATAATATAAATGTATCAATAATACTTTTTAATATTAAAATATCTAAAATAGCATGGTGAATACACCATAGACATGCAACATGATATGCAATGAAAAATTAAAAAAACATGCAATTTTAAACTGTATGTATTAGTTAGGTTACCCAAGTGGACAAGAATTGGAAATAATTGAAGAGTGGAAAGTCCGGTCCTATATGGTCCCCCAAAAAGAGTATAGTGTCCAGTTCAAGCAGTTTAGGAGATAAGCAATGTCCGATTTAGTAGTGAGTTACCGCTAGAGGTTATGATGCTCCTAGGTTATAGATGATGAGCTCCTCATGCGATGCGGTGAAAAGGAAATCGTCGGTTCAACTTGCTATTAGAATCCTCCATAAACAGATGGTAATCTGGATTGAGATGGGGGTGGTTCGGTCTTCCAACAATATCCAAGCTTGGGTCCTGGTGTACCTCTTTGGGGAGGCGCTGGATGTGTGGATTTCCACGGCAACCACGGGTAAGTCTCCTTTTCTTCCCTCAGCTGCACCGGCTACAAAGAAATCTTTATCTCCCAATACGTCACAGTCCTTTTGGCCCACTAGGACTAGAAATAACAAGCCCTCTAACACCTTCTTTAGAGGAGGTAGGGCTAAATCCAAAAAACCTGCACCTGCAGGTTCCCAGGACCAGAAGTCTTCTTCTGGTGCCTCAAAATCCTCAGCATGATGGTGGACCGCACAGCCTGGAGGTCGGTCAGGTGGGAGCAAGACTCCGGCATTTCAGCCACGTCTGGGTGTCGTACGGCCTGGATCCCTGGGTGCAGGATATTGTGTCCCGGGGATACAGGCTGGAGTTTCAAACTCTTCCACCTCACCGATTCTTCAAATCAGGCTTGCCAGCTTTGCTGGCAAACAGAGCTATTCTACAGGAAGCTGTCCGAAAACTGGAACTGTCGGAAGTCATTGTTCCAGTTCCACCTCATCCACAAAACAAGGGTTACTATTCTAACCTTTTTGTGCTACCGAAGCCGGATGGTTCGGTCAGGCCAATTTTGAACTTGAAATCATTCAGATTCAAAATGGAATCTCTGAGGGCGGTGATGTCAGGTCTGGAGGAGGGGGAGTTTCTGGTGTCCCTGGACTTTGAGGATGCATACCTCCACATTCCCGTTTGGTCGCCGCATCAGGCTTATCTCATGTTTGCACTGTTAGACGATCACTATCAGTTTCAAGCACTACCATTGGGTCTCTCCACGGCACCAAGGATCTTCACTAAGTTGATGGCGGAGATGATTGTTCTCCTCCGCAAGCAGGGGGTGAACATAATTCCATATCTGGACGACCTGCTGATCAAGGCATCATCCAGGGAGAAGTTGTTACGGTCCATTGCTCTCACGACGCATCTGCTCAGAGAGCACGGTTGGATCCTGAACCTTCCAAAGTCTTATCTGGAGCCAACATGGAGGCTGTCTTTCCTGGGGATGATCCTCGACACGGAGGTGCAGAGGGTGTTTCTCCCGGTGAAGAAAGTGTTGGTGATACAGTCAGTGGTCCGGGATGTCTTAAAGCCTGCCCGGGTATCTGTTCATCAGTGCATCCGCCTTTTGGAGAAGATGGTTGCCTCCTACGAGGCTCTGCAGTACGGAAGGTATCATCCTCGATATTGGTGTCAGAGGATACGTCTGTCTCCAAAAGCAAGGATTTCACTCTTCTGGTGGCTACAACTGCCACACCTTCTGGAGGGACGCAGGTTCAGGGTTCAGGACTGGATCCTTCTAACAACGGATGCAAGTCTCAGAGGTTAGGGAGCAGTAACTCGAGGGGAAACCTTCCAAGGAAGGTGGTCAAGTCAGGAATCCCTTCTTCCTATAAACGTCCTGGAGCTAAGAGCCGTGTACAACGGTCTTCTCCAAGCAGCACAGCTTCTACAGGGTCAGGCTGTTCAGGTGCAGTAGGACAACGTGACCACGGTGGCCTACATAAACCGACAAGGCGGAACGAAGAGCAGAGCTGCAATGTCAGAGGTGGCAAGAATCCTCCTCTGGGCAGAAAGGCACACAGTGGCGATGTCAGCAATCTTCATTCCGGGACAAGACAACTGGGAAGCGGACTTTCTCAGCAGACACGATCTCCATCCAGGAGAGTGAGGCCTCTACCCGGAGGTGTTTGAGGAGGTAACCGGTTGGTGGGGTGTACCTCACATAGACATGATGGCCTCCCACCTCAACAAGAAGCTGCGGAGGTACTGTTCCAGGTCGAGAGACCCACAAGCAGTGGTGGTGGACGCACTGGTGACACCGTTGGTGTTCCATTCAGTGTATGTGTTCCCTCCACTTCCTCTCATTCCAAGAGTTCTACAGCTTGTAAAATAAACAAGGGTTCAGGCAATCCTCATTGCTCCAGACTGGCCAAGTAGGACTTGGTACGCGGATCTGCTGGATCTACTACTGGAAGATCCACGGCCTCTACCTTTTCGGGAGGATCTTCTATAACAGGGGCCATTCACTTATCAAGACTTACCACGGCTACGTTTGGTGGCATGGTGGTTGAGCGCCGGATCTTAGCTCAGAAGGGTATTACGAGCACGGTTATTCCTACTTTGATACAGGCTGGGAAGGGAGTAACGTCTAAACATTACCATCGAATTTGGAAAAAATATGTGTCTTGGTGTGAATCCAAGAAGTTTCCTGCGGTGGAGTTTCAACTTGAACGGTTTCTTCTGTTCCTGCAAGCAGGTGTGGCTATTAGCCTGAAATTGGGGTCATTAAAGGTCCAAATTTCGGCATTATATATTTTCTTCCAGAAACAATTGGCTGCCCTCCCTGAGGTTCAGACCTTTTTGAAAGGGGATCTGCACATCCAGCCTCACTTTGTGGTGCCGAAGGCACCCTAGTATCTTAACGTGGTGTTGCAATTCCTGCAATCGGATTGGTTTGAGAGTCTACAGGAGGTTGTGATCAAGTTTCTAACGTAGAAGGCTGTCACTTTGTTGGCCTTAGCTTCTGCTCGACGTGTGTCGGAGTTGGGGGCTTTATCCTGTAAAAGCCCCTATCTAATCTTCCATGAAGATAGAGCTGAGCTCAGGACGCGTCAGCAGTTTCTTCCAAAGGTTGTGTTGGCTTTTCATATCAACCAACCTATTGTGGTGACTCCTCAATTACATCAAAGTCCTTGGACGTGATGAGGGCTTTGAAGATCTATGTGAAGAGGACTGCTCGTCACAGAAAATCAGACTCTTTGTTTGTCCTGTATGATCCCAAGAAAATTGGGTGTCCTGCTTCTAAGCAGACGATTTCTCACTGGCTTAGGTTCACTATCCAGCATCCATATTCTATGGCAGGATTGCCATGTCCAAAATCTGTTAAGGCCCACTCTACTTGTAAGGTGGGTTCTTCCAGGGCGGCTGCCCGGGGTGTCTCAGCTTTACAACTTTGCCGAGCGGCTACTTGGTCAGGGCTTGAACACGTTTGCTAAGTTCTACAAGTTCGATACTTTGGCCTCTGAGGACCTAAAGTTTGGTCAGTCAGTTCTGCAGGAACCTCCGCGCTCTCCCTCCCGTTCTGGGAGCTTTGGTACATCCCCATGGTACTAATGTGGACCCCAGTATCCTCTAGGACGTAAGAGAAAATAGGATTTTAATTAACTACCGGTAAATCCTTTTCTCGTAGTCTGTAGAGGATGCTGGGTGCCCGCCCAGCACTTCGTTTTCCTGCAGTGGTTATCTGGTTCAGTTTAACTTTGTTCTTGATTAAGTACTGCCTTTGTTACTTGGTTAAGTAATGTTTCATCTTTTGCTGAGTTTCTAGCTCGTTAGCTTGGTTTGCCTTGTATGTGTGAGCTGGTATGAATCTCGCCACTATCTGTGTATAATCCTTCTCTCGAAGATGTCTGTCTCCTCGGGCACAGTTTCTAGACTGAGTCTGGTAGGAGGGGCATAGAGGGAGGAGCCAGCCCACACTCTCAAACTCTTAAAGTGACAATGGCTCCTGGTGGACCCATCTATGCCCCATGGTACTAATGTGGACCCCAGCATCCTCTACAGACTACAAGGAAAGTATTTACTGGTAGGTAATTAAAATCCTATTATTGCAGATTTAAATTTTAATGGGCATTTGTGCCCATCTTGAGACCCTGGTGTACAAATAGCCCCTATACACCCTGTACCCTCCCATTACTGCCCTGCTGACAGCAGCATAATGTGTAAGGGGCACCACTACTGTGTGGGAGTAATGTGTAAGAGGTACTACTACAGTGTGGGCATAATGTGTAAGGGGCACTACTACTGTGTGGGAGTAATGTGTAAGGGCACTACTACTGTGCAGGCATATTGTGTAAGGGCATTACTAGTATGTGGATGTACTGTGTAAGGACACTACTACTGTGTGGGAGTAATGTGTAAGGGCACTACTATTGTGTGGGCGTAATGTGTAAGGGTCCTTCTACTTTGTGGGTGTAATATGTAAGGAGCACTACTACTGTGGGCATAATGTGTAAGGGCACTACTACTGTGGGCGTA
This sequence comes from Pseudophryne corroboree, assembly GCF_028390025.1. NCBI lineage: Eukaryota > Metazoa > Chordata > Amphibia > Anura > Myobatrachidae > Pseudophryne > Pseudophryne corroboree. The sequence continues at coordinate 206,506,744 of NC_086444.1, forward strand.
ATGTTTAAGGAGCACTACTACTGTGGGCATAATGTGTAAGGGCACTACTACTGTGGGCGTAATGTGTAAGGGCACTACTACTGTGGGCGTAATGTTTAAGGAGCACTACTACTGTGGGCATAATGTGTAAGGGCACTACTACTGTGGGCGTAATGTGTAAGGGCACTACTGCTGTGTGGGAGTAATGTGTAAGGGCACTACTACTGTGTGGGAGTAATGTGTAATAGCACTACTACTATGTGGGTTTAATGTGTAAAGGCACTACTACTGTGTGGGAGTAATGTGTAAGGGTCACTACTACTGTGTGGGCTTTATGAGTAAAGGGCACTACTAGTGTGTGGACATAATGTATAATGTCACTACTACTGTGTGGGAGTAATGTGTAAGGGGCACTACTATTGTTTTGGCATAATGTATAAGGGCACTACTAATGTGTGGCATAATGTGTAGGGGCACTACTACTGTCTGGGAGTAATATGTAAGGAGCAGTACTACTGTGTGGGCATAATGTGTAAGGGCATTGTGTGGATGTAATGTGTACCACTTCAAGGTATCACCCTCTCCCTGTCATACAGATACGACATTACGTTTAAGGCCACGCTCCTTATTGTGAGATCACGCCCTTGTTGTGAGGCCATGCTCACTTTTGCAGGGGAGCGTGCACCTTCGATAATAACACTCCGCAACAGGCACATATCAAGGAAGCGGGTGCTCTCAAAAATTAGCGCACAGGGTGCTAGTAGGCCTGGAGCCGGCCCTGCAGTTAGGACCTGATTGGCTGGTACTTTATCTCTCTCCAAGGATTAGTAAATAGACCCATAATACTCTGACAGCATACCAGAGGTGTAACGGCACCCAGAGCAAATAAAATAATGTTGCCTTTTGAAAATTAGATGAATTCTGATATTAGTAGAGATACACAGAATCTGGAAACACAAATTAGACAAACACGAGCAAGGGAAAACATCACTGCAACAGTGACAAATACCATGGGCGCCTACATGTAATGATCTAGAGGCATCATGAAATTTGTCTCCTTAAAACATCTCCAGAACCGATCAGTCTATTGAGTAAACATTAATCAGTCACATCTACTGTAAAGAGATCAGTATTCAAACCCTCATTAAACAAAACCACACAAAGCCAGCTACTAGTCATAGATATAATATAAAATAAGATTTTACTCACCGGTAAATCTATTTCTCGTAGTCCGTAGTGGATGCTGGGGACTCAGTAAGGACCATGGGGAATAGCGGCTCCGCAGGAGACTGGGCACAGCTAAGAAAGATTTAGGACTACCTGGTGTGCACTGGCTCCTCCCACTATGACCCTCCTCCAGACTTCAGTAAGGATACTGTGCCCAGAAGAGCTGACACAATAAGGAAGGATTTTGAATCCCGGGTAAGACTCATACCAGCCACACCAATCACACCGTATAACTCGTGATAATATACCTTTTAACAGTATGAACACAACAGAGCCTCTCAAAAGATGGCTCAACAATAACCCTTGTAGTTAACAATAACTATATACAAGTATTGCAGACAGTCCGCACTTGGGACGGGCACCCAGCATCCACTACGGACTACGAGAAATAGATTTACCGGTGAGTAAAATCTTATTTTCTCTGACGTCCTAGTGGATGCTGGGGACTCCGTAAGGACCATGGGGATTATACCAAAGCTCCCAAACGGGCGGGAGAGTGCGGATGACTCTGCAGCACCGAATGAGAGAACTCAAGGTCCTCCTCAGCCAGGGTATCAAATTTGTAGAATTTTGCAAACGTGTTTGCCCCTGACCAAGTAGCTGCTCGGCAAAGTTGTAAAGCCGAGACCCCTCGGGCAGCCGCCCAAGAAGAGCCCACTTTCCTCGTGGAATGGGCTTTTACAGATTTAGGCTGCGGCAGGCCAGCCACAGAATGTGCAAGCTGAATTGTGCTACAAATCCAGCGAGCAATAGTCTGCTTTAAAGCAGGAGCACCCATCTTGTTTGGTGCATACAGGATAAATAGCGAGTCAGTTTTCCTGACTCCAGCCGTCCTGGAAACATAAATTTTCAAGGCCCTGACTACGTCCAGTAACTTGGAGTCCTCCAAGTCCCTAGTAGCCGCAGGCACCACGGTAGGTTGGTTCAAGTGAAAAGCTGATACCACCTTAGGAAGAAACTGGGGACGAGTCCTCAATTCTGCCCTATCTATATGGAAAATCAAATAGGGGCTTTTACATGACAAAGCCGCCAATTCTGACACACGCCTTGCCGAAGCCAAGGCCAAAAGCATAACCACTTTCCACGTGAGATATTTTATATCCACGGTTTTGAGTGGCTCAAACCAATGTGACTTTAGGAAACCCAACACCACGTTGAGGTCCCAAGGTGCCACTGGAGGCACAAAAGGAGGCTGAATATGCAGCACTCCCTTGACAAATGTCTGAACTTCAGGCAGTGAAGCCAGTTCTTTTTGGAAGAAAATCGACAGAGCCGAAATCTGGACCTTAATGGAAGCCAGTTTTAGGCCCATAGACACCCCTGACTGTAGGAAGTGCAGAAATCGACCTAGCTGGAATTCCTCCGTTGGGGCCTTCCTGGCCTCACACCACACAACATATTTTCGCCATATGCGGTGATAATGTTGTACGGTTACATCTTTTCTAGCTTTAATAAGCGTAGGAATGACTTCCTCCGGAATACCCTTTTCTTTTAGGATCCGGTGTTCAACTGCCATGCCGTTAAACGCAGCCGCGGTAAGTCTTGGAACAGACAGGGCCCCTGCAGCAGCAGGTCCTGTCTGAGCGGCAGAGGCCATGGGTCCTCTGAGATTAATTCTTGAAGTTCCGGGTACCAAGACCTTCTTGGCCAATCTGGAACAATGAGAATAGTTCTTACTCCTCTTTTCTTTATTATCCTCAGTACCTTGGGTATGAGAGGAAGAGGAGGGAACACAAACCGACCGGTACACCCACGGTGTCACTAGAGCGTCCACAGCTATCGCCTGAGGGTCTCTTGACCTGGCGCAATATTTTTCTAGCTTTTTGTTTAAGCGGGACGCCATCATGTCCACCTGTGGCTTTTCCCAACGGTTTACAATCAGTTGGTAGACTTCTGGATGAAGTCCCCACTCTCCCGGGTGGAGGTCGTGCCTGCTGAGGAAGTCTGGTTCCCAGTTGTCCACTCCCGGAATGAACACTGCTGACAGTGCTAACACGTGATTTTCCGCCCATCGGAGAATCCTTGTGGCTTCTGCCATCGCCGTCCTGCTTCTTGTGCCGCCCTGTCGATTTACATGGGCGACTGCCGTGATGTTGTCTGACTGGATCAGAACCGGCTTGTTTTGAAGCAGGGGCTTTGCTTGACTTAGGGCATTGTAAATGGCCCTCAGTTCCAGAACATTTATGTGTAGGGAAGTCTCCTGACTTGACCAAAGTCCTTGGAAGTTTCTTCCCCGTGTGACTGCACCCCAGCCCCGAAGGCTGGCATCCGTGGTCACCAGGACCCAGTCCTGTATGCTGAATCTGCGGCCCTCTCTGAGATGAGCACTCTGCAGCCACCACAGCAGAGACACCCTGGTCCTTGGAGACAGGGTTATCAACCGATGCATTTGAAGATGCGATCCGGACCATTGGTCCAACAGGTCCCACCGAAAGGTTCTGGCATGGAACCTGCCGAATGGAATCGCTTCGTAGGAAGCTACCATCTTTCCCAGGACTCGCGTGCAATGATGCACCAACACCTGTTTTGGTTTCAGGAGGCCTCTCACTAGAGATGACAGCTCCTTGGCTTTCTCCTCTGGGAGAAACAGTTTTTTCTGGACTGTGTCCAGAATCATCCCCAGGAACAGTAGACGTGTCGCCGGAATCAGCTGAGACTTTGGAATATTCAGAATCCAACCGTGCTGGTGTAGCACCTCCTGAGATAATGCTACGCCGACCAACAACTGCTCTCTGGACCTCGCCCTTATCAGGAGATCGTCCAAGTATGGGACAATTAAAACTCCCTTTTACCGAAGGAGTATCATCATTTTGGCCATTACCTTGGTAAATACCCTCGGTGCCGTGGACAGGCCAAACGGCAACGTCTGGAATTGGTAATGACAATCCTGTACCACAAATCTGAGGTACTCCTGGTGAGGATGGTAAATGGGGACATGCAGGTAAGCATCCTTGATGTCCAGAGATACCATGTAATCTCCCTCTTCCAGGCTTGCAATAACCGCCCTGAGCGATTCCATCTTGAACTTGAATTTTCTTAAATATGTGTTCAAGGATTTCAAATTTAAAATGGGTCTCACCGAACCGTCCGGTTTCGATACCACAAACATTGTGGAATAGTAACCCCGTCCTTGTTGAAGTAGGGGCACCTTGACTATCACCTTCTGGGAATACAGCTTGTGAATTGCCTCTAACACAGCCTCCCTTTCTGAAGGAGTCGTTGGTAAGGCAGATTTGAGGAAATGGCGGGGGGGGGGATGTCTCGAATTCCAGCCTGTACCCCTGAGATACCACTTGAAGGATCCAGGGATCTACCTGTGAGCGAGCCCACTGATTGCTGAAGTTTTTGAGACGGCCCCCCACCGTACCTGGTGACAAAGCTAAATATTTATCTTATATAAAACCCTTTGTGAGGTCTAAGAACACTGTACGCTATTTACGTATGTAGTACCGTAATGGTACGCTCGATGCGTAACGATCGCTTAGCCGTGGTCGAGACGCTCAAGCGTCACGTTCGCTCACGGCCGAGAGATCACAGGCAGGCACGCTATTGGCTGCCGGCTAACGTAATGATTCGCTAAAGTGTAGCGGACGCTCGGGACCACGAGGAGATCACCAGCGGCGCTGACGCTCACAATGTTAAACCTTTATATCTAAACCATAAACAATGTAATATGCTGTAAAGCCTTAGTGTAGAGATAGGGTGTAGATGCAACCTAGTGTAACCTTATTAACTTGAATGCTGTTCGAGCGTCACCGACGCTCTGAGAATACTTAACACTACAAGAAATACACAGATACCTGGGCTTAGGGTCCAACGCCTAATATATATATTATGAATGATATACTTGCAAAAGAAATTAACACAATACAAGTCATACACTACAATATAACATAGACTACCTAACCAGATAACTACACGGGAAATACAATACAATACAATTACGTTTTAAGGGAAAATAAGAGAGAAAGAGGAGAAGAGAGAGAGAGAGAAATGGCCCACAATAACAGTAAGAACAATATGATTGCGGAGAAACACTTACGCACAAGGGGAATGATCGCATGCGCCTCTGGACATCCAGCTCCCGATTTTCAGCAATGATAACCGTTGAAGAGTGAGCTGGATGTGATCGGCTTGTCTATTTATGCCCCACACACAATACAATCCAATGGTCCCTACAATCTCATTGTTCATTGGACACAGGAATTCGGCTTCGCATTATAACAAAAGGTCATAGGTTGATTCATACAGGTGGGCTGTGACGATTTCCAACAGCTCAGGTGGGTGGGATACTGGGTTTCCCGCCGCATAGCTAAGTAAGGGTAAATAATAGTAAATGGACATAAACTTCTTATGTCCATAACTATTCGCACGAGCGATTAATCCGCTCCAAACCAACACCGGAATATTGCTAATTAAATACTCTTCCGATGGGTACTAAACACCACTGTATGACTCCTGTTAGACCCTTCGTACAATACAAAGAGCGATCCCTCTGTCCAGGAACATGCTATATTAACTAAACTTTCAGAATCTATCAAAGGGACCATGATCTACAAAATACATTATATAGTGAAAATATGTAACGTTTGAGTCGCACGCTACGATCACATAAACTCTACCGTAAATACGCATACCGTGCGCCTGCGGGTGCCCGCGACTGTGAGTATGCGCACGCACGGGAGAGCGTACGCATGCGCAGCGCGGACCTGTATGAGGTGCAAATATAGCAGTGTGTATAGAGATATTTTTCTGACTTTGACAGTCCACCCTTTGGCAGTCAATAATAACTGCCACTTCCTAAAACATTTCAAAAAGAGAAAAATATATGTCAGGGGTTAATACATTTACATGGTTGGGTAGGGGAGGAGAGGAGAAGGTAGGAAAAGGGTATGACCTAGTGAGATAGCAGAAGCATGTGTGTATGAATCCGTGCTTGGGGGTCATGTATCATCGTGCCGTACGTGTTGTACATCAAGCTTCGAGGCATTGCGAAGTATACATTTGAATTCCTTCTTATCCCGTGGTACGGGTCTGTGGATGGGCTGTCAAACTTTACCGAGCTCTTTTCGGCTTTCGGTTGTAACAAAATGGGGGAGCACATTTTAGTTGATGATACATGAATGGGGGAATATGTGATTGCTGATATCTGTGCCTGTATTCCCTATACTATGTGTGTAATTACCTGAAGGTTGTAGAGATGAAGAAAAGACATAATTACGGTAAATGCAGTGGTATTCTATGTCAGGTAAATGAACATTTGTCGGTTGAAGTCTTGTTCGGTGTCTGTTGAATGCAGTCTTCTTTGTGCTTTTGCCCATAAGGTGCGAGCAAAAGCTTTGTCAGTGTCCATAGATTTACAAAAGTGTTGGGCTAGCGTAATTTTAAAATTTCTAGGGAAACTGGGGATCTATGGCAAAGTTCATCAAAAATCTGTGTATCAGGTTGTCAAAGCTTCTTCTTTAATCCATCTGTTGTCTGTATATCGGCTCATCAAATTCCTCGTCCAAGTGGGTCTTTTTACCTTGGAGGAAACGGAAAAACAGGTGAAAGAAACGGACCGTAGAAATCGCATTTTCATCACATCATTGTTTCTACATTTGGGTCATAAATCAAATCCATTGGAATTACAGTTTTCTCACTCCTCAGACTCATTACCCTAGTACGACGATTGCACTTCATTAAAGCCTGACCGCATCTAAATATCAAACCAATTGATATGACAACACCTAAGATACATAGGAGAAACTTCCCTACATCCATTATGACTCCTTGAGCCCAGTCTCCTAAACCAGAAAACCAATTTCGCGGGTTCAACCATGACACCCAACCAGTCAGCTCATTACCTACAGCAGCAAGAGTGAGATTGTGTCTCCTGCGAAATTCCCACTTCAGTTGGAGAATATCGTCCATCTTTTGGTCTATGACCTCGACCGGGTCCTCGGTGCTATTCGTAATATATGTGCAACATTTCACGCCGTATTGTGTTGCCAGTGTGACACAATATCCGCCTGTCACTGCTGTGAGGTAATTAAGAACCATTCTATGCTGTACCAGTTCTGTTTTATAAGCTTGAAGTTCTCTTCCAGTATACCTAAATGTGTCATCATACATTTCAGTGATATTATCTAACAAATTTGCGAGCGCAGATATGTATTTATAATTCAACACTCCTCTGGCGGTGCGAGTGAAATCTAACGCGATTAGAAACTGAATCCCGGTGGATTCATGGATCATGTCAGAGGCCGGATGCTCTGTTCTTTCTATCAGGTGCCGTTTAACTACGTGCTCGTAATGGGTATGAGTATAAGGAGCTTGGGCACCACGGTGTATGTCTTTCATTTTGTCATGTGATACAGTCATTACTTCAGGCAGTACTTTTCCAATATAACACAATCCTTCAGAGTTTGGGGCAAGCCACTTATACGCCTTTCTCCCGCATATGAAATATGCATCATCGGGGAGAACATATGGGACGGAGTAGGACATAACCATATTACACACCTTCCATGTGAAATCTCCTAACCCTAATTCTTCCATCTGCTTAGTACACGTATCAGGTTGTACGATATGTGCACAGTATCCTGGTGATACCTCTCCAACTCTCGTAATCCTATTTCCTAAGGTATACCTATACCGGAAAGATTTTCCTCTACTGGCTATGTGGCGTATAAGCTCTGTATCTGTAGGCATTCTATCTGCTCTATGCGAAAAGGTCATGGTTTGGTTACTCCATGACACTTCCCAATTTCCCGGCTTTCGGGGATTGGAGATGTTAAAACATAATAGGGACCTATCCACATGGTATTGGTGGAGCTTCAAACTAGGAGGGCTGGAGATATTAAACCTCCTGTCCACCGGTCTCCCACCACTTAACTCAAGTACCTCCCCTAACGTTAAAGGAAATGGTACTAGCCCTGATTTGCTATGACCTTGAGGTACTTGAGAGCATACCCAACAATCTGTTTTATTTAACACACTACTCACTAAGGAGTGATAGTCACTCAATGGATGCCGGTCCATATGGATATTAAAACTGGATTGGCATTTCTTAATGCACCCATCCTCCACTACGTTGTCACAGAGCCTACAGATACAGTTTTCTTCAGCTAACAATCCTTCACAATTCCTTCTATTGTCAATGCTATCGGATCGTTTTCTGATACTCGCCTTTACTTGTTGGTTAAGTTGTTCTTGGAAAACTACGCCTCCATCTTTATCATCAGAACCCATTCCAGAACCTCTCTCGACCTCCATGGTACTCTCGCCAGAACAGACTGCTTTGGTCAACATCATGGTCAACAGGAAAATCCGGATCACAGTCTCTTGGGGCAAGTCCATCTTGTAGGAGGAAACGGAGAAGAATGAGAAGGGGGAAAAATAATTTGAGGGAGAGGGGATGGGAAGTTGGAGAAAAACAATAAAAGGGAACAGGGGATCGACAACTGCTTTCGGTCTTGCGATTTTCAATGCTCAGGTGCCGCCTCAATCCTCCTGGAACAGACACTCCAGTGATACAACCTCTACCGTCTGTTCCTTATCACGGGACCTCTCTGGATCAGCAACCTTCTTACAGTGGGACGAATGAACCCAAGTCTCTCTCTCAGCAACCTTCAATGCTGTAGTGCTAGTCAATAAGACCTGGTATGGTCCTTCCCATCTGTCAATAAGGCAACCTGAGCGTAGAAAATTCTGTATCATTACATAATCCCCAGGTTCAATGTCATGACAATTACTATCTGGTAAATCAGGAATCACTAACTTCAGATTATCATTTTGATTCCTTAACTGTTTACTCATGTTAATCAAGTATTTTACAGTCACTTCATTGTTACACTTCAAATCATCCTGAGGGTTAATCATAACATGCGGTTGTCGACCAAACAAGATTTCAAAGGGAGACAGATTAAGAGGGGACCTGGGAGTGGTTCTGATGCTGTACAGTACAATGGGTAAAGCTTCTGGCCATGTCAATCCTGTCTCTGCCTTCACTTTACTCAGTTTATTTTTAATAGTGCTGTTCACTCTTTCCACTTTCGCACTCGCCTGTGGACGGTATGGAGTGTGCAGCTTGCTATCAATTCCCATCAATTTACACATTCCTTGAAAGACATCACCTGTAAAATGGGTACCCCTATCACTTTCGATTATTCTAGGGATACCATATCTACATACAAATTCCTGTACAATTTTCTTAGCAGTAAACATAGCGGTATTTGTAGCCGCAGGAAATGCTTCAACCCAATTTGAGAAAACATCTATACAAACAAGTACATATTTCAAATTTCGACAAGGGGGTAATTGTATAAAGTCAATCTGTATTACCTGGAAAGGGCCGCCTGCAGGTGGGATATGAGATGGTTCTGTTGGTATTGCCTTTCCGATGTTCTTTCTCAAACAGGTAAGGCATGACATTGCTCTTTTACTCGCATGAGATGAAAATCCTGGGGCACACCAATATGCTCTTACCAACTTGCACATCCCTTCCTTGCCCAGATGAGTCAGCCCGTGAGCTGCCTCAGCTAGACATGGAAGGTATGCTCTGGGGGCCACTGGTTTACCGTGTCCATCCGTCCAGAGTCCTGAGGACTCCTGGCCATATCCTTTTGCCTTCCAGACTGCTTTTTCCTGTGTGGAACACAAATTTTGCATCTCACACAACTTCTGTGTGTTGATGGTATTAAATACCATCAGTTGTGTGGTGTCTGTCTGTCTGGGGGTAGCAGCTGCTAACTTAGCAGCTTCATCTGCTCGGCTGTTACCAAGTGATACTGGGTCCTGGCTATATGTGTGTGCTTTACATTTGATAACAGCCACTCTGTCGGGTTCCTGTATCGCTGTTAGAAGCCTTTTTATGTGAGCTGCATGCGCTATCGGTGTACCAGCTGCCGTCATGAAATTTCTGAGGCGCCATAGGGCTCCGAAATCATGGACTACCCCGAATGCGTATCTAGAGTCGGTGTAGATATTGGCTGATTTGCCCTTAGCCAATTCACATGCTCTGGTTAGGGCGACCAGTTCAGCAACCTGGGCTGAGTGAGGTGGGCCTAGCGGTTCCGCTTCTATGGTGCCTTGGTCATCTACGACTGCGTATCCGGTACACAAGTCTCCCGAATCTGACTGTCTATGACAACTACCGTCCGTGTAGAACGTAAGTTCTACATCTTCCAGTGGGTTGTCACTGATGTCAGGCCTTGCGGTAAAATTTTGGGTCAAATATTCCATACAATCATGTGTGTCTTCCTTTGTATTAAATTCTCCTTCCCCACCACTCTCATCCTCCACCCTTTGTGCCTGTCCAGGCACACCTGGGAGATATGTTGCAGGGTTTAATGCACTGCATCTCCTTATGGTGATGTTTACGGGGGCCATTAGTGCCAATTCCCATCTTGTAAACCGCGCTGATGAGACGTGCCTGGTTTGGGCAGAATTCAGCAAGGCTGACACTGCATGTGGTGTATGAATTGTGAGGTTGTGACCTAGCACTACATCTTCGCTTTTCGTTACTAGCAATACTATCGCAGCAACGCTTCGCAAGCATGTGGGGAGGGATCGCGCTACCGTGTCTAGCTGAGCGCTGTAATATGCTACTGGCCTGCTGGCATCACCGTGCTTTTGGGTTAGTACGCCTGCCGCGCAACCAGCACTTTCTGTTCCGTATAGCTCAAAGGGTTTCCCATAGTCTGGCATACCTAATGCTGGTGCCTGCGTTAGGCACTGTTTAAGTCTCTCAAATGCCGTCTCAGACTCGTCTGTATGCGAAATCCGATCAGGTTTGTTTGAGGAGACCATCTCCTGCAAAGGTAACGCTAGAATGGAAAACCCTGGGATCCAATTACGGCAATACCCACACATTCCTAAAAATGTTCTGATCTGTTGCTGGGTTTGTGGCAGAGTCATGTCTCTAATTGCTTGAATTCTATCAGCGGTCAGGTGTCTCAATCCTTGTGTTAGACAGTGTCCCAGATATTTTACCTTAGTTTGGCATAATTGCAACTTGTCTTTGGAAACCTTGTGTCCTGTGTCTGAAAGATGAAACAGGAGCTGTTTCGTATCCTTCAGGGATGCTTCCAATGAATCAGAACACAGTAGTAGATCATCCACGTACTGTATTAATACTGATCCACTCACTGGTTGGAAAGACTGTAAACAATCATGCAAAGCCTGGGAAAATATACTTGGGCTATCTATGAATCCTTGTGGTAATCGAGTCCATGTGTATTGGACTCCTCTGTATGTAAATGCAAACAAATATTGACTGTCAGGGTGCAGAGGTACCGAAAAGAAAGCGGAGCAGAGGTCAATAACAGTGAAAAATTTCGCAGTGGGAGGGATTTGCATTAGGATGACAGCTGGATTTGGCACTACGGGGAACTGACTCTCAACTATTTTGTTAATCCCCCTTAGATCCTGCACTAGCCTGTAACCCCTCCCCCCACTCTTTTTCACAGGGAAGATGGGACTATTGGCAGTGCTGGACGTTCTTACCAGAATGCCCTGTTGTAGCAAGCGCTCTATTACTGGGTACACTCCTAACTCCACCTCTGGCTTCAGAGGGTACTGTGGGATTTTTGGAGCTATCCTACCATCTTTTACTTGTACAACTACTGGGGCTACGTTTGCCATTAATCCAGTGTCCTGTCCATCTTTAGTCCAAAGTGACTCTGGTATTTGGGATGTCATTTCCTCTACTTGGGATGGAGTCCTATTTGTCATAATGGTATGTGACATTAATTTTGACGGGGAGTCTAACATGTCTCGCACTTCCTGAGCGTGATTCTCAGGTATGTCCAAGAATACACCTTCAGGAGTACAATAAATGACGCACCCCATTTTACACAGTAAGTCTCTTCCCAGGAGATTGGTCGGTGCCGATGCAGCCAGCAAAAAGGAATGCTTGGTATGTAAAGGCCCTATTGTAATCTCGGCTGGTTTGCTAACAGGGTAATGCTGGACTACTCCTGTTACTCCCATGGCTGGAATTGTCCTACCAGTGGTTCTCATGCCCACTGTCGAATTTATCACTGATTTGGCCGCCCCTGTGTCTACAAGAAAGTTTAATGATTTACCAGCTACATTGATTGCAACTTCGGGTTCACTTCCAAGGCTTGCAATCAATTTTACTGGCTGCAGATTACAGGTATGGCCACACCCCTATTGGGTATGGTGACCTCCCTGAATCCCGCTGGCAGCAACTACTTGTGAGGGAGTTAGCTGGGAACTACCAGAGGCGTGCCAGTCTCTGTTCGGGGGGTATCTTTTTGTTTCCCCTGCATGTGGCTCATAACTCCGTTTCTGTGGACCCTGCTCCCAATGTCGTGTGTCGTGTCGTTGTCTAGGGGGTTGATAAGATTTTTGTACATTTCTTGATCTACAGTCTCGTGCAAAGTGTCCTTGTTTGTGACAAAAATAACATGTTACCACATTTGACTTACCCACAGGGTTTGGTGATATTAACACAGGCTGTTTTGTGGTCAGGGCCTGTATACTTACTGACATTAACTTATCACCTTGTGACTCCCTGTGTCTGGTGATATTCCGGTCGTGATCAATAGCAGCCTCTCTCAAAGTAGCCACAGACAGACCTCGCCAACATGGTTGTGTGGTCTGTACCCTAGTCTTTAATGACTCTTTTAAACCATCCATCAGTACCGATACTGCTACTTCTCGATGGTTTATGTTTGTTTTAATGTCCTCTATGCCTGTGTATTTTGCCATCTCTGATAATGCTCTGTGAAAATACTCTACAGCTGTCTCTGACTCCTTTTGTTTAATGGAGAATATCTTGTTCCATTTAACTACCGCTGGGAAATACTCCTTTAACTGTAAACTTATTCTTTTTACATTATCTTTGTTGTACACATCTGTAAGAGGTACATCCTGATCTAATCCACAGTCAACTAAAAATTGAGTTGCGTCGACATTGGAGGGTAAACAAGCTCTTAGCAGTACCTGCCAATCTTTATTATTGGGCTCTAAAGTGTTTCCTAGGTCTCTGATGTATTTTTGGCTAGCAACTAAATCTTTTCTAGGGTCAGGGAATTCAGACACTATGGTCCTTAATTCCATTCGGGTAAACGGGCTATACATGGCGATGTTCCTAACAGGAGTGACTCCTGAAGTGTCCGTTTTCCCATTTGGCACTACTATTACCTTAACAGGATTAATTCTAACAACATCATTCTGTGTAGATTCTACAGCCTGTGGTGAAATAGTTTCAGCATAGTGTATGGTGCCGTACTTACCCGTTGATACGACCTCACCTGTCCCTCCGCTAGGGGGCTTTGTTACTAATCTTATGGGTTGGGCCGTGCCTACTGTTGTTTCTGATATGGTGGCTGCTAGAGAGAGCGCTGATATTGTTGCCGATTCGTCCTCTTGATCACACTCCTGGGGAAAGTTCAAAACAGGGTACAACTTGCACGGGTTAATACTTGCATTGGTTAATTGGTTAACATTATCTTTAACATTTACACAGTTGCTAAGTGTTTGTTGGTTACACCTTAGTGCGTCATTCTCCGCAACCAATTTCTCTCCTGGTATGTATGGTGGCGGTGGGGCCGTGGCTATCAGTTTCCTGATCGAGCCAGATCCCGCCGCCTGAGCCAATCCTCTCTGTATGTCACCCTCCTGTTGCCACAACTGCAAATAATCATAATGCTTGATTCGTCTCTTTGCTGATTTAATGAGACATATCCTTCTCCTTAAATTCGTTAACACTTCTGTGCTGAAGCTACCTACTCTTGGGAATTTCTCCCCGTCATGTACTGTCATTCTCTCCCATTCATCACATAAAGCTTCTGTGTGACTTCCGTACTTTTCACACATTACGTACCTTGCCGACCCGACTGGTCGGTTTATAGAATCAACCCGAACCGAGGTTGATCGCCCCCTTCCTGAACAACTGGCCCCCATAATTTGCAGGTGTTACGGAACCTTACAAAAAACCAAAATATTCACGATAGGTTGGCGGTGAAGTTTACCGAGCACCTCACTCACTCGCCCACGCCGACCAATACGACCTGATCACACTGATATAGTGCTGGCGTACTCGACCCAGGGCCCCTATTAACCTCTGTTTACTGGAACATGTGGGTGTGATCCGCAGAGCATTAACCCTTTCCAGTAAAGGTGTGGTCGTTAGATAGTTCCTGAGTGACCAGCGAACTTCCCTTTTTGAAAATAAAAAATTACACAAATCACATTAGAATGTACAAATAGCGTTTATGACCTTCGCACACAAATAGTACCGGTCAGGTTTACTAATGCACACAATTACGTGCGGTACAATCGTTCAGCACATAAGCAACTAATCTTATGTACAGAGCGACCAGTGGAATCGAAAATTGCGGCTGCGAATTCCTTCAGCGAGCTTGTATGGCCTATATGGGTGTTTGCACCAACCTTTTTTTCGGTGTAGTGCCTGTGGACTCTATAGCGGACTTCCTAGTCTGCTGTACCTAGACCTCCTGGTCTGTTATGACCTCCTGGTCTGCTACAGAATGACCTCCTGGTCTGCTATACTCTAAATGCTCAAATTTTATGTTTAACCAAGGATGCCTCCCTAGCCACCGTGCATGTCACTTACACGTATGTACCTCACGAGAACTCGATGATTTCTTTTGGTTCAATCCTCAAAATTGTAAAAACACACTCACTCACCACATATACACTTTTGTTTCTATTTCTATTTCTGCGCAGAAATTTCTCTTTAGACCAGATGTGTTACAAATTAGGAGAAGGATCTATTAATTTAAATTTCGAATTTAAAATAGATTTGCGCTACTTATCGCCTATTGCGCTATTTATCGCTTGTTGCGCTATTTATTGCTTGTTGCGCTACTTAAAAATCAACACTATCGTGTGACCTGAGTTACGTGGGCGCACCCAGACGCTCCGTTGCGTAATTTACGCTGCATGCGTCGGCCTTTGCGTACGCGAGTCTCTCCCTTTGTTAGAGACACGTGTACACCAAACCACTGTCCACCGTAACACAACTAACACGTTTTATCAATGTAGATGATCCTTTATCATCTACCGCACACCACACCAATCTCTCCTTTTACCTTTAGGTAGAGCTGTGTGTTTGTCTATACTTTAACTATATTACCTTTACTCTTAAACTATGAAATAGCGGCAAATCTCTCAGTACGTTTATCAATTATACAATGGCAAACAGGAGAGTGATATATGAAAATACACGAATGAAAAGGAATGCAGATGTGCGTGCGTGTGTACGCAAGACAGAAATAAACAGTTTTAAAAAGACACTATTGTTTTGTTCTTACCTCCGGTCCCGGATTCCTTCAGCACCCTTTACTAAGCGAAGCAGACGCTTATCCAAACAGCACTACGAGGAATATGACCTCTCGCCCTTTGCTGCTGGATAATGTCTGCTGAAATTACCTAGTGCAGATATGTGAAGGACGGGCGAGCCGCCAATTGACAAAGCTAAATATTTATCTTATATAAAACCCTTTGTGAGGTCTAAGAACACTGTACGCTATTTACGTATGTAGTACCGTAAGGGTACGCTCGATGCGTAACGATCGCTTAGCCGTGGTCGAGACGCTCAAGCGTCACGTTCGCTCACGGCCGAGAGATCACAGGCAGGCACGCTATTGGCTGCCGGCTAACGTAATGATTCGCTAAAGCGTAGCGGACGCTCGGGACCACGAGGAGATCACCAGCGGCGCTGACGCTCACAATGTTAAACCTTTATATCTAAACCATAAACAATGTAATATGCTGTAAAGCCTTAGTGTAGAGATAGGGTGTAGATGCAACCTAGTGTAACCTTATTAACTTGAATGCTGTTCGAGCGTCACCGACGCTCTGAGAATACTTAACACTACAAGAAATACACAGATACCTGGGCTTAGGGTCCAACGCCTAATATATATATTATGAATGATATACTTGCAAAAGAAATTAACACAATACAAGTCATACACTACAATATAACATAGACTACCTAACCAGATAACTACACGGGAAATACAATACAATACAATTACGTTTTAAGGGAAAATAAGAGAGAAAGAGGAGAAGAGAGAGAGAGAGAAATGGCCCACAATAACAGTAAGAACAATATGATTGCGGAGAAACACTTACGCACAAGGGGAACGATCGCATGCGCCTCTGGACATCCAGCTCCCGATTTTCAGCAATGATAACCGTTGAAGAGTGAGCTGGATGTGATCGGCTTGTCTATTTATGCCCCACACACAATACAATCCAATGGTCCCTACAATCTCATTGTTCATTGGACACAGGAATTCGGCTTCGCATTATAACAAAAGGTCATAGGTTGATTCATACAGGTGGGCTGTGACGATTTCCAACAGCTCAGGTGGGTGGGATACTGGGTTTCCCGCCGCATAGCTAAGTAAGGGTAAATAATAGTAAATGGACATAAACTTCTTATGTCCATAACTATTCGCACGAGCGATTAATCCGCTCCAAACCAACACCGGAATATTGCTAATTAAATACTCTTCCGATGGGTACTAAACACCACTGTATGACTCCTGTTAGACCCTTCGTACAATACAAAGAGCGATCCCTCTGTCCAGGAACATGCTATATTAACTAAACTTTCAGAATCTATCAAAGGGACCATGATCTACAAAATACATTATATAGTGAAAATATGTAATGTTTGAGTCGCACGCTACGATCACATAAACTCTACCGTAAATACGCATACCGTGCGCCTGCGGGTGCCCGCGACTGTGAGTATGCGCACGCACGGGAGAGCGTACGCATGCGCAGCGCGGACCTGTATGAGGTGCAAATATGGCAGTGTGTATAGAGATATTTTTCTGACTTTGACACTGGCTCCGCCTGCTGAGCCCCAGCGTCATGCGGCGGACTTAGCAGAAGAAGCGGGGGAGGACTTTTGTTCCTGGGAAGTGGCTGTATGCTGCAGCTTTTTTCCCCTACTTCTGCCTCTGGGCAGAAAGGACGCGCCTCTACCCCGTCTGCTCTTTTGGGGGCGAAAGGACTGCACCTGATAATACGGTGCTCTCTTTGGTTGTGAGGGGACATGTGGCAAAAATGCTGACTTCCCAGCTGTGGCTGTGGACACTAAGTCTGAAAGACCATCCCCGAACAACTCCTCACCCTTATAAGGCAAAACTTCCATGTGCCTTTTAGAATCAGCTTCACCTGTCCACTGCCGGGTCCATAACCCTCTCCTGGCACAAATGGACAGTGCACTTATTTTTGATGCCAGCCGGCAAATATCCCTCTGTGCATCTCTTATGTAAAAGACAGCGTCTTTAATATGCTCTACGTTTAGCAATATAGTGTCCCTGTCTAGGGTGTCAATGTTTTCTGACAGGGAGTCTGACTATGCAGCTGCAGCACTGCACATCCATGCTGAGGCAATAGCTGGTCTCAGTATAATACCAGTGTGTGTATATATAGCTTTCTGGAGAGCCTCCTGCTTTCTGTCAGCAGGTTCCTTTAGGGCGGCCGTATCCTGGGACGGCAGTGCCACCTTTTTTGATAAGCGCGTAAGTGCTTTATCCACCCTAGGGGGTGTTTCCCAACGTGACCTATCCTCTGGCGGGAAAGGGTACGCCATTAGTAATTTTTTTGAAATTACCAATTTTTTATCGGGGGAAGCCCACGCTAGTTCACACACTTCATTCAATTCTTCAGAAGGGGGAAAAACTACTGGTAGTTTTTTCTCTCCAAACATAATACCCTTTTTTGTGGTACCTGGGGTCACCTCAGAAATGTGTAAAACATTTTTCATTGCCTAAATCATATAACGAGTGGCCCTATTGGACATTACATTAGTCTCTTCGTCGTCGACACTGGTATCAGTATCCGTGTCGACATCTGTGTCTGCCATCTGAGGTAGCGGGCGTTTTAGAGCCCCTGATGACTTTTGAGACGTCTGGGCAGGCACGGGCTGAGAAGCCGGCTGCCCCGCATTTGGCATGTCGTCAAATTTTTTATGTAAGGAGTCGACACTTTCGCGTAATTCCTTCGACAAGTCCATCCACTCTGGTGTCTGCCCCGCAGGGGGTGACAACACATTTATAGGCACCTGCTCCTCCTCATCAAACATGTCGACACAGCCGTACCGACACACCGCACACACACAGGGAATGCTCTGACAGAAGACAGGACCCCACAAAGCCCTTTGGGGAGACAGAGAGAGAGTATGCCAGCACACACCAGAGCGCTATATAAATCAGGGATTAACTAAATTATATCCCCTTATAGCTGCTATATGTATATTGCGCCTAAATTTAGTGCCCCCCCCCTCTCTTTTTTACCCTTTTCTGTAGTGTAGACTGCAGGGGAGAGCCAGGGAGCTTCCTTCCAGCGGAGCTGTGAGGGAGAAATGGCGCCAGTGTGCTGAGGGAGATAGCTCCGCCCCTTTTTGGCTGACTTTTCTCCCGCTTTTTTATGAATTCTGGCAGGGGTATTTATCACATATATAGCCTCTGGGGCTATATATTGTGATATATTTGCCAGCCAAGGTGTATTTATTGCTTCTCAGGGCGCCCCCCCCCCCAGCGCCCTGCACCCTCAGTGACCGGAGTGTGAAGTGTGTATGAGGAGCAATGGCGCACAGCTGCAGTGCTGTGCGCTACCTTGGTGAAGACTGATGTCTTCTGCCGCCGATTTTCCGGATTCTTCTTGCTTCTGGCTCTGTAAGGGGGCCGGCGGCGCGGCTCCGGGACCGAACACCAATGGCCGGTTCCATGCGGTCGATCCCTCTGGAGCTAATGGTGTCCAGTAGCCTAAGAAGCCCAAGCTACCACCAGTTAGGTAGGTTCGCTTCTTCTCCCCTTAGTCCCTCGCTGCAGTGAGTCTGTTGCCAGCAGATCTCACTGTAAAATAAAAAACCTAAAATATACTTTCTCTCTAGGAGCTCAGGAGAGCCCCTAGTGTGCATCCAGCTCAGCCGGGCACAGGATTCTAACTGAAGTCTGGAGGAGGGTCATAGTGGGAGGAGCCAGTGCACACCAGGTAGTCCTAAATCTTTCTTAGCTGTGCCCAATCTCCTGCGGAGCTGCTATTCCCCATGGTCCTTACGGAGTCCCCAGCATCCACTAGGACGTCAGAGAAATATAAAAATGTGAAATTCCTAAAAAAGTATAGGGGCACTTATCATTTAATTCAAAATGTAAACAAAAAAACACACTTATAGCCTGAGTAAAATATAAATAGATATTTTTAAAACCAAAAATATAATACATAAATGTAGCAGTCAAAATGCATATCTGCAGATATACTGTATATATAACTCATGGAGTGGCTATGGGATGTAGTTTTGTGACCGGCGGTCAGGAGACTGTCGGTCACATTACCTCCCCCTACATCCCGCCCCCTCACAATCCTGACGGTCGGCATGCCTACCAGCAAAGACCATTCCCACTCGTGGGTTTCCACGACACCCATAGAGCACGAAAAGAACCCGTGTCGACCGCAGATGAAGTAATATGCCCTTTTACAGCAATGGAAAAAGAAGGAAGTCGATGCTACGAGGAGGTGGTGAGAACGGAGACAGCATGCAGACTATGGATTTGGTAAGAGAAATCTGGACTCTCGGTCCACTGCCTAACACATTGAATCTTACTGGACCTCATTTTCTAAGTGCACTACATGTGTGCTGCAATTGGTGACCAACTATGACATGGTAGACCATCGATGGTTTCATCCACCGATGGTCATCCCTGTTATTTCAGTGACTGGCCCATGGGCCATTAACAGCCTGGGGGTGGGGCTTCAAGAGTGTTGGGGGTGGAGGTATGCTTAGTGTCCTGGAACATTGCAAAAAAAAATATATATCTTTATGCTGTACCATCAGTGGAGGGAATACTGCATGTTCTGTTCTCAGAAGATCCCTCTGTAGTCTAGTGCACAAAGGTTTGTGGCTAAGCAAAAAATTCCAAACTGTATCACATCAATACCCAACCTTCTACCACTTTAGAACAACATCTGTCATTAAATAAAATGATTATTTATTTATTTTTTCTGCATAAAATGCTGCTCAAGTCACAAATGATTTGTGAAAGTATAATAAGATATTGGTGCGTCCTTTATTAAGAGTTGAAACTTTTATGTTTTTTACATTGACCAAAATGCACCTGCAAATGGATGGAGCAAAATGCTTGTCAATAAAAATATCAGAAAACCCTGGATTTTCATTAGAGGTATTACTGAATTAAAGTGGTTTTTGTTAAGTGGCTGCTAAAAATGTGTCCTCTATTGCTCTGCAAAATGAATAATACATACCGTCATCTTACTCCAAAAACTCACATGCTACAGTGTTACTTAATGGAGCCCATGTGATGGGATGAGAAATTGCCATTCATTTCAGCGTGTCAGACTGAGAGCAAATGAGCTATATGAACACCAGCTCTGTTCTGGTATGGAGTGACAGCATTTAATGCTCTGGACTACTATAACCTCAAGAATAGATACATAAATGCAGTTCTTGCAAATCCAATTATCAATTGGTTAATGCAGTGGTTCCCAAACTTTTTTTTTTTTTGTGTAAACTGTTTTTTATTGATTAAAGCAGCAGACAGAACATTACAGCAATACTTTTCCGAAAAAAGGGGGACAAAATCATTGCATATCATATATATCAGAACAATACATTTAAAGCACCCAAAGTATGGAAATAAGTTGTCTACATAGCTTACAACATCAAAGCTTATAAAGGGGGAACATTTTAACAAAACAGGATAAGAAAATAGGAAAGAAGAGAAAGAGAAGGAAGAAAAAAGAAAAGTAGGGGAAAGTTAAGACAGGTAGAGTCAGGTGTGAGCGTCTGCGCAGAAAGGACGGGTTGTTTGGGAGATAAGGGGGGGAACTTTATCAATTAAGGATCTGAGACGTATCAGAAAGACATCGTACCCGGAATATGGGGGGGGGGTTATGTCGCCATGTAGGACCGATACACAGGCGAGTCCTTAAAGTCGTACCAGGGAAACCAGATAGCTGTGAAGTTAATGGTTTTCCCAGATGAGAAGGAGATAAGGTCTTCCATGTCTAAAAAGTAATCGATCTTTGTGAACCATAATTTAATCGAGGGTGGTGAGGTGGATCTCCAAAGAATTGGAATAACCGCTTTTGCTGCGTTGCTGACATGTCTCAATAGGGAATGTTTGTAGGAGTGCGCCTCCGAGGAGGTGTGATTGAGGAGCCAAAAACCCGGGTCTTTCGGGATCTCATCTCCCACTATCAATTCGGAACACTTAAATACCTCTGCCCAAAATGGAGTTATAAGAGTGCAATCCCACCAAATATGCATAAAGCTCCCTGGGGCATTTTTACATCTCCAGCACAGATTCGAGAGGGAGGGAAACATTTTATTAAGAACAAGAGGAGTCCTATACCACCTATATATAAGTTTATAGAGGGTCTCTAATGTCGATGAGCATAAAGAGCTCGCTTGGGCGTTACTAAATACTGAATCCCATTTGATCTGTGTAGGTAGCCCTGACAGTTCCTTCTCCCAGGACGCCATGAAGGTAGGAGGTTGCGGAAAAAAGTCTTCCATGATAAGCGCATAAATTTGTGAGATAGTATGGGTGGGAGAACTAGGAGAAACGCATAGTGTTTCAAACCCGGTGAGATCCCTAGTTATATCAGAAAGGTTCTTAGAAGATGTTATGAAATGATGAACCTGCAGGAACCTCCAAAACTCAGCACTATGTAGGGTCCAAGAAGACTGAACATCTGAAAAGGAGCGCACCCTACCCAAACTCACCAGCTGACCGACCCTGAAAATCCCAGCTTCCGCCCATGGAGCAAAAGCTGTCCTGTGTAGACCGGGAGCAAATTCGGAGTTATGGAGAAAGGAGGTTAGAGGGGACCATTTGGAGGATATATGGCTTTGAGATCTCAGCGTGGCCCATAATTTAAGCGTGGGGGAGACCGTGGGGTGAGTGACCTTCGGAAGAATAGGAAGCCAAGGTGCAATTTCGATATAATGTGGAAGGCAGCCCTCCTCTAGTAGAACCCATTGTTTGCGATCTTTAGCACGCGACCATTCCAGAATCCTATTCAAATGTACTGCATGGTAGTAGTTAGAAATATGTGGGAGTTGTTGCCCCCCTTGATGTTTTCTCCTAAATAAAATGTCGTAGTTAAACCTGGGTGTTTTGCTTCCCCAAACAAATGCACGAATAAGATTCTGGACGTCTCGGAACCAAAGTAGGGGGATGTGTATTGGAAGGGTCTGGAGAAAGAATAATATCCTAGGGAGGGCGTTCATTTTGACAACGTTAATCCTGCCGAACCATGACAATCTTAATTTCTTCCATTTCTGGAAGTCTAGGCGAAGCCTCGCCAACAAGGGGCTAAAATTCAGGGAGAATAATTTGGATAAATCGTTGGACAGTAGCACCCCCAAATATTTTAATTTGTGATCGTGCCAAGTAAAGGGGAAGGCATGTTTCAAACCCTCTACTACATCAGGAGGGGTAGTTAAATTCATGGCAATAGATTTGGAATAATTTATTTTGAAGTTAGAGAGGGCTCCGAACTTCTCAAATTCTACCATCAGGTTTGGCAAAGAAGTGACCGGTTTTGAAATTATAGCGAGTAAATCGTCGGCATATAAAGCCAATTTATATTCAGTCCCTTTTACCAGCAAACCCGAGATATTCGAATTAGCCCTAATGCTTCGAGCTAATGTTTCCATGCAAAGGACAAAAAGCAATGGGGATAGTGGGCAGCCTTGTCGCGTGCCATTGGTAATAGAAAAAGAATCAGAAAGGGAGCCATTAATCCTAATTTTGGGAGACGGGGAAGTATAGAGAGATAGGATTCTGTGAAGACAGGTATTACCGAGCCCTAGATGCTTCAGTATGCCAGACAGAAAGTCCCAGTCCACTCTGTCAAACGCTTTTTCAGCATCGGTCGACAGTATGATTGATGGGGACGAAAGCTGGCCAGCATAGTGAATCATGTTGAGTACTTTAGAGGTGTTATCTCTAGCTTCTCGGCCTAAAACAAATCCAGCTTGATCTCCATGTATCAAACCAGGTAATAATAGTTTCAGGCGATTTGCAATCAGTTTGGCAAAAAGTTTTATATCTATATTTAATAGTGAAATTGGGCGATAACTGGAGCAAAGACTGGGGTCTTTACCTTCCTTGGGTAAAACTGCAATATGGGCTTCGAGAGATTGCGGGGAGAAAGGCGATTGTTCTGATATAGTATTAAAGGCTCTCGTGAGTAGAGGGACCAATTTCTCCTTGAAAGCTTTATAATAAGCAATGGTATATCCATCAGGGCCAGGACTCTTGCCGTTGGGAGAAGATTCAACGACTTTCATAACCTCCTCAGTAGAGAAAGGGGCATCTAGATCTTCCACTTCTTTTGTGGACAGCGTAGGGAAGTCTAAGGCCCGTAAGTAGTCAGCTATGGCTGTTTGATGAGACAACTTATCAGTTCTTCCTGTCGGGCCAGAAAGGTTATACAGAGTGGAATAATATGCCCTAAAGGCCCTAGCGATGTGAGGTGTCTCATGTTGGGGCTGACCGTGACTATTTTTAATTGTATGAATAAAAGTAAGAGCTCGTTGCTCTCTAAGGGCTTTGGCTAGTAATTTCCCAGGTTTGTTACCCCATTGATAGTATCTGCTACGGCACTTTCGATAAGAAAATTTGACTCTGTCAGAGAGCAGCTTATTCAGATCTGCCCTGGCAGCTTCAAGATCAGCATAATATTGTGGGGTTTGGAATTTTTTGTGTAAAAGCTCTAGAGATTGTATTTTAGACAATAATTCACCCCGGAGTTTCTCCCTCTGCTTTTTACGGAAAGATCCTATCTGGACACAAACCCCCCTAATGACACATTTGTGTGCTTCCCAGACCGAGACTTTAGAAATGTCATCCAGGTCATTGGTACAGATATATGAATCTAATGCGTTGTCAATTCGAGACCGACAGTCCACGTCCTGCAAAAAAGTGTCGTTAAAACGCCAGGACCATTGGCGATGTGTACTGGGAGGCAGGCGTAAAGTGAGGTTAACTGGGGCATGATCTGACCACACAATTTGTCCTATAGAAGCATCAGAAAGGAGATGTAGGTGTCGGTGACTCAGAAACAGGTAATCAATTCTAGAATATGTCTGATGTGGGTGTGAGAAAAAGGAATAATCTATCTCGGCAGGATGCGTCAATCTCCATGTGTCAATCAGCTGGTGGTCGAGCAGGGCGCGCCTCACTCCCCTATATTCCCTCTCCGGCCTGCAAGAAATCTTTTTAGAATTGTCCCGGAGGGGATCTAAGGTCCAATTTAGGTCACCCCCCATCACCACCACCCCTTCCAAGAGAGGTTCCGCACTATCCAAAACCGAGGACAAAAAGGAAGGTTGTTTAGCATTGGGAGCATATATGTTCAAAAAAGAAAAGCGTTGACCGTGTATGTTGCATTTCACCAGCAACCCTCTACCTTCAGCTATTCTATGGGAGGTAACATTAAGGACAGGCAGGTGGCGAGCCAATAATACAGCTACGCCCAATGTCTTACCGGCAGAATTATTAGACAGGAAAACATGAGGATAATAGTGACATTTTAGGGACGGCACATGTCCCATCTTAAAATGCGTTTCCTGAATAAAAGCAACGTCAACTCTCTCATCTCTGAGCCATTTGAGGAGTTTAGACCTTTTCTCAGGAACATTCAGCCCTTTGACATTAAGGGTAGTTACATGTAGATCATTCACCCCCATCATCACGGCAGACCTAAGGGCTTCATAATAGTCATCCCTGCGACAGACACTGGAGGATGGAAAGGAAGAGCAGCAAGGGAAGGAAATAGAAAGAGAGGGAAAGCAGAGAAAAGAAGAAAAGAAGATGCAGCGTGGAAAACCACGTCGCAAAGTACCTTAATTGTAAACAGAGATGATAATACTAGAAGAAGGACTGCTGCAAAAAGGACAGGAGCGGAATCCTGCCGACTCCCAATCCAAAGAGACAGGGGATGCAGCATAGTGGGGGTCCTACAGGGGGCCCTGGACAGCGACCATCCACAAGAAAGAAGCTAAACAAATATGTAATATTACCGAGGAGTGCACATAGGCACAAGTGAAACAAAACTAAAAAATATGTAAGCTTATATAAAGATATACATATAATCTTTAAACTATCTGACCAGGTTTCATGAAGGTTGAGCAATTATATATATGAGTATCGTCACAAAAATAATAAATGCAGCTTGAACAAGAACAAAATAACATATCAACGATACCCCATCACTCGTCTATGAAACCATTACAACTTTACAATGTTACAAAAACCGATCTCACGTGTGAGCAACACATAGCACTATTTAAGGGAAAGAACCTAATGTATGACATGGGCAACAAGAAAATTCACGTCCGCATAGGACGAGACCTCCCCTTCAGGGAGGTTCAGAAGAACGTGAACTAGGAGTAGTTCCCCGCGTCCGTGGGGAACGCACTTGTTGCCACGCGTCGTCTGGAGGGAGCACAACAGGTAGGTCCGGTAGGTGGTGAAAAGCTTCCCAATCCGGCAACGGCACCGGAGGTATTCCCAAGGTCGTGAAGAAGGCCCGTAAGTCCGAAGGTCTAGAGAGACTCGCGACCTTGCCACCATGAGAAACCTGGAGGGAGAAAGGGAAGCCCCATCTATATTTCAGTTCGAGTTTCCTGAGAGAGTCAGTAAGAGGCTTCAAGGCTCGACGCTGTTGTAAGGTCGACCAGGCGAGATCAGGAAATATCTGAATCTTGTCCCCTTGAAAGTCAATACTGTCCAGCTGACGGGCCGACCTCATTATTTCCTCTTTTTGGACATAATAGTGGAGCCTGCAAATCACATCACGTGGCCTGTCAGAGGGCAAGCCGCGAGGACGGAGGGCTCGGTGAGCTCTATCAAATATAATGTCCTTGTTCGGGTCCAGGTCAATAAGTTCTCAAAAAATTGTAGTTAAGGCAGCTGTCAGGTCAGCCTGTTGAACGCTCTCAGGTAGGCCCCTGATTCTGATATTATTTCGCCGGCCGCGATTATCCATATCCTCAATACGTGATTTTAGAAAAGAGATATCGTCCCTTTGATGAGATAGCACCTCCCGAAATTTAGTCAGAGAATCCAAACTAGACGATTCATGGCGTTCCATAACATCAACACGGGTCGCAATTTGGGACATTTCTTGTCGAAGCGCTGTCACTTCCTGAGTGATGGTGGAAAGCAAGCGAGTCTCCAAGGCCGAAAAATCTTGTTTAGTGGGAAGTGATTTTACATGAGATAAGATCTCGCTTATCTCCGCAGACAGAGAGGGGGACTGTGAAGGCAGCGGAGTCCCAGGGGACGTCATATCGTCTACCAGGCTGTGCGGATTCGAGGAGGCCGGGACAGTAGAAGAAACAGCGGGGATTGAGGTTGGAGTTGTCAAGAACTGACGTAGGTCAGACGAATGTCGGTTCGCAGGGGATGGAATCGCGTCCGGCTTGGTCTTGGCCTTTTTTTTCTTTATCCCTCTCACCATGAGATCGGTCTTCAAATAAAGCAGTGTAGTATTATCCTTTCACATATCCTCGTCAATATAAAACCATGTGGACCGTCGCCGTGCAAAAGCCCCCACGTGGCCTTAGGGCAACATCAGGCAGGCAGACACATAGCTAGGGAGCCATACGTCAACTCACAGTGACAGGACATCTGACTTGGTCCAATTGAGGTGCAATTACGGGACCCTATGCGTCAGAAAATACGCGGCCGCGACACCACTCCTCGGGTCTCACGACCCCTCCCCGGCCAGAAGGGTTATGTTATAGATGAGTGGCGGCAGCGGGCGACAGGCCGTGCGGAGTCCACCGAGAGCAAGGAACCAGCTGATAAAGATGGGCGCCCGGTATGTAGGACGGAGCTCCGGAGGAGGTCCGCGACCTGAACCAGGGGGTCCCAGAGCCGCCGTCTGCGTAGGGAGGAAACTGAGGCCCCGGCTTCCGTGAGCCCCGCAGGCCGCAACCCGCAGGAGCAGTGAGAACCGCTCCCCGATTCCGCGGCACCTCGGGGGCACAGCAGGGGGAACAGGAGGGGCAGGGGGAGTATTGGGGTGACCAAAAGAGCTCAGGAAGGGTGTATATGTATATGTATAGAAAGCAGCTTTGGGTCCAGGAGCTCTTTCAAAACGCAGCTGCCCTCTTCAGCAGTCAGGCCACGCCCCCCCCGTATTTATTAATTATTATTATTACCCCCGTTATGTCCGCCGGGAGCAGGGATTATTATAAAGCAGGCCTTGCAGTGTGAGGGAGGGAGGTCGGCAGCAGTGGAGGGGAGCAGCGGGGAAGCGTGACTTCAGGCAGCGCCGAGACAGGCAGATCGCGCAAGCGCCGGGCCACCGAAACTCCGCAGCGGGTGCCCCGTCAGCCGGAGACCGCGGCTCAGGAGGGGAGACCCGCCAGCGGCTGCAGAAGGCCGGGACCAGGCTCCGACCGCCGGCGCCACAGGCCCCAGGCGGATGTCCGCAGCCGGGAGGGGGACAGCAAGATGGCGGCCATCACCCGCAGGCTCCAGACGTCGGCGGCCCCGGACCCAGGCAACCCCCGGAGGCAGGCAAGCGGGGACAGGGGTCTATGGAACACCCCACGGGAGAACGGCCCGCGGCGAGGATCCGCCAGGAGCGTCACGGCCCCGCCGTCTCCGTACCGGAAGGCAAGTGCGGGTCCAGCCTGTACCCTAGTCCCCGGCTTTAGAGTGAGGGAAGGGCCGCAACCCGCAGGAGCGCTTATAAGCACTCCCCGATTCCGCGGTCCTCCCTCAGTAAGCTTATTGTAAACTGGAAAGAGGGGGGGTAAAATATATAACAGAAGGGGAGCGTTATAGGGGCTATAAATGTTAATAAGGAGCTATATAGTCAGGAGCTCCAAAGCAGCACGTCTGTTCCCATCAGTGGCCAGACCACGCCCCCTCCCAAACTTTTTTGAATCACGGCGCCCTAGAGTATCAGATTTTTTTTTCACGCCAAGCCCAAGGCCAAAATTTCTTATTGATAAATTTAAACAAAAATGTTACTTTAATTATATTGTGTTTAAATGTCATCCTTAGGGGCAGTTATGTGGTGAGGGACAGGATTCACTTCTGTTTATGTTATGCTTACACTCAGTTCTGTAGGTTTATAGGTGGTACCTTGTGAAGCTGACGTAATTACCCACTGCCCAGCAGTCTATTAGCCTTCTGCAAGCTAGACTTCGCCTATAGCAGGCGCCTTTCCAGGGTGGATTAAGTCCTCCCTGTACTCAGATGCCCCCAGGACTTCAGTATGGACAAGGCAACTATTGGAGGCTGGGCAGGGGTAAATGCAGTATGGTGAGACGTTCACCAGGCACATACTTACTACAATGCTAAGGCACAGACAGGGGGTGTGAGTGCAACAATGCACAGATAAAATTAACCTAGATGATCTTGCAAATACTACAATGCACAGGATGGAATAAATATAACACAAATGATTTGTACATGCAACAATGCACAGGATGGAATGAATGTAACGCAAATGATTTGTAAATGCAACAAGTCACAGGATGTAATAAGCAACTTAATCAAATATAAATGCAACAGTGCACAAGGTGGAGAAAATAAAGAAATATAGGCAAAGACAGTGCCTGTGTGAAAATTCCACACCAACACCTGAATACAAGGCTAGCTGGATCCGATCAGGAAAGCAGTCAGACAGGGTCTCAGAATCATGGGTGTTCGCAGGCTGACAGCTTCTCACTTAGAGCACGAACTATTACCAGCGATTTGGGGAGTGAACTGGAAGTGCATATAAATGCCCTCCAACCAATCAGAACCCTAATTGCAAAATAAGTACAGCTGCCCTGCTGCACGTAACTTATTTCCTATGCAACAGGAAACGCAGTCTGCCTGCAGCGTCCCCATTGCTAGGAGTCCGGCGGCTCCCAGCATCCAGCGGCAGCCTGTTGCTAGGCACCGGGCGGGGACCAGGAGACCTTGCACCCGGTGTCCGCCTGTTGCTAGGCACCGGGTGGGGGTCAGCGGGAGATGCGGCGTCCCGGCTCCTAGGCAACGACTGGGACGCACGCTTCACGGCACTAACAGTTTATCTAAATAGTTTATGATTGTCAATGGCACGCAGTTTGAAATTTAACACATTAACCCCACTGGGCATGGGAAAAGGCATGGGAAAAAGACCTTGGGGGCCCCTGTGGACCAGCGGGTGGTGGTCATTCATCTAGGCTCCCTAAAGCTTCCATAAACACTCTCTCAGGAAAACGCTTACAAAATAGACTCCAGATGGTATATGATTCCGGGACAGCTTCATTCTATTTATCCTCACACTTTCAATATCTGTTGGAGAAATTGCAGCCACATAGATTCCTATTTCCATATTTGGTGGGAATGCCAGACTCTGTTAACCTTTTGGAATGATGTTCTCGATCTTATTAACAGAAAATCCCCAGAGACCCATTGATTGTCTAGTTGAGCAATCCCATCAAAAACGCCACCCAAACACATGGATAAGCTTTCTTGGCATGTCTGTAATACCGCTAAACTACAGCTAGCTACGGTTTGGGTGAAAGCTTCACCACCTTCCTCGGTATGTGCCCTCCTTGGAATACCTTACTAACCTGTTGCATAATACAGTACACTCTTTCCATCGGGTCTGAACAGGGACGGTTTTAGCCCTTGCGGCGCCTCGGGCGAAAAATAGGGGTGTGGCTTCATAAAGGGGCGTGGTCAAGTATGCCCCCTGTTGAGTTGTGCCCCGTTTGTGCCCCCAGTACTGTGCCCCCATTTGTGTCCCCAGTACTGTGGCCCCGTTTGTGCCCCCTAATTTGTGCGGCTTACAAAAAAAAATAATAATAATTAATACTCACCATCCCCGCTCCTGATTCCCGACCGCTGCTGACCTCCGTCTCCGACCATCGGCGCTGCTCCTCTGATCTATGGGAGAGACGTCATGACGTCTCTCCCATAGCACAGCATAGACACTAGAGGTCAATTATGACCCCTAGCGTCTATGTGCCGGTCCCACAATGCCGTGTGGTGTGCGATGACGTCATCGCGCACAGCACAGCACCGGGGGGCACCACCAGTAGCGGATCTTGCCACGGTGGCGGCGCCCTCCGGAAGGCGGCGCCCCAGGCAAAAATCCTCTGTGCCCGTAGCAAGATCCGCTACTGGGTCTGGACTCCATGATTTGGTAGACATAATATGCGTCTTTCAGTTACAATTTCATGTTTTTTTCTTTGCTATAGTTTAATATTTATACTTTGTCTTCTACTAATTCAGAGTTTTTCACCCAGTCTCTGCTGCTCCTAACGCTTTTTTGGATGTCATTTACTCCCTTCCCCCTTTCTCTTCCTTCCTTCTTTTTGTTTCATCTTTTTCCCTTTTTCCTGTAATCTCTCTTGTACAGTTCTCACTGTATGTTTTGTGATAGGTTATAAAATGCAATACTAGCAGCTACTCATGTATTCTGGAAGCTACTCAAAGTGTTGTACCTAGCTAAACCGGATTTTGACTGATTTAGATTAGTTGCTTATTTGTCATTTCGGTATAATCTGTTAAACTGGGTACTAGTGATGAGCGGGTTCGGATCCTCGGGATCCGAACCCCCCCGAACTTCACCCATTTTACACGGGTCTGAGGCAGACTCGGATCCTCCCGCCTTGCTCTGTTAACCCGAGCACGCCCGAACGTCATCATCCCGCGGTCGGATTCTCGCGAGATTTATATTCTATATAAGGAGCCGCGCGTCACCGCCATTTTTCACTCCTGCATTGGAGATGATCGTGAGAGGACGTGGCTGGCGTCCTCTCAGTTTCTATGTTCAGTGGGCTGCAAATTGTGCTGCAAATATCTGTGCTCACTGTGCTGCAAATATCTGTGCTCAGTGTGCTGCAAGTGCAAATATCTACGTTCTCTGCCTGAAAAACGCTCTATATCTGAATGTGCTCAGTGTGCTGCAAATGTCTGTGCTCAGTGTGCTAATTGCTTTATTGTGGGGACTGGGGACCAGCAGGATTATATAGTAGGAGGACAGTGCAGAGTTTTGCTGACCAGTGACCAGTGACCACCAGTATTATACGTTCTCTGCCTGAAAAACGCTCCATGTGCTGCATTGTAGTATATAGTAGGAGGACAGTGCAGAATTTTGCTGACCACCAGTATAACTATATATATAGCAGTACGGTACAGTAGTCCACTGCTCTACCTACCTCTGTGTCGTCAAGTATACTATCTATCCATACCTGTGGTGCATTTCAGTTTTGCACAGTTTGCTGACCACCAGTATATACTATATAGCAGTACGGTACAGAAGGCCACTGCTCTACCTACCTCTGTGTCGTCAAGTATACTATCCATCCATACCTGTGGTGCATTTCAGTTTTGCACAGTTTGCTGACCACCAGTATAACTATATATATAGCAGTACGGTACAGTAGTCCACTGCTCTACCTACCTCTGTGTCGTCAAGTATACTATCCGTCCATACCTGTGGTGCATTTCAGTTTTGCACAGTTTGCTGACCACCAGTATATACTATATAGCAGTACGGTACAGAAGGCCACTGCTCTACCTACCTCTGTGTCGTCAAGTTTACTATCCATCCATACCTGTGGTGCATTTCAGTTTTGCACAGTTTGCTGACCACTAGTATAACTATATATATAGCAGTACGGTACAGTAGTCCACTGCTCTACCTACCTCTGTGTCGTCAAGTATACTATCCATCCATACCTGTGGTGCATTTCAGTTTTGCACAGTTTGCTGACCACCAGTATATAATATATAGCAGTACGGTACAGTAGGCCACTGCTCTACCTACCTCTGTGTCGTCAAGTATACTATCCATCCATACCTGTGGTGCATTTCAGTTTTGCACAGTTTGCTGACCACCAGTATATACTATATAGCAGTACGGTACAGTAGGCCACTGCTCTACCTACCTCTGTGTCGTCAAGTATACTATCCATCCATACCTGTGCTGCATTTTAGTTGTGCGCAGTATACTATATAGTAGGAGGACAGTGCAGAATTTTGCTGACCACCAGTATATATATAGCAGTACGGTACAGTAGTCCATTGCTCTACCTCTGTGTCGTCAAGTATACTACAAAAGTTCAGTAAAATGAAAAAAATCTAAAAATCTAAATTAAAAGCGTCTGATGAGAAGCGTAAACTTGCCAATATGCCATTTACGACACGGAGTGGCAAGGAACGGCTGGGGCCCTGGCCTATGTTCATGGCTAGTGGTTCAGATTCACATGAGGATGGAAGCACTCATCCTCCCGCTAGAAAACTGCAGTGCCACTCCTAGATGGGCCAGGTGTTTGTGTCGGCCACTTGGGTTGCTTAGCTTAGCCATCCAGCGACCTTGGTGCACCTCTTTTTTTCTTTGCATCATGTGCTGTTTGGGGACTATTTTTTAAATCTGCCATCCTGTCTGACACTGCAGTGCCACTCCTAAATGGGCCAGGTGTTTGTGTCGGCCACTTGGGTCGCTTAGCTTAGTCATCCAGCGACCTTGGTGCAAATTTTAGGACTAAAAATAATATTGTGAGGTGTTCAGAATAGACTGGAAATGAGTGGAAATTATGGTTATTGAGGTTAATAATACTATGGGATCAAAATGACCCCCAAATTCTATGATTTAAGCTGTTTTTGAGGGGTTTTTGTAAAAAACCACCTGAATCCAAAACACACCCGAATCCGACAAAAAATTTTCAGGGAGGTTTTGCCAAAACGCGTCCGAATCCAAAACACGGCCGCGGAACCGAATCCAAAACCAAAACACAAAACCAGAAAAATTTCCGGTGCACATCACTAATATATATATATATATATATATATATATAGCGTGATGGCAACACTCCAAGACTGTAGTAACTTTAGGTAGTGCTTTATTCTATCAACGTTTAATGACCGTACCCGTCGTCAGGAGATGACAACGGGTGCAATCCCAGAACATTGAAAGAATAAAGTACTTTTTCAAGTTATTACAGTCTCAGAGTGACGCCATCACACTACATATATTGGAGGTCATCACCTCATGGGCACTAGGGCAAGTATGCACATTCATTTAGGAGTGCAAGGTATCTTCATGTGTGTGTGTGTATATATATATATACTGATACCCATACATATATGCATACACACACAAATTATAAATAAATACTGTACATCCACCTCCTCTGCAGTCCGCCCTCCTATGACAGACTGTAGTGCAGCGGAATGCTAACTTCAGCCAACTGCCTGCAGCCCCCGCAAGCCCAGCCGCTTGCCGCCACTGGTGTGAGTTCCTGCCTCCTACTTGTCATGCTGAATGCCGCGGTCCGTCACGCTGAATGCCCTGGCCAGCCCCTGTGGCTCTCCCGGGCAATTTCCTGTGCTTTGTAAAGCACAGAGAATCAGCGCGATCGCAGCAGCAGCAGTCACTGTAAGGACGGAGACAGAGCTTCTCCATCTCAGACTTCTCCGTCTCAAAAAAACAACTTGGTCCATCATGGGGGGTTTCTGGGTGCTCGGACACCCCCCCCCCCTGTGTGCGCCACCGCCCAGGGACCCCTGGAGACCAGCAGGCGGTAGTCCTAGAACCTACTCATCATGCGCTGGTTCCAGTGGGTATTTTTGTCACTGATAGTCCACTGTCACCAATGAATAGCGCATGGCTGGCAATATACCCCACCGTAACCAATGCCATACAGGTCACACAATATACTTATAATCAAAAGATAAATATATTACAACAAAAAAATAAGGCACACCACATACTATATTAGGGTGTAGTATAGTATGCCGGCGGCCAGCATACCGGCGCCGGTATCCTGACCGCCGGCATACAGACAGCTGGCCGAGCGCAAATGAGCCCCTTGCCACGCTCGCCACGCTATTATTCTCCCTCCAGGGGGGTCGTGGACCCCCAAGGGGGAGAATAGTTGTTGGTATGCCGGGTGTCGGGATTCCGGCGTCGGGATCCCAACAGCCGGCATACTGAATACCACCCACTGTATTATAATAAAAACAATAATATACAGGGATGGATGGATTTAGTGGGGTGCCACACAGATAGCGTGTGTGTGTGTGTGTGTAGCGTGTGTGTGTCTTGGTGACGTGGTGACGTCACTAGAGATGAGCGGGTTCGGTTTCTCTGAATCCGAACCCGCCAGAACTTCATGTTTTTTTTCACGGGTCCGAGCGACTCGGATCTTCCCGCCTTGCTCGGTTAACCCGAGCGCGCCCGAACGTCATCATGACGCTGTCGGATTCTCGCGAGGCTCGGATTCTATCGCGAGACTCGGATTCTATATAAGGAGCCGCGCGTCGCCGCCATTTTCACACGTGCATTGAGATTGATAGGGAGAGGACGTGGCTGGCGTCCTCTCCGTTTAGAATAGATTAGAGAGACACTTGATTTACTAATTTTGGGGAGCATTAGGAGTACTCAGTACAGTGCAGAGTTTTGCTGATAGTGACCACCAGTTTTATTTATAATCCGTTCTCTGCCTGAAAAAAGCGATACACAGCACACAGTGACTCAGTCACATACCATATCTGTGTGCACTGCTCAGGCTCAGGCCAGTGTGCTGCATCATCTATTATCTATATATAATATTATATATATCTGTCTGACTGCTCAGCTCACACAGCTTATAATTGTGGGGGAGACTGGGGAGCACTACTGCAGTGCCAGTTATAGGTTATAGCAGGAGCCAGGAGTACATAATATATTATATAGTGAGTGACCACCAGACACACAGTGCAGTTTATTTAATATATCCGTTCTCTGCCTGAAAAAAGCGATACACACAGTGACTCAGTCAGTCACATACCATATCTGTGTGCACTGCTCAGGCTCAGGCCAGTGTGCTGCATCATCTATATATATTATATATCTGTCTGACTGCTCAGCTCACACAGCTTATAATTGTGGGGGAGACTGGGGAGCACTACTGCAGTGCCAGTTATAGGTTATAGCAGGAGCCAGGAGTACATAATATTATATTAAAATTAAACAGTGCACACTTTTGCTGCAGGAGTGCCACTGCCAGTGTGACTAGTGACCAGTGACCTGACCACCAGTATATATAATATTAGTAGTATACTATCTCTTTATCAACCAGTCTATATTAGCAGCAGACACAGTACAGTGCGGTAGTTCACGGCTGTGGCTACCTCTGTGTCGGCACTCGGCAGCCCGTCCATAATTGTATATACCACCTAACCGTGGTTTTTTTTTCTTTCTTTATACATACATACTAGTTACGAGTATACTATCTCTTTATCAACCAGTCTATATTAGCAGCAGACACAGTACAGTGCGGTAGTTCACGGCTGAGGCTACCTCTGTGTCGGCACTCGGCAGCCCGTCCATAATTGTATATACCACCTAACCGTGGTTTTTTTTTCTTTCTTTATACATACATACTAGTTACGAGTATACTATCTCTTTATCAACCAGTCTATATATTAGCAGCAGACACAGTACAGTGCGGTAGTTCACGGCTGTGGCTACCTCTGTGTCGGCACTCGGCAGCCCGTCCATAATTGTATATACCACCTAACCGTGTTTTTTTTCTCTTTCTTTATACATACATACTAGTTACGAGTATACTATCTCTTTATCAACCAGTCTATATATTAGCAGCAGACACAGTACAGTGCGGTAGTTCACGGCTGTGGCTACCTCTGTGTCGGCACTCGGCAGCCCGTCCATAATTGTATATACCACCTAACCGTGGTTTTTTTTTCTTTCTTTATACATACATACTAGTTACGAGTATACTATCTCTTTATCAACCAGTCTATATATTAGCAGCAGACACAGTACAGTGCGGTAGTTCACGGCTGTGGCTACCTCTGTGTCGGCACTCGGCAGCCCGTCCATAATTGTATATACCACCTAACCGTGGTTTTTTTTTCTTTCTTTATACATACATACTAGTTACGAGTATACTATCTCTTTATCAACCAGTCTATATTAGCAGCAGACACAGTACAGTGCGGTAGTTCACGGCTGTGGCTACCTCTGTGTCGGCACTCGGCAGCCCGTCCATAATTGTATATACCACCTAACCGTGGTTTTTTTTTTCTTTCTTTATACATACATACTAGTTACGAGTATACTATCTCTTTATCAACCAGTCTATATATTAGCAGCAGACACAGTACAGTGCGGTAGTTCACGGCTGTGGCTACCTCTGTGTCGGCACTCGGCAGCCCGTCCATAATTGTATATACCACCTAACCGTGGTTTTTTTTTCTTTCTTTATACATACATACTAGTTACGAGTATACTATCTCTTTATCAACCAGTCTATATTAGCAGCAGACACAGTACAGTGCGGTAGTTCACGGCTGTGGCTACCTCTGTGTCGGCACTCGGCAGCCCGTCCATAATTGTATATACCACCTAACCGTGGTTTTTTTTTCTTTCTTTATACATACATACTAGTTACGAGTATACTATCTCTTTATCAACCAGTCTATATTAGCAGCAGACACAGTACAGTGCGGTAGTTCACGGCTGTGGCTACCTCTGTGTCGGCACTCGGCAGCCCGTCCATAATTGTATACTAGTATCCAATCCATCCATCTCCATTGTTTACCTGAGGTGCCTTTTAGTTGTGCCTATTAAAATATGGAGAACAAAAATGTTGAGGTTCCAAAATTAGGGAAAGATCAAGATCCACTTCCACCTCGTGCTGAAGCTGCTGCCACTAGTCATGGCCGAGACGATGAAATGCCAGCAACGTCGTCTGCCAAGGCCGATGCCCAATGTCATAGTACAGAGCATGTCAAATCCAAAACACCAAATATCAGTAAAAAAAGGACTCCAAAACCTAAAATAAAATTGTCGGAGGAGAAGCGTAAACTTGCCAATATGCCATTTACCACACGGAGTGGCAAGGAACGGCTGAGGCCCTGGCCTATGTTCATGGCTAGTGGTTCAGCTTCACATGAGGATGGAAGCACTCAGCCTCTCGCTAGAAAAATGAAAAGACTCAAGCTGGCAAAAGCAGCACAGCAAAGAACTGTGCATTCTTCGAAATCCCAAATCCACAAGGAGAGTCCAATTGTGTCGGTTGCGATGCCTGACCTTCCCAACACTGGACGTGAAGAGCATGCGCCTTCCACCATTTGCACGCCCCCTGCAAGTGCTGGAAGGAGCACCCGCAGTCCAGTTCCTGATAGTCAGATTGAAGATGTCAGTGTTGAAGTACACCAGGATGAGGAGGATATGGGTGTTGCTGGCGCTGGGGAGGAAATTGACCAGGAGGATTCTGATGGTGAGGTGGTTTGTTTAAGTCAGGCACCCGGGGAGACACCTGTTGTCCGTGGGAGGAATATGGCCGTTGACATGCCAGGTGAAAATACCAAAAAAATCAGCTCTTCGGTGTGGAGGTATTTCACCAGAAATGCGGACAACAGGTGTCAAGCCGTGTGTTCCCTTTGTCAAGCTGTAATAAGTAGGGGTAAGGACGTTAACCACCTCGGAACATCCTCCCTTATACGTCACCTGCAGCGCATTCATAATAAGTCAGTGACAAGTTCAAAAACTTTGGGTGACAGCGGAAGCAGTCCACTGACCAGTAAATCCCTTCCTCTTGTAACCAAGCTCACGCAAACCACCCCACCAACTCCCTCAGTGTCAATTTCCTCCTTCCCCAGGAATGCCAATAGTCCTGCAGGCCATGTCACTGGCAATTCTGACGAGTCCTCTCCTGCCTGGGATTCCTCCGATGCATCCTTGCGTGTAACGCCTACTGCTGCTGGCGCTGCTGTTGTTGCCGCTGGGAGTCGATGGTCATCCCAGAGGGGAAGTCGTAAGCCCACTTGTACTACTTCCAGTAAGCAATTGACTGTTCAACAGTCCTTTGCGAGGAAGATGAAATATCACAGCAGTCATCCTACTGCAAAGCGGATAACTGAGTCCTTGACAACTATGTTGGTGTTAGACGTGCGTCCGGTATCCGCCGTTAGTTCACAGGGAACTAGACAATTTATTGAGGCAGTGTGCCCCCGTTACCAAATACCATCTAGGTTCCACTTCTCTAGGCAGGCGATACCGAGAATGTACACGGACGTCAGAAAAAGACTCACCAGTGTCCTAAAAAATGCAGTTGTACCCAATGTCCACTTAACCACGGACATGTGGACAAGTGGAGCAGGGCAGGGTCAGGACTATATGACTGTGACAGCCCACTGGGTAGATGTATGGACTCCCGCCGCAAGAACAGCA
This sequence comes from Pseudophryne corroboree, assembly GCF_028390025.1. NCBI lineage: Eukaryota > Metazoa > Chordata > Amphibia > Anura > Myobatrachidae > Pseudophryne > Pseudophryne corroboree. Next base: position 206,545,165 of record NC_086444.1, read on the forward strand.
GCGGCGGCACCAGTAGCAGCATCTCGCAAACGCCAACTCTTTCCTAGGCAGGCTACGCTTTGTATCACCGCTTTCCAGAATACGCACACAGCTGAAAACCTCTTACGGCAACTGAGGAAGATCATCGCGGAATGGCTTACCCCAATTGGACTCTCCTGTGGATTTGTGGCATCGGACAATGCCAGCAATATTGTGTGTGCATTAAATATGGGCAAATTCCAGCACGTCCCATGTTTTGCACATACCTTGAATTTGGTGGTGCAGAATTTTTTAAAAAACGACAGGGGCGTGCAAGAGATGCTGTCGGTGGCCAGAAAAATTGCGGGACACTTTCGGCGTACAGGCACCACGTACAGAAGACTGGAGCACCACCAAAAACTACTGAACCTGCCCTGCCATCATCTGAAGCAAGAAGTGGTAACGAGGTGGAATTCAACCCTCTATATGCTTCAGAGGTTGGAGGAGCAGCAAAAGGCCATTCAAGCCTATACAATTGAGCACGATATAGTAGGTGGAATGCACCTGTCTCAAGTGCAGTGGAGAATGATTTCAACGTTGTGCAAGGTTCTGATGCCCTTTGAACTTGCCACACGTGAAGTCAGTTCAGACACTGCCAGCCTGAGTCAGGTCATTCCCCTCATCAGGCTTTTGCAGAAGAAGCTGGAGGCATTGAAGAAGGAGCTAAAAGGGAGCGATTCCGCTAGGCATGTGGGACTTGTGGATGCAGCCCTTAATTCGCTTAACAAGGATTCACGGGTGGTCAATCTGTTGAAATCAGAGCACTACATTTTGGCCACCGTGCTCGATCCTAGATTTAAAGCCTACCTTGGATCTCTCTTTCCGGCAGACACAGGTCTGCTGGGGTTGAAAGACCTGCTGGTGACAAAATTGTCAAGTCAAGCGGAACGCGACCTGTCAACATCTCCTCCTTCACATTCTCCCGCAACTGGGGGTGCGAGGAAAAGGCTCAGAATTCCGAGCCCACCCGCTGGCGGTGATGCAGGGCAGTCTGGAGCGACTGCTGATGCTGACATCTGGTCCGGACTGAAGGACCTGACAACGATTACGGACATGTCGTCTACTGTCACTGCATATGATTCTCTCAACATTGAAAGAATGGTGGAGGATTATATGAGTGACCGCATCCAAGTAGGCACGTCACACAGTCCGTACTTATACTGGCAGGAAAAAGAGGCAATTTGGAGGCCCTTGCACAAACTGGCTTTATTCTACCTAAGTTGCCCTCCCACAAGTGTGTACTCCGAAAGAGTGTTTAGTGCCGCCGCTCACCTTGTCAGCAATCGGCGTACGAGGTTACATCCAGAAAATGTGGAGAAGATGATGTTCATTAAAATGAATTATAATCAATTCCTCCGCGGAGACATTGACCAGCAGCAATTGCCTCCACAAAGTACACAGGGAGCTGAGATGGTGGATTCCAGTGGGGACGAATTGATAATCTGTGAGGAGGGGGATGTACACGGTGATATATCGGAGGGTGAAGATGAGGTGGACATCTTGCCTCTGTAGAGCCAGTTTGTGCAAGGAGAGATTAATTGCTTCTTTTTTGGGGGGGGTCCAAACCAACCCGTCATATCAGTCACAGTCGTGTGGCAGACCCTGTCACTGAAATGATGGGTTGGTTAAAGTGTGCATGTCCTGTTTTGTTTATACAACATAAGGGTGGGTGGGAGGGCCCAAGGACAATTCCATCTTGCACCTCTTTTTTCTTTTCTTTTTCTTTGCATCATGTGCTGATTGGGGAGGGTTTTTTGGAAGGGACATCCTGCGTGACACTGCAGTGCCACTCCTAGATGGGCCCGGTGTTTGTGTCGGCCACTAGGGTCGCTAATCTTACTCACACAGTCAGCTACCTCATTGCGCCTCTTTTTTTCTTTGCGTCATGTGCTGTTTGGGGAGGGTTTTTTGGAAGGGACATCCTGCGTGACACTGCAGTGCCACTCCTAGATGGGCCCGGTGTTTGTGTCGGCCACTAGGGTCGCTAATCTTACTCACACAGCTACCTCATTGCGCCTCTTTTTTTCTTTGCGTCATGTGCTGTTTGGGGAGGGTTTTTTGGAAGGGACATCCTGCGTGACACTGCAGTGCCACTCCTAGATGGGCCCGGTGTTTGTGTCGGCCACTAGGGTCGCTTATCTTACTCACACAGCGACCTCGGTGCAAATTTTAGGACTAAAAATAATATTGTGAGGTGTGAAGTATTCAGAATAGACTGAAAATGAGTGTAAATTATGGTTTTTGAGGTTAATAATACTTTGGGATCAAAATGACCCCCAAATTCTATGATTTAAGCTGTTTTTTAGTGTTTTTTGAAAAAAACACCCGAATCCAAAACACACCCGAATCCGACAAAAAAAATTCGGTGAGGTTTTGCCAAAACGCGTTCGAACCCAAAACACGGCCGCGGAACCGAACCCAAAACCAAAACACAAAACCCGAAAAATTTCAGGCGCTCATCTCTAGACGTCACCAGGGCGCGCCGTCGCCGGGAGGATTCCCGTGCCGGGAGGCGGTCACTTGGTGAGGGGATGTTTAAAAGGTGAGACTTGTTTGTATTATGTTTGTAGCCTGATGAAAATCTGAATAAGATTGAAACGTTGCAGACATGGTGGTTGTTGTTTCTTCTTTATCCTGAGCCCTGAGTGCCGCACCTCTGATTGTCTATATATATATACAGATGGGTCCATGTTTATCTTGGCCTTTCATAGGATTAACTGAGACTGGTCCCCTGCTGTAATGACTTAATCCACTGCTGTATTGTTCTCTGTATTGTACTGCAGCTGAGAACAATAGATGAAGGGTTTATGTAAATAAACCATGGTGTGCCTAGGCGCAGCAAAGAAGCCAAGATAACCGTGGATCTCTCTGTATATAAGAAAAAAAACAAAAAAACAGCGCCACTTGTGAAAAACTCGCTTGATAAAAGTGAAAAAAACTGTCCAAAGATGACACTCCCTTGGTACAAAGGGAGTCAGCAGGCCCTTAAATTAGTCAGCAGTGGTAAGCTACTGTGGTTTTAATATAGAAAAGAAGAGAAATGGGCATCTGCGACTACTGGTATCAGGTGTAGAGGAACATATAATAATAATAAAAAAATATTTTGTAAAATATATGTACATTTATTCTATATAAAACAATATTACTAGTTGGAGCAGACAATTAGTAAACCAAACATATTTGCTTGAGTCTGATTCAAATAATAAAAATATTTTTAAAAAAATGTAAAAATTGAGAGTAAGAAATGTATGTAAAGTACATGGAAAATATTCTTATCTTAGATATGGAGGTCAGTCTAGGGAGCGAACATGGATTTACCAACGCGTTTCGTCCATCCGGACTTCATCAAGGGTGGTCATGTACTGGGATCTTTCTCTTATTTATACCCATATCAATTAGGGAACTATAGTTCATATGTAGTTCCCTAATTGATATGGGTATAAATAAGAGACAGACTGGACCGGACTTTTTTACGCCAGTACCACTGTAATTATACAACAGGATCACTGGATTTATATGCCAGTACCACTGGAATTATATGGCAGGATCACTGGATTTATACTGCAGTACCGCTGGACATATACGGCAGTATCAATGGACATATACGGCAGTATCACTGGACTGGACTTATACGCCAGTACCACTGGAATTATACGGCAGGATCACTGGACTTATACGCCTGTACCACTGGAATTATACGGCAGGATCACTGGATTTATACAGCAATACCGCTGGACATATACGGCAGTATCAATGGACATATATGCCAGGATCACTGGACTTATATGGCAGGATCACTGGACCTATACGGCAGGATCACTGGACTTATACGGCAGGATCACTGTAATTATACTGCAGGATCACTGGAATTATACGGCAGGATCACTGGATTTATACGGCAGTACGGCTGGACATATACGGCATCACAGAGACACCACCACTGGACTGATGCAGGACAACACAGCACCACTGCAATGGACTGGACTTATACAGCAGCACTGGACATATGGCAGCAGAGGACACAACCACTGTGACTGGACAGATGCAGCACAAGACACGGACACTGAGGACACTGAGGTCGGAGACATGCCCTCTCTGTACACTCTGCAATGCCGGAGTGAAAATGGCGGCTACGCGCAGCTCCTTATATGGAATCCATACCCTGCGAGAATCCGACAGCGGGATGATGATGTTTTGCCTCGTTCTGGTTTCCGAATCAGGTGGGAAAACCCAAGCCTGACTCGGATCCAGGCTCGGGTGGTGAAGTCCGGTAGGGATCGGGTCTCTAAGAACCGAACCCACACATCTCTAATATATACACACACAATATAATTATTATACAATATATAAATATATATGTTCTGTAATATATATATATATATATAAATCTCCAAATAGACAGCACTCCCAGCAAGTAAACACAAATGGTGCCTTCCGTTAGGGTCCTGTGCAGGGAACTCCAACAATAGCATACATACGGCGGCACTCCAATAAATCACGCTGACACCGGCAAGTGCTTCAACGTTTCGAGGGTTTATTCCCTCGTCATCAGGATAAAATACAGTGTACAAACTTACTTCTTAAATCCCCTCACCACACCGCGTGCAAGGCGCCCGGATCCGGAAACTGGTAGGCGTCGCCCTCATGTGACGTCATCCTCCACTTCCCGTCTCCATGGCAACCACAAGACAATAACAAACATGCTGTGAAATGTAAAAAAGCATCATAAGGTCACAGAATAAATGACTACTCACATAATATGCATATATAATAGTCATATAGGATTTAAAGAGGCATTCAATCCACATTTTCTTCAGGTACCATACTGCTTAAAAGCCTAATAAAAGACATCATAATAATCATATATCTGTCACAAGAAGCAATGCAGCCCCAAATTTTCATTGAGGCCTCTTGGTGATGAAGTGCCCAACCTGTGGATCCACCTTGATTCACAGCGTAAGAGGGCCAGAGATCTATCTCCTCCCCTAAGCCTAGGGGGAATATGATCTATAATCCTGTATCTAAGGGCCGATAAATTATGACCAGCACTCATGAAATGCCTAGAGACTGGCTGATCACTGTATCCCTTTTCAATAGCATTTCTAATTGATAGTCTATGTGTGGCCATTCGTTCCCGCAATGTCCTATCGGTTTTGCCCACATAGCTTAATCCACATGGGCATGTGATCATGTATACTATATAATTAGTAGTACATGTCACCCGATGTCTAATTAGGTACCTTTTGCCACTATGTGGATGCATGAAAAAGTCGCCAGCAACCATAGAGCGACAAGTTGTGCAATTCAAACATTTGTAGCATCCATTCTTCCTAGCTAGAAAGCGTTGTTGGACACTATCATTCTTGACCATAGTGATATCCGTTTTCACCACCCAGTCGCGGATGTTTTTGCCGCGGGTGTAGCAGGGCATCAGAGTCTGATCTTTCAAATTTAAGTTCTTATCACTACTTACAATGGGCCATAAATTTTTAGCAATTTTGTTAATATCACAACTCCTAGCATTATAATGATTGACCCAGGGGATGCGTGTAGATTCTGCCCTTCTATCTTTTGATGTAAGGAGTTGGTCACGTGGTATGGCCAATGCCCTGTTTTTTGATTGTGTCAGCTTTCGTATATCATACCCACGCTGCACAAATTTCTCAATCATATGGTCAATATTTGAGATAGCTACATTATGATCACTACATATGCGTCTTGCACGTAGAAATTGGGAATACGGCAGACCATATTTTAATGGTTTTGGGTGGAAACTTGCAGCATGAAGCAAGGTGTTACGGTCAGTGGGTTTACTATATAATTTTGTGCTGATGTGACCTCCCTCCAATTCTACTAACACATCCAAAAAATGTACTGACCTACTATCTATAGAGAATGTAAATTTAAGGGGGCTCTCCGAATTATTGTGTGTAGAGATAAATATATTAAATTCCTCCTCAGAACCTGTCCATATTAGGAACAAATCATCAATATACCTGGCATAAAATTTAATTTTATCACATATCTCAGGTCTATTGAAAAAAATGTCTTGTTCTGCCCTAAACATGTACGCATTGGCGTACGATGGGGCCACATTGGACCCCATCGCACAGCCAGATGTTTGAAGATAGAACCGGCCATCATGTAGAAAGTAGTTTTTTGTCAATATCATTTCTAAAAGCTCAGTAATAAAGTCAATGCTTAGTCCTGTATACTGTGGATTGTACTGAATTAAATCCCTGACAGCATGTAAACCTTCGTTATTAGGGATCACAGTATACAGATTAGATACATCTATGCTGCATAAGAAACTGTTAGTTGGTATATTTTCTACGGCATATCATTTTTAAAAAAAAGAGGTGGTATCCTGTGTATACATAGGATGGTTCATAATGCATGGTTGTATAAGGCAATCAAGATATGTTGAAATCGGTTGGAACAGTGACCCCCTGGCCGAGATAATAGGTCTACCAGGTGGGTCACTGTATCCCTTGTGAATCTTAGGGAGTGTATAGAGCAGAGGGACCACTGGCTTTTTACATAATAATGTTGTACTTAATTCAGATGAAATCTCCCCATTCCCTACTGCCCTATCCAAACATTTCTCCAACACACAACTGAAACCATCAGTAGGATCTTGCAGTATATATATATGTTGTGTGTGTGTGTGTGTGTGTGTGTGTGTGTGTGTGTGTGTGTAAGTATGCAGGGTTGTTTGGAGGAGGTTGCGGGTCGAGTGTGGTTTAAGGAGGAGGAGGAGGGGCCAAGAGATATTACTGTACAGGGCCCCAAGATTTCTGTTGCCGGCCCTGCTTCAACCAGGGTCATTTTAACAGAGGAGGGTGCCCGTGTGCAGACTCTGGATGGGCTCTCACCCCTCTACTGCGCATGCGCAGATTTCCATATTCCGGCGAATTATCACTACTGCGTATGCACTGTGGCCATTTTGATGGTGATTTTTGCCATGGCTGCAGCTGTGCAGCGCCAACGCGGGATTCCGGAAAGGTAAGTAATTAAACATGGGTGGAGTGTGTGCCAAGGGCCCATGTGTACCGCGCATACTGCACCAATTATAGATACACCAGCGCCTCCAACCATAAAAAGAGACGCCTATTATTATTGTTATTGTTTGTTTATATGGCTCCACAAAGATTACACTGCGCCTAACAAGGGTGGTCATTCCGATGTGTACGCTCGCTAGCAGTTTTTAGCAGCTGTGCAAATGCTATGCCGCCTCCCACTGGGAGTGTATTTTAGCTTAGCAGAAGTGCGAACGAAAGGATCGCAGAGCGGCGGCAAACTTTTTTGTGCAGTTATAGAGTAGCTCAATACCTACTCAGCGCTTGCGATCACTTCAGACTGTTCAGTTCCTGTTTTGATGTCACGAACACGCCCTGCGTTTGCCCAGCCATGCCTGCGTTTTTCTTGGCACGCCTGCATTTTTCCGAACACTCTGCGGCCAGCAGTGCGACTGAAAAGCTTCGCTAGACCTTGTGTGAAACGACATAGTTCGTTGTAATAGTACGACGCGCGTGCGCATTGCACCATATGCGCAGAAGTGCTGATTTTTTGCCTCATTGCTGCACAGCGAACAAATGCAGCTAGCGATCAACTCGGAATGACCCCCAAAGTACATAAACAAAAGGGCAAGACAAAAAAAAATCACTTATACCTCTTTTACACCGCAAGCATATAACACGGGTTATTGAACATGAACGTGCAAAACCCGTGTTGCTGGTTGGTATAAATTTAAAAGGGTCGAGTTGGAATAATCTGGGTCGAGTGACCCGGTATTCCAACTCAGGTAGTTTGCAGGGCTGATCCCGGCAAACTGCTGTGTAAACGAGAGCCAGGTCGCATCGACACGGCTTTCTGTTTACAGTGAATGTACAGGCGGCGCTTGGAGATCATGTAATCTCCAAGCGCCGCCCCTGCCGCATCATCGGCAACATCACCAACCCGGCAATATGCTGGGTTGGAGACGGCAGTGTAAAAGGGGCATAAAGCGGGTCGCAGCCGGGTAGCACCCGTGTCAGGCTCCCGGCTGCGATCCACAGTAGTTGGTGTAAGAGCGGTATTACAGTACAAGACAATGTAGGACAAGTACATGGTATATAAACGTTGTTGCATCAGGGGACAGAACACTAAAATAATCATTAGGGTGGCAGAAACTGTGGGTTAGGTGCCGATAAAGGGTGTATGGAGTAGAAAATAGTCTAATAGAGGCTAGTGATGTGCACCTGAAATTTTTCGGGTTTTGTGTTTTGGTTTTGGGTTCGGTTCCGTGGCCGTGTTTTGGGTTCGGACGCGTTTTGGCAAAACCTCACCGAATTTTTTTTGTCGGATTCGGGTGTGTTTTGGATTCGGGTGTTTTTTTCAAAAGACCCTAAAAAACAGCTTAAATCATAGAATTTGGGGGTCATTTTGATCCCATAGTATTATTAACCTCAATAACCATAATTTCCACTAATTTTCAGTCTATTCTGAACGCCTCACACCTCACAATATTATTTTTAGTCCTAAAATTTGCACCGAGGTCGCTGGATGGCTAAGCTAAGCGACCCTAGTGGCCGACACAAACACCTGGCCCATCTAGGAGTTGCACTGCAGTGTCACGCAGGATGGCCCTTCAAAAAAATACTCCCCAAACAGCACATGACGCAAAGAAAAAAAGAAGCGCAATGAGGTAGCTGTGTGACTAAGCTAAGCGACCCTAGTGGCCGACACAAACACCTGGCCCATCTAGGAGTGGCACTGCAATGTCACGCAGGATGGCCCTTCAAAAAAATACTCCACAAACAGCACATGACGCAAAGAAAAATGAAAGAAAAAAGAGGTGCAAGATGGAATTGTCCTTGGGCCCTCCCACCCACCCTTATGTTGTAAAAACAGGACATGCACACTTTAACGAACCCATCATTTCAGCGACAGGGTCTGCCACACGACTGTGACTGAAATGACTGGTTGGTTTGGGCCCCCACCAAAAAAGAAGCAATCAATCTCTCCTTGCACAAACTGGCTCTACGGAGGCAAGATGTCCACCTCATCATCATCGTCCGATTCATCACCCCTTTCACTGTGTACATCCCCCTCCTCACAGATTATTAATTCGTCCCCACTGGAATCCACCATCTCAGGTCCTCGTGTACTTCTGGAGGCAATTGCTGCTGGTGAATGTCTCCATGGAGGAATTGATTATAATTCATTTTAATGAACATCATCTTCTCCACATTTTCTGGAAGTAACCTCGTACGCCGATTGCTGACAAGGTGAGCGGCGGCACTAAACACTCTTTCGGAGTACACACTGGAGGGAGGGCAACTTAGGTAGAATAAAGCCAGTTTGTGCAAGGGCCTCCAAATTGCCTCTTTTTCCTGCCAGTATACGTACGGACAGTCTGACGTGCCTACTTGGTCACTCATATAATCCTCCACCATTCTTTCAATGGTGAGAGAATCATATGCAGTGACAGTAGACGACTTGTCAGTAATCGTTGGCAGGTCCTTCAGTCCGGACCAGATGTCAGCATCAGCAGTTGCTCCAGACTGCCCTGCATCACCGCCAGCGGGTGGGCTCGGAATTCGTAGCCTTTTCCTCGCACCCCCAGTTGCGGGAGAATGTGAAGGAGGAGATGTTGACGGGTCACGTTCCGCTTGACTTGACAATTTTGTCACCAGCAGGTCTTTGAACCTCTGCAGACTTGTGTCTGCCGTAAAGAGAGATCCAAGGTAGGTTTTAAATCTAGGATCGAGCACGGTGGCCAAAATGTAGTGCTCTGATTTCAACAGATTGACCACACGTGAATCCTGGTTAAGCGAATGAAGGGCTCCATCCACAAGTCCCACATGCCTAGCGGAATCGCTCTGTTTTAGCTCCTCCTTCAATGCCTCCAGCTTCTTCTGCAAAAGCCTGATGAGGGGAATGACCTGACTCAGGCTGGCAGTGTCTGAACTGACTTCACGTGTGGCAAGTTCAAAAGGTTGCAGAACCTTGCACAATGTCGAAATCATTCTCCACTGCGCTTGAGACAGGTGCATTCCACCTCCTTTGCCTATATCATGGCCAGATGTATAGGCTTGAATGGCCTTTTGCTGCTCCTCCATCCTCTGAAGCATATAGAGGGTTGAATTCCACCTCGTTACCACCTCTTGCTTCAGATGATGGCAGGGCAGGTTCAGGTGTTTTTGGTGGTGCTCCAGTCTTCTGTACGCGGTGCCTGTACGCCGAAAGTGGCCCGCAATTCTTCTGGCCACCGACAGCATCTCTTGCACGCCCCTGTCGTTTTTTAAATAATTCTGCACCACCAAATTCAATGTATGTGCAAAACATGGGACGTGCTGGAATTTGCCCAGATGTAATGCACTCACAATATTGCTGGCATTGTCCGATGTCACAAATCCCCAGGAGAGTCCAATTGGGGTAAGCCATTCTGCGATGATCTTCCTCAGTTGCCGTAAGAGGTTTTCAGCTGTGTGCCTATTCTGGAAAGCGGTGATACAAAGCGTAGCCTGCCTAGGAACGAGTTGGCGTTTGCGAGATGCTGCTACTGGTGCCACCGCTGCTGTTCTTGCAGCGGGAGGCAATACATCTACCCAGTGGGCTGTCACAGTCATGTAGTCCTGAGTCTGCCCTGCTCCACTTGTCCACATGTCCGTGGTTAAGTGGACATTGGGTACAACTGCATTTTTTAGGACACTGGTGAGTCTTTTTCTGACGTCCGTGTACATTCTCGGTATCGCCTGCCTAGAGAAGTGGAACCTAGATGGTATTTGGTAACGGGGGCACACTACCTCAAGAAATTGTCTAGTTCCCTGTGAACTAACGGCGGATACCGGACGCACATCTAACACCAACATAGTTGTCAAGGCCTCAGTTATCCGCTTTGCAACAGGATGACTGCTGTGATATTTCATCTTCCTCGCAAAGGACTGTTGGACAGTCAATTGCTTACTGGAAGTAGTACAAGTGGTCTTCCGACTTCCCCTCTGGGATGACGATCGACTCCCAGCAGCAACAACAGCAGCAGTAGGCGTTACACTCAAGGATGCATCGGAGGAATCCCAGGCAGGAGAGGACTCGTCAGACTTGCCAGTGACATGGCCTGCAGGACTATTGGCTTTCCTGGGTAAGGAGGAAATTGACACTGAGGGAGTTGGTGGTGTGGTTTGCGCGAGCTTGGTTACAAGAGGAAGGGATTTACTGGTCAGTGGACTGCTTCCGCTGTCGCCCAAAGTTTTTGAACTTGTCACTGACTTATTATGAATGCGCTGCAGGTGACGTATGAGGGAGGATGTTCCAAGGTGGTTAACGTCCTTACCCCTACTTATTACAGCTTGACAAAGGCAACACACGGCTTGACACCTGTTGTCCGCATTTCTGTTGAAATACTTCCACACTGAAGAGCTGATTTTTTTGGTATTTTCACCAGGCATGTCAATGGCCATATTCCTCCCACGGACAACAGGTGTCTCCCCGGGTGCCTGACTTAAACAAACCACCTCACCATCAGAATCCTCCTTGTCAATTTCCTCCCCAGCGCCAGCAACACCCATATCCTCATCCTGGTGTACTTCAACACTGACATCTTCAATTTGACTATCAGGAACTGGACTGCGGGTGCTCCTTTCAACACTTGCAGGGGGCGTGCAAATGGTGGAAGGCGCAAGCTCTTCCCGTCCAGTGTTGGGAAGGTCAGGCATCGCAACCGACACAATTGGACTCTCCTTTGGGATTTGTGATTTCGAAGAACGCACAGTTCTTTGCTGTGCTTTTGCCGCAAGTCTTTTCTTTTTTCTAGCGAGAGGATGAGTGCTTCCATCCTCATGTGAAGCTGAACCACTAGCCATGAACATAGGCCAGGGCCTCAGCCGTTCCTTGCCACTCCGTGTCGTAAATGGCATATTGGCAAGTTTACGCTTCTCCTCAGACGCTTTTAATTTTGATTTTTGGGTCATTTTTTTACTGATCTTTTGTGTTTTGGATTTTACATGCTCTGTACTATGACATTGGGCATCGGCCTTGGCAGACGACGTTGATGGCATTTCATCGTCTCGGCCATGACTAGTGGCAGCAGCTTCAACACGAGGTGGAAGTGGATCTTGATCTTTCCCTATTTTTTTAACCTCCACATTTTTGTTCTCCATATTTTGCGCACAACTAAAAGCCACCACAGGTATACAATGTAGATGGATGGATAGTATAGTATTACTTATACTTATGGACGACGAGTGACGACACAGAGGTAGGTACAGCCGTGGCCTACCGTACTGCTGCTTAGTGCTTATATATAAATATAATATACTGTATAACGGACCTGGTGGACAGTGTCAGCAGCAGACTGCTAAACTGGTATGAAGAAAGAAAAAAAAACACCACAGGTATACAATGTAGATGGATGGATAGTATAGTATTACTTATACTTATGGACGACGAGTGACGACACAGAGGTAGGTACAGCCGTGACCTACCGTACTGCTGCTTAGTGCTTATATATAAATATAATATACTGTATAACGGACCTGGTGGACAGTGTCAGCAGCAGACTGCTAAACTGGTATGAAGAAAGAAAAAAAAAACACCACAGGTATACAATGTAGATGGATGGATAGTATAGTATTACTTATACTTATGGACGACGAGTGCACTGACGACACAGAGGTAGGTACAGCCGTGGCCTACCGTACTGCTGCTTAGTGCTTATATATAAATATAATATACTGTATAACGGACCTGGTGGACAGTGTCAGCAGACTGCTAAACTAGTATGAAGAAAGAAAAAAACCCACCACAGGTATACAATGTAGATGGATGGATAGTATAGTATTACTTATACTTATGGATGATGAGTGCACTGACGACCCAGAGGTAGGTACAGCCGTGGCCTACCGTACTTCTGCTTAGTGCTTATATATAAATATAATATACTGTGTGTATAACGGACCTGGTGGACAGTGTCAGCAGACTGCTAAACTAGTATGAAGAAAGAAAACAAAAAACACCACAGGTATACAATGTAGATGGATGGATAGTATAGTATTACTTATACTTATGGACGAGTGACGACACAGAGGTAGGTACAGCCGTGGCCTACCGTACTGCTGCTTAGTGCTTATATATAAATATAATATACTGTATAACGGACCTGGTGGACAGTATCAGCAGCAGACTGCTAAACTAGTATGAAGAAATAAAAAAAAAACACCACAGGTATACAATGTAGATGGATGGATAGTATTACTTATACTTATGGACGACGAGTGACTAATCGACACAGAGGTAGGTACAGCCGTGGCCTACCGTACTGCTGCTTAGTGCTTAATTATATATATAATATACTGTATAACGGACCTGGTGGACACTGCAGTGTCAGCAGACTGCTAAACAAACTAGCATGAAGAAAGAAAAAAAAAAACACCACAGTGTTTTTCAGGCAGACAAACGTATACTGGACTGGTGGTCACTGTCAGCAAAACTGTGCACTGTACTCCTGCTATAACTGCTCCCCAGTCCCCACAATTAGGCAGTGTGAGCAGTGCACTCAGCACAGATATATCATGCAGCAGTGCAGCACACTGAGTGAGCACAGATATGGTGGAGCGTTTTTTTTCAGGCAGAGAAACAACGGATTAAACTCAAAACCCTGCACTGTACTCCCTAACAGCTGCTCCCCGTCCCCAATCCTCCCCACAATTATAACTAACTAAGTTCTAATATAATACAACGGACTCGGAGAGGACGCCAGCCACGTCCTCTCCCTATCAATCTCAATGCACGTGTGAAAATGGCGGCGACGCGCGGCTCCTTATATAGAATCCGAGTCTCGCGAGAATCCGACAGCGGGATGATGACGTTCGGGCGCGCTCGGGTTAACCGAGCAAGGCGGGAGGATCCGAGTTGCTCGGACCCGTGTAAAAAAAAGGTGAAGTTCGGGCGGGTCGGATTCCGAGGATCCGAACCCGCTCATCACTAAAGGAGGCAGGGCCGTAACTAGGTGTGTGCGGAGGGGGCACCGCACATAGCGCTGCAGAGTACAGGGCGCTTTTGGCAGCTCTTGTTAATTATTAGTTTTAATTACTTTCACTTGCAGCTCCCCCTTTTTTGAAGTCCAGTATCTCCTGACCGCCCCTGTCTGCTACCCTGACCCCTTCTGTCGCGTGACATCCTGCTGCAGCGCTACTGTAGCGCTGCTCTCCCCTGTATGCCCGCGGCTGTCGTCTCCCTGCGGCCCCCCTCTCCTCCTCTTGGGTCCCACATCTCAGTCCGACATTTTTTTATGTCGGACTGAGATGGTCGAAAAGGGGTCCAAAACCTGTTGGTTTTGGGTCCGTTTTCGACACAAGCACGTGGATCGGCAGCTATTCCGCCGATCCACGTGCTTTTCGACAAGTCAAATTCCTCAACTTGTCGAAAAGCATTGAATAGGTCGAATCACGTTTCGACCTTAAAAAGTCGAAAACTGCCATCTTTTCGACAGACGGCAGTTTTCGACACCAATTGAATATACCCCATAGTGTTCAGAGTTCAAGAGTAGGGTGTTTAATTAGAATTCAACAGGTCATAGGTTTGAATCCTGGGTATGGCAGTATATTGAAATGTGTTTTTTAATAAAGGGTACTGTAACTGAATAATGACAAGCCCTCAAGATAAGCGCATGAATGTGGTATAAAGATGATTTGTGTCCAAATCCATTTTCTGATACAATATATATATATATATATATAATGTGGGAGGGGCTTCATATCATGGCCTTTCTCTGGGATTAGAATTGTTATGCGCCTTATGTCCCTATTGGAAAAAAAGAGGAGCACCAATTCTCTCTCTGGCACAGGGCACCAAATAGTCTAGTTACAGCTCTGAATAGAGGAAAGCACATGAGAGAGAGGATCCTGCTTGTTAGAGCTTACATTCTGAAGGGGAGGGTGACAAAGATGGCATAGTAGTGAGCATGTAACAGAGAGTTTTTTAGAGGGGTGTAGATGCAGTGCAGGTACAGTAGGTGCCAGGGTGGAGAGGCGCTCGCCCTGCCCTGCATCCCTGTGCTGCACCGCCTGTCCCCCCTGCTGCTGCTGCCGGCTGCTGTGCCTGTCACACTGTGACAGGCACAGGCAGCGCCGGCAGCTTTAAGTGTCCTCTCCCACCTGGCTGTGTGACAGCACCGCCACGCAGTGTGCACTGTGCAGGAACTGAAGACCCAAAAAGGGGCGGAGCTACATGGAACGGAGGGGCAAAGCTACACGGGACCAGGATGATCATGATAAGAAGGAACAGGAAGATGGACAGCTCCGGTCAGCCACACTTTCTTTGATAAAGAGAGTGAGTGAGCTTGAGAAAGTGTGTGTGTGTGTGTGTGTGTGTGTGTGTGTGTATGTGTGTGTATGTATGTATGTATGTATGTATGTATGTATGTATGTATGTGTGTGTATCTATATGTGTGTGTATCTGTATGTGTATATATCTGTATGTGTGTCTGTGTGTGTATACATATATATATATCTATATATATATATATATCTGTATGTATGTGTGTATCTGTTTGTGTATGTGTGTATGTTTGTGTGTGTGGGTGTGTGTGTATCTATGTGTGTGTATGTGTGACGGGGTGGACAAAATGTGTGTAAGCGGCACTACCACAGGTGGAATTTTGTGTCAGCGGAACTACTACAGGAGGGCATTTTGTGTAAGCGGCACTACTACGGGGGGCAATTTGTGTCAGCGGCACTACAACAGGGGACATTTTGTGTAAGCGGCACTACTACAGGGGGCATTTTGTGTAAGCGGCACTACTACAGGGGGGATTTTGTGTAAGCGGCACTACCACAGGTGGAATTTTGTGTCAGCGGCACTACTACAGGGGGCATTTTGTGTAAGCGGCACTACTACGGGGGGATTTTGTGTAAGCGGCACTACTAAGGGGGGATTTTGTGTAAGCGGCACTACTACGGGAGGATTTTGTATAAGCAGCACTATTACATGGAGCATTTTGTGTAAGCGGCACTACTACAGGGGGGATTTTGTGAAAGCGGCACTACCACAGGTGGAATTTTGTGTCAGCGGCACTACTACAGGGGGCATTTTGTGTAAGCGGCACTACTACGGGGGGATTTTGTGTAAGCGGCACTACTAAGGGGGGATTTTGTGTAAGCGGCACTACTACGGGAGGATTTTGTATAAGCAGCACTATTACATGGAGCATTTTGTGTAAGCGGCACTACTACAGGGGGGATTTTGTGTAAGCGGCACTACCACAGGTGGAATTTTGTGTAGGCGGCACTACTATGGGGGGATTTTGTGTAAGCGGCACTATTACAGGGGGCATTATGAGTATAAGCGGCACTACTACAAGGGGGACTTTTGTGTATAAGAAGCACTACTAGGTGCGGTGTTATGTGAATAAGATTGTGCTACTGTGGCGTAAATTGAAATGGGGGTACTATTGTGTGGCCACGCCCCTTATGTGTAAGACCATACCCCTTTTTTCGGTGTGCACCAAAGACGTGCCCTGTCCCTTTGTAAAGTATGGGAGGGAGCAAATTTATAGTTTGCAGGGGGGCGCCGAACACCCTAGCACTGGTCCTGGTGGAGAGTCTGAGGGAAAGAGGTAGAAAATTCCAGAGATAGGGAGCACCACGGCCAAAATCTTGAAGGCGGGAATGGGAGGAAGCACCCAGAGTCATTACAAGCTACTGTATTTCAACAAATACTGTATGGGGACGAAATAGGGACACTGTCCTACAGATGTGCTGGGAGCTTCAGCTGTCTGTGGTGGAGTAGGGATCAGGTAATTCTGTACTTTAGCAGTGATGCAGTCAGCTTAACAATGCACAATGGGGGTCATTCCGAGTTGTTCGCTCTGTATTTTTTTCTCGCAACGGAGCGATTAGTCGCTAATGCGCATGCGCAATGTCCGCAGTGCGACTGCGCCAAGTAAATTTGCTATGCAGTTAGGTTTTTTACTCACGGCATTACGAGGTTTTTTCTTCGTTCTGGTGATCGGAGTGTGATTGACAGGAAGTGGGTGTTTCTGGGCGGAAACAGGCCGTTTTATGGGAGTGTGTGAAAAAACGCTACCGTTTCTGGGAAAAACGCGGGAGTGGCTGGAGAAACGGAGGAGTGTCTGGGCGAACGCTGGGTGTGTTTGTGACGTCAAACCAGGAACGACAAGCACTGAACTGATCGCAGATGCCGAGTAAGTCTGGAGCTACTCAGAAACTGCTAAGAAGTGTCTATTCGCAATTCTGCTAATCTTTCGTTCGCAATTTTGATATGCTAAGATTCACTCCCAGTAGGCGGCGGCTTAGCGTGTGCAAAGCTGCTAAAAGCAGCTTGCGAGCGATCAACTCGGAATGACCACCAATATACACAATATATTTTACATGCAGGGTTCAAATTAACAGTCACAAGAAGGAAGATACAATTTGAATTGCCCTGCTGTCTTTTTTCTAGCTATTTCTATTTTTGCTGAGTGTGTGAGGTCATTCAGCTGCCACTGTCTCTGCTGTGTGTGGTAGCCCTTCCCTGATACTGGCCAGTGCAGATAATGACATTCAAAAGATTAACCCACAACATTTATCTGATCTTTTTCTAAGTGCTGTGTTTAAAACAGCCAGCTTTTCAGAGTGGCCCTGAGATTCAGTACTTATCATAGCTTCCCAATGTACTGTATTATGTGGCTAAACAGTAAACATAATAAAGTGAAAAAGAAAACAATATCTTCAGTAACAATAAATAATAGGTTATCATGACAAGGACAGGTTTTTGACAGGTAGTCAGAGCTGAATGAAAACTATTACAGTGGCATATATAGGATTCTCATAACCAATATTCCACCATTACTTTTTGTCAGATGGTGAAACGCAGTTCTGATGTATATGCAGAGCACACATATAATATAGGCACAAGTTTGGCATATAAAGGGGATATCCAATCAGCTCCAATCCGTTTTCGGCAGGTGAAAACAGACGGATATCTTATTAGTGCAGTACGGATGGTGTAATGGTTAGCATTACTGCCTCACAGCACTAAGGTCATGGGTTCAATTCCCACCATGGCCCTAACTGTGTGGAGTTTGTATATTCTCCACGTACTTGCGTGGGGGTACTCCAATTTCCTCCCACAATCCAAAAGTATACTGGTAGGTTAATTGGCTTCTGACAAAATTAACCCTAGTATAACTGTGTGCGTATAAATGTGCTAGGTAGAGATGAGCGGGTTCGCTTCGTCGAGATCCGAACCCCCCTGAACTTCACCTATTTTACATGGGTCCGAGGCAGGCTCGGATCTTCCCGTCTTGCTCGGTTAACCCGAACGAGGACGAATGTCATCATCCCGCTGTCGGATTCTCGCGAGATTCGTATTCCATGTAAAGAGGCGCGCGTCGCCGCCATTTTCACTTGTGCATTGGAGATTGAATGGAGAGGACGTGTCTACGTTCTCTGCCTGAAAATCTCCATACAGTTGTGCTCATAAGTTTACATACCCTAGCAGAATTTGTGATTTTCTGGCTATTTGTCAGAGAATATGAATGATAACTCACAAACTTTTCTATCACTCATGGTTAGTGGTTGGGTGATGCCATTTATTGTCAAACAACTGTGTTTACTCTTTTTAAATCATAATGACAACAGAAACTTCCCAAATGACCCTGATCAAAAGTTTACATACCCCAGTTCTTAATACAGTGTATTGCCCCCTTTAACATCAATGACAGCTTGAAGTCTTTTGTGGTAGTAGTTGTGGATGAGGCTCTTTATTTTTTCAGATGGCAAAGCTGCCCATTCTTCTTGGCAAAAAAACTCCAGTTCCTGTAAATTCTTTGGCTGTCTTGCATGAACTGCACGTTTGAGATCTCCCCAGAGTGGCTCAATGATATTGAGGTCAGGAGACTGAGATGGCCACTCCAGAACCTTCACTTTATTCTGCTGTAGCCAATGACAGATCGATTTGGCCTTGTGTTTTGGATCATTGTCATGATGGAAAGTCTAAGTACGTCCCATGCTCAGCTTCCTCCAGTATTTTCTGATAACATGCTGCATTCATCTTGCCATCAATTTTGACCAGGTTTCCAGTGCCTTTGTAGCTCACACATCCCCAAAACATCAGCGATCCACCTCCGTGATTCACAGTAGGAATGGTGTACCTTTCATCATAAGCCATGTTGACTCCTACCCAAATGTAACGTTTATGGTTGTGGCCAAAAAGTTCAATTTTGGTCTCATTACTCCAAATGACTTTGTTCCAGAAGTTTTGAGGCTTGTCTCTGTGCTGTTTGGAGTATTGTAAGCGGGATGCTTTGTGGCATTTGCGTAGTAATGGGTTTCTTCTGGCGACTCGACCATGCAGCCCATTTTTCTTTAAATGCCTCCTTATTGTGCATCTTGAAACAACCACACCACCTTTTTTCAGAGAGTCCTGTATTTCAGCTGAAGTTATTTGTGGATTTTTCTTTGCATCCCAACAATTTTCCTGGCAGTTATGGCTGAAATTGTTGTTGGTCTACCTGACCGTGATTTGGTTTCCACAGAATCACTAATTTTTCACTTCTTAATTAGAGTTTGAACACTGCTGATTGGCATTCTCAATTGCTTGGATATCTTTTTATATCCCTTTCCTGTTTTATACAGTTCAATTACCTTTTCCCGCAGATCCTTTGACAATTCTTTTGCTTTCCCCATGACTCAGAATCCAGACATGTCAGTGCAGCACTGGATGAAAGATGCAAGGGTCTTTCAGGAGTCCAGAAACTCACTGACCTTTTATACACACACACTGATTACAAGCAAACAGATTACAGGTGAGGATGGTTACCTTTAGTAGCCATTCAAACCCGTTTGTGTCAACTTGTGTGCATGTTATCAGGCTAAAATCTCCAGGGTATGTAAACTTTTGATCAGGGTCATTTGAGTAGTTTCTGTTGTCATTATGATTTAAAAAGAGTAAACACAGTTGTTTGACAATAAATGGCATCACCCAACCACTAACCATGAGTGAAAGAAAAGTTTGTGAGTTATCATTCATATTATCTGACAAATGGCCAGAAAATCACAAATTCTGCTAGGGTATGTAAACTTATGAGCACAACTGTATCTGTGCTCAGTGTGCTGCAAATATCTGTGCTCAGTGTGCTGCAATATATATAGTAGTACAGTGCAGCATTTTGGTGACCACCAGTATAGTAGTACAGTACAGTAGTCCATTGCTGTATCTTGCAGCTCCGTGTCACTTCAAGTATCCATATCTGTGCTGCATTGTTGTGAGCAGTATATACAGTAGTACAGTGCAGCATTTTGGTGACCAACAGTATATAATTGTACAGTACAGTAGGCCATTGCTGTATCTTGCAGCTCCGTGTCACTTCAAGTATCCATATCTGTGCTGCATTGTTGTGAGCAGTATATATAGTAGTACAGTGCAGCATTTTGGTGATCACCAGTATAGTAGTACAGTACAGTAGTCCATTGCTGTATCTTGCAGCTCCGTGTCACTTCAAGTATCCATATCTGTGCTGCATTGTTGTGAGCAGTATATATAGTAATACAGTGCAGCATTTTGGTGACCAGCAGTATATAGTTGTACAGTACAGTAGGCCATTGCTGTATCTTGCAGCTCAGTGTCACTTCAAGTATCCATATCTGTGCTGCATTGTTGTGAGCAGTATATATAGTAGTACAGTGCAGCATTTTGGTGACCAACAGTATATAGTTGTACAGTACAGTAGGCCATTGCTGTATCTTGCAGCTCCGTGTCACTTCAAGTATCCATATCTGTGCTGCATTGTTGTGAGCAGTATATATTGTAGTACAGTGCAGCATTTTGGTGACCACCAGTATAGTAGTACAGTACAGTAGTCCATTGCTGTATCTTGCAGCTCCATGTCACTTCAAGTATCCATATCTGTGCTGCATTGTTGTGAGCAGTATATATAGTAGTACAGTGCAGCATTTTGGTGACCACCAGTATAGTAGTACAGTACAGTAGTCCATTGCTGTATCTTGCAGCTCCGTGTCACTTCAAGTATCCATATCTGTGCTGCATTGTTGTGAGCAGTATATATAGTAGTACAGTGCAGCATTTTGGTGACCACCAGTATATAGTTGTACAGTACAGTAGGCCATTGCTGTATCTTGCAGCTCTGTGTCACTTCAAGTATCCATATCTGTGCTGCATTGTTGTGAGCAGTATATATAGTAGTACAGTGCAGAATTTTGGTGACCAACAGTATATAGTTGTACAGTACAGTAGTACAGTGCTCAGTGTCAGTGCTGCATTGTGGTGACCAGTATACTACAGTACAATAGTCCAGTGCTGTTCTCGCTGCTCAGTGTCAGTTCTCCATAGTATCATCAGTGCTCAGTAAAATCAGTGCTCAGTATAATCAGCTCTCAGTATAGTCAGTGCGCTGTTAGACGTGTGCCCGTTTTCCGCCATTAGTGCATTGGGATTTAGACAATTGATGAAGTTATTGTGTCCCCGGTACAAAATCCCATCTAGATTCCACTTCACTAGGCAGGCGATAGCGAGATTTTACCAATTAATATCAGTGATTTATAATTAATTATTAATTACAGTGATCTTGCCAAATGATTCCAATGATTTTGTCATTTTCTTCCAGTGATTTGGACCAATAATACCATTGCTAAGAACAAATAATTCCAGTGATTTTGTTATTTTCTTCCAGTGATTTGGACCAATAATACCATTGATTAGAACGAATAATTCCTGTGATTTTGTAATTTTCTTCCAGTGATTTGGACCAATAATACCATTGATTGGAACGAATAATTCCTGTGATATTGAGGTGTTTGTGTCGCTTAGCTTAGCCATCCAGGGACCACAGTGCACCTCTTTTTCTCTTTTCTTTGCATCATGTGCTGTTTGGGGACTTTTTTTTTTAATGCCATCCTGTCTGACACTGCAGTGCCACTCCTAGATGGGCCAGGTGTTTGTGCCGCCCTCCTGGGTCGCTTAGCTTAGTCATCCAGCGACCTCGGTGCAAATTTTAGGACTAAAAATAATATTGTGAGGTGTGAGGTGTTCAGAACAGACTGGAAATGAGTTGAAATTATGGTTATTGAGGTTAATAATACTATAGGATCAAAATTACCCCAAAATTCTATGATTTAAGCTGTTTTTGAGGGTTTTTTGTAAAAAAAACACCCGAATCCAAAACACACCCGAATCCGACAAAAAATTTTTTAAGGGAGGTTTTGACAAAACGCGCCCGATTCCAAAACACAGCCGCGGAACCGAATCCAAAACCAAAACGCAAAAGCCGAAAAATTTCCAGTGCACATCTCTAGGGAATATAGATTGTAAGCTCCACTGGGGCAGGGACTGAATGGCCAAATATTCCCTGTAAAGCACTGCGGATTATGTGTGCGCTATATAAATAACTGGTAATAAATAAATAATTATGGTCCTTATCACGGCATCCTGTTAGGGTCATTGTCCGAAAACGGACCCCAATTGCGCGAAAACATATGGATAAATCCCCATCGTTCCCATGTGCATTATCCGCGATAAGTGCTGGTATCGGGGGGGGGGGGGGGCTAATAGGATAGCCCCTGGTGATACAATCGACCACGGGAATTAGATCCCACCCAAAGAGGCTGCCCTAACATAGTCTATAAGCATCTAGAAATCTATAGTTTTAATAAAATGATATTAACTCACACCATTTTCTAATGGACAAAAGTCGTACTGTAGAAATTGTGAAACTGTATCAACGTGGTAAATTAAAATAAAACAAACAAGAGATAGGGTTAAAATCACAGCAGCAGCCTCCGTCCTCGTTTTTGAGTTACACCCCAACTCCAAATAAATATCAAACAAACAGAAAAGAAAACTGAACAGAGAGGCGCTACTTATAAATAAAATCCTTCACAAATGGACTTAATGTATACACAGAGGTGGGCGTGGTCTTGATTTCTTCACAGAAGATATTCCTCCCGATGTTCCACATATAAAGAAAAACAGGGGTTTGGTAAGCCTCTTATGTTGATCTATAAATACCAATATAGACAATACAACGTCACAACTCTAACCTTGGGCAAAAGCCCTATGTTCACACAAAGGTATCTTTTGAGGTTTCTTAGATGGATGTTTCAATTACCACTCCAACCGTGGCAATGCATGCAGCACATCAATTATTGTGATACTGACCTTAAAAAGGTGCCCTATATTCCCTTAAAGGTATCTTTCAAAACAGATATTCCACTCATGAAGGGTGCCTTTTATTTTCTGGTCACTCAACGATACAAGGTGGTTTTGAATAAAAAATTGGTTTGAATAAAAAACTGATTTATTTCTATTTATGTTCTCATAATAAATACAAGAACCAAAAGAGTTCAACACCATATATACATAGTGTACTAAAATTCAAGATAAAAAGTGTATAAATATCAAAACAAAAGCAAAAAATGGAATTTGATAAAAACCCCAGAGGGAGACCAGCGGGATACACAATTTGGGGTCTCCTGTAGTCCAAGCTCCGGAACTTCAGAAACCAGATAATGCCCTTAGCTTAAAAAATAAGCAGATCTTACAAGTCCCCGCTGGATCTAGCCTGGAGTCCCACCAATTCACCTCCACAGTCCACTAACACGTTTTGGATTATTCCTTTGTCAAAGTGTGAAGGCTGCTTCTCCTGGGCTCCAAATTTATACCCCCATATCTGGTCACATGACCATAATCCATTACCACTAATTGTTGGAAGGCTAAATCATGCTGCACTTATAGTCTTAATAATTTAATACACAAAACACGTACAATTCACACAACATATTCAAACAGATGTATATACATCTATTTCACTACTCCAAAGATCACACCATTATCAAAAGCATATTCACTTCCGAGTCACGGAAAATCCTTGACCTTTCAAAACAGTCCCAGACCATAAAAGTCCGTATTTCTTATAACATCCAGCGGGACCGCTGATCTGTCTCCAAAACAAGACCATATGGATATCAGAAACAGTCCATTCAAGCG
The DNA here is from genome assembly GCF_028390025.1 of Pseudophryne corroboree. Lineage (NCBI taxonomy): Eukaryota > Metazoa > Chordata > Amphibia > Anura > Myobatrachidae > Pseudophryne > Pseudophryne corroboree. The sequence continues at coordinate 206,569,168 of NC_086444.1, forward strand.
ATCTCCGACGTCTTTTACCCCACTTCCGGTCGGTGAGATGCAAACGGACAAGGTGGAATGCATCAGAACAGGTCACTTCCTGTGTGTTTCGGAAGATTGTATGCGTAATTAATCCCCCTTTATTATTCCACCAGCATCACTTTGAAAAAAGGTTCCTGTGCATAGTTGGTACCTTTCAATGATCGAGGTGCGGTGGAGTTCTTTTAGAGTTTTTGATCGTGTTTTAACCCAATCGTTCCGGGGAGATATTTCACCATAGATACATGAAAATAAGAAACACATTATTAAGCATAGAACACACCAAAAAAATAAATAAAATTACAGCAAAGTATATTCCAAAACACTAGGGTATCTACAAAGCATATCTCTGAATATCTAAAACTGCTTTAAAGGAACCACTTAATTTCAAACTCTGCATTTAAGCCATTAGGAACCATTGTTCTTAAAATATAGATGCTCTTCATTTCTGCCCTCACCAAATATCTTTAAAATGTATTGCATCTCCATTTATATTTAATATGTTTAATACCCATGAAGAAAGCTAGATGTTTAGTATCACACGCATGTTCTTCTTTAAAGTGTAATGACACATTATGGGTAACACATCCTTTGCATATGTTGCGGACATGCTCCGCCAACCTTTCTTTTAGGTGTCGTTTGGTCTTCCCAATATACTTCTTACCACATTTACATTCTAGCAGATATATACAGCCCTTACTGTGACAGTTAATAAATCATTAATCCTATAAATTTTTCCAGTTTGGTTCGATTTATATTCTGTGATCCTAGGTGTATTCCAGTTGCACGCCTTACACATGCTGCAGGTGCCACATCAATAAAAACCCTTAGAGGTAATTTCATTTTTTGGCTCAATGGGTAACACACTCCTCACCAAGTTGTTTTTCAAATTCTGTGCCTTTCGATACACAAAATGCGTTTTTTCATCAATATATCCCTTAAGAATGGGGTCCTTGGTCAGAACTTTCCAATGTTTTCCAGTTATCTTTTCGACTTGTTTGTGTTGAAGATTGTACCCCATAATCATTGGGATATTCTTACAATATTCCATTTCCCTATTTTTTATATTGGGTGCCAACATTTTGGATCTGTCTATCTGTCTATACTTCTGCCTTACAGTTTCTACATGATTTTCATTAAACCCTTTTGACACAAACTGTTGTTTTAAAATTCCTGACTGCACTTCATAAATTTCATTCCTCGTGCAGTTCCGCCTAATGCATTGAAACTGACTAACCGGTATACTTCTTAACCAGTTAATATGGTGGTTACTCTTAAAATCAATAAAAGAGTTACAGTCAGTTGGTTTAGAAAAACCTTTCGTTAAAATTTGTTCCTCCTCAACATAAATAGTTAGGTCTAAAAAGTTCACCTGTTCTGGACTCTTATCAATACTAAACTCTATATTGAAAGTGTTCAAATTCAGTGTTTCACAAAAATCATTTAACGATGTGAGATCTCCCTCCATAGAAAGAACACATCATCAATGTACCTCCACCATGACACCAGACTCACACCCAGGGCTGGAGAATTCCAGATGTTTTGCTCCTCCCAGTAGGCCATAAATAAATTAGCATAACTGGGCGCAAGTCTGGTGCCTATGGCTGTGCCCTTCAACTGCAGAAAAAAAGAACCATCGTACCAAAAATAATTATTATACAAAATAAGGGAAATTCCTTCTATTATAAAGTTTATAATTGCTTCTGATAAGGATTCCTTCTGTAGAAAATGTTTAATGGCATCTATCCCAATGGTGTGTTCAATTATTGTATATAACGACTTTACATCAGCAGTAACAAATATCATATTGGGTTCCCATGTTACTGTATTTCATTTTTTTTTTTCTAATAACTGATATAGTGTCCTTTATATAGGCCGGGGTTTTAACTACAATTAGTAAATAAAAGTTATGTAATATTAAATGTCTATTTATGCAAGAATATGCTTATTTTAAAAGAAGTCATGTGAAGTTCCATGTTGAAATTATGTTATCTGTAGAGAGTTCAAGTCAGGCTAGTTTTGGGGAGTAGATAACTTAGTGCACGCTAGGCACCCTGATGGTGCATCAGGGTGCCTAGCGTGCACTAAGTTATCTTATTAGTTATAAGTTATATTATTATATGGCAAGATGCAAAGATAAGATTTAGATTTGTGGATAGGACGATGCTCATAAACCTAAAGGAGATTAAACCCTGAGGCTGAAGATGGGCTGGGCCTAATGACATTGCATTTATGATATATAAAGATGTGAGCATAGTCTCGTGTTTTGGTTTTGGTTCTAATTTCATCATTGTGTTTTGGTTTTGCAAAACCATCCTTAAGTGTTTCGGTTCAGAATTCAAATTTAAAATCCAAATCTTGGGTTTTGGATTTCTTGAAAATGGATAAAAACAGCTAAACTCATGTAATTTTTGCAATGCAAAACCTGAAATTCAAATTTAAAATCCAAAATTCAGAACCACAGGAAGATCCGAAATGGAGGAGATCTGGACCAGGTTTTGGGTTGGTTCAGGACCACAAAATTTGGGAGGGTTCATGTTTCTAGAAAAGCGAACCACACATTATTTGGATTCACTCTTCTTATAGTAAGAGTATTGTAGTTACCACCCTGCTGGAAGGATCAGTCATACCACTAGTTCAGGGTAGAGCCGGCCCTAGGCATAGGTAAACTTGGCAAATGCCTAGGGCATTTGAAATTCCTAGGGGCACAAGCAGCTTCTGCTGATTAAAATGATATGTGGCATGCCTATGGTCTGTGAGTGACTGCGGCTGTATCTGCATAGGAAATGCTACATTACAGTGTATTCCAGGAAATCACTGTAACATAGCATTTTGTATGCAGATACAACCACAGTCACATACAGAATATAGGCATGCTGCATATCATTTTAATCAGTAGAAGCTGCTTGTGCATCCCAGCCAATAGCAATGCAAATAAGATGCATTTTCGTTAAAAAAAATGCACAACGTTAGCAGAGCTGTCAGCTGAATCACGCCAGGCATCTCCTGCTGCATGGTGTATTGAGGCAAACTGTATGAGAACATGTCTGTATCCAAGCAGAGGCAGAGGTCACAGTGTTAGCGGCCATGTGAGTGCTGTGTGCGGGTGGGTTAGTTGTGCAGTAGTGTTCAGCATATGTGTAAGGGGAATTATGTGTATAAGGGCATTAATAAAGGTTGGGATAATGTGTAAGGGTCATTCTGTTTATAAGGACATTAACAATGTGTGTCATATGTGTAAGGGGCATTACTGTGTGGTATTATGTGTATAAAGGCATTACTAATGTGTGGCATAATGTGTATAAGTTGCTCTACTGTGTGTTGTAACGTATAGAAAGGACACTACTGTGTGGTCTAATGTGAATAAAGAGCAATATGATGTGGTATAATATGAATAAGGAGCAATTCAGTGTGATGTAATGTGAATAAGGGGGGGGGTTTGGGGGGCACCAGCCAAAATCTTGCCTAGGGCATCATATTGGTTAGGGCCGGCTCTGGTTCAGGGTGATTTATGGTGGCATGAGGAGGGCTGGAAGGCCAGTTAATAGCCAATGCATATGATAGTTGCATTGGACTGGATAGGACAGCTGTCACCTCTCTATTAGTCCTATTTTAACTTGAGCCCTCCCCAACAGATATGATAGTTGTGTTAAGATCTTAGCATAATGCATATGATAGTTGCATGGTATTCTTTAATAGCCCTAGTTGCAGTGGTGCAAGTAGAAATATTTTCTTAGCAGTACTGAGTGCTGAAAAATGGACGTGGTATGTGTTGTGTGGGGTCATGGTCACATTCCACTAGTGGGAGTGGCTAAATGACACTAGCGACGTGGCCACACAACACAGACCCTTTTCTTTGCACGTGGCAAGGATAGAAATATATAGTAATGCCTCCAGTATAATAGAAATATATAGTAATGCCCCCAGTATAATAAATATATATAGTGTCAAAGTCAGAAAAATATCTCTATACACACTGCCATATTTGCACCTCATACACGTCCGCGCTGCGCATGCGTACGCTCTCCCGTGCGTGCGCATACTCACAGTCGCGGGCACCCGCAGGCGCACGGTATGCGTATTTACGGTAGAGTTTATGTGATCGTAGCGTGCGACTCAATCGTTACATATTTTAACTATATAATGTATTTTGTAGATCATGGTCCCTTTGATAGATTCTGAAAGTTTAGTTAATATAGCATGTTCCTGGACAGAGGGATCCCTCTTTGTATTGTACGAAGGGTCTAACAGGAGTCATACAGTGGTGTTTAGTACCCATCGGAAGAGTATTTAATTAGCAATATTCCGGTGTTGGTTTGGAGCGGATTAATCGCTCGTGCGAATAGTTATGGACATAAGAAGTTTATGTCCATTTACTATTATTTGCTCTTACTTAGCCATGTGGCGGGAAACCCAGTTTCCCTCCCACCTGAGCTGTTGGAAATCGTCACAGCCCACCTGTATGAATCAACCTATGACCTTTTGTTATAGTGCGAGGAGGAATTCCTGTGTCCAATGAACAATGAGATTGTAGGGACCATTGAATTGTATTGTGTGTGGGGCATAAATAGACAAGCCGATCACATCCAGCTCACTCTTCAACGGTTATCATTGCTGAAAATCGGGAGCTGGATGTCCAGAGGCGCATGCGATCGTTTCCCCTTGTGCGTAAGTGTTTCTCCGCAACCATATTGTTCTTACTGTTATTGTGGGCCATTTCTCTCTCTCTCTCTTCTCCTCTTTCTCTCTTATTTTCCCTTAAAACATAATTGTATTGTATTGTATTTCCTGTGTAGTTATCTGGTTAGGTAGTCTATGTTATATTGTAGTGTATGACTTGTATTGTGTTAATTCTTTTGCAAGTATATCATTCATAATATATATATATTAGGCGTTGGACCCTAAGCCCAGGTATCTGTGTATTTCTTATAGTGTTTAGTATTCTCAGAGCGTCGGTGACGCTCGAACAGCATTTGAGTTAATAAGGTTACACTAGGTTGCATCTACACCCTATTTCTACACTAAGGTTTTACTGCATAATATACTGTTTATGGTTTAGATATAAAGGTTTAACATTGTGAGCGTCAGCGCCGCTGGTGATCTCCTCGTGGTCCCGAGCGTCCGCTACGCTATAGCGAATCATTACGTTAGACGGCAGCCAATAGCGTGCCTGCCTGTGATCTCTTGGCCGTGAGCGAACGTGACGCTTGAGCGTCTCGACTACGGCTAAGCGATTGCTACGCAACGAGCGTACCCTTACGGTACTCCATACGTGAATAACGTACAGTGTTCTTAGACCTCACAAAGGGTTTTATATAAGATAAATATTTAGCTTTATCAATTGGCGGCTCGCCCATCCTTCACATATCTGCACTAGGTAATTTCAGCAGACATTATCCAGCAGCAAAGAGCGGGAGGTCATATTCCTCGTAGTGCTGTTTGGATAAGCGTCTGCTTCACTTAGTAAAGGGTGCTGAAGGAATCCGGGACCGGAGGTAAGAACAAAACGATAGTGTCTTTTTAAAACTGTTTATTTCTGTCTTGCGTACACACGCACACATATCTGCATTACTTTTCATTCGTGTATTTTCATATATCACTCTCCTGTTTGCCATTGTATAATTGATAAACGTACTAAGAGAGATTTGCCGCTATTTCATAGTTAAAGAGTAAAGGTAATACAGTTAAGGTATAGAAATACACACAGCTCTACCTAAAGGTAAAAGGAGAGATTGGTGTGGTGTGCGGTAGATGATCGAGGATCATCTACATTGATAAACGTGTTAGTTGTGTTACGGTGGACAAAGACTGGTGTACACGTGTCTCTAACAAAGGGAGAGACTCGCGTACGCAAAGGGCCGACGCACGCAGCGTAAATTACGCAACGGAGCGTCTGGGTACGCCCACGTAACTCAAGTCACACGATAGTGTTGATTTTTAAGTAACGCAACAGGCGATAAATAGCGCAACAAGCGATAAATAGCGCAACAAGCGATAAATAGCGCAACAGGCGATAAGTAGCGCAAATCTATTTTAAATTCGAAATTTAAATTAATAGATCCTTCTCCTAATTTGTAACACATCTGGTCTAAAGAGAAATTTCTGCGCAGAAATAGAAATAGAAACAAAAGTGTATATGTGGTGAGTGAGTGTGTTTTTACAATTTTGAGGATTGAACCAAAAGAAATCATCGAGTTCTCGTGAGGTACATACGTGTAAGTGACATGCACGGTGGCTAGGGAGGCATCCTTGGTTAAACATAAAATTTGAGCATTAGAGTATAGCAGACCAGGAGGTCATACTGTAGCAGACCAGGAGGTCATAACAGACCAGGAGGTCTAGGTACAGCAGACAAGGAAGTCCGCTATAGAGTCCACAGGCACAACACCAAAAAAAAAGGGTTGGTGCAACACCCATATAGGCCATACAAGCTCTTGCTGAAGGAATTCGCAGCCGCAATTTTCGATTCCGCTGGTCGCTCCGTACATAAGATTAGTTGCTTAAGTGCTGAACGATTGTACCGCACGTAATTGTGTGCATTAGTAAACCTGACCAGTACTATTTGTGTACGAAGGTCATAAACGCTATTTGTACATTCTAACGTGATTTGTGTAATTTTTTATTTTTTCAAAAAGGGAAGTTCGCTGGTCACTCAGGAACTATCTGACAACCACACCTTTACTGGAAAGGGTTAATGCTCTGCGGATCACACTCACATGTTCCAGTAAACAAAGGTTAATAGGGGCCCTGGGTCGAGTACGCCAGCACTATATCAGTGTGATCAGGTCGTATTGGTCGGCGTGGGCGAGTGAGTGAGGTGCTCGGTAAACTTCACCGTCAACCTATCGTGAATATCTTGGTTTTTTGTAAGGTTCCGTAACACCTGCAAATTATGGGGGCCAGTTGTTCAGGAAGGGGGCGATCAACCTCGGTTCGGGTTGATTCTATAAACCGACCAGTCGGGTCGGCAAGGTACGTAATGTGTGAAAAGTACGGAAGTCACACAGAAGCTTTATGTGATGAATGGGAGAGAATGACAGTACATGACAGGGAGAAATTCCCAAGAGTAGGTAGCTTCAGCACAGAAGTGTTAACGAATTTAAGGAGAAGGATATGTCTCATTAAATCAGCAAAGAGACGAATCAAGCATTATGATTATTTGCAGTTGTGGCAACAGGAGGGTGACATACAGAGAGGATTGGCTCAGGCGGCGGGATCTGGCTCTATCAGGAAACTGATAGCCACGGCCCCACCGCCACCATACATAACGGGAGAGAAATTGGTTGCGGAGAATGACGCACTAAGGTGTAACAAACAAACACTTAGCAACTGTGTAAATGTTAAAGATAATGTTAACCAATTAACCAATGCAAGTACTAACCCGTGCAAGTTGTACCATGTTTTGAACTTTCCCCAGGAGTGTGATCAAAAGGACGAATCGGCAACAATATCAGCGCTCTCTCTAGCAGCCAACATATCAGAAACAACAGTAGGCACGGCCCAACCCATAAGATTAGTAACAAAGCCCCCTAGCGGAGGGACAGGTGAGGTCGGCACCATACACTATGCTGAAACTATTTCACCACAAACTGCAGAATCTACACAGAATGATGTTGTTAGAATTAATCCTGTTAAGGTAATAGTAGTGCCAAATGGGAAAACGGACACTTCAGGAGTCACTCCTGTTAGGAACATCGCCATGTATAGCCCGTTTACCCGAATGGAATTAAGGACCATAGTGTCTGAATTCCCTGACCCTAGAAAAGATTTAGTTGCTAGCCAAAAATACATCAGAGACCTAGGAAACACTTTAGAGCCCAATAATAAAGATTGGCAAGTACTGCTAAGAGCTTGTTTACCCTCCAATGTCGACGCAACTCAATTTTTAGCTGACTGTGGATTAGATCAGGATGTACCTCTTACAGATGTGTACAACAAAGATAATGTAAAAAGAATAAGTTTACAGTTAAAGGAGTATTTCCCAGCGGTAGTTAAATGGAACAAGATATTCTCCATTAAACAAAAGGAGTCAGAAACAGCTGCAGAGTATTTTCACAGAGCATTATCAGAGATGGCAAAATACACAGGCATAGAGGACATTAAAACAAACATAAACCATCGAGAAGTAGCAGTATCGGTACTGATGGATGGTTTAAAAGAGTCATTAAAGACTAGGGTACAGACCACACAACCATGTTGGCGAGGTCTGTCTGTGGCTACTTTGAGAGAGGCTGCTATTGATCACGACCGGAATATCACCAGACACAGGGAGTCACAAGGTGATAAGTTAATGTCAGTAAGTATACAGGCCCTGACCACAAAACAGCCTGTGTTAATATCACCAAACCCTGTGGGTAAGTCAAATGTGGTAACATGTTATTTTTGTCACAAACAAGGACACTTTGCACGAGACTGTAGATCGAGAAATGTACAAAAATCTTATCAACCCCCTAGACAACGACACGACACACGACATTGGGATCAGGGTCCACAGAGACGGAGTTATGAGCCACATACAGGGGAAACAAAAAGATACCCCCCGAACAGAGACTGGCACGCCTCTGGTAGTTCCCAGCTAACTCCCTCACAAGTAGTTGCTGCCAGCGGGATTCAGGGAGGTCACCATACCCAATAGGGGTGTGGCCATACCTGTAATCTGCAGCCAGTAAAATTGATTGCAAGCCTTGGAAGTGAACCCGAAGTTGCAATTAATGTAGCTGGTAAATCATTAAACTTTCTTGTAGATACGGGGGCGGCCAAATCAGTGATAAATTCGACAGTGGGCATGAGAACCACTGGTAGGACAATTCCAGCCATGGGAGTAACAGGAGTAGTCCAGCATTACCCTGTTAGCAAACCAGCCGAGATTACAATAGGGCCTTTACATACCAAGCATTCCTTTTTGCTGGCTGCATCGGCACCGACCAATCTCCTGGGAAGAGACTTACTGTGTAAAATGGGGTGCGTCATTTATTGTACTCCTGAAGGTGTATTCTTGGACATACCTGAGAATCACGCTCAGGAAGTGCGAGACATGTTAGACTCCCCATCAAAATTAATGTCACATACCATTATGACAAATAGGACTCCCTCCCAAGTAGAAGAAATGACATCTCAGATACCAGAGTCACTTTGGACTAAAGATGGACAGGACACTGGATTAATGGCAAACGTAGCTCCGGTAGTTGTACAAGTAAAAGATGGTAGGATAGCTCCAAAAATCCCACAGTACCCTCTGAAGCCAGAGGTGGAGTTAGGAGTTTACCCAGTAATAGAGCGCTTGCTACAACAGGGCATTCTGGTAAGAACGTCCAGCACTGCCAATAGTCCCATCTTCCCTGTGAAAAAGAGTGGGGGGAGGGGTTACCGGCTAGTGCAGGATCTAAGGGGGATTAACAAAATAGTTGAGAGTCAGTTCCCCGTAGTGCCAAATCCAGCTGTCATCCTAATGCAAATCCCTCCCACTGCGAAATTTTTCACTGTTATTGACCTCTGCTCCGCTTTCTTTTCGGTACCTCTGCACCCTGACAGCCAATATTTGTTCGCATTTACATACAGAGGAGTCCAATACACATGGACTCGATTACCACAAGGATTCATAGATAGTCCAAGTATATTTTCTCAGGCTTTGCATGATTGTTTACAGTCTTTCCAACCAGAGAGTGGATCAGTATTAATACAGTACGTGGATGATCTACTACTGTGTTCTGATTCATTGGAAGCATCCCTGAAGGATACGAAACAGCTCCTGTTTCATCTTTCAGACACAGGACACAAGGTTTCCAAAGACAAGTTGCAATTATGCCAAACTAAGGTAAAATATTTGGGACACTGTCTAACACAAGGACTGAGACACTTGACCGCTGATAGAATTCAAGCTATTAGAGACATGACTCTGCCACAAACCCAGCAACAGATCAGAACATTTTTAGGAATGTGTGGGTATTGCCGTAATTGGATCCCAGGGTTTTCCATTCTAGCGTTACCTTTGCAGGAGATGGTCTCCTCAAACAAACCTGATCGGATTTCGCATACAGACGAGTCTGAGACGGCATTTGAGAGACTTAAACAGTGCCTAACGCAGGCACCAGCATTAGGTATGCCAGACTATGGGAAACCCTTTGAGCTGTACGGAACAGAAAGTGCTGGTTGCGCGGCAGGCGTACTAACCCAAAAGCACGGTGATGCCAGCAGGCCAGTAGCATATTACAGCGCTCAGCTAGACACGGTAGCGCGATCCCTCCCCACATGCTTGCGAAGCGTTGCTGCGATAGCATTGCTAGTAACGAAAAGCGAAGATGTCGTGCTAGGTCACAACCTCACAATTCATACACCACATGCAGTGTCAGCCTTGTTAAATTCTGCCCAAACCAGGCACGTCTCATCAGCGCGGTTTACAAGATGGGAATTGGCACTAATGGCCCCCGTAAACATCACCATAAGGAGATGCAGTGCATTAAATCCTGCAACATATCTCCCAGGTGTGCCTGGACAGGCACAAAGGGTGGAGGATGAGAGTGGTGGGGAAGGAGGATTTAATACAAAGGAAGACACACATGATTGTATGGAATATTTGACCCAAAATTTTACCGCAAGGCCTGACATCAGTGACAACCCACTGGAAGATGTAGAACTTACGTTCTACACGGACGGTAGTTGTCATAGACAGTCAGACTCGGGAGACTTGTGTACTGGATACGCAGTCGTAGATGACCAAGGCACCATAGAAGCGGAACCGCTAGGCCCACCTCACTCAGCCCAGGTTGCTGAACTGGTCGCCCTAACCAGAGCATGTGAATTGACTAAGGGCAAATCAGTCAATATCTACACCGACTCTAGATACGCATTCGGGGTAGTCCATGATTTCGGAGCCCTATGGCGCCTCAGAAATTTCATGACGGCAGCTGGTACACCGATAGCGCATGCAGCTCACCTAAAAAGGCTTCTAACAGCGATACAGGAACCCGACAGAGTGGCTGTTATCAAATGTAAAGCACACACATATAGCCAAGACCCAGTATCACTTGGTAACAGCCTAGCAGACGAAGCTGCTAAGTTAGCAGCTGGTACCCCCAGACAGACAGACACCACACAACTGATGGTATTTAATACCATCAACACACAGAAGTTGTGTGAGATGCAAAATTTGTGTTCCACACAGGAAAAGGCAGTCTGGAAGGCAAAAGGATATGGCCAGGAGTCCTCAGGACTGGACGGATGGACACGGTAAACCAGTGGCCCCCAGAGCATACCTTCCATGTTTAGCTGAGGCAGCTCACGGGCTGACTCATCTGGGCAAGGAAGGGATGTGCAAGTTGGTAAGAGCATATTGGTGTGCCCCAGGATTTTCATCTCATGCGAGTAAAAGAGCAATGTCATGCCTTACCTGTTTGAGAAAGAACATCGGAAAGGCAATACCTACAGAACCATCTCATATCCCACCTGCCGGCGGCCCTTTCCAGGTAATACAGATTGACTTTATTCAATTACCCCCTTGTCGAAATTTGAAATATGTACTTGTTTGTATAGATGTTTTCTCAAATTGGGTCGAAGCATTTCCGGCGGCCACAAATACCGCTATGTTTACTGCTAAGAAAATTGTGCAGGAATTTGTATGTAGATACGGTATCCCTAGAATAATTGAGAGCGATAGGGGTACCCATTTTACAGGTGATGTCTTTCAAGGAATGTGTAACTTGATGGGAATTGATAGCAAGCTGCACACTCCATACCGTCCACAGGCGAGTGCGAAAGTGGAAAGAGTGAACAGCACTATTAAAAATAAACTGAGTAAAGTGATGGCAGAGACAGGATTGACATGGCCAGAAGCTTTACCCATTGTACTGTACAGCATCAGAACCACTCCCAGGTCCCCTCTTAATCTGTCTCCCTTTGAAATCTTGTTTGGTCGACAACCGCATGTTATGATTAACCCTCAGGATGATTTGAAGTGTAACAATGAAGTGACTGTAAAATACTTGATTAACATGAGTAAACAGTTAAGGAATCAAAATGATAATCTGAAGTTGGTGATTCCTGATTTACCAGATAGTAATTGTCATGACATTGAACCTGGGGATTATGTAATGATACGGAATTTTCTACGCTCAGGTTGCCTTATTGACAGATGGGAAGGACCATACCAGGTCTTATTGACTAGCACTACAGCATTGAAGGTTGCTGAGAGAGAGACTTGGGTTCATTCGTCCCACTGTAAGAAGGTTGCTGATCCAGAGAGGTCCCGTGATAAGGAACAGACGGTAGAGGTTGTATCACTGGAGTGTCTGTTCCAGGAGGATTGAGGCGGCACCTGAGCATTGAAAATCACAAGACCAAAAGCAGTTGTCGATCCCCTGTTCCCTTTTATTGTTTTTCTCCAACTTCCCATCCCCTCTCCCTCAAATTATTTTTTCCCCCTTCTCATTCTTCTCCGTTTCCTCCTACAAGATGGACTTGCCCCAAGAGACTGTGATCCGGATTTTCCTGTTGACCATGATGTTGACCAGAGCAGTCTGTTCCGGCGAGAGTACCATGGAGGTCGAGAGAGGTTCTGGAATGGGTTCTGATGATAAAGATGGAGGCGTAATTTTCCAAGAACAACTTAACCAACAAGTAAAGGCGAGTATCAGAAAACGATCCGATAGCATGGACAATAGAAGGAATTGTGAAGGATTGTTAGCTGAAGAAAACTGTATCTGTAGGCTCTGTGACAACGTAGTGGAGGATGGGTGCATTAAGAAATGCCAATCCAGTTTTAATATCCATATGGACCGGCATCCATTGAGTGACTATCACTCCTTAGTGGGTAGTGTGTTAAATAAAACAGATTGTTGGGTATGCTCTCAAGTACCTCAAGGTCATAGCAAATCAGGGCTAGTACCATTTCCTTTAACGTTAGGGGAGGTACTTGAGTTAAGTGGTGGGAGACCGGTGGACAGGAGGTTTAATATCTCCAGCCCTCCTAGTTTGAAGCTCCACCAATACCATGTGGATAGGTCCCTATTATGTTTTAACATCTCCAATCCCCGAAAGCCAGGAAATTGGGAAGTATCATGGAGTAACCAAACCATGACCTTTTCGCATAGAGCAGATAGAATGCCTACAGATACAGAGCTTATACGCCACATAGCCAGTAGAGGAAAATCTTTCCGATATAGGCATACCTTAGGAAATAGGATTACGAGAGTTGGAGAGGTATCACCAGGATACTGTGCACATATCGTACAACCTGATACGTGTACTAAGCAGATGGAAGAATTAGGGTTAGGAGATTTCACATGGAAGGTGTGTAATATGGTTATGTCCTACTCCGTCCCATATGTTCTCCCCGATGATGCATATTTCATATGCGGGAGAAAGGCGTATAAGTGGCTTGCCCCAAACTCTGAAGGATTGTGTTATATTGGAAAAGTACTGCCTGAAGTAATGACTGTATCACATGACAAAATGAAAGACATACACCGTGTTGCCCAAACTCCTTATACTCACACCCATTACGAGCACGTAGTTAAACGGCACCTGATAGAAAGAACAGAGCATCCGGCCTCTGACATGATCCATGAATCCACCGGGATTCAGTTTCTAATCGCGTTAGACATCACTCGCACCGCCAGAGGAGTGTTGAATTATAAATACATATCTGCGCTTGCAAATTTGTTAGATAATATCACTGAAATGTATGATGACACGTTTAGGTATACTGGAAGAGAACTTCAAGCTTATAAAACAGAACTGGTACAGCATAGAATGGTTCTTAATTACCTCACAGCAGTAACAGGCGGATATTGTGTCACACTGGCAACACAATACGGCGTGAAATGTTGCACATATATTACGAATAGCACCGAGGACCCGGTCGAGGTCATAGACCAAAAGATGGACGATATTCTCCAACTGAAGTGAGAATTTCGCAGGAGACACAATCTCACTCTCGCTGCTGTAGGTAATGAGCTGACTGGTTGGGTGTCATGGTTGAACCCACGAAATTGGTTCTCTGGTTTAGGAGACTGGGCTCAAGGAGTCATAATGGATGTTGGGAAGTTTCTTCTATGTATCTTAGGTGTTGTCATATCAATTGGTTTGATATTTAGATGCGGTCAGGCTTTAATGAAGTGCAATCGTCGTACTAGGGTAATGAGTCTGAGGAGTGAGGAAACTGTAATTCCAATGGATTTGATTTATGACCCAAATGTAGAAACAATGATGTGATGAAAATGCGATTTCTACGGTCCGTTTCTTTCACCTGTTTTTCCGTTTCCTCCAAGGTAAAAAGACCCACTTGGACGAGGAATTTGATGAGCCGATATACAGACAACAGATGGATTAAAGAAGAAGTTTTGACAACCTGATACACAGATTTTTGATGAACTTTGCCATAGGTCCCCAGTTTCCCTAGAAATTTTAAAATTACGCTAGCCCAACACTTTTGTAAATCTATGGACATTGACAAAGCTTTTGCTCGCACCTTATGGGCAAAAGCACAAAGAAGACTGCATTCAACAGACACCGAACAAGACTTCAACCGACAAATGTTCATTTACCTGACATAGAATACCACTGCATTTACCGTAATTATGTCTTTTCTTCATCTCTACAACCTTCAGGTAATTACACACATAGTATAGGGAATACAGGCACAGATATCAGCAATCACATATTCCCCCATTCATGTATCATCAACTAAAATGTGCTCCCCCATTTTGTTACAACCAAAAGCCGAAAAGAGCTCGGTAAAGTTTGACAGCCCATCCACAGACCCGTACCACGGGATAAGAAGGAATTCAAATGTATACTTCGCAATGCCTCGAAGCTTGATGTACAACACGTACGGCACGATGATACATGACCCCCCCAAACATGGATTCATACACACATGCTTCTACTATCTCACTAGGTCATACCCTCTTCACACCTTCTCCACTCTCCTCCCTTACCCAACCATGGAAATGTATTAACCCCTGACATATATTTTTCTCTTTTTGAAATGTTTTAGAAGGTGGCAGTTATTGTTGACTGCCAAAGGGTGGACTGTCAAAGTCAGAAAAATATCTCTATACACACTGCCATATTTGCACCTCATACACGTCCGCGCTGCGCATGCGTACGCTCTCCCGTGCGTGCGCATACTCACAGTCGCGGGCACCCGCAGGCGCACGGTATGCGTATTTACGGTAGAGTTTATGTGATCGTAGCGTGCGACTCAATCGTTACATATTTTAACTATATAATGTATTTTGTAGATCATGGTCCCTTTGATAGATTCTGAAAGTTTAGTTAATATAGCATGTTCCTGGACAGAGGGATCCCTCTTTGTATTGTACGAAGGGTCTAACAGGAGTCATACAGTGGTGTTTAGTACCCATCGGAAGAGTATTTAATTAGCAATATTCCGGTGTTGGTTTGGAGCGGATTAATCGCTCGTGCGAATAGTTATGGACATAAGAAGTTTATGTCCATTTACTATTATTTGCTCTTACTTAGCCATGCGGCGGGAAACCCAGTTTCCCTCCCACCTGAGCTGTTGGAAATCGTCACAGCCCACCTGTATGAATCAACCTATGACCTTTTGTTATAGTGCGAGGAGGAATTCCTGTGTCCAATGAACAATGAGATTGTAGGGACCATTGAATTGTATTGTGTGTGGGGCATAAATAGACAAGCCGATCACATCCAGCTCACTCTTCAACGGTTATCATTGCTGAAAATCGGGAGCTGGATGTCCAGAGGCGCATGCGATCGTTTCCCCTTGTGCGTAAGTGTTTCTCCGCAACCATATTGTTCTTACTGTTATTGTGGGCCATTTCTCTCTCTCTCTCTTCTCCTCTTTCTCTCTTATTTTCCCTTAAAACATAATTGTATTGTATTGTATTTCCTGTGTAGTTATCTGGTTAGGTAGTCTATGTTATATTGTAGTGTATGACTTGTATTGTGTTAATTCTTTTGCAAGTATATCATTCATAATATATATATATTAGGCGTTGGACCCTAAGCCCAGGTATCTGTGTATTTCTTATAGTGTTTAGTATTCTCAGAGCGTCGGTGACGCTCGAACAGCATTTGAGTTAATAAGGTTACACTAGGTTGCATCTACACCCTATTTCTACACTAAGGTTTTACTGCATAATATACTGTTTATGGTTTAGATATAAAGGTTTAACATTGTGAGCGTCAGCGCCGCTGGTGATCTCCTCGTGGTCCCGAGCGTCCGCTACGCTATAGCGAATCATTACGTTAGACGGCAGCCAATAGCGTGCCTGCCTGTGATCTCTTGGCCGTGAGCGAACGTGACGCTTGAGCGTCTCGACTACGGCTAAGCGATTGCTACGCAACGAGCGTACCCTTACGGTACTCCATACGTGAATAACGTACAGTGTTCTTAGACCTCACAAAGGGTTTTATATAAGATAAATATTTAGCTTTATCAATAGTGATGCCCTCAATTTAATAACAATATATAGTAATGCCTCCATTATAACAGGAAAATTTACTGTAGTAGTGCCACTGGTATAAAAGAAAAATATAGTATTTCCCTTATAATTATAGAAATATATAGTAGCGTCCACATTACAATAGAAATATATAGTAATACCCCCATAATAATAAAATATATAGTAGTTATATTAGAAATTGATTACCGCACACAGTTAAGCCAGAGACATGCCCAGCAGCCCAGCCTGCTCCCAGCAAGGGACACTGCGGGAAAGTGTAATCAGGCTCCTCTCTTCACGCCAAATGACTGTGTGCCCTTGGTAAACTGTGCTCACGGTGATGTGAATTATTTCCTTGCTCCCAAAATGTATAGTTCAATGTATATTCTGTATGGAATTTTTTTTTTCTCATACGTCCTAGAGGATGCTGGGGACACCATTAGAACCATGGGGGTATAGACAGGATCCGCAGGAGACATGGGCACTTTAAGACTTTGAAAGGGTGTGAACTGGCTCCTCCCTCTATGCCCCTCCTCCAGACTCCAGTTTTAGAATTGTGCCCAGGCAGACTGGATGCACTCTGAGTAGCTCTACTGAGTTTCTCTGAAAAATACTTATGTTAGGTTTTTTATTTTCAGGGAGAACTGCTGGCAACAGTCTCCCTGCTTCATGGGACTTAGGGGAGAGGAGTATGACCTAATTCCAGTGAGTTCAAAGGCTCTGCTTCTGGCTACAGGACACCATTAGCTCCTGAGGTACGCTCCCACAGCTCAGATGCTCGCTCCCACAGCCTGCCGTCACCCCCTTACAGAGCCAGAAGTCAGAAGACGGGTGAGTAACTGAAGAAAAGAAGACTTCTCTTCAGAGACGGCATTTTCATGAGGTACCGCGCAGCGGGCAGACGCTATGCGCCAAGCTCCCACTCACACAGCACTGCAGGGTGCAGGGCACGGGGGGGGGCGCCCTGGGCAGCTAAAAACTACCTCATTTAACACACTTGCAAGAGGGGACATTAGTGCTGCGGCACTGTCCCATCCCCCGCCAGTATAAACATCTAGAAAGCGGGACAGAAGCGCGCCATTAAGGGGGCGGAGATTCTCCCTCACAGCTCACGGCACCCTTTCCTCTCCTCAAGAGACGCTGGTCCTCCACACAAACTGACAAGGACCAGGGGTGTAAAACGGAGGGGGGAGGCATATAATTGGTGAAATGTATATGTGATAAAAGCGCTATAGGTCTCAGGCATTGTATTGGCAATTTTCTGACCCATTTTTTCAGCGCAGGGTGTGTGCTGGCAAATCCCCTCTGTGTCTCTCTGATAGACTTTACTGTGGGTCTGTCCCCTATATGCCCGGTGTGTCTGTGGGTGTTTGGTGCACGAGTGTCGACATGTCTGGGGCTGAAGGCTCTTCCTAGGAGGAGGCTGTATTGGGGACGCAGATGGCTGCGGGGGTGACCCTGTCGGCACCGCCGACACCTGATTGGGTAAATGTGTTAAACACCTTGAATACTAATGTGGCTCTTATTAGTAAGAGGCTAGATAAGTCTGAGTCACAGACCCAGGCATGGAAAAAATCTGTGGAAGATATGTTATTCCAAGGTCAGGTCCCCTCAGGGTCACAAAAACGTACGTTGGCCCAAGTGGCAGACACTGATACCGACACGGACACTGATTCTAGTGTCGACTATAGCGATTCCAGGTTAGACCCAAAATTGGCAAAGAGCATTCAGTACATGATTGTGGCGATTAAAGAGGTATTTAATATCACTGAGGACCCGGCTGTCCCTGATAAAAGGGTCTGTATGTATAAAGAAAGGAAACCTGAGGTAACGTTTCCTCCCTCTCATGAACTGAACACTCTTTTTGAAAAAGTTTGAGAAGGTCCTGACAGGAAGTTTCAGATTCCCAAAAGAATTATGGCAGCTTATCCATTTCCCTCGACAGATAGGGAAAAGTGGGAGTCACCCCCCACTGTGGACAAAGCCTTGTCTAGGTTGTCTAAAAAGGTGTCTCTCCCGTCACCTGACACAGCGGCCCTGAAGGATCCTGCAGATCGTAAACAGGAAACTACATTGAAGTCCATTTATGTGACCACAGGCACACTACTCTGACCTGTCATTGCGTCTGCGTGGGTAAGTAGTGCTATCGAAAAGTGGGCAGATAACTTGTCATCTGATATAGATACCCTAGATAGGGATAGCATCCTCTTGACGCTGGGTTATATCAAGGACGCTTCAGCATACCTTAAGGAAGCTGCAAGAGATATTGGTCTTTTGGGATCAAAAGCCACTGCCATGGCTGTTTCAGCTAGGCGTGTGTTGTGGATTCACCAATGGAATGCTGATGCTGACTCCAAGAAAAG
This sequence comes from Pseudophryne corroboree, assembly GCF_028390025.1. NCBI lineage: Eukaryota > Metazoa > Chordata > Amphibia > Anura > Myobatrachidae > Pseudophryne > Pseudophryne corroboree. The sequence continues at coordinate 206,587,976 of NC_086444.1, forward strand.
TATGGAATCTCTACCATATAAAGGTAAGGCCTTATTTGATGACGGCCTTGATGATTTGGTATCTACGGCTACCGCGGGTAAGTCATAATTTTTACCTTATGTTCCTCCACAACAAAAGAAACGCAACATTATCAGATGCAGTCCTTTCGGCCCAATAAATACAGAAAGGGCCAGGGTTCTTCCTTCCTTGCTACTAGAGGAAGAGGTAAACGTTCGGCTGCCTTGTCAGGCTCCCAGGAGCAGAAGTCCTCCCAGGCTTCTGCCAATTCCACCACATGACGTTGGGGCTCCTATGCGGGAGTCCGCACCGGTGGGGGCACGTCTCAAACTCTTCAGTCAGTGTTGGGTTCGTTCGAACCTGGACCCTTGGATTTTACAAATAGTATCCCAAGGGTACAAGCTGGAGTTTCAAGATGCCCCCCCTCAACGTTTTTTAAAATCGGCCTTACCAGCTTCTCTTCCCGACAGGGAGGTAGTTTGCGACGCAATACAAAAATTGTGTCAAAATCAAGTTATCGTCAAGGTTCCCCAGTCACAACAGGGGGAAGGTTTTTATTCAAGCTTGTTTGTGGTCCCGAAGCCGGACGGCGTGGTCAGACCAATTCTAAACCTGAAATCTCTGAATTTCTACCTAAGGAGATTCAAATTCAAGATGGAGTCTCTCCGAGCAGTGATCTCCAGTCTGGAGGAAGGGGATTTCATGGTGTCGGTGGACATAAAAGATGCCTACTTACATGTTCCCATTTAGCCTCCGCATCATGCTTACCTGAGATTTGCAATTCAGGATTGTCATTACCAATTTCAAACGTTGCAGTTTAGTCTATCCACGGCTCCGAGGATTTTCACCAAAGTGATGGCGGAGATGATGGTTCTCCTGCGCAAGCAAGGAGTCACAATTATCCCATACTTGGATGATCTCCTGATAAAGGTGAGATCCAGGGACCAGTTGGTCCAAAACGTTGCAATCTCCATGTCAGTTCTCCAACAACATGGTTGGCTCCTAAACTTGCCAAAATCACAGTTGATTCCAACGACGTGGCTGTCGTTTTTGGGAATGATATTCGACACAGAACTACAGAGAGTCTTTCTTCCTCTGGAAAAGGCTTTGGAACTTTAGAGTCTGGTCAAACAAATTCTGAAATCAGCAAGAGTGTCAATCCATCAATGCATTCGGTTGCTGGGGAAGATGGTTGCGGCCTACGAGGCCATTCAGTTTGGCAGGTTTGCCAGAGTGTTCCAGTGGGACCTGTTGGACAAGTGGTCCGTGTCCCATCTACGGGTGTGGTTCGTTTTATCGACAGTATCTAGGTCGAAAATGTTTAGGTCGACCACTATAGGTCGACAGTCACTAGGTCGACATGGATGGAAGGTCGACAGGGTTTCTAGGTCGACATGAGGATTTTTTTTTTGGTGTCGTTTTCTTCGTAAAGTGACCGGGATCCCAAATTAGTCCACCGCGTCCCCTCGCATGGCTTGCTTCACTCGCCATGCTTCGGGCATGGTGCCTTCGCTCCGCTACTGCTTCGCTCGGCACACTTTACCGTTCCAATAGTAGTCCACGTGGATCGTTAAGTATGGAAAAAAAAAATAATTTTTAAAAAACTCATGTCGACCTTTAGACCTGTCGACCTAGCACATGTCGACCTAGAAACCCTGTCGACCTTCCATCCATGTCGACCTAGTGACTGTCGACCTATAGTGGTCGACCTAAACATTGTCGACCTAGACACTGTCGATCTTCAGACCGGATCCCCCCATCTACACATGCACCAAAGAATAATCCTGTCATCCAAGGCCAGGATATCACTCCTGTGGTGGCTGCACAGCTCTCACCTCCTAGAGGGGCGCAGGTTCCGGATACAGGATTGAGGCTGGGGGGCAGTCACAATGGGAGAAAGCTTCCAAGGAAAATGGTCAAGTCAGGAATCTTGTCTCCACATAAATGTTCTTGAGTTAAGGGCCATTTACAACGGCCTCCTACAAGCGGAACATCTTTGAGATCTGCCTGTACTGATCCAGTCGGACAATGTAACTGCAGTAGCGTACATAAACCGTCAGGGCGGAACGAAAAGCAGAGTGGCAATGGCAGAAGCCACAAGGATTTTCCGCTGGGCGGAAAAACATACAAGCGCTCTGTCAGCGATATTCATTCCAGGAGTGGACAACTGGGAAGCAGACTTCCTCAGCAGACACGATCTCCATCCAGGAGAGTGGGGCCTCCACCAAGAAGTCTTCGCAGAGGTGATAAGTCGTTGGGGAGTTCCTCAAGTAGACATGATGGCATCTCGTCTCAACAAGAAGCTTCAGAGCTATTGTTCGAGGTCAAGGGACCCTCAAGCAATAGCAGTGGATGCACTGGTGACACCGTGGGTGTTTCAGTCAGTGTATGTATTCCCTCCACTTCCTCTAATTCCAAAAGTTCTAAAGATCATAAGAAGAACAAAGATCCGGGCGATCGTCATTGTCCCAGACTGGCCAAGGAGGGCCTGGTATCCAGATCTTAAGGAATTACTCATAGGAGATCCCTGGCCTCTTCCTCTACGAGAGGACCTGTTACGACAGGGGCCGTGCGTGTATCAGGACTTACCGCGGCTGCGTTTGACGGCATGGCGGTTGAACGCAAAATCCTAGCCAGTAAGGGTATTCCCAGTGAAGTCATTCCCACATTTATTCAGGCCAGAAAAGGGGTAATGGCTAAACATTACCACCGTATTTGGAGAAAATATGTCTCTTGGTGTAAAGCCAAGGGAGCTCCTACAGAAGAGTTTCGCCTAGGGCGTTTTCTCCATTTTATACAAGCAGGTGTGGATGTGGGCCTAAAATTGGGCTCAATCAAGGTTCAGATTTCAGCCTTATCAATTTTCTTTCAGAAACAATTGGCCTCCCTTCCAGAAGTTCAGACTTTCGTGAAAGGAGTGTTGCACATCCAACCTCCATTTGTGCCTCCTGTGGCACCATGGGACCTTAATGTGGTATTGCAGTTCCTTCAATCACGTTGGTTTGAACCTTTGCGGAAGGTGGAGTTAAAATTCCTCACTTGGAAAGTCGTCATCCTATTGGCCTTGGCATCTGCAAGGCGGGTGTCTGAGTTAGCGGCCTTGTCTCACAAGAGCCCTTATTTGATCTTCCATGAAGATAGAGCTGAATTGAGGAAACATCAGCAATTTTTACCGAAGGTGGTTTCCTCGTTCCACATAAACCAACCTATTGTGGTGCCTGTGGCTACTGATGCCTTCGCTGAGTCAAAATCTCTGGATGTGGTCAGAGCTTTGAAGATTTATGTCGCCAGAATCGCTCGGATTAGGAAGACAGAGGCTCTGTTTGTCCTGTATGCTCCCAACAAGGTTGGGTGTCCTGCTTCCAAGCAGACCATTGCACGCTGGATCTGTAACTCGATTCAGCAGGCCCATTCCATGGCTGGATTATCATTACCGAAATCAGTGAAGGCCCATTCCACTAGGACTCATCCTGGGCGGCTGCCTGGGGGGTCTCGGCATTGCAACTTTGCCGAGCAGCTACTTGGTCGGGGTCAAACACTTTTGCAAAGTTCTACAAGTTTGACACCTTGGCCGATAAAGACCTTAAGTTCGGTCAATCGGTACTGCAGAGTCGTCCGCACTCTCCCGCCCGTTCTAGAGCTTTGGTATAACCCCATGGTTCTAATGGTGTCCCCAGCATCCTCTATGACGTATGACAAAATAGGATTTTAATACCTACCGGTAAATCCTTTACTCTTAGTCTGTAGAGGATGCTGGGCGCCCGTTCGGTGCGTACTGTATCTGCAGTTACTAGTTATGGTTACACATAAGTTGTGTTACGTTATTGTCAGCCTGTTGCTGACATTGTTCATGCCGTTGGCCTGTGTTCTGTTGAATGCCATGTTCTGCGGCATGGTTGAGGTGTGAGCTGGTATGAATCTCACCTTAGTTTAACAATAAATCCTTTCCTCTAAATGTCCGTCTCCCTGGGCACAGTTCCTATAACTGGAGTCTGGAGGAGGGGCATAGAGGGAGGAGCCAGTTCACACCCCCAATCTTAAAGTCTTAAAGTGCCAATGTCTCCTGTGGATCCCGTCTATACCCCCATGGTTCTATTGGTGTCCCCAGCATCCTCTACGGACTAAGAGAAAAGGATTTACCGGTAGGTATTAAAATCCTATTTTTTAAAATTGTATGCCAGCCTGTAATTAACTAGCCAGGGTCACAAGCCCATCCATGTGTTCTAAGAAAATGTGTGTGTTATTTACTGCAGAGGCTATTTATTTATTTATTTATTTATTACCAGTTATTTATAAAGCGCTTTACATAGAATATTTGGCCATTCACATCAGTCCCTGCCCCATAGGATCTTACAATCTATATTCCCTACCACATGTATACACACACATATTCATGCTAGGGTTAATTTTGTTGGGAGCCAGTTAGCCTACCAGTATATTTTTGGAGAAACCGGAGTACCCAAAGGAAACCACGCAAGCACAGGGAGAATAAACAAACACACAGTTAGGCCCATGGTGGGAATCAAACTCATGACCTCAGTGCTGTGAGACAGTAATGCTAACCATTACATTGTCTGTGATGCCCACTCTGTCAGTGTGCAAATGACACTTTCCTCCTCACAAATCCCCAAAGGACAGGACACGTTTTTCTGAAGATAAGGGATTCCTTGCCTGCCATAAACTGCTAGCAAGATGGGGGAATCCAATATCCTGTCAAAAGGTATAACTGTTGAGCCATGTTCCTTTAAGGCCCAATGCCCAACTTCTTGGGTAGTAAAAATATTTTTCTTAAAGCCAGACACCTAATTTGCATCTACACAAGCCTTGTGAGAACAAAGGAAGTTCTTGCAGCCTGGAAAAGGGTGGGGCTATGGGGAAGAGGGGAATGTAGAATAATAAGGATCAGAATCACACACTACTGGGTATTCACACTTCAAGGGAGTAGCTTTGTGGTAGAATTGGTCCCCTCTTCTGCTCATGTGGTCTCCACCACTCAGATTACCCTAAAATCTCATAGTAAGATTATTTAGGTTTTCTGATTTTTATTCCTTTTTTTTACTTGAAATCAATGTGTGCATCTCATATTTGTATGTCTTGCTTATTTACCTTTGTTTTTCTTTATTACTTAACCCTGGAGTTATTTTCTCAATAAATTCCAAAACTTTATCAGCGATATCTCTGTTCTCTATTAATTCACATGCCTGAAGAAGCCCATGCTACATATGATTAATAACTGTGGATTTTGCAAGTGTGATTTTATTGTTTGGCGATCGCAAGAGCACTATTCAATACACGGTGGCAGCTTGAGTAAAACCCACATCACAACTGCCCACCTGCATCAGGATGGCATTTCTGAATGTAGGCAGCAGCTGGGTGCTGTGAAAGGGTCCCCCTCAAAAAAATCCTGGTCCAGTGACCTGGGAATCCAACTCGGGTTGTTTGGAGGGATGGACATGAGAAGGACAAGGGTTAAGCAGCAATGTAAACTGATGACCCGAGTCCATTTCACATCATAGAGACAGACGTATTCCTGGTGCTTAGAGATGATATTATCCAAGCATCGGCAGAACTGTTCCACTGTACCCGTGTGCAGTGTAAATGGTGCCGACCTGGGAATAACACAGGTCAGAACCGTGGTGTGAATGGGTTCTGTACCAGGCCTGACCCAGATTGGAATCATGTTCCAAATCCGAGGATTTTGGTGTGAAAGGGGGTATATGGGTTCATGTTATTAAATAAACCTTATTAGCAATTCCTTTGTAGAAAAAGAAATGATGAGCTTGTAGAGGAAATAATTACGATATGTAAACTTTCAATTTAAAATTACATAATTCGTTAAAGTGTAAGATTTGCCTCCAAAAGGAAAATTGCCAATTTTGTGAAAGAATCCATGGTTCACTGTGTTTCTAATAGTGATTCTGATTAAAGCCCGGTTTGATGTTTATGATTATTATGTTTGGATACTGTAATCTGTTTGGTACATTTTTGGGCCAATAAAGATTTTGTTTGTTGTACAGCTGAAAACAATCACGTAGTGCGGATAAACTGGGATGACACACACAAAGCTGCAGATCTGACACCAGTTTCTGGGACCTAGAACAAGATTAGTAACTTGGAGCAATTTAGAAAAGTTTTCATAGGAATACAGTTACAGAAAATAGAATGTTTTACACAGAGATTTTTTCTATGGAAAAAAGGTTTGTTGATCACCTAAAGTTACAGGTTAATGCTAATAGCAGCTTATACACTCTGGGCAATTGTGCGGATACTTATTTTATTCATTTCCAGGGGCAGATTGGCCCACCAGGACACCATGTCAGATTCTGATGGGCCGGTCCCATATCCCCCTCAGCCAGACTGATTCACACTCAGGCTGGGCTAGCTTACACTGCTTCCAGTACTTGCGGTTCATTGGAATTAAATCCGGAAGTTAGGCTAGCAAGCACTTCTGGGTGCCGCTAGCCGTGAAAAGTGGTAAAGCTGTTCTACCAACGGGGGACCTGGAGAAAGTTAACCAGCCCAGCATCATCCTCTCTCTGGCCTCGGCCAAAGGTCTCTTCGATGAGCCCGGCCCAGGAGCAGCAGCATAGCGATGGTCTGAGCCAGGTTCACTACACCCGCCGCCACCTTAGTTCCCGTACTCTCACTGAACTGGCCAGAGCGTTAACTGAGCGCTGAAGGAGACCTGGCAGAGAGGTTATTATTAATTATATTATTTGCATTATGATGATGGTGTAAGGGTTAGGACGTCCCCGGTCACAGTGTATGGTTTGGGGACTGGACCTCAGGATGCCAGCTGATCAGGCAGCAGTCACAGCCAGCGCTGGGACAATCTCTTATGCAAAGTCCTTCAGCCCTATAGCTGCCCAATGTCTGGCCATGATGATAGGCCTATTTATGTAATGCGGTGGCTACGTATGTAATGCGGTTGCTACGTATGTAATGTGGTAGCTATGTATGTAATGTCGTGCTATTTGTGTAATGAGGTGCTATACGTGTAATGTGGTGCTATTTGTATAATGAGGTGCTATACGTGTAGTGCGGTGCTATTCATGATATGTGGTGCTATTTGTGTAATGCAGTGCTATACATGTAGTGTAGTGCTATACATGTAGTGCGGTGCTATACATGTAATGCGGTGCTATACATGTAATGTGGTGCTATTTGTGTAATGCAGTGCTATACATGTAGTGTAGTGCTATACATGTAGTGCGGTGCTATACATGTAATGCGGTGCTATACATGTAATGTGGTGCTATTTGTGTAATGCAGTGCTATACATGTAGTGTAGTGCTATACATGTAGTGCGGTGCTATACATGTAATGTGGTGCTATACATGTAATGTGGTGCTATTTGTGTAATGCAGTGCTATACATGTAGTGTAGTGCTATACATGTAGTGCGGTGCTATACATGTAATGCGGTGCTATACGTGTAATGTGGTGCTATTTGTGTAATGTGGTGCTATTTGTGTAATGTGGTGCTATTCATGTAATAATATGGTGGCTATGTATGTAATCAGGGGCGGATTGGCCACTGGGACAGATTCCGCTGCGCTGGTCCCCTGTGTCTGTGTTTCACTACTTGTGTGTGCTCCCCCTCCCTGTACTGTATGTAGTGTGTGTTCCCTCCCTGTACTGTGCTGTATGTAGTGTGTGCTCCCCCTCCCTGTACTGTGCTGTATGTAGTGTGTGCTCCCCCTCCCTGTACTGTGCTGTATGTAGTGTGTGCGCCCCCTCCCTGTACTGTGCTGTATGTAGTGTGTGCTCCCCCTCCCTGTACTGTGCTGTATGTAGTGTGTGCTCCCTCCATGTACTGTATGTAGTGTTTGTGCTCCCCCTTCCTGTACTGTGCTGTATGTAGTGTGTGTTCCCTCCCTGTACTGTGCTATATGTAGTGTGTGCTCCCCCTCCCTGTACTGTGCTATATGTAGTGTGTGCTCACCCTCCCTGTACTGTGCTGTATGTAGTGTATGCTTCCTCCCTGTAATGTGCTATATGTAGTGTGTGCTCCCTGCCTGTACTGTGCTGTATGTAGTGTGTGCTCCCTTCCTGTACTGTGCTGTATGTAGTGTGTGCTCCTCCTGTACTGTGCTCTATGTAGTGTGTGCTCCCTTCCTGTACTGTGTTGTATGTAGTGTGTGCTCTCTCCCTGTACTGTGCTGTATGTAGTGTGTGCTCCCTCCCTGTACTGTGCTGTATGTAGTGTGTGCTCCCCCCAGGGCCATCTTAACAGCAGTGTAGTCCCCTGGGCACAGCAATGCACTGGGCCCCCTACCCATCCTCCAGCGGTAGAGGTGGAGGGTGCTATCAGCGCAGCTTTGATGTCCCCCGGGCGGTAGAGGGGGGTGGTATTCATGTGACCGCCGGTCAGCTGACCGACAGTCACATGACCTCCTCCACGAGCCCGACGGCTCACTTTCCCGATGGTCGGCATGCCGACCAACAGGGACTATTTCCACTCGTGGGTGTCCACGACACCCATAGAGTAGGAATAGAACCCGTGGCGACCGCAGGTCGCCACCGAGCCCGCAAGGGGCTTGCTGCACTCGCCCCTCCCCGCCGGGATCCCGGCGTCGGTATGCTACCGGGATCCCAGCGTCGGTAAGCTGACCGGCGGTCAGGAGACCACCGGTCAGCCATACTACACCTGTAGAGGGTGTTCTATCTTCCGCTCAGCCTGACCTAGAACTGTAATTTTTGCTAATTACTCCTTTACTGCACAGATGGGGCTTAACTGTAGAAGGGGGCATTGGCTGAATGAAGGGGCCCTGGTACATGACTTCCAGAGTGGTAGGGGGTGTTTAATACGTAGGGGAGGGGTGAATAGTGGACTGGGCTTAATATTTATCATTTTCCAGTGGGAGGGCAGCTTGCTCGACTGCAGATATCTCAAGTTCTTGAAAATATATTTCTTAGCTTTGAATGGGATAAAAAAAAACTAGAGAGTCCCACCTTTCAGAAGGTTCTGGGGACTTGGGGATCAGAGTTCAGGAGCCAAAGCAATTCACCAACGAATATCTAAAACTTCATATTAGGCGTGTGGAGCTGGAGCAGGGACCAGCTGCTTGAAGGCTGATATCTCTGGTTCTGGGCATAGTAAAGACAAGCTGCCAGTGTCCACCAAAAGGGGAGAGTCACAGCTTTTGGCTTATACCCTCAGAAATACTCTAAATCAGACAAAACCCAAGATATCAGGCTGGGAAGTGCAATTAACAGGCTTGGTTGGGGACCACTGGTTTCAAGTCAGATATCTCCGGTTCCCCAAGGCCGATTTTCAAAAATCTGGTAACCCTGGAAAGAGGGGACCCTCAGCTATCAGCCTAGGGCCCTTATACTCCTGGGGCCCTTGGGCAAGAGCCCATTGAGCCCATATGAAAAGACGGCCCTGGCTCCCCCTCCCTGTACTGTGCTGTATGTAGTGTGTGCTCCCCCTCCCTGTACTGTATATAGTGTGTGCTCCCTCCCTGTACTGTGCTGTATGTAGTGTGTGCTCCCCCTCCCTGTACTGTGCTGTATGTTGTGTGTGCTCCCCTTCCCTGTACTGTGCTGTATGTAGTGTGTGCTCCCCCTCCCTGTACTGTGCTGTATGTAGTGTGTGTTCCCCCTCCCTGTACTGTGCTGTATGTAGTGTGTGCTCCCCCTCCCTGTACTGTGCTGTATGTAGTGTGTGCTCCCTCCATGTACTGTATGTAGTGTTTGTGCTCCCCCTTCCTGTACTGTGCTGTATGTAGTGTGTGTTCCCTCCCTGTACTGTGCTATATGTAGTGTGTGCTCACCCTCCCTGTACTGTGCTGTATGTAGTGTATGCTTCCTCCCTGTAATGTGCTATATGTAGTGTGTGCTCCCTTCCTGTACTGTGCTGTATGTAGTGTGTGCTTCCTCCCTGTACTGTGCTGTATGTAGTGTGTGCTTCCTCCCTGTACTGTGCTGTATGTAGTGTGTGCTCCCTCCCTGTACTGTATGTAGTATGTGCTTCCCCTACCTGCAGAGGCGTCACTTACATGTTTGACACCCAGTGCGGCTCCTGGGAAAAAAATGGGCATGGCTTCGCGGGTGCCGTCAGAAGGGGCGTGGCTTTGTGAGATGGGGGCGTGGTTGTGCTGCACATGAGCGTGGCTGTGCTTCCCGACCCCCGTTTCCGTGACTAAGGGGGTGCGGGAGGTGCTGGCTGACCCCGGAGACTGCAGTGTTTGCTTCTTCACAGTGACAGAAGCCGGGCACTGCACGTAATGTTACAGTGCAGTACCCGGCTCCTGTCACTGAGCAGGAGCCAACAGTTTGGTGACACCCCTCGGTGGGTGACACCCGGGTGCGGGCCGCACCCCCCGCACCCAGGTTGTGACGCCACTGCCTCTCTGTACGTTGAAACATATAAGGTAAAAAAAGGGGTTTGTAGAATGAAAAATCAATAAATCAGAAGTAGATTAAAGGCATGACTGCATTGTCAGTAGACACTGAAAGTGGGCATATCAGTCCTTGTATATTCAGACGTACAGATGTACATCAGGGAGGGGCATTGTAGCAGCATATGCATATTTTGGTTGTCATGATTTTTTTACAGATGTGCGGTCCATTTTTTTGGGAAATACGAACACACCTGAACTTAAAGGTTCTGAATCGAATTGAATCCCAGTTCGGAATCACTTTGAGGTTCTGAGTGGAACCGAATCCCACCTCGGGTTTGTTGTCAGTTTGGAACTTGGATATAAAAACATAACTTTGGATTGCACGTATACAGCTCCAAATGACATGATTTTAGCTGTTTTTATTAAAAAAAAATTAAGATCAATGTTTATCAATTTTTATCGATTTTAAAGGTATCCAAAACCGAACCAAAAACCAAATCCGAATCAAAACACTTAAGGGTGGTTTTGACAAAACCAAAACACGTGATGAATTAGCAACAATGCCAAAACACGGGAGCAGGTGCGTTTTAACAGAGAAGAGGGCCTGTGAGCAGAATCTGTGTGCGCTCACTCCTCTTCACAGCGCAGTAGACTCTGGCATTGTGCAAGAGTCTACTGCGCATGCGGAGACTTATCACTACTGCGCATGCGGAGACTTATCACTACTGCGCATGCGGAGACTTATCACTACTGCGCATGCGGAGACTTATCACTACTGCGCATGTGTAATGGCCACTTAGCAAATTATTTTTTACAGCGGCTGAAGCTCCAACGTGGGACTCAGGAAGGGTAATAAATCATGGGTGCTGTGTGTGCGGGTGTGGGCCCCCCCCTGGACCCAGGGGCCCATGTGCACTGTACATATTGCACCCATTATAGAAACACCAATACATGGGGGTCTCTAGATTTTATAAACGCTAAGAAGTTTCCAAGCACTCATGAACATTAGGAATAGTGTATGTGAGCAATGGGGGTTATTCAGAGATGGACGCAAATCGCTGCATACGCAGCAAGATCTGCATCCATCTCCTACATGCTTGGAGCTGCCCAGCACAGGGCAAGGCCGCCCAGCATGTGTGTGGCACCGCCTCACAGTCTGCCTGCAATTTAATTGTGGATGCATCGATTAGAGTTTGACCCAGTCCGGGGCCATTTTTTTTGTCTCAGAAAATGCTGCCGACATGCCCCCATTTGGCCTGCCATGCCCCCGCAATGACGCACGCCCCCGCAATTATGCACCCCCCCTTCCCCCCCGAACGTCTGCTGATGTCAATCACCTTATGCCCGCATCCCTCCAGGATGTGGCCGCAAGGAGAAGGGTCACACATACGCGCATCGGCTGGTGCTCGTGCACAGACCAGTTGAACTCGGCTGCTGCGTCCAGACATGCGGCTGCGTCCATCTCTGAATATAACTCGGTTTACCATCACCATGTGGATAAAATCAGATTGTTTGAAAAACTGTATCTGTTTATGACTAACTAGAAAACAATATGTAACAAGATAATATATACTTTAAATACTTTACCACGATCAGTAAATCAAAAAGAATAGGGAAACTGGTTTTAAATGTATTACTTTGCTGCAGGCATCCTGATTGCTGTGTGTGCTTTTCTAATCACCAGTGTAAAGGCAGCTGCACTGCGCTGTGACCCTCATTTGCAACTCACGTTCCACCCATCTAACAAAACCTGTATTTCTATTTTCTACCTGCTTTTACCCCCAACCCAACTCAGCCTGCATCCTAATTACAGTACCAGCAACATTATCTGCAAGCTACTGTTAGATGTTGAAGGTGTAGAAATTATTATTAAGGTTTTAGCAGTTGTTGAGACATCAGCCTCTATTTGTAGAGATACTGTATACAGCAATGACGAAGCTTGGCATGTCATGGGCCCCTCCACCTCTGTCTGTCCCCATCAGCTTCAACACACCTCCCCTGTCCAGCCTGCCCCCAGCTCTGACTGTTGCTCATGCCAGAGACGCCTTGATGCGGCTTTGGGGCTTATTGATACATTTGTGCAAATATATGTAACCGAGATCTCTGAATTCTAATATTGTGTGGGATTTACATCTGGTTACTGTTATCATTCAGGGTGTTGGGGGAAACAAAATGCCTTTTTTTTTTCTTGCTTAGAAATACCCCTCCCTTTCAAGCACCTGAATGATATCACTAAGCTGATTGAGCATCTGCCACACTATATATGTCTGTTGCTCATTCCATCCCTTCACCCCCGTCATAACCTCTCTCCATTTCACTTCTAACACAAAGCAGGGATAGGCTCCTTTCAGAGTCCTTGCATGTGTTCTTTGTTTTTTGTTTTGTAAATCGTTATATCTAATTTGTGGCAATAAGAAATATAATTATCGGGCCTAAGACCGTTAGGGATGTGCTTTGCATAGATTATAGGATTTTATTTATTTCATTATTAGTATTGTTATTACTAGTATTATTATATTTGCCTCCATAAGTTTCAAAACTAATAAAAAAAAGTGATATCTGCCAAGTACAGGTTGAGTATCCCTTATCCAAAATGCTTGGGACCAGAGGTATTTTGGATAATGGATTTTTCCGTATTTTGGAATAATTAGATACCATAATGAGATATCATGGTGATGGGACTTAAATCTAAGCACAGAATGCATTTATGTTACATATACACCTTATACACACAGCCTGAAGGTAATTTTAGCCAATATTTTTTATAACTTTGTGCATTAAACAAAGTGTGTGTACGTTCACACAATTAATTTATGTTTCATATACACCTTATATACACAGCCTGAAGGTCATTTAATACAATATTATTAATAACTTTGTGTATTAAACAAAGTTTGTGTACATTGAGCCATCAAAAAACAAAGGTTTCACTATCTCACTCAAAAAAGTCCGTATTTCGGAATATTCCGTATTTCGGAATATTTGGATATGGGATACTCAACCTATATAGGCTTCTAGGAAGGGATACGAAGATCCCTCTCTGGCAAAAACATAGCCTATAGACTACAATGGCTATCGAAGCTTAGTATATTGGATGACATTGCTGTTCCTATAAAGAAATGCTTCTCAAATCCAGTCCATGGGACACCCCAACAGTGCAAACTCCTCGCTAGAGCACATGTGCATAAAGTACTGACTGATACATTTTAGAAGATCCATAGGTTGTTTCACTTTTGAGTCTGTTAGAGGACCTGGAAAACATGCACTTGTTAGTTTGTCCTAAGGCCTAAATTTGATAAGCACTGTCATAGAGGTCTCGGGAACAGCAGTGTTGTGCAGGTCTTTAATTAATGCTTATGACATCTCCCAGGCTGGACACTTTGACACCCGTGACTACCGCCGCTGCTACCGCCAGTGCTGCATAACATGAGGCTGAAAGGGGGCCCTGGTCCAACAGCCTGCCCAGTGGCGGAACTAGCGAGCGGTAGGCCCAGGTGCGACAAAATGCTTTGCCCCCCCCCCCCCCCTCCAAGTCCACCCCCTCACCCCTGGAGAGGATCTGGTGAGGGGGACCTGCTCAGGGCCAGAGAAATGGATACCTAGCAACAGTGCCGTAACTAGACATTTTTGCACTGTGTGCAAGAAACGGCATCGGAGCCCCACCCCTGCACGCAAAACAGGGGCAGTGCGCGCCGTAGGCGCGCGCAAAAATACATAGTGGCGTGGCTTCGTGGGGAAGGGGTGTGGCCACAAAATAATACCAATTCAGAAAACGGTGCACAGTAGTCTCCATTATTCAAATTACACCGCAGAGTAGCACCACTACACCAGGTAGAGACCCTTTTACACCTTACAGCGGACAGATTCCTCTTTTTACACATTACGGCAGACCGTCCCCTTTTTACACATTACGGCAGACAGCGTCCCCCTTTTTACACATTACGGCAGACAGCGTGCACTTTTTACACATAACGGCAGACAGCGTCCCCTTTTTACACATAACGGCAGACAGCGTGCCCTTGTTACACATAGCGGCAGACAGCGTACACTTTTTACACATAACGGCAGACAGCGTGCCCTTGTTAAACATAGCGGCAGACAGCGTACACTTTTTACACATAATGGCAGACAGCGTCCCACTTTTTACACATAATGGCAGACAGCGTCCCCCTTTTTACACATTACGGCAGACAGCGTCCCCTTTTTACACATTACGGCAGACAGCGTACCCTTTTTACACATTGCGGCAGGCAGATTCCCCCTTTTTACACATTGCGGCAGGCAAATTCCCCATTTTTACACATTGCGGCAGGCAGATTCCCCATTTTTACACATAGCGGCAGGCAGATTCCCCATTTTTACACATTGCGGCAGGCAGTCCCAACAAAGACAGACAGACAGACAGACAGACAGACAGACAGAAAGAAAGAAAGAAAGAAAGAAAGAAAGAAAGAAAGAAAGAAAGAAAGAAAGAAAGAAAGAAAGAATTATACTTACCCTCTCCGCTGGCTCAGGCTCCTCGGTGCAGCTTGATGATTCCCGGGCAGTAGAGAAGGAGGAGGAGGGAGGTGGAGGAGGGAGCTGCAGCAGCGCTGTATTATTGGTGGAGGCGCTGCTGCTGCTGCCCCTCTGCTTCACTATAGGCTGTTCTCGGAAGACAGCCTATAGTGAAGCAGAGGGGCAGCAGCAGCAGCGCCTCCACCAGTAACAAAGCGCTGCTGCGGCTCCCTCCTCCACCTCCCTCCTCCTCCTTCCCCCGTACCGCTGCTCCTCTCCTCTCCGGGCGGCTATGCGCTGTGGGCAGCGGTTGCCCGCAGCACACAGTGGCATGTAATGAGTCAGTTTGACTCATTACATGCTTTGAGCCCCTGGACAGAGGCAGGCCCCAGTGCAACGCACTGGTTGCACTGGCGGTAGTTCCGCCTCTGAGCCTGCCTGCTGCTACTGTCACAATGTGAAAGGGACCCTCGGTCCTTTGCCTGCCCACCCGTTGGCCTGCAGTAAAGTGAAGGAGTGCCCCGGTCCGAATAGCCGCTACCCATTGCATGCTGATGCCGACGCAGTACAATAAAGTTTATTATATGGTGTGTGATATTATTATATCATGCCGCACCACTGGAGGAGGGAGAAACTGTGATGCCTGAGAAGCAGCCTGGTTCAGAAGAACGAAGAAGGGCAAGTTTGCTGTCTGTGTGAGTTCATGGCTGTAGAGAGTGGGTGTGCATGGCTGTAGAGTAAGTGTGCATGGCTGCAGAGAATGTGTGCACAGCTGCAGTGAGTGAGTGTGCACGGCTGCAGAGTGAGTGTGCATGGCTGCAGAGAGTGAGTGTGCTCGGCTGCAGAGTGAGTGTGCATGACTGCAGCGTGAGTGTGCACGACTGCAGAGAGTGAGTGTGCATGGCTGCCTATTTTGTCAGTCCCGGGACCCACAATGTTTGGGTGGCTGCCCTGATTACAGTGTTCATACCTTTCCCCGATATGTCCATTTCTGAAAATGATACATAGGCCTATTATTATGTTATATGCATATTAGCTGCCTGCCCAGTGTTAGCTATGTACCTATAGCTGGTTCAAAGTAGTGATGTGCACCGGACATTTTTCGGGTTTTGTGTTTTGGTCTTGGATTTGGTTCCGCGGCCGTGTTTTGGATTCGGACGCGTTTTGGCAAAACCTCACCGAAAATTTTTTGTCGGATTCGGGTGTGTTTTGGATTCGGGTGTTTTTTTCAAAAACCCCTAAAAAACAGCTTAAATCATAGAATTCGGGGGTCATTTTGATCCCATAGTATTATTAACCTCAATTACCATAATTTCCACTCATTTCCAGTCTATTCTGAACACCTCACACCTCACAATATTATTTTTAGTCCTACAATTTGCACCAAGGTCGCTGGATGACTAAGCTAAGCGACCCAAGTGGACGACACAAACACCTGGCCCATCTAGGAGTGACACTACAGTGTCAGACAGGATGGCCGATTTAAAAAATAGTCCCCAAACAGCACATGATGCAAAGAAAAAAAAGAGGCGCACCAAGGTGGCTGTTTGACTAAGCTAAGCGACACAAGTGGCTGACACAAACACCTGGCCCATCTAGGAGTGGCACTGCAGTGTCAATCAAGACAGGATGGCACTTCCAAAAAATTGTCCCCAAACAGCACATGATGCAAAGAAAAAAAGAGGCGCACCAAGGTGGCTGTTTGACTAAGATAAGTGACACAAGTGGCCGACACAAACATCTGGCCCATCTAGGAGTGGCACTGCAGTGTCAATAAAGACAGGATGGCACTTCCAAAAAATTGTCCCCAAACAGCACATGATGCAAAGAAAAAAAGAGGCGCACCAAGGTGGCTGTGTGACTAAGCTAAGCGACACAAGTGGCCGACACAAACACCTGGCCCATGTAGGAGTGGCACTGCAGTGTCAATCAAGACAGGATGGCACTTCCAAAAAATTGTCCCCAAACAGCACATGATGCAAAGAAAAAAAGAGGCGCACCAAGGTCGCTGTGTGACTAAGCTAAGCAACACAATTGGCCGACACAAACACCTGGCCCATCTAGGAGTGGCACTGCAGTGTCAGGCAGGATGGCACTTCCAAAAAATTGTCCCCAAACAGCAGATGATGCAAAGAAAAAAAGAGGCGCACCAAGGTGGCTGTGTGACTAAGCTAAGCGACACAAGTGTCCGACACAAACACCTGGCCCATCTAGGAGTGGCACTGCAGTGTCAATCAAGACAGGATGGCACTTCCAAAAAATTGTCCCCAAACAGCACATGATGCAAAGAAAAAAAGAGGCGCACCAAGGTGGCTGTGTGACTAAGCTAAGCGACACAAGTGTCCGACACAAACACCTGGCCCATCTAGGAGTGGCACTGCAGTGTCAGGCAGGATGGCACTTCCAAAAAATTGTCCCCAAACAGCACATGATGCAAAGAAAAAAAGAGGCGCACCAAGGTGGCTGTGTGACTAAGCTAAGCGACACAAGTGGCCGACACAAACACCTGGCCCATCTAGGAGTGGCACTGCAGTGTCAATCAAGACAGGATGGCACTTCCAAAAAATTGTCCCCAAACAGCACATGATGCAAAGAAAAAAAGAGGCGCACCAAGGTCGCTGTGTGACTAAGCTAAGCGACACAAGTGGCCGACACAAACACCTGGCCCATCTAGGAGTGGCACTGCAGTGTCAGGCAGGATGGCACTTCCAAAAAATTGTCCCCAAACAGCACATGATGCAAAGAAAAAAAGAGGCGCACCAAGGTGGCTGTGTGACTAAGCTAAGCGACACAAGTGTCCGACACAAACACCTGGCCCATCTAGGAGTGGCACTGCAGTGTCAATCAAGACAGGATGGCACTTCCAAAAAATTGTCCCCAAACAGCACATGATGCAAAGAAAAATTAAAGAAAAAAGAGGTGCAAGATGGAATTGTCCTTGGGCCCTCCCACCCACCCTTATGTTGTATAAACAGGACATGCACACTTTAACGAACCCATCATTTCAGCGACAGGGTCTGCCACACGACTGTGACTGAAATGACTGGTTGGTTTGTGCCCCCACCAAAAAAGAAGCAATCAATCTCTCCTTGCACAAACTGGCTCTACAGAGGCAAGATGTCCACCTCATCATCATCCTCCTCCGATTCCTCACCCCTTTCACTGTGTACATCCCCCTCCTCACAGATTATTAATTTGTCCCCACTGGAATCCACTATCTCAGGTCCCCGTGTACTTTCTGGAGGCAATTGCTGCTAGTGAATGTCTCCACGGAGCAATTGATTATAATTCATTTTGATGAACATCATCTTCTCCACATTTTCTGGAAGTAACCTCGTACGCCGATTGCTGACAAGGTGAGCGGCTGCACTAAACACTCTTTCGGAGTACACACTGGAGGGAGGGCAACTTAGGTAGAATAAAGCCAGTTTGTGCAAGGGCCTCCAAATTGCCTCTTTTTCCTGCCAGTATACGTACGGACTGTTTGACGTGCCTACTTGGATGCGGTCACTCATATAATCCTCCACCATTCTTTCCATGGTGAGAGAATCATATGCAGTGACAGTAGACGACATGTCAGTAATCATTGGCAGGTCCTTCAGTCCGGACCAGATGTCAGCACTCGCTCCAGACTGCCCTGCATCACCGCCAGCGGGTGGGCTAGGAATTCTTAGCCTTTTCCTCGCACCCCCAGTTGCGGGAGAATGTGAAGGAGGAGATGTTGACGGGTCACGTTCCGCTTGACTTGACAATTTTCTCACCAGCAGGTATTTGAACCTCTGCAGACTTGTGTCTGCCGGAAAGAGAGATACAACATAGGTTTTAAATCTAGGATCGAGGACGGTGGCCAAAATGTAGTGCTCTGATTTCAACAGATTGACCACCCGTGAATCCTGGTTAAGCGAATTAAGGGCTCCATCCACAAGTCCCACATGCCTAGCGGAATCGCTCTGTTTTAGCTCCTCCTTCAATGTCTCCAGCTTCTTCTGCAAAAGCCTGATGAGGGGAATGACCTGACCCAGGCTGGCAGTGTCTGAACTGACTTCACGTGTGGCAAGTTCAAAGGGTTGCAGAACCTTGCACAACGTTGAAATCATTCTCCACTGCGCTTGAGTCAGGTGCATTCCCCCTCCTTTGCCTATATCGTGGGCAGATGTATAGGCTTTAATGGCCTTTTGCTGCTCCTCCATCCTCTGAAGCATATAGAGGGTTGAATTCCACCTCGTTACCACCTCTTGCTTCAGATGATGGCAGGGCAGGTTCAGGAATCTCCAGTCTTCTGTACGCGGTGCCTGAATGCCGAAAGTGGCCCGCAATTCTTCGGGCTACTGACAGCATCTCTTGCACGGCCCTGTCGTTTTTTAAATAATTCTGCACCACCAAATTCAATGTATGTGCAAAACATGGGACGTGCTGGAATTTGCCCAGATGTAATGCACGCACAATATTGCTGGCATTGTCCGATGTCACAAATCCCCAGGAGAGTCCAATTGGGGTAAGCCATTCTGCGATGATCTTCCTCAGTTGCCGTAAGAGGTTGTCAGCTGTGTGCCTATTCTGGAAAGCGGTGATACAAAGCGTAGCCTGCCTAGGAACGAGTTGGCGTTTGCGAGATGCTGCTACTGGTGCCGCCGCTGCGGTTCTTGCTGCGGGAGGCAATACATCTACCCAGTGGGCTGTCACAGTCATATAGTCCTGAGTCTGCCCTGCTCCACTTGTCCACATGTCCGTGGTTAAGTGGACATTGGGTACAACTGCATTTTTTAGGACACTGGTGAGTCTTTTTCTGAGGTCTGTGTACATTTTCGGTATCGCCTGCCTAGAGAAATGGAACCTAGATAGTATTTGGTACCGGGGACACAGTACCTCAATCAAGTCTATAGTTGCCTCTGAATTAACGATGGATACCGGAACCACGTTTCTCACCGACCAGGCTGCCAAGGCCTGAGTTATCTGCTTTGCAGCAGGATGACTACTGTGATATTTCATCTTCCTCGCAAAGGACTGTTGGACAGTCAATTGCTTACTGGAAGTAGTACAAGTGGTCTTCCGACTTCCCCTCTTGGATGACGATCGACTCCCAGTAGCAACAACAGCAGCGCCAGCAGCAGTAGGCGTTACACTCAAGGATGCATCGGAGGAATCCCAGGCAGGAGAGGACTCGTCAGACTTGACAGTGACATGGCCTGCAGGACTATTGGCTTTCCTGGGTTAGGAGGAAATTGACACTGAGGGAGTTGGTGGTGTGGTTTGCAGGAGCTTGGTTACAAGAGGAAGGGATTTAGTGGTCAGTGGACTGCTTCCGCTGTCACCCAAAGTTTTTGAACTTGTCACTGACTTATGATGAATGCGCTGCAGGTGACGTATAAGGGAGGATGTTCCGAGGTGGTTAACGTCCTTACCCCTACTTATTACAGCTTGACAAAAGCAACACACGGCTTGACACCTGTTGTCCGCATTTGTGTTGAAATAATTCCACACCGAAGAGGTGATTTTTTTTGTATTTTGACCAGGCATGTCAATGGCCATATTCCTCCCACGGACAACTGGTGTCTCCCCGGGTGCCTGACTTAAACAAACCACCTCACCATCAGAATCCTCCTTGTCAATTTCCTCCCCAGCGCCAGCAACACCCATATCCTCATCCTGGTGTACTTCAACAGTGACATCTTCAATTTGACTATCAGGAACTGGACTGCGGGTGCTCCTTCCAGCACTTGCAGGGGGCGTGCAAATGGTGGAAGGCGCAAGCTCTTCCCGTCCAGTGTTGGGAAGGTCAGGCATCGCAACCGACACAATTGGACTCTCCTTGGGGATTTGTGATTTTGAAGAACGCACAGTTCTTTGCTGTGCTTTTGCCAGCTTAAGTCTTTTCTTTTTTCTAGCGAGAGGATGAGTGCTTCCATCCTCATGTGAAGCTGAACCACTAGCCATGAACATAGGCCAGGGCCTGCCGTTCCTTGCCACTCCGTGTCGTAAATGGCATATTGGCAAGTTTACGCTTCTCCTCAGACGCTTTTAATTTTGATTTTTGAGTCATTTTACTGAACTTTTGTGTTTTGGATTTTACATGCTCTCTACTGTGACATTGGGCACCGGCCTTGGCAGACGACGTTGATGGCATTTCATCGTCTCGGCCATGACTAGTGGCAGCAGCTTCAGCACGAGGTGGAAGTGGATCTTGATCTTTCCCTTTAACCTCCACATTTTTGTTCTCCATTTTTTAATGTGTGGAATTATATGCCAGTATCAATAGCAATGGCCTACTACTATATTTACTGCGCAAAACTAAAATGCACCACAGGTATAGAATGTAGATGGATAGTATACTTAATGGATGACGACTGACGACACAGAGGTAGGTACAGCAGTGGCCTACCGTACTGCTATATATAGTATACTGGTGGACACTGTCAGCAAACTGCAAAACTAAAATGCACCACAGGTATAGAATGTAGATGGATAGTATACTTAATGGATGACGAGTGACGACACAGAGGTAGGTACAGCAGTGGCCTACCGTACTGCTATATATAGTATACTGGTGGACACTGTCAGCAAACTGCAAAACTAAAATGCACCACAGGTATAGAATGTAGATGGATAGTATACTTAATGGATGACGACACAGAGGTAAGTACAGCAGTGGCCTACCGTACTGCTATATATAGTATACTGGTGGACACTGTCAGCAAACTGCAAAACTAAAATGCACCACAGGTATAGAATGTAGATGGATAGTATACTTAATGGATGACGACACAGAGGTAGGTACAGCAGTGGCCTACCGTACTGCTATATATAGTATACTGGTGGACACTGTGTCAGCAAACTGCAAAACTAAAATGCACCACAGGTATAGAATGTAGATGGATAGTATACTTAATGGATGACGAGTGACGACACAGAGGTAGGTACAGCAGTGGCCTACCGTACTGCTATATATAGTATACTGGTGGACACTGTGTCAGCAAACTGCAAAACTAAAATGCACCACAGGTATAGAATGTAGATGGATAGTATACTTAATGGATGACGAGTGACGACACAGAGGTAGGTACAGCATTGGCCTACCGTACTGCTATATATAGTATACTGGTGGACACTGTCAGCAAACTGCAAAACTAAAATGCACCACAGGTATAGAATGTAGATGGATAGTATACTTAATGGATGATGACACAGAGGTAGGTACAGCAGTGGCCTACCGTACTGCTATAAGTATATATAGTATACTGGTGGACACTGTCAGCAAACTGCAAAACTAAAATGCACCACAGGTATAGAATGTAGATGGATAGTATACTTAATGGATGACGAGTGACGACACAGAGGTAGGTACAGCAGTGGCCTACCGTACTGCTATATATAGTATACTGGTGGACACTGTGTCAGCAAACTGCAAAACTAAAATGCACCACAGGTATAGAATGTAGATGGATAGTATACTTAATGGATGATGACACAGAGGTAGGTACAGCAGTGGCCTACCGTACTGCTATAAGTATATATAGTATACTGGTGGTCACTGTCAGCAAACTGCAAAACTAAAATGCACCATAGGTATAGAATGTAGATGGATAGTATACTTAATGGATGACGAGTGACGACACAGAGGTAGGTACAGCAGTGGCCTACCGTACTGCTATATATAGTATACTGGTGGACACTGTGTCAGCAAACAGCAAAACTAAAATGCACCACAGGTATAGAATGTAGATGGATAGTATACTTAATGGATGACGAGTGACGACACAGAGGCAGGTACAGCAGTGGCCTACCGTACTGCTATATATAGTATACTGGTGGACACTGTCAGCAAACTGCAAAACTAAAATGCACCACAGGTATAGAATGTAGATGGATAGTATACTTAATGGATGACGACACAGAGGTAGGTACAGCAGTGGCCTACCGTACTGCTATAAGTATATATAGTATACTGGTGGACACTGTCAGCAAACTGCAAAACTAAAATGCACCACAGGTATAGAATGTAGATGGATAGTATACTTAATGGATGACGAGTGACGATACAGAGGTAGGTACAGCAGTGGCCTACCGTACTGCTATATATAGTATACTGGTGGACACTGTGTCAGCAAACTGCAAAACTAAAATGCACCACAGGTATAGAATGTAGATGGATAGTACACTTAATGGATGACGAGTGACGACACAGAGGTAGGTACAGCAGTGGCCTACCGTACTGCTATAAGTATTTATAGTATACTGGTGGACACTGTCAGCAAACTGCAAAACTAAAATGCACCACAGGTATAGAATGTAGATGGATAGTATACTTAACGGATGACGAGTGACGACACAGAGGTAGGTACAGCAGTGGCCTACCGTACTGCTATATATAGTATACTGGTGGACACTGTGTCAGCAAACTGCAAAACTAAAATGCACCACAGGTATAGAATGTAGATGGATAGTATACTTAATGGATGACGACACAGAGGTAGGTACAGCAGTGCACTCTGCACTGTACTCCTCCTATATAATATTAATTATACTGGTGGTCCCCAGTCCCCACAATAAAGCAGCACACTGAGCACAGAAATTGAGTTTTTTTCAGGCAGACAACGTATACTGGTGGTCACTGTCAGAAAAACTCTGCACTGTACTCCTGCTATAGCTGCTCCCCAGTCCCCACAATTAAGCAGTGCGAGCACTCAGCACAGATATATTATGCAGCACACTGAGCACAGATATGGTATGGAGCGTTTTTTTCAGGCAGAGAACGGATAAAAACTGGTGGTCACTTATCAGCAAAACTCTGCACTGTACTCCTCCTAACAGCTGCTCCCCAGTCCTCCCCACAATTAAGCAATAAAGCAATCAACTTCTACAATAAACGGAGAGGACGCCAGCCACGTCCTCTCCCTATCATCTCCAATGCACGAGTGAAAATGGCGGCGACGCGTGGCTGCTTATATAGAATCCGAGTCTCGCGAGAATCCGACAGCGGGATGATGACGTTCGGGCGCGCTCGGGTTAGCCGCGCAAGGCGGGAAGGTTCTAACCTGCCTCGGACCCGTGTAAAAAAGGTGAAGTTCGGGGGGGTTCGGTTTCCGAGAAACCGAACCCGCTCATCACTAGTTCAAAGCAGATTTCAGTCTCATCTCTGCTCGCTGTGATCCTCATTCATGTGTGCAAAAATGTAATACAGCCACAAAAAAAGATATCTGCTGCCAGGAGAAAAGAAAAAACACATGAAAGGTTTATTCAAAACCCGCTGAAATACAACTGTTTCTTTGACTGGACATCTCTATTACATTTAGATTATATCCTTCAAGAATTTTGTCTCAGCCAAAAGCAGAATTCTAAGCCTGCCAAACCCCCAAATAGGAGAAAGACAGTGTGGGTCTCTGAGACAATAATATACTCCATTTTACATGAATTTCTTTCTTAACTGACAGAAGCGTCATGAAAATATTATCCGTGTACAGGGCACTGCACGCAGTGACAGACAGAACACTTCTGAAATGAATCTGTGTCTGATAACATAAGAGTATCAGTCATTATCAGCGCACGGAACTTCCTATTTCACACCCACTTTGGCCTAAGAACCCGCACTGGTCACCTGGCTGCTCTCCAAGCATGTACTTCTGGTAAGGCTGATTGATTTATTTTGGCATCTATAAACCCTCAGTGAATGAAATGGAGATCAGGGATTTCATTTCACCGTTAATATTCAGATTAACCCATGGCTTCTGCACCAGATACATCTTATCCTGAATGAATTATTAATACTGATAGCGTTGTCAAATATACTCCCTGAATTTTTGAGACTTGCATATCTTTAACCTCAAATATGTAGGTAAATCCACCAGGTTTTGTGGAGGGTAAATGGTAGTCATTAATCAGAAATGCCCAACAATGCACACCACACACCATTTAATTGAATTTAAATAAAATGGCTCTGCTAAATGAAATGTAATTTTTGCAATGCTCTGCAATGCTGAGTGTATCGTTATGCCTACTATATATTTAGCAAATAACATTCCCCCACCCCCAGCTATCAAACCTCTACTTCTCTGCAAGCACTGCCATATAAATCCACAGACATGTGCACTTTGCTAGGCACACCGGTGTAAATTGAGATGCACAAACACAATACCACCAAAGGGCATTTACGACAGTGAACCTAAGTGTAAACATTTCCAACACTACCTGCAAAAATATTGGGATAATTCAGAAATGCACCTGATTTGCCAAGAAGATGTTCAGTAATGTAGCATCTGTTTCCAGTGATTTCCCACAATCTCTGGAAAGTTGAAAGTTATGGCCATAACAGAGCAGCACTGAATGAGTTTGGAGAGGAGGAGTGATAAGTGGCTGCCTAGTACTTATAAAGTGCAAGGTAGGTGCTCCTGCTGAGGTAGCTACACCGCCATCCTGATATAATAACTTTCCCTAACTCCTTCACACTTTGGACCTGATTCAGCTTCAGTTGCAGTTTTGCTATTTTAGCAAAACTGCAACTGCTTGTGATCGCATGCTGGGGGCCGCCCAGCACAGGGCAAGGCCGCTCAGCATGCAAATGCCCGGCAGCGATTTGATCGTGGTTGTGGATGCCCCCCTGCCTCCGCAACCTCTCTGCGAAGGCAGACACAGAGAAGCCATTTTTCGGTTCAGAGCGGCCGCGTGTGATGTCACCCGACAAAGTTTCCGATGGCACGTAGCTGCAATGGCAATTTGATGACCCTGCAATGCCGAGGGTCTGGCCCGCAAATGCAATCGCATCTCACTGTGGGGGTAATTCAGTGTTGATCGCAGCAGCAAATTTGTTAGCATTTGGGCAAAACCATATGCACTGCATGGGGGGGGGGGGGGGGGGGGGGGGGGCAGATATAACATGTACAGAGAGAGTTAGATTTGGGTGGGGTGTGTTCAATCTGAAATCTAAATTGCAGTCTAAAAATAAAGCAGCCAGTATTTACCCTGCACAGAAACAAAATAACCCACCCAAATCTAACTCTCTCTGCACATGTTATATCTGCCACACCTGCAGTGCACATGGTTTTGCCCAACTGCTAACAAGTTTGCTGCTGCGATCAACTCTGAATTACCCCCTGCGTGCGTATGTGCAGTACTGCTCCTGAGCGTGCGCACTGAGCATCAATAGTTCAGTATGCGATCGCATCATTGATGCGATTCATACTGAATAAGGGCCTTTGTCCCAAATCCAGGAGCTACAGAGTTGGAAGGTTTCAAATTAGGTATAGGAGGAATGTGTGTCAGTTACAGCAATGGGACTAGATGGCCCTGGCCTAGAGTTGCAGACAGCCATGAATGGCCAACATTCAAGGATAACTGCTCCTTTTCTCATCATTGTACCACATTTATGTTTTGTTGTTGCATTATAATCTGTTCATTGTTCCTTCCTGGAAAGTGTTGTACAGTACCGGTACTCAGAATGATTACACTGCCAAAAGAAGACTGGCTGAATTGGCTGAATACTAGAAAGCAGTTACTTAGTTCTGTTCTTTGACTAACTTTACTTAACGGTTTAAGATCATTGGAAAATGAATCGATTCATAATTCCTTGTCCAGACATACAATGACCTCAACTATTTAATTCCATTGTGCAACATGATGTTGCATCCTTATACTATATGTTGGCTAGAGATGAGCGGGTTCGGTTCCTCTGAATCCGAACCCGCCCGAACTTCAGGTTTTTTACACGGGTCCGAGCAGGCTCGGATCTTCCCGCCTTGCTCGGCTAACCCGAGCGCGCCCGAACGTCATCATCACGCTGTCGGATTCTCGCGAGGCTCGGATTCTATCGCGAGACTCGGATTCTATATAAGGAGCCGCGCGTCGCCGCCATTTTCACACGTGCATTGAGAGTCATAGGGAGAGGACGTGGCTGGCGTCCTCTCCGTTTAGAGAAGAGAGAGACACAGTATTTTGGGGAGCATTATTAGGAGGAGTACTACTATACTGTATAATACTATACTACTTGCTGAAGTGATATTTATACTAGATTAGATAATAGATAGTGTGACTGTAAGTGTATTATCTGACTTGTGGGGGAGACACTGACAGTGGGGAGCAGTTAGAGTCTGAGAGCAGGACTCAGGAGTACATATAACGTACAGTGCACACTTTTGCTGCCAGAGTCAGTGCCACACTGCCATTGTTGTGACCACACTGACCACCAGTATAATAATATATTTTGTGATTGTCTGCTTAGGCCTCGGAGTACTAGTTGCAAGTTGCAACGTGACCTGAAGTGACCACCAGTTTAATAATCAATCACCACCAGTTTAATATATATATATATATATATATATATATATATATAATTGTATATAATATATATATATATATATATATATATATATATATAATATTGTATACCACCTACCCGTGGTTTTCTTTTTTTCATTCTTCTTTATACATACTACTATAGTAGCTTACTGTAGCAGTCTGCGGTGCTGTGCTGACCTGACAGTGTCCAGCTGGTCCGTCATCAGTCATTACATAATAAATATATATAGTACCTGTCCGGCTGCAGTACTAGTGATATTATATTGATTTCATCTCATTATCAATAATTTATCATCCAGTCTAGACTCTATATTAGCAGCAAACACAGTACGTTAGTCCACGGCTGTAGCTACCTCTGTGTCGGCACTCGGCAGTCCATCCATAATTGTATACCACCTACCCGTGTTTTTTTCTTTTTCTTTCTTCTTTGTACATACTACTATAGAGTATAGTAGCTTACTGTAGCAGTCTGCGGTGCTGCTGAGCTGACAGTGTCCAGCAGGTCCGTCATCAGTCATCATTACCTAATAAATATATTATCTACCTGTCCGGCTGCAGTACTAGTGATATTATATATACATACATATATATATTGATTTCATCTCATTATCAATCATCCAGTCTATATTAGCAGCAGACACAGTACGTTAGTCCACGGCTGTAGCTACCTCTGTGTCGGCACTCGGCAGTCCATCCATAATTGTATACCACCTACCCGTGGTTTTTTTTTTCTTTCTTCTTTGTGCATACTACTATAGTATAGTAGCTTACTGTAGCAGTCTGCGGTGCTGCTGAGCTGACAGTGTCCAGCAGGTCCGTCATCAGTCATCATTACCTAATAAATATATTATCTACCTGTCCGGCTGCAGTACTAGTGATATTATATATACATACATATATATATATTGATTTCATCTCATTATCAATCATCCAGTCTATATTAGCAGCAGACACAGTACGTTAGTCCACGGCTGTAGCTACCTCTGTGTCGGCACTCGGCAGTCCATCCATAATTGTATACCACCTACCCGTGGTTTTTTTTTTCTTTCTTCTTTGTACATACTACTATAGTATAGTAGCTTACTGTAGCAGTCTGCGGTGCTGCTGAGCTGACAGTGTCCAGCAGGTCCGTCATCAGTCATCATTACCTAATAAATATATTATCTACCTGTCCGGCTGCAGTACTAGTGATATTATATATACATACATATATATATATTGATTTCATCTCATTATCATCCAGTCTATATTAGCAGCAGACACAGTACGGTAGTCCACGGCTGTAGCTACCTCTGTGTCGGCACTCGGCAGTCCATCCATAATTGTATACCACCTACCCGTGGTTTTTTTTTCTTTCTTCTTTGTACATACTACTATAGAGTATAGTAGCTTACTGTAGCAGTCTGCGGTGCTGCTGAGCTGACAGTGTCCAGCAGGTCCATCACCAGTCATCATTACCTAATAAATATATTATCTACCTGTCCGGCTGCAGTACTAGTGATATTATATATACATACATATATATATTGATTTCATATCATTATCATCCAGTCTATATTAGCAGCAGACACAGTACGGTAGTCCACGGCTGTAGCTACCTCTGTGTCGGCACTCGGCAGTCCATCCATAATTGTATACCACCTACCCGTGGTTTTTTTTTTTCTTTCTTCTTTGTACATACTACTATAGTATAGTAGCTTACTGTAGCAGTCTGCGGTGCTGCTGAGCTGACAGTGTCCAGCAGGTCCGTCATCAGTCATCATTACCTAATAAATATATTATCTACCTGTCCGGCTGCAGTACTAGTGATATTATATATACATACATATATATATTGATTTCATATCATTATCATCCAGTCTATATTAGCAGCAGACACAGTACGTTAGTCCACGGCTGTAGCTACCTCTGTGTCGGCACTCGGCAGTCCATCCATAAGTATACTAGTATCCATCCATCTCCATTGTTTACCTGAGGTGCCTTTTAGTTGTGCCTATTAAAATATGGAGAACAAAAATGTTGAGGTTCCAAAATTAGGGAAAGATCAAGATCCACTTCCACCTCGTGCTGAAGCTGCTGCCACTAGTCATGGCCGAGACGATGAAATGCCAGCAACGTCGTCTGCCAAGGCCGATGCCCAATGTCATAGTACAGAGCATGTCAAATCCAAAACACCAAATATCAGTAAAAAAAGGACTCCAAAACCTAAAATAAAATTGTCGGAGGAGAAGCGTAAACTTGCCAATATGCCACTTACCACACGGAGTGGCAAGGAACGGCTGAGGCCCTGGCCTATGTTCATGGCTAGTGGTTCAGCTTCACATGTGGATGGAAGCACTCAGCCTCTCGCTAGAAAAATGAAAAGACTCAAGCTGGCAAAAGCAGTAGCACCGCAAAGAACTGTGCGTTCTTCGAAATCCCAAATCCACAAGGAGAGTCCGACTCCAATTGTGTCGGTTGCGATGCCTGACCTTCCCAACACTGGACGTGAAGAGCATGCGCCTTCCACCATTTGCACACCCCCTGCAAGTGCTGGAAGGAGCACCCGCAGTCCAGTTCCTGATAGTCAGATTGAAGATGTCAGTGTTGAAGTACACCAGGATGAGGAGGATATGGGTGTTGCTGGCGCTGGGGAGGAAATTGACCAGGAGGATTCTGATGGTGAGGTGGTTTGTTTAAGTCAGGCACCCGGGGAGACACCTGTTGTCTGTGGGAGGAATATGGCCACTGACATGCCTGGTGAAAATACCAAAAAAATCAGCTCTTCGGTGTGGAAGTATTTCAACAGAAATGCGGACAACAGGTGTCAAGCCGTGTGTTGCCTTTGTCAAGCTGTAATAAGTAGGGGTAAGGACGTTAACCACCTCGGAACATCCTCCCTTATACGTCACCTGCAGCGCATTCATAATAAGTCAGTGACAAGTTCAAAAACTTTGGGTGACAGCGGAAGCAGTCCACTGACCAGTAAATCCCTTCCTCTTGTAACCAAGCTCACGCAAACCACCCCACCAACTCCCTCAGTGTCAATTTCCTCCTTCCCCAGGAATGCCAATAGTCCTGCAGGCCATGTCACTGGCAATTCTGACGATTCCTCTCCTGCCTGGGATTCCTCCGATGCATCCTTGCGTGTAACGCCTACTGCTGCTGGCGCTGCTGTTGTTGCTGCTGGGAGTCGATGGTCATCCCAGAGGGGAAGTCGTAAGACCACTTTTACTACTTCCACCAAGCAATTGACTGTCCAACAGTCCTTTGCGAGGAAGATGAAATATCACAGCAGTCATCCTACTGCAAAGCGGATAACTGAGGCCTTGGCATCCTGGGTGGTGAGAAACGTGGTTCCGGTATCCATCATTACTGCAGAGCCAACTAGAGACTTGTTGGAGGTACTGTGTCCCCGGTACCAAATACCATCTAGGTTCCATTTCTCTAGGCAGGCGATACCGAAAATGTACACAGACCTCAGAAAAAGAGAGTCACCAGTGTCCTAAAAAATGCAGCTGTACCCAATGTCCACTTAACCACGGACATGTGGACAAGTGGAGCAGGGCAGGGTCAGGACTATATGACTGTGACAGCCCACTGGGTAGATGTAAGGACTCCCGCCGCAAGAACAGCAGCGGCGGCACCAGTAGCAGCATCTCGCAAACGCCAACTCTTTCCTAGGCAGGCTACGCTTTGTATCACCGGTTTCCAGAATACGCACACAGCTGAAAACCTCTTACGGCAACTGAGGAAGATCATCGCGGAATGGCTTACCCCAATTGGACTCTCCTGTGGATTTGTGGCATCGGACAACGCCAGCAATATTGTGTGTGCATTAAATATGGGCAAATTCCAGCACATCCCATGTTTTGCACATACCTTGAATTTGGTGGTGCAGAATTATTTAAAAAACGACAGGGGCGTGCAAGAGATGCTGTCGGTGGCCAGAAGAATTGCGGGACACTTTCGGCGTACAGGCACCACGTACAGAAGACTGGAGCACCACCAAAAACTACTGAACCTGCCCTGCCATCATCTGAAGCAAGAAGTGGTAACGAGGTGGAATTCAACCCTCTATATGCTTCAGAGGTTGGAGGAGCAGCAAAAGGCCATTCAAGCCTATACAATTGAGCACGATATAGGAGGTGGAATGCACCTGTCTCAAGCGCAGTGGAGAATGATTTCAACGTTGTGCAAGGTTCTGATGCCCTTTGAACTTGCCACACGTGAAGTCAGTTCAGACACTGCCAGCCTGAGTCAGGTCATTCCCCTCATCAGGCTTTTGCAGAAGAAGCTGGAGACATTGAAGGAGGAGCTAACACGGAGCGATTCCGCTAGGCATGTGGGACTTGTGGATGGAGCCCTTAATTCGCTTAACAAGGATTCACGGGTGGTCAATCTGTTGAAATCAGAGCACTACATTTTGGCCACCGTGCTCGATCCTAGATTTAAAGCCTACCTTGGATCTCTCTTTCCGGCAGACACAAGTCTGCTGGGGTTGAAAGACCTGCTGGTGAGAAAATTGTCAAGTCAAGCGGAACGCGACCTGTCAACATCTCCTCCTTCACATTCTCCCGCAACTGGGGGTGCGAGGAAAAGGCTCAGAATTCCGAGCCCACCCGCTGGCGGTGATGCAGGGCAGTCTGGAGCGACTGCTGATGCTGACATCTGGTCCGGACTGAAGGACCTGACAACGATTACGGACATGTCGTCTACTGTCACTGCATATGATTCTCTCAACATTGAAAGAATGGTGGAGGATTATATGAGTGACCGCATCCAAGTAGGCACGTCACACAGTCCGTACTTATACTGGCAGGAAAAAGAGGCAATTTGGAGGCCCTTGCACAAACTGGCTTTATTCTACCTAAGTTGTCCTCCCACAAGTGTGTACTCCGAAAGAGTGTTTAGTGCCGCCGCTCACCTTGTCAGCAATCGGCGTACGAGGTTACATCCAGAAAATGTGGAGAAGATGATGTTCATTAAAATGAATTATAATCAATTCCTCCGTGGAGACATTGACCAGCAGCAATTGCCTCCACAAAGTACACAGGGAGCTGAGATGGTGGATTCCAGTGGGGACGAATTGATAATCTGTGAGGAGGGGGATGTACACGGTGATATATCGGAGGATGATGATGAGGTGGACATCTTGCCTCTGTAGAGCCAGTTTGTGCAAGGAGAGATTAATTGCTTCTTTTTTGGTGGGGGCACAAACCAACCCGTCATTTCAGTCACAGTCGTGTGGCAGACCCTGTCACTGAAATGATGGGTTGGTTAAAGTGTGCATGTCCTGTTTATACAACATAAGGGTGGGTGGGAGGGCCCAAGGACAATTCCATCTTGCACCTCTTTTTTCTTTAATTTTTCTTTGCGTCATGTGCTGTTTGTGGAATGTTTTTTGGAAGGGACATCCTGCGTGACACTGCAGTGCCACTCCTAGATGGGCCCGGTGTTTGTGTCGGCCACTAGGGTCGCTTATCTTACTCACACAGCTACCTCATTGCGCCTCTTTTTTTCTTTGCGTCATGTGCTGTTTGGGGAGGGTTTTTTGGAAGGGACATCCTGCGTGACACTGCAGTGCCACTCCTAGATGGGCCCGGTGTTTGTGTCGGCCACTAGGGTCGCTTATCTTACTCACACAGCTACCTCATTGCGCCTCTTTTTTTCTTTGCGTCATGTGCTGTTTGGGGAGGGTTTTTTGGAAGGGACATCCTGCGTGACACTGCAGTGCCACTCCTAGATGGGCCCGGTGTTTGTGTCGGCCACTAGGGTCGCTTATCTTACTCACACAGCTACCTCATTGCGCCTCTTTTTTTCTTTGTGTCATGTGCTGTTTGGGGAGGGTTTTTTGGAAGGGACATCCTGCGTGACACTGCAGTGCCACTTCTAGATGGGCCCGGTGTTTGTGTCGGCCACTAGGGTCGCTTATCTTACTCACACAGCTACCTCATTGCGCCTCTTTTTTTCTTTGCGTCATGTGCTGTTTGGGGAGGGTTTTTTGGAAGGGCCATCCTGCGTGACACTGCAGTGCCACTTCTAGATGGGCCCGGTGTTTGTGTCGGCCACTAGGGTCGCTTATCTTACTCACACAGCTACCTCATTGCGCCTCTTTTTTTCTTTGCGTCATGTGCTGTTTGGGGAGGGTTTTTTGGAAGGGCCATCCTGCGTGACACTGCAGTGCCACTCCTAGATGGGCCCGGTGTTTGTGTCGGCCACTAGGGTCGCTTATCTTACTCACACAGCTACCTCATTGCGCCTCTTTTTTTCTTTGCGTCATGTGCTGTTTGGGGAGGGTTTTTTGGAAGGGCCATCCTGCGTGACACTGCAGTGCCACTCCTAGATGGGCCCGGTGTTTGTGTCGGCCACTAGGGTCGCTTATCTTACTCACACAGCTACCTCATTGCGCCTCTTTTTTTCTTTGCGTCATGTGCTGTTTGGGGAGGGTTTTTTGGAAGGGCCATCCTGCGTGACACTGAAGTGCCACTCCTAGATGGGCCCGGTGTTTGTGTCGGCCACTAGGGTCGCTTATCTTACTCACACAGCTACCTCATTGCGCCTCTTTTTTTCTTTGCGTCATGTGCTGTTTGGGGAGGGTTTTTTGGAAGGGACATCCTGCGTGACACTGCAGTGCCACTCCTAGATGGGCCCGGTGTTTGTGTCGGCCACTAGGGTCGCTTAGCTTAGTCATCCAGCGACCTAGGTGCAAATTTTAGGACTAAAAATAATATTGTGAGGTGTGAGGTATTCAGAATAGACTGAAAATGAGTGTAAATTATGGTTTTTGAGGTTAATAATACTTTGGGATCAAAATGACCCCCAAATTCTATGATTTAATCTGTTTTTTAGTGTTTTTAAAAAAAAACACCCGAATCCAAAACACACCCGAATCCGACAAAAAAAATTCGGTGAGGTTTTGCCAAAACGCGGTCGAACCCAAAACACGGCCGCGGAACCGAACCCAAAACCAAAACACAAAACCCGAAAAATTTCCGGCGCTCATCTCTAATTTTGGCGTGGGTTTTTTTTAGGATGAAACTGAATACTATTGACCATTTTGGAATTTGTGTTCCAAGCATTTAAAGTGGACTCTTCTAACCATATACTGTACATAAAACATTGTAATTTAAATTCTTTTTCCACTATGCACAATTCAATCATCTTTCATTACCCACCCTCAAAAACAACATCCTAGACATATTGTTATGGTTTTCTATCAAAATATCTGATTATAACAATTAAAGGGTATATAATTATAGTTATTTAAAAATAGCCAGAGAGAGGCTGAAAGTTGTGATGGGAGTAGGGACTGCTTATTTTAACTCCACAGAATCCAGGTTGCTAAACAATCGCACAAAACAAGGTGTAAATCACTCTCCTGAAGTACTTTTCAGTTTGAAAGCCATCAGCATAAAGGTTGCCTGGGAATATAATCTATTCCAGCTCACTAACAATCATTTCTTTGTGCAGGGATCTTTTTATAATACGTCAATGGATCCAGTCTGACATTTATTCCTGTAAATAATATTTGCAAAGTTGGCACATTCTGACATCATAACATGGCAATTATATACTAAAGACACTTTAACAACCTTTTCCCATTATTCACGTTCACTTGAAGTTTTTCCTATGTGCTCCATTCATCCATCCCGTGCCCAAGGATTTAACCTCTATACTGCAGGTTGCATCATGAGGCACAGCAATAGAGAGAGCTCCAAGAAAGGTAGGTGTAACTGGAAGTGGTGTAAAGGGTTTCTGTCAATGTATCAGTACTTATCTGCATGTACTGTAGGTATGAGTCTCTGGGGACAATTCAGACCATAGAGGTGCACCTAGATCTAGAGAATTGGAAAGATCTGAAGAGAGGTACAAAAGTGTGAATGTCAATTCATTGTTCAATCGAATTTGCTTGAGTCCACCCTTTTCAATAAATGTAAGTTTTCAGTTCTTCCTCTGAAATATTACGAACGATAATGCCCGATTTCATCCGATTTCGGACAATATATTGGATGAAATCGGGCATTTCAGATGTGTTTTACATCCAATCCCATCCAATGCGTGTTCCCGTGAGCATCGGATCAGATCTCCTAGATTGACTGTGCTGCACTTGTGATATGTCGGACCCTGCAGGCATGGCTGGGATCGCACAAGATACATCGTAAGCAAAAGGACATCATACAATGTATCTTATGCGATCCTGCCCCACGGGAGGCTGCCGGGATGATCGCCTGCGACATGAGGGTCCGACATGTCGCATTAGTGTATGGGGCCCTTTAGACTCATGATTTTGTTATAGCTAAAGTAACTCATTAGTGATTTCTAATATTCTTGAAATTCACAGTAGGGTCAAATATTAGATCAAATTCCCGGAAACCCCCCTTCCCCACAGCCTGCCCAGCAACCACTACATGCAGGATGAAGGGCAGAATGGAGCTGCTGCACATGCCCAGAGGCAGCAGATTTTCCTACCAAGTCAGCTGAGTGTCTTTGGATCTGAGTGCTCAATCTTTACACCAAAGAGAGAATCTGCTAAATGGCTTACCACGATCACTGGGCCTGCATATGTCTGAAATAATGCATTAAATAAGCTGCACTTTGTTTAGGGCAGACTATAGCTTGTTACATGCTAACTATGCATCCTTCATGGGTTGGCAACAATTGTTCTAAAATCAAACATTTCGAAACCCCCCTCCATAAATCCTGCATTTGTCCCTGACATACTGTAGATGGCCTCAGGTCTTCTACGCCAGAAAAAAATAGGCTTACAGTGGTAAGAGGTATTACCAAAGTTGGATGGAGAGGACACTATATGATTGGACTAGCAGTCAGTAATGTGATAAATGAGCTGAATCAGAGCTTACGACTGGCAGACATTATCAGATAATAGAGCTAGGTCAGGGCTGGCAGCAGTCAGAAACAAGCCAAGGTCTGATGCATGAAAGATCAACATAAGTCCAGGGTCACAAATGAGAGCCAGCAACAAAAGATCGGTGCAGGTCACAGCAAAGCAGGAAACTATTACCAGCACAGGAAAGGAATTTAAACCTTCAGAAACCAAAGGGGTTGTAAATTGTAACCCATCATCTTATACTTGTGTACTCACAGTACCTGATGAATGCCGAGCAGCCAAGAACTAAAGATCTATCATGAGCCAGTTTGTCAGAGTGGACCTTCCAGAAGTAGGCTGACTCCATGGTAGAGCCACTTCCCGTTGTTGTGGTCAGTTGTAGGATAAGACGAATTGTACTTGAGACCACCAATGTCTGTGTGCAATTCAAATACTTTGCTTTTCTTGGAACCTGCGCAGTGGTGTCTGCTTGATGATAGGTATGGACGTATCGCTGAGATGAGTAGTCATGCAGAACATTCAGTTCCGCAGCAGCATGATAAATAGACCAACAAGCAAAAGAAAGAAAACGAAGGGCACTACTTTTCTTAATATGCTATCTGCAGCTTTCTAGCGGGGTACTGAACCCTTTAATGTTAAAAATAACCAGAAAAAAATGGAATTGCTGACCCTGTGTCAGAGTGGCAATAGAGCACCCATAGCGGCTGAACATTTTGACCAAAAGGTCCCAAAAGAATTACATAGCTGACACTGTACCTTATCTTTCCTGCAGTTTTCCTAACCCACCTCTTATAGTCAGACTCATTCTCCTAACACCTCTGCCTCTGGACCAAGCTTGCCCTCAAACTCATACTTTAACTACATGGAATACCCAGCACTCAGGTTTACGCCTCATTCCTGTGCATTAGATTGACATTTTACTTGGTAATTTATCACTGTACGGTGCTGCTGCTTATCATGGTGCCAAAAAATAAATAAAATAAAAATATTATTGTATGTTTGAGTATATGTATTATTTAAACAAGTTGATTATTAGCTATGTTGTAAATAGCTGGTGGTACTAAATAAATAAATAAATAAATTGGCTGAGATACTTGCCCATACAGCAGTACTCCCTCATGGGATATTGGGACACATATAAAGCATGCTTATTTATTATTAGCATTTTACTATATATATTACCAATTACTACTAAGATGTACACTCTGGAAATGAAAAGATCAAAAGAGGACTTTGGACATGCTTCTAAAGGTCCATACACACTAGACGACATCGCTCTATGGGCGGTTTTCAAATGATATATCATGCCCAGTCTCCTTTCTAAAGTGATCCCCCTTATCGCGCTTATCACGCCCATAGGAATCAGGTTTAGCTGCGTAACGGGTTGGGTGCCCTCACTACCACGGTGGTCGCAAGCTGAAATGATTGTACCACACCCAACAGCGGAAACAGAATGGGTGTGGAAGGAGGTGAAAAGAATTGAATACCGCCCTATGAGCGATGTCGTCTAGGGTTTCTCCTCCCGGGCGGTTGGCGGCCGCCCGTACACAATGATCGATATGACCACTCATATCGCTCAGTGACATCACGCAGCCGCCGGCCGTGCATTCAGCTCCTGGACGACAGTCCAGATCGAGCATGCATGCACTGCTGACAGCAACGATCATTACCAACCAACGGGGCCGCGCATTGATCGCTGCTTTTGGCATACACACTTGCCGAGAAAATGAGCGACGTCGCTCATGAAGCGGGAAAATGAGCGACGCCGCTCATTTTCTCGGCAAGTCAAGTGTGTATGCACCTTAACACCCAGCATTGTTTTGTTGTATCATTTGTAATTGTAAAGCGCAACGGAATATGCTGCGCTATAAAAGAGAAACTGTTAATAAATAAAATAATAAATAAATAATTTTATATCCTGTTATCTTACTGTACAACTCACCTGTCAAATACAAGTTACAGTCATGCTGCAACAGGGGATTTATAGTAGCGACACACTTTACACATGTATGACCTCCAGCACATATACTCATCCCTGTAACCTGATACTCACTGTAACTCTAACAATCCTCAAAATGTTATTGCAGGAGGAAGGTCAGAGCAGGTGAGTCCCGATGAGGCGAGATGCGAGAATCTCTTTGTAATAACATGTTAATATTTAAAATATTCTAAAAACCTCCACATTCTTTATGATGCGTGTGAGCTCTCAGGCTTACTTTACAGAAAACACTTGGTGGAACTACCAGTGAGCTCTGTTTTTGTGTCCCTTTATCCTTTGTGAAAAAAAAATAAGATTTTAAACCTACCGGTAAATCTTTTTCTCCTAGTCCGTAGAGGATGCTGGGGACTCCGTAAGGACCATGGGGTATAGACGGGCTCCGCAGGAGACATGGGCACTCTGAAGACTTTAGAATGGGTGTACACTGGCTCCTCCCTCTATGCCCCTGCTCCAGACCTCAGTTAGAGAAACTGTGCCCAGAGGAGACGGACAGTACGAGGAAAGGATTTTTGTTAATCTAAGGGCAAGATTCATACCAGCCCACACCATCCACACCGTATAACCTGGAATATAAGCATCCTCTACGGACTAGGAGAAAAAGATTTACCGGTAGGTTTAAAATCTTATTTTCTCTTACGTCCTATAGGATGTTGGGGACTCCGTAAGGACCATGGGGATTATAAAGCTCCAAACCGGGCGGGAGAGTGCGGATGACTCTGCAGCACCGATTGAGCAAACATGAGGTCCTCATCAGCCAGGGTATCAAACTTGTAGAATTTTGCAAAGGTGTTTGAACCCGACCAAGTAGCTGCTCGGCAAAGCTGTAACGCCGAGACGCCTCGGGCAGGCGCCCAAGAAAAGCCCACCTTCCTAGTGGAATGGGCCTTTACCGAATTTGGTAACGGCAATCCAGCCATAGGATGAGCCTGCTGAATCGTGTTACAGATCCAGCGAGCAATAGTCTGCTTAGAAACAGGAGCGCCAACCTTGTTGGCCGCATACAGGACAAACAGTGCCTCTGTTTTCCTAATCCGAGCCGTCCTGGCTACGTAAATTTTTAAGGCCCTGACTACATCCAGGGACTTGGAATCCTCCAAGTCTCCCGTAGCCACCGGCACCACAATAGGTTGGTTCATATGAAACGATGAAACCACCTTAGGCAAAAATTGAGGACGCGTCCTCAACTCTGCTCTATCCACATGGAAAATCAGATAGGGGCTTTTGTGAGACAAAGCCGCCAATTCGGACACCCGCCTTGCAGATGCCAAGACCAACAACATGACCACCTTCCAAGTGAAAAATTTTAAGTCAACT
The DNA here is from genome assembly GCF_028390025.1 of Pseudophryne corroboree. Lineage (NCBI taxonomy): Eukaryota > Metazoa > Chordata > Amphibia > Anura > Myobatrachidae > Pseudophryne > Pseudophryne corroboree. The sequence goes on from NC_086444.1 coordinate 206,627,247, forward strand.
GTTTGAAGAGGCTCAAACCAGTGAGATTTTAGGAACTGTAACACCACGTTAAGGTCCCAAGGTGCCACTGGGGGCACAAAAGGAGGCTGGATGTGCAGCACTCCCTTTACAAAAGTCTGGACTTCTGGGAGAGAAGCCAATTCCTTCTGAAAGAATATAGATAGGGCCGAAATCTATACCTTAATGGAGCCTAACTTCAGGCCCATGTCCACTCCTGTCTGTAGAAAGTGGAGAAAACGGCCCAAGTGGAAATCTTCCGTAGGAGCATTCTTGGCTTCACACCAAGATACATACTTCCTCCAGATACGGTGATAATGTTTCGCCGTCACCTCCTTCCTAGCCTTTATCAGAGTAGGGATGACTTTCTCCGGAATACCTTTCCCAGCTAGGATTCGGTGTTCAACCGCCATGACGTCAAACGTAACCACGGTAAGTCTTGGAATATGCAGGGCGCCTGCTGCAACAGGTCCTCCCTGAGAGGAAGAGGCCATGGATCTTCTGTGAGCATCTCCTGAAGATCTGAATACCAGGCCCTTCGAGGCCAATCTGGAACAATGAGTATTGTCCGAACTCTTTTTCGTCTTATGATTCTCAATATGTTTGAGATGAGAGGAAGAGGAGGGAACACATAGACCGATTGAAACACCCACGGTGTCACCAGGGCGTCTACCGCTACTGCCTGAGGGTCCCTTGACCTGGCACAATACCTCCGAATCTTCTTGTTGAGGCGTGACTCTATTTGAGGAAGTCCCCAAAGACTTGTTATCTCTGCAAAAACTTCTTGGTGAAGTCCCCACTCTCCTGGATGGCGATCGTGTCTGCTGAGGAAGTCTGCTTCCCAGTTGTCCACTCCCGGAATTAGGACTGCTGACAGAGCGCTTACGTGATTTTCCGCCCAGCGAAGAATCCTGGTGGCTTCCGCCATTGCCACTCTGCTCCTTGTCCCGCCTTGGCGGTTTACATGAGCCACGGCTGTGACGTTGTCTGATTGAATCAGAACCGGCAGGTCGCAAAGAAGATTCTCCGCTTGTCATAGGCCGTTGTATATGGCCCTTAATTCTAGAATGTTGATGTGTAGACAAGCCTCCTGGCTTGACCATAGTCCCTGAAAATTTCTTCCTTGTGTGACTGCTCCCCATCCTCGGAGGCTCGCGTCCGTGGTCACCAGAACCCAGTCCTGAATGCCGAACTTGCGACCCTCTAGAAGGTGAGCACTCTTCAGCCACCACAGGAGAGACACCCTGGCCCTGGGGGACAGGCTTATTTTCTGATGAATTTGAAGATGGGACCCAGACCACTTGTCCAGAAGGTCCCACTGAAATGTCCTCGCATGAAACCTGCCGAAGGGGATCGCCTCGTAGGTCGCCACCATTTTTCCCATTACTCGAGTGCATTGATGAACTGACACTCTGTTCGGTTTTAACAGGTCTCTGACCATGTTCTGGAGTTCCTGGGCTTTTTCCATCGGGAGAAAAACCCTCTTTTGTTCCGTGTCCAGAATCATGCCTAAGAACGATAGCCGAGTCGTTGGAACCAACTGTGACTTTGGTAGATTTAGAATCCAGCCATGCTGCTGGAGCACTCTCAGGGAGAGCGACGTGCTTTTCAGCAACTGATCTCTCGATCTAGCTTTTATCAGGAGATCGTCCAAGTACGGGATAATTGTGACTCCCTGCCTACGCAGGAGCACCATCATTTCCACCATTACCTTGGTGAAAATACTCGGGGCCGTGGAAAGCCCAAACGGCAACGTCTGAAACTGGTAATGACAGTCCTGTACAGCGAATCTCAGGTACGCCTGATGAGGGGGATATATGGGGACATGAAGGTATGCATCCATTATGTCCAGTGACACCATAAAATCCCCCCCTTCCAGGCTGGAGATAACTGCCCGTAGCAATTCCATCTTGAATTTGAACTTTTGCAAGTACAGGTTTAGGGATTTTAGATTTAGAATGGGTCTGACCGAGCCATCCGGTTTCGGAACCACAAACAGGGTTGAATAGTACCCCTTCCCCTGTTGAACTAGGGGAACCTTGACAATCACTTGCTGTTGACACAGCTTTTGAATTGCAGCTAAAACTATCTCCCTTTCTGGGGGAGAAGCTGGTAAAGCCGATTTGAAAAATCGTTGCGGACCAGCTTGTAGCCCTGGTATACAATTACAATCGCCCAAGGATCCACGTCTGACTGAACCCAGATGTGGCTGAAGAGTCGAAGACGTGCCCTCACCGGCGCGGACTCCCTCAGTGGAGCCCCAGCGTCATGCGGTGGATTTAGTAGAAGCCGGGGAGGACTTCTGCTCCTGGGAACTAGCCGTGTCAGGCATTCTTTTCCCTTTACCCTTACCTCTGGCGAGAAAAGAAGAGCCCCGACCTCTTCTGGATTTATGCGTCCGAAAGGACTGCATCTGATATTGTGTTGTTTTCTTTTGCTGTGGGGGAACATAAGGCAAAAAATAAGAATTTACTTACCGATAATTCTATTTCTCGGAGTCCGTAGTGGATGCTGGGGTTCCTGAAAGGACCATGGGGAATAGCGGCTCCGCAGGAGACAGGGCACAAAAAGTAAAGCTTTTCCAGATCAGGTGGTGTGCACTGGCTCCTCCCCCTATGACCCTCCTCCAGACTCCAGTTAGGTACTGTGCCCGGACGAGCGTACACAATAAGGGAGGATTTTGAATCCCGGGTAAGACTCATACCAGCCACACCAATCACACCGTACAACTTGTGATCTAAACCCAGTTAACAGTATGATAACAGAGGAGCCTCTGAAAGATGGCTCCCTAAACAATAACCCGAATTAGTTAACAATAACTATGTACAAGTATTGCAGATAATCCGCACTTGGGATGGGCGCCCAGCATCCACTACGGACTCCGAGAAATAGAATTATCGGTAAGTAAATTCTTATTTTCTCTATCGTCCTAGTGGATGCTGGGGTTCCTGAAAGGACCATGGGGATTATACCAAAGCTCCCAAACGGGCGGGAGAGTGCGGATGACTCTGCAGCACCGAATGAGAGAACTCCAGGTCCTCCTTTGCCAGGGTATCAAATTTGTAGAATTTTACAAACGTGTTCTCCCCTGACCACGTAGCTGCTCGGCAGAGTTGTAATGCCGAGACCCCTCGGGCAGCCGCCCAAGATGAGCCCACCTTCCTTGTGGAATGGGCCTTAACAGATTTAGGCTGTGGCAGGCCTGCCACAGAATGTGCAAGTTGAATTGTGTTACAAATCCAACGAGCAATCGACTGCTTAGAAGCAGGCGCACCCAACTTGTTGGGTGCATACAGTATAAACAGCGAGTCAGATTTTCTGACTCCAGCCGTCCTTGAAATGTATATTTTTAAAGCTCTGACAACGTCCAACAACTTGGAGTCCTCCAAGTCGCTTGTAGCCGCAGGCACTACAATAGGCTGGTTCAGGTGAAACGCTGATACCACCTTAGGGAGAAAATGCGGACGCGTCCGCAGCTCTGCCCTATCCGAATGGAAAATTAAATAAGGGCTTTTATAAGATAAAGCCGCCAGTTCAGATACTCTCCTGGCGGACGCCAGGGCCAGTAACATAGTCACTTTCCATGTGAGATATTTCAAATCCACATTTTTTAGTGGTTCAAACCAATGGGATTTGAGGAAATCTAAAACTACATTTAGATCCCACGGTGCCACCGGAGGCACCACAGGAGGCTGTATATGCAGTACTCCTTTGACAAAAGTCTGGACCTCAGGAACTGAGGCCAATTCTTTTTGGAAGAATATTGACAGGGCCGAAATTTGAACCTTAATAGATCCCAATTTGAGACCCATAGACAATCCTGATTGCAGGAAATGTAGGAAACGACCCAGTTGAAATTCCTCCGTCGGAGCACTCCGATCCTCGCACCATGCAACATATTTCCGCCAAATGCGGTGATAATGCTTCGCGGTGACTTCCTTTCTTGCCTTAATCAAGGTAGGAATGACTTCTTCTGGAATGCCTTTTCCTTTTAGGATCTGGCGTTCAACCGCCATGCCGTCAAACGCAGCCGCGGTAAGTCTTGGAATAGACACGGTCCCTGCTGAAGCAGGTCCTGTCTTAGAGGTAGAGGCCACGGATCGTCCGTGACCATCTCTTGAAGTTCCGGGTACCAAGACCTTCTTGGCCAATCCGGAGCCACTAGTATCGTTCTTACTCCGCTTTGCCGTATGATTCTCAATACCTTTGGTATGAGAGGCAGAGGAGGAAACACATACACCGACTGGTACACCCAAGGTGTTACCAGCGCGTCCACAGCTATTGCCTGCGGATCTCTTGACCTGGCGCAATACCTGGTCAGTTTTTTGTTGAGGCGAGACGCCATCATGTCCACCATTGGTCTTTCCCAACGGTTTATTAGCATGTGGAAAACTTCTGGATGAAGTCCCCACTCTCCCGGGTGAAGATCGTGTCTGCTGAGGAAGTCTGCTTCCCAGTTGTCCACTCCCGGGATGAACACTGCTGACAGTGCTATCACGTGATTCTCCGCCCAGCGAAAGATCCTGGCAGCTTCTGCCATTGCACTCCTGCTTCTTGTGCCGCCCTGTCTGTTTACATGGGCGACTGCCGTGATGTTGTCCGACTGGATCAACACCGGTCTTCCTTGAAGCAGAGGTTCCGCCTGGCTTAGAGCATTGTAGATTGCTCTTAGTTCCAGAATGTTTATGTGAAGAGACTTTTCCAGGCTCGACCACACTCCCTGGAAGTTTCTTCCTTGTGTGACTGCTCCCCAGCCTCTCAGGCTGGCGTCCGTGGTCACCAGGATCCAATCCTGTATGCCGAATCTGCGGCCCTCCAATAGATGAGCCCTCTGCAACCACCACAGAAGAGATACCCTTGTCCTTGGAGACAGGGTTATCCGCAGGTGCATCTGAAGATGCGTGCATTGATGTACAGACACCTTTCCTGGTTTTAGGAGATTCCTGACCAGGTCGGATAACTCCTTGGCTTTTTCCTCGGGAAGAAAAACCTTTTTCTGAACCGTGTCCAGAATCATCCCTAGGAACAGCAGACGAGTTTTCGGCATTAATTGGGATTTTGGAATATTCAGAATCCATCCGTGCTGCTTTAGCACCTCTTGAGATATTGCTAATCCCATCTCTAGCTGTTCTCTGGACCTTGCCCTTATTAGGAGATCGTCCAAGTATGGGATAATTAATACGCCTTTTCTTCGAAGAAGAATCATCATCTCGGCCATTACCTTTGTAAAGACCCGAGGTGCCGTGGACAAACCAAACGGCAGCGTCTGAAACTGATAGTGACAGTTTTGTACAACGAACCTGAGGTACCCCTGGTGTGAGGGGTAAATTGGAACGTGGAGATACGCATCCTTGATGTCCAAGGATACCATAAAGTCCCCTTCTTCCAGGTTCGCTATCACTGCTCTGAGTGACTCCATCTTGAACTTGAACTTCTTTATGTACAGGTTCAAGGACTTCAGATTTAGAATAGGCCTTACCGAGCCATCCGGCTTCGGTACCACAAATAGAGTGGAATAATACCCCTTCCCTTGTTGTAGAAGAGGTACCTTGACTATCACCTGCTGAGAGTACAGCTTGTGAATGGCTTCCAAAACCGCCTCCCTTTCGGAAGGGGACGTTGGTAAAGCAGACTTCAGGAAACGGCGAGGTGGATCTGTCTCTAATTCCAACCTGTACCCCTGAGATATTATCTGCAGGATCCAGGGATCTACCTGCGAGTGAGCCCACTGCGCGCTGTAATTTTTGAGACGACCTCCCACCGTCCCCGAGTCCGCTTGAGAAGCCCCAGCGTCATGCTGAGGCTTTTGTAGAAGCCGGGGAGGGCTTCTGTTCCTGGGAAGGAGCTGCCTGTTGCTGTTTCTTCCCTCGACCTCTGCCTCGTGGCAGATATGAATAGCCCTTTGCTCTCTTATTTTTAAAGGAACGAAAGGGCTGCGGTTGAAAAGTCGGTGCCTTTTTCTGTTGGGGAGTGACTTGAGGTAGAAAGGTGGATTTCCCGGCTGTAGCCGTGGCCACCAAATCTGATAGACCGACTCCAAATAACTCCTCCCCTTTATACGGCAAAACTTCCATATGCCGTTTTGAATCCGCATCGCCTGTCCACTGTCGCGTCCATAAAGCTCTTCTGGCCGAAATGGACATAGCACTTACCCGTGATGCCAGTGTGCAGATATCCCTCTGTGCATCACGCATATAAAGAAATGCATCCTTTATTTGTTCTAACGACAGTAAAATATTGTCCCTGTCCAGGGTATCAATATTTTCAATCAGGGACTCTGACCAAACTACCCCAGCACTGCACATCCAGGCAGTCGCTATAGCTGGTCGTAGTATAACACCTGCATGTGTGTATATACTTTTTTGGATATTTTCCATCCTCCTATCTGATGGATCTTTAAGTGCGGCCGTCTCAGGAGAAGGTAACGCCACTTGTTTTGATAAGCGTGTTAGCGCCTTGTCCACCCTAGGAGGTGTTTCCCAGCGCTCCCTAACCTCTGGCGGGAAAGGGTATAATGCCAATAATTTCTTTGAAATTATCAGCTTTTTATCAGGGGCAACCCACGCTTCATCACACACGTCATTTAATTCTTCTGATTCAGGAAAAACTATAGGTAGTTTTTTCACACCCCACATAATACCCTGTTTAGTGGTACCTGTAGTATCAGCTAAATGTAACGCCTCCTTCATTGCCAAAATCATATAACGTGTGGCCCTACTGGAAAATACGGTTGATTCGTCACCGTCACCACTGGAATCAGTGCCTGTGTCTGGGTCTGTGTCGACCGACTGAGGCAAAGGGCGTTTTACAGCCCCTGACGGTGTTTGAGGCGCCTGGACAGGCACTAATTGATTGTCCGGCCGCCTCATGTCGTCAAACGACTGCTTTAGCGTGTTGACACTATCCCGTAATTCCATAAATAAAGGCATCCATTCTGGTGTCGACCCCCTAGGAGGTGACATCCCCATATTTGGCAATTGCTCCGCCTCCACACCAATATCGTCCTCATACATGTCGACACACACGTACCGACACACAGCAGACACACAGGGAATGCTCTAAACGAAGACAGGACCCACTAGCCCTTTGGGGAGACAGAGGGAGAGTCTGCCAGCACACACCAAAAAGCGCTATATATGACAGGGATAGCCTTATAATAAGTGCTCCCTTATAGCTGCTTTATATATATCAAGATATTGCCATTAAATTTGCCCCCCCTCTCTGTTTTACCCTGTTTCTGTAGTGCAGTGCAGGGGAGAGACCTGGGAGCCGTCCTGACCAGCGGAGCTGTGAGAGGAAATGGCGCCGTGTGCTGAGGAGATAGGCCCCGCCCCTTTTTCGGCGGGCTCGTCTCCCGCTATTTTGTGAATACAGGCAGGGGTTAAATATCTCCATATAGCCTCTGGGGGCTATATGTGAGGTATTTTTAGCCTTTATATAGGTTTACATTTGCCTCCCAGGGCGCCCCCCCCCAGCGCCCTGCACCCTCAGTGACTGCGTGTGAAGTGTGCTGAGAGGAAAATGGCGCACAGCTGCAGTGCTGTGCGCTACCTTTAGAAGACTGCAGGAGTCTTCAGCCGCCGATTCTGGACCTCTTCTTACTTCAGCATCTGCAAGGGGGCCGGCGGCGCGGCTCCGGTGACCATCCAGGCTGTACCTGTGATCGTCCCTCTGGAGCTGATGTCCAGTAGCCAAGAAGCCAATCCATCCTGCACGCAGGTGAGTTCACTTCTTCTCCCCTCTGTCCCTCGTTGCAGTGATCCTGTTGCCAGCAGGAATCACTGTAAAATAAAAAACCTAAGCTAAACTTTCTCTAAGCAGCTCTTTATGAGAGCCACCTAGAATTGCACCCTTCTCGGCCGGGCACAAAAATCTAACTGGAGTCTGGAGGAGGGTCATAGGGGGAGGAGCCAGTGTACACCACCTGATCTGGAAAAGCTTTACTTTTTGTGCCCTGTCTCCTGCGGAGCCGCTATTCCCCATGGTCCTTTCAGGAACCCCAGCATCCACTAGGACGATAGAGAAAAGTAGATTTACCCGCGGTAGCTGTGGAAACCAGGTCCGCGAGACCTTCCCCAAATAACACCTCACCCTTGTAAGGCAAAACTTCCATATGCCTCTTTGAGTCGGCATCACCCGTCCATTGGCGGGTCCACAGGGCTCGCCTTGCAGAAATCGCCATGGCGTTGGCTCTGGAACCTAGTAGCCCAACGTCTCTCTGAGCGTCTCTCATATATAAGACTGCTTCTTTAATGTGACATAAGGTCAATAAAATGGTATCCCTATCTAGGGTATCAATGTCAGCTGACAAGGTATCTGTCCAAGCTGCTACCGCACTACAAACCCAAGCCGATGCTATTGCCGGTCTGAGCAAAGCACCCGTATGTGAATAAATTGATTTTAAGGTAGTTTCCTGTCTGCGATCAGCAGGATCCTTGAGGTCCGCCGTGTCTGGAGACAGTAGCGCCACCTTCTTGGACAAGCGCGTTAAAGCCTTGTCCACCCTGGGCGAGGATTCCCACCGTACCCTGTCCTGTGCAGGGAAAGGATACGCCATAAGAATCCTCTTGGGAATCTGCAGTATTTTGTCTGGAGTTTCCCAAGCTTTTTCAAATAACGCGTTCAGCTCATGAGATGGGGGAAAGGTTACCTCAGGTTTCTTTTCCTTAAACATGCATACCCTCGTGTCAGGGACAGAGGGGTCATCTGTGATATGTAAAACATCTTTTATTGCAATAATCATATAATGAATACTTTTGACCACCCTTGGGTGTAACCTCGCATCATCGTAGTCGACACTGGAGTCAGAATCCGTGTCGGTATCAGTGTCTGCTACTTGGGACAGGGGACGTTTTTGAGACCCTGAAGGGCCCTGTGACACAGTCAAAGCCATTGATTGACTCCCTGTCTTATCCCTGGACTCTGCTTTGTCCAATCTCTTATGTAATAAAGCCACATTTGCATTTAAAACATTCCACATATCCAACCAATCAGGTGTCGGCGTTGCCGACGGAGACACCACAATCATCTGCTCCACCTCCTCCTTAGATGAGCCTTCCGCTTCAGACATGCCGACACACACGTACCGACACTCCCACACACTCAGGGACAGGCTCGGACTGGCCTGCCGGGGAACCGGTGGGTCACTATCATATTTAGCCACGCCCACATCTGTCGTGGGGCGGGGCTTGCCAGTCCGGAGTTTGCGGAAGAGCCGAGCGTCGGCTGTGCCGCACAACACCATGCGCCGTCAGGATGATCACGCTGCGGTCCGGAGGAGACGGCACGCATGCCCTGGAGGCTGGAGCTGGTGAGTGCGTGCAGTCACCAGTGGGCGGGTCGCGGATCTCGGGCTCCCAATCAGCAGCAGACATCACATTTCCCTCCCGGGCGGCCGATGCAGTCTACTGGCTCTGAGTGGCTGACTGCAGCAGGTGCACACACCGTACAGCTTGTGAGGGGGTGACGCTCACCACCCCCTGCCCCCGCCAGCACACATTATAACCGTGCACCTCTCTCCCCCGCCGGCGTACATGTCCACCGCACCTCACCCCACACATGGTCACTGTGCACCGCTCTTCCCTGCCGGCACACATGTCCACCGCGCACCCTCTCCACCCCTGCCAGCACTCATTATCACCGCACAATCCCCCCCACCTGCCAGCACCCGCAACAACCAGCCCTGGATCACAGCAACAATGGAGGCAGAGCATGATCAGGACTGGTACAGCGGATCATCCCTGCTACTAATTGCGTTAGGAGAGTCCTTCTCTCCAGTGCCCAACAGTGCTGCATTATTATATTAGATGTGCCCCCCCTAAGATTGTATATAAAGGACCCCTGTATAGTGTCAGTGTGTATGGACCCCTGTATAGCGTCAGTGTGTGAGTATGGACCCCTTTATAATGTCAGTGTGTGTGTATGGACCCCTGTATAGTGTGTGTGTGTGTATGGACCCCTGTATAGTGTCAATGTGTGTGTGTGCGTATGGACCCCTGTATAGTGTCAGTGTGTGTGTATGGACCCCTGTATAGTGTGTGTGTATATGGACCCCTGTATAGTGTTATTGTGTGTATGGACCCCTGTATAGTGTCAGTGTGTGTGTGTGTATATGGACCCCTGTACAGTGTCAGTGTGTGTGTGTATGGACCCCTGTATAGTGTGTGTGTATATGGACCCCTGTATAGTGTTATTGTGTATGTGTGTGTGTGTGTGTGTATGGACCCCTGTATAGTGTGTGTGTGTGTGTGTGTGTGTATGGACCCCTGTGTAGTGTCAGTGTATGTAAGGACCCCTGGTTAGTGTCAGTGTGTGTATGGACCCCTGTATAGTGTTAGAGAGTGTGTATGTGTGTGTGTATCGACCCCTGTATAGTGTCAGTGTGTGTGTGTGTATGGACCCCTGTATAGTATCAGTGTGTGTGTGTGTGTGTGTGCGCGTATGGACCCCTGTATAGTGTCAGTGTGTGTGTATGGACCCCTGTATAATGTCAGTGTGTGTGTATGGACCCCTGTATAGTGTCAGTGTGTGTGTGTGTGTATGGACCCCTTGTATAGTGTTACTGTGTGTGTATGGAACCCTGTATAGTGTCAGTGTGTGTGTATGGACCCCTGTATAGTGTGTGTGTGTGTGTGTGTGTGTGTGTGTGTGTGTGTGTGTATGGACCCCTGTATAGTGTTACTGTGTGTGTGTATGGAACCCTGTATAGTGTCAGTGTGTGTATGGAACCCCTGTATAGTGTGTGTGTGTGTGTGTGTGTGTGTGTGTGTGTGTGTGTGTGTGTGTGTGTGTATGGACCCATGTATAGTGTTACTGTGTGTGTGTATGGAACCCTGTATAGTGTCAGTGTGTGTATGGACCCCTGTACAGTGTCAATGTGTGTGTATGGACCCCTGTATAGTGTGTGTGTGTGTGTGTGTGTGTGTGTGTGTGTGTGTGTGTGTGTGTGTGTGTATGGACCCCTGTATAGTGTGTGTGTGTGTGTGTGTGTGTGTGTGTGTGTGTGTGTGTGTGTGAATGGACCCCTGTATAGTGTCACTGTGTGTGTGTGTGTGTGTGTGTGTGTGTATGGACCCCTGTATAGTGTCAGTGTGTGTGTGTGTGTGTATGGACCCCTGTATAGTGTCAGTGTGTGTGTGTGTGTATGTATGGACCGCTGTATAGTGTCAGTGTGTGTGTGTGTGTGTGTGTGTGTGTGTGTGTATGGACCCCTGCATAGTGTCAGTGTATGTAAGGACCCATGTATAGTGTCAGTGTGTGTGTGTGTGTGTGTGTGTGTGTGTATGGACCCCTGTACAGTGTCAATGTGTGTGTATGGATCCCTGTATAGTGTGTGTGTGTCTGTGTGTGTGTGTGTGTGTGTGTGTGTGTGTGTATATGGACCCCTTGTATAGTGTTACTGTGTGTGTGTGTATGGAACCCTGTATAGTGTCAGTGTGTGTGTATGGACCTCTGTATAGTGTCAGTGTGTGTGTATGGACCCCAGTACAGTGTGTATGTGTGTGTGTGTGTGTTTGTATGTATGGACCCCTGTATAGTGTCAGTGTGTGTGTGTATGTATGTATGGACCCCTGTATAGTGTCAGTGTGTGTGTGTGTGTGTGTGTGTGTGTACCCCTACATAGTGTCAGTGTATGTAAGGACCCATGTATAGTGTCAGTGTGTGTGTGTGTGTGTGTGTGTGTGTGTGTGTATGGACCCCTGTACAGTGTCAATGTGTGTGTATGGATCCCTGTATAGTGTGTGTGTGTGTGTGTGTGTGTGTGTGTGTGTGTGTATATGGACCCCTTGTATAGTGTTACTGTGTGTGTGTGTATGGAACCCTGTATAGTGTCAGTGTGTGTGTATGGACCTCTGTATAGTGTCAGTGTGTGTGTATGGACCCCAGTACAGTGTGTATGTGTGTGTGTGTGTTTGTATGTATGGACCCCTGTATAGTGTCAGTGTGTGTGTGTGTGTATGTATGTATGGACCCCTGTATAGTGTCAGTGTGTGTGTGTGTGTGTGTGTGTGTGTGTGTGTGTGGACCCCTACATAGTGTCAGTGTATGTAAGGACCCATGTATAGTGTCAGTGTGTGTGTGTGTGTGTGTGTGTGTGTGTGTGTGTGTGTGTGTGTGTGTATGGACCCCTGTATAGTGTCAGTGTGTGTGTGTGTGTGTGTGTGTGTGTGTGTGGACCCCTACATAGTGTCAGTGTATGTAAGGACCCATGTATAGTGTCAGTGTGTGTGTGTGTGTGTGTGTGTGTGTATGGACCCCTGTATAGTGTCAGTGTGTGTGTGTGTGTGTGTGTGTGTGTGTGTGTGTATGGACCCCTGTATAGTGTCAGTGTGTGTGTGTGTGTGTGTGTATGGACCCCTGTATAGTATGTGTGTGTGTGTGTGTGTATGGACCCCTGTATAGTGTCAGTGTGTGTGTGTGTGTGTGTGTGTGTGTGCCCCTGTATAGTGTCAGTGTGTGTGTGTGCCCCTGTATAGTGTCAGTGTGTGTGTGTGCCCCTGTATAGTGTTAGTGTGTGTGTATAAGAATTCAGCCAGAATTTTAAATTACAATTTAAGGGGCACCATTTTTTTTTATTTGCCCTGGGCGCCTTTAACCCTAGTTACGCCTCTGCCCTCTTCCTGTTATCCAGTGTCTCCCTGTCACCCACTAGCTACCTGTTAACCTCTATCACAGCGTCACACACTATCTCCCTGTCTCCTATGCTTCCTCAGTCACCCACTATCTCCCTGTCACTCAATATCTCTGTCACAGTCTATCTCCCTGTCACCCTCTCACCATGTCACCAACTATCTCCCTGTCACCCCTGCATCCCCAGCCACCCACCATCTCCCTGTCACCTCTATTATCTCCACAGGGGGTGGAGGGGTTTAGGGGCAAAATATTGCCTAGGGAATCAAAATAGTTAGGGCCAGAGGTTCAATTCAAATGTTTATCTTATTGTCTGTTTGGGCGTTATTGTTCACACAACGCAAACCACGCAAGTGACCCAAGCTTTCCCTGCCGCCACTCACCCCTGCTCAGTGCCGGCTCCCTGTTGCTGCCCACTCAGTGTCTGCCAGGACGGCTTATACGCCGGCAACCGTCCCTGCTGTTACTCCTCCATAGTGCTGCCACCTCTGCTGCTCCTCTCCTTGCTGCGGTGGGCTGCTACCCGCCGACGGCTGCTTGAATGTGTGCCGCCTGTGACCCACTTGCCCCTGATGCTGCCTTACTGTCGACGCTGGTGTTCCTGTTCCTGTTCTGGCTGCTTCTCCAGCTTTGAGAACCCACAGGATCTCTTGGCCGGGTGAGTGCCCATATTAGGGTAAAGGTGAAAAAATAACCTGGGGCACAGCAAGATTTGGATAAGGGTAATGGTATAATATTTAGTTTGTTTAAACAAAGTGTCTGTTAGTACAGGTAACAGATATGGCGTAGAAATAGTACACTTAAAAGAAATAAAAATCAAATTCAAAATAAAATAAAAACAGTAAAAACAGTTTTTGGTACCACTGTGTCAAATAATGGCCCTCATTCCGAGTTGATCGGTCGCAAGGCGAATTTAGCAGAGTTACACACGCTAAGCCGCCGCCTACTGGGAGTGAATCTTTGCTTCTTAAAATTGCGACCGATGTATTCGCAATATTGCGATTACTAACTACTTAGCAGTTTCAGAGTAGCTCCAGACTTACTCTGCCTGTGCGATCAGTTCAGTGCTTGTCGTTCCTGGTTGACGTCACAAACACACCCAGCGTTCGCCCAGGCACTCCCACCGTTTCTCCGGCCACTCCTGCGTTTTTCCCGGAAACGGTAGCGTTTTCAGCCACACGCCCCTGAAACGCCGTGTTTCCGCCCAGTAACACCCATTTCCTGTCAATCACACTACGATCGCCGGAGCGAAGAAAAAGCCGTGAGTAAAAATACTTTCTTCATAGTAAAGTTACTTGGCGCAGTCGCAGTGCGAACATTGCGCATGCGTACTAAGCGGATTTTCACTGCGATGCGATGAAAAATACCGAGCGAACAACTCGGAATGAGGGCCAATGTACAATGTAAAAGTACAGTATACAAGCAGTTTTGCAGCCCATAAAGATTAGTTTTGAAATGGAGAGAGCAGCATAGGTAGTCAGTGCTGACTGATGGTCCTGCTCCTAATATGTTAATGCAGTGAGTAATACTAATATGGGCACTTACATCTGCAAGACGCTATCGCTACACTGCAGGAGTCATCTGTGTAACAACATCATTGCCTCTGGGAAGAGACGCCACTTAAACCAAATCCACACAGATGGATAGACAAAAGTATCCAGTGAACTATTGCATTATGAACTTGGGCTTCTATCCCCCCCCCCCCCCCCCCCCCGGATAGTTGTACAGGTAAGTGCCCATATTAGTATTACTCTGCATTAACATATTAAGAGCAGGACCATCAGTCACCACTTACTATGCTGCTCTCTCCATTTACAAACTAATCTTTATGGACTGCAAAACTGCTTGTATACTGTACTTTTACATTGTACATTATTTATTTGAGACTGTGGTACCAAAAACTGTTTTTATGGTTTTTATTTTATTTAGACTTTGATTTTTATTTCTTTTTTATATGTACTTACATGTTACACTTTTAAATGTACTATTTCTACGCCATGGCCCTCATTCCGTGTTGTTCGCTCGCTAGCAGATTTTAGCAGCATTGCACACGCTAGGCCGCCGCCCTTTGGGAGTGTATCTTAGCTTAGCAGAATTGCGAACGAAAGAGTAGCAGAATTGCGAATAAATAATTCTTAGCAGTTTCTGAGTAGCTCCAGACTTACTCCTACACTGCGATCAGCTCAGCCCGTTTCGTTCCTGGTTTGACGTCACAAACACGCCCTGCGTTCGGCCAGCCACTCCCCCGTTTCTCCAGACACTCCCGCGTTTTATCCTGGCACGCCTGCGTTTTTCTGCACACTCCCAGAAAACGGTCAGTTTCCGCCCAGAAACACCCACTTGTCAATCACACTCCGATCACTTCAACGATGAAAATTCTTAGTTCGGACGTGAGTAAATCTACTAAGTTTTGTGCTAAAATACTTAGCGCATGCGCGCTGCGTACCATGCGCATGCGCATTTTTGCCTTAATCGCTCCGTTGCAGAAATCGGCAACGAGCGAACAACTCGGAATGACCCCCCATATCTGTTACCTGTACTAAAAGACACTTCATTTAAACAAACTCTAAATATTATACCATTTTTTTTCTTTATATACTATGCTGGGTGGCTCTTATAACGGCTGGCCACTCCTCTCTGGTCAGGTGGCCACACCCCTTCCAGCATATGGCAACGCCCCTTAGTGGGCCCATATGATTGCATTTCCTTGGTGGGCCCTTCATGCCCCAGTCCGACACTGCTCAGGGATATATCTATATGGAGACAGTCCCCCAATAAGGCCCTTTGGAGAGACAGAGAGAGAGTATGCCAGCACACACCCAGCGCCACTGGACACTGGAATAAAATCCCAGTTAGTATTCAGCGCTTTTATATATATATATATATATATATATATATAAATACACTCACTGCGCTAATAAAATGTGCCCCCCCCCCCCCTCTCTTTTTTTGCCCTCTGTAACCTTGTTCAGCAGGGGAGAGTCCGGGGAGCCAGCTTTTCTGCAGTGTGCTGTGGAGAAAATGGCGCTGGAGGACCAAGCCCCGCCCCCTCACCGGCGGGCTTCGGTCCCGCTCAAATTATTTATACTGGCGGGGGTTTATTAATATACTGTCTCTGCAGTATCTCCTTTATATGCCGGTGTCCCTAGAGGTTTTTATTGCTGTCCAGGGCACCCCCCCTGCACCCTGCACCCTTACAGTGCCGCTGTGTGTGTCTGTGTGGGAGCAATGGCGCGCAGCGTTACCGCTGCGCGTTACCTCAGTGAAGATCTGAAGTCTTCTGCAGCCTGTGAAGTCTTCTTCTTATACTCACCCGGCTTCTATCTTCCGGCTCTGTGAGGAGGACGGCGGCGCGGCTCCGGTACGAACGGCGAGGGTGAGAACTGCGTTCCGACCCTCTGGAGCTAATGGTGTCCAGTAGCCTAAGAAGCAGAGCCTATCATTTAAGTAGGTCTGCTTCTCTCCCCTCAGTCCCACGATGCAGGGAGCCTGTTGCCAGCAGTGCTCCCTGAAAATAAAAAACCTAACAAAAAGTCTTTTACAGAGAAACTCAGTAGAGCTCCCCTGCAGTGCACCCAGTCTCCTCTGGGCACAGGATCTAACTGAGGTCTGGAGGAGGGGCATAGAGGGAGGAGCCAGTGCACACCCATTCTAAAGTCTTTAGAGTGCCTATGTCTCCTGCGGAGCCCGTCTATACCCCATGGTCCTTACGGAGTCTCCAGCATCCTCTAGGACGTAAGAGAAAAAAGGTTGATTAGTACCCCATGGTGCCCTAGCCAAGATACTGGTCTGGGTTGCCTTTAATCCCCATCTGTTTAGCAAAATCTGCCACATAAAAATGGGTTACAGTAATCTGTGCACCTCAGAAAAAGCACCTAAAACAAAAAACAATTTGGCTCCCTGAGCCTAGATTACCAAATGGTTTATTCAGCTCCACAGTAACCCTTGGTGCCACTGCCATTGCAGTCAACAGAATAAGAACTTACATGCTTGGCTGAGAATTTACTATGAAGTAATTGACTGTCCTGTGTGCTTCTCATTTACATCCCTGTGTCACGCCGGGTTCAGTATGATTTACTGGCGGCCGGGATGCCGACCATCAGTATACCGGCAGCGGCATCCCAGGCTGCCAGTATGCCGACAGCGGGGTGAGCGCAGAGTCCCCTTGCATCATGCCTGAGGTTTGCACTTGGCTGGGGTAGGAGTCTGTGAGCAGAGTAGACCCAAAGGGAGTGTGAACAAAGTGAGGAGGCTTTGGCCCTCATTCCGAGTTGTTCGCTCGGAGATTTTCATCGCATCGCAGTGAGAATTCTCTTAGTGCGCATGCGCAATGTTCGCACTGCGACTGCGCCAAGTAACTTTACTATGAAGAAAGTAAGTTTACTCACGGCTTTTTCATCGCTCCGACGTTCGCATTGTGATTGACAGGAAATGGGTGTTTCTGGGCGGATGCACGGCGTTTTAGGGGCGTGTGGCTGGAAACGCTACCGTTTCCGGAGAAAACGCAGGAGTGGCCGGGGAAACGGTGGGTGTGCCTGGGCGAACGTTGGGTGTGTTTATGACGTCAGCCAGGACCGAAAAGCACTGAACTGATCGCACAGGCAGAGTAAGTCTGAAGCTACTCAAAAACTGCTAACTCGTTTGTAATCGCAATATTGCGCATACATCGGTCGCACATTTAAGAAGCTAAGATTCACTCCCAGTAGGCGGCGGCTTAGCGTGTGTAACTCTGCTACATTCGCCTTGCGAGCGATCAACTCGGAATGAGGGCCTTTATCCAGATTCTTCTCATAAAAGTTGGCGTATCACTGGAGGATTAGGTATTCTGAGGAGCAGTGGCCGAAGTCCCGGAGGCAATGGAGTCATTTGCCGCCGGGGTCCAGCCATCAGGTGGGCACAGATGAGCAGACCCAGCGACACAGCCTGGTGCAGGTTGGGCCAGGAAGCAAGCGACTATGCCCCTGGGGCTTGCCATATACTGTACATGCTAAGTTGTGCCCGGTGCCAGCATCTGGAGCGAGCAGAGCCACACCGCATGGTCACTCACTGTTTCTCACTGTACAATCGCCGGTGACAGGCTGGCTAGCAACAATGTTTTTCTGAAGCCCCACCCCTATGACCACGGGCCACGTCACGACCATGAGCTGCACCCACTCACTGTATAGGATGGTGACCTGCTTCTGCAGATCACCACAGGGATCCTTGGCACTTGCTAGATAAAGTTAGCAGTGCTGCCCCCCTCTCTCTCACCTGCAAGTCCCCACTCTCTGTGATCACAATGGATCCCTTGAGCTCTGCCTCTACGGCTGCCTGGCCCGCCCCCTGCTCTCATCCACTCCTCCCTCCTGCTCCCATTTCCCGGAGAGAGTAGTATGCAGCTCTGCACTGCACACACACAGAAGATGCCATTGTGTATGGGACAGCACTGCACAGAGGTATATCCCTATCAGCTGTACAGTATGTTTCACTGTCTTCCTTACCATTCCGGCCTCTGTCTCTTCCCCTTATCTGTCCCTTTGTCACCCTCACTTCTGTTCCTCTGACCACTCCCTTCCTGTGTGCCCCTTCATCAAATCTGTGTCTATGCCCTCTCTTGATATGTGCTTTTGCCCTTTCCCATCTTTCCTTTGCCCCTCCCCATATCCATGACTCTGCCCCCCCCACACACATATCACTTCTGTTCCTCTGACCACTCCCAGTCTGTGTGACCCAGCCCCTTCCCCACATCTATGCCTATGCCCTCTTTTTACATGTGCTTTTGCCCTTTCCCATCTTATCTCTGCCAAATATCCATGACTCTGCCTCCCCCCCCCCATATCTGTGCCTCTGTCCCATCGATCTGTTCCTCTGACCACTCCCTGTCTGTGTGCCCCTGCCATTTCCCCATATATGTTCCTATGCCCTCTCTTTATATGTGCTTTTGCCCTCTCCCATCTTATCTTTGCGCCCTCCCCATATCCATTACCCCCCCCCGCCCTCATATCTGTGCCTCTGCCCCCCACACTTCTGTTCCTCTGACCACTCCCTGCCTGTGTGCCCCTGCCCCATATCTGTGCCTATACCTTCTCTTTATATGTGCTTTTGCTCTTTCTCATCTTTCAAATTACTAGGTATTTGGACCTAACTGCGCTCAACCCCTAGGTGTTGTATGCTTTTATGTGAATGAACAAGGTAAATGTACTAACCCTGTGTGTAATTAGGAAGGATACCCATATGTAACTAAATACTTTTTATTAATGTGGCAAGATAGTTCCGTATATTTTAATACCAGGATGAATTACTAATAAGTGTGCATGCACAAATCAATGAGAGTTGAACTAGAGAAGGATATTCCCTGAGTCCTCCGCTGTTAATTCTGTCAGTCTGATACAAGTGCTGTATATATATGAAAGATGTACTTTCTGTACATTAATGAACACGTCCTTGTAAATCCTGTTGTTTTATAAAAAGTCTAAAATAGGTGATATTATTTCACTCCTTAGATGATAATAGGTGCCAGTTAATGAAACAGAGAAAGGCGTCCCGTAACTCTGTGATGTCCTTTTAACAAATGAAGTCCATGCGCTTACCATTGCGGCCGTGTGGATGAGAAGTCCGGGTGTGGGCAGACGTCGGGATTCCACAGGCGCTCCGGACTGGTTCAGCCTCAGGGGACGTGTAGGCTACCTCGGTTTGTCCTGACACGGGACTTCCTGGGTGCCTCCTTCGTCCGCTGTGCTGGCCGTTTGTCTGGGGAAGGAATGCACTGATGCGGGCTCCAGAGAGCCCGTTACCAGACACACCTCTCCACTAACACATACTCACCTGCAGTCTCTCTTCCGCTGCCCATCCGAGCTTCTCCCTCTCCAATTCTGGTCACGTTGCTGCACATCCGGCGCCGGGGATTTGAAGTTGTTCAAAAGGAAGTCTGGCTGGCCGGCCAGTCAGACTTCCTTTTGGTATTTAAATATTTAAGAATTGTCCTTCCTGTGCTTCCAACACAGAACAGTCAGGACGTGTAATCACAGACTCTCAGAGGAAGGCCGAACAGGCTGAAACGCATTGGTGGGACATAAAGATATACACAAAAACGGACAAGCGGTACTAAGTAACGCAGGAACAACTTCAAAGCCCCGGCGCTGGGTGTGCAGCAACGTGACCAGAATCAGAGATGGAGAAGGTCGGACGGGCAGCGGACGGGAGACTGCAGGTGAGTATCTGTTAGTGGAAAGGTGTGTCTGGTAACGGGCTCTCTGGAGCCCGCATCAGTGCATTCCCTCCCCAGACAAACGGCCAGCACAGCGGACGAAGGAGGCACCCGTGCCAGGACAAACCGAGGTAGCCTACACGTCCCCTGAGGCTGAATCAGTCCGGAGCCCTTGTGGAATACCGACGTTTGCCTGCACCCGAACCTCTCATCCACACGGCTGCAATGGTAAGCGCATGGACTTCATTTGTTAAAAGGACACCACAGAGTTACGGGACGCCGTTCTCTGTTTCATTAACGGACACCTATTATCATCTAAGGAGTGAAAGATTATCACCTATTTTAGACTTTTTATAAAACAACAGGATTTACAAGGACGTGTTCATTAATGTACAGAAAGTACATCTTTCATATATACAGCACTTGTATCAGACTGACAGTATTAACAGCGGAGGACTCAGGGAATAGCCTCCTCTAGTTCAACTCTCATTGATTTGTGCATGCACACTTATTAGTAATTCATCCTGGTATTAAAATATACGGAACTATCTTGCCACATTAATAAAAAGTATTTAGTTACATATGGGTATCCTTCCTAATTACACATAGAGTTAGTACATTTACCTTGTTCATTCACATAAAAGCATACAACACCTAGTGGTTGAGCGCAGTTAGGTCCAAATACCTAGTAATTTGTATATGTACAAGGAGGATTGGATGCTTCTTTAACTAGCAGCACACCCCGAACAAACGTTTATTATCACCACAGTGCGCAGACCACCCGTCTTTATTCCTTTCTCATCTTTCCTTTGCCCCCTCCCTATATCAATGACTCTGCCCCCCTCATATATGTGCCTCCACCCCCCTCACTTCTGTTCTGCTGTTGCCCCACATCTGTGCCTTTTCTCTCTCCCTATCTATACCCCTGACCCCGGTGTGCCTCTGCCACTTTATCCATGTTAGCCTCTGCTGCCTCACCCAGTGGCTTTTCTGGCTGCCGATCAGAAGAGGCATGACGGAATGGACGACCAAACACGATCAACACCACTTAATTGAACTTAAGAATGCCAGGTGATCACTGTTTTCATTTATTGTTATATGAATATATATAGATATGGAATATAGTTGACATCCCAGCTCACAGGATCCCAGGAGGTGTTAGGGTTAGGCTGCAAGGAGGGAGGGTTAAGGTTAGGCACATGCGTAAGCTCTGTAGCCACTAGTGGGGAGGGGGCACCAAGTCTATTTCACCTCCGGGCGCCAGGTATAAACTTATGCCCCTGGTGAGTAGTGAAGACTCACTGGTGTTATAGCAGTGGATAGCCCGAAGGTGGGACTGAAAAAGGAAAAATAACTTAATTGAACTGGAACTGTAGATAACTTTTCAGAACTGAAGATGAAAGAAGACTGGACTGGAACCAGATGGTGACAGGACTGGAACCAGATGGTAATTGCACAGGAAATGGAATGCTGACTGGAATGCTGACCGGACTGGAGCTGAAGTGGTGACCGGAAAGGAACCGGAATGATGACACTGAGAGGAACCAAAGTGGTGACCGGGCTGGGTCCAGAATAATGACACTGAAAGGAATTGAAGTGCTGACCGGGATGCAACCGGAATGGTGTTGTGAGCTGAAAGCTTTTGAATTGATTATCTGTTTATGTACTCTGTGAATGGGCACTGCGGATCCCTTGTGGCACCAAATAAATAAAGGATAATAGAGACAAGCACCTAGTGCAATTTTTTTTGAGACTTTAGCCAATGAATCCAGTATATTCCCAACTGTAAACAAAGCATACAGTAAGTCAAGACTATACTATACCTTATATGAGCCTTATAGCACCCCCGAAGGATGTCTTTAGTCCCAAAGTATAGACCAGCTTCCAACCTTCAACAGCCACTCTTGGGTCCAAGGAATATGAGCAAATGAAGTAAATATTAGAGATGAGCGGGTTCGGTTTCTCTGAATCCGAACCCGCACGAACTTCATGTTTTTTTTCACGGGTCCGAGCGACTCGGATCTTCCCGCCTTGCTCGGTTAACCCGAGCGCGCCCGAACGTCATCATGACGCTGTCGGATTCTCGCGAGACTCGGATTCTATATAAGGAGCCGCGCGTCGCCGCCATTTTCACACGTGCATTGAGATTGATAGGGAGAGGACGTGGCTGGCGTCCTCTCCATTTAGATTAGAAGAGAGAGAGAGAGAGATTGACCTGATTTACTGGAGCTTAGGAGTACTGTAGAACTGTAGAGAGTGCAGAGTTTACTAGTGACTGACCACAGTGACCACCAGACAGTGCAGTTTTATTTAATATATCCGTTCTCTGCCTGAAAAAAACGATACACAGTGACTCAGTCACATACCATATCTGTGTGCACTGCTCAGCCCAGTGTGCTGCATCATCTATGTATATATCTGACTGTGCTCAGCTCACACATCTTATAATTGTGGGGGAGACTGGGGAGCACTGCAGTGCCAGTTATAGGTTATAGCAGGAGCCAGGAGTACATATTATTATTAAAATTAAACAGTGCACACTTTTGCTGCAGGAGTGCCACTGCCAGTGTGACTGACCAGTGACCTGACCACACTGACCACCAGTATAGTTAGTAGTATAGTATACTATATTGTGATTGCCTGAAAAAGTTAAACACTCGTATCTGACTGTGCTCAGCTCACACATCTTATAATTGTGGGGGAGACTGGGGAGCACTGCAGTGCCAGTTATAGGTTATAGCAGGAGCCAGGAGTACATATTATTATTAAAATTAAACAGTGCACACTTTTGCTGCAGGAGTGCCACTGCCAGTGTGACTGACCAGTGACCACCTGACCACACTGACCACCAGTATAGTTAGTAGTATAGTATACTATATTGTGATTGCCTGAAAAAGTTAAACACTCGTCGTGTGACTTCACTTGTGTGGTGTTTTTTTTTTTTATTCTATAAAAAACTCATTCTGCTGACAGACAGTGTCCAGCAGGTCCGTCATTATATAATATATACCTGTCCGGCTGCAGTAGTGATATATATATATTTTTTATATCATTATTTATCATCCAGTCGCAGCAGACACAGTACGGTAGTTCACGGCTGTAGCTACCTCTGTGTCGGCACTCGGCAGTCCGTCCATAATTGTATACCACCTACCCGTGGTTTTTTTTTCTTTCTTCTTTATACATACATACTACTACTACATCTCTTTATCAACCAGTCTATATTAGCAGCAGACACAGTACAGTACGGTAGTCCACGGCTGTAGCTACCTCTGTGTCGGCACTCGGCAGTCCGTCCATAATTGTATACCACCTACCCGTGGTTTTTTTTTCTTTCTTCTTTATACATACATACTACTACTACTACATCTCTTTATCAACCAGTCTATATTAGCAGCAGACACAGTACAGTACGGTAGTCCACGGCTGTAGCTACCTCTGTGTCGGCACTGGGCAGTCCGTCCATAATTGTATACCACCTACCCGTGTTTTTATTTTATTTCTTCTTTATACATACATACTACTACTACATCTCTTTATCAACCAGTCTATATTAGCAGCAGACACAGTACAGTACGGTAGTCCACGGCTGTAGCTACCTCTGTGTCGGCACTGGGCAGTCCGTCCATAATTGTATACCACCTACCCGTGTTTTTTTTTTCTTTCTTCTTTATACATACATACTACTACTACTACATCTCTTTATCAACCAGTCTATATTAGCTGCAGACACAGTACAGTACGGTAGTCCACGGCTGTAGCTACCTCTGTGTCGGCACTGGGCAGTCCGTCCATAATTGTATACCACCTACCCGTGGTTTTTTTTTCTTTCTTCTTTATACATACATACTACTACTACATCTCTTTATCAACCAGTCTATATTAGCAGCAGACACAGTACAGTACGGTAGTCCACGGCTGTAGCTACCTCTGTGTCGGCACTGGGCAGTCCGTCCATAATTGTATACCACCTACCCGTGGTTTTTTTTTCTTTCTTCTTTATACATACATACTACTACTACATCTCTTTATCAACCAGTCTATATTAGCAGCAGACACAGTACAGTACGGTAGTCCACGGCTGTAGCTACCTCTGTGTCGGCACTCGGCAGTCCGTCCATAATTGTATACCACCTACCCGTGGTTTTTTTTTCTTTCTTCTTTATACATACATACTACTACTACATCTCTTTATCAACCAGTCTATATTAGCAGCAGACACAGTACAGTACGGTAGTCCACGGCTGTAGCTACCTCTGTGTCGGCACTCGGCAGTCCATCCATAATTGTATACTAGTATCCATCCATCTCCATTGTTTACCTGAGGTGCCTTTTAGTTGTGCCTATTAAAATATGGAGAACAAAAATGTTGAGGTTCCAAAATTAGGGAAAGATCAAGATCCACTTCCACCTCGTGCTGAAGCTGCTGCCACTAGTCATGGCCGAGACGATGAAATGCCAGCAACGTCGTCTGCCAAGGCCGATGCCCAATGTCATAGTACAGAGCATGTCAAATCCAAAACACCAAATATCAGTAAAAAAAGGACTCCAAAACCTAAAATAAAATTGTCGGAGGAGAAGCGTAAACTTGCCAATATGCCATTTACCACACGGAGTGGCAAGGAACGGCTGAGGCCCTGGCCTATGTTCATGGCTAGTGGTTCAGCTTCACATGAGGATGGAGGCACTCAGCCTCTCGCTAGAAAAATGAAAAGACTCAAGCTGGCAAAAGCAGTAGCACCGCAAAGAACTGTGCGTTCTTCGAAATCCCAAATCCACAAGGAGAGTCCAATTGTGTCGGTTGCGATGCCTGACCTTCCCAACACTGGACGTGAAGAGCATGCGCCTTCCACCATTTGCACGCCCCCTGCAAGTGCTGGAAGGAGCACCCGCAGTCCAGTTCCTGATAGTCAGATTGAAGATGTCAGTGTTGAAGTACACCAGGATGAGGAGGATATGGGTGTTGCTGGCGCTGGGGAGGAAATTGACCAGGAGGATTCTGATGGTGAGGTGGTTTGTTTAAGTCAGGCACCCGGGGAGACACCTGTTGTCCGTGGGAGGAATAGGGCCGTTGACATGCCTGGTGAAAATACCAAAAAAATCAGCTCTTCGGTGTGGAAGTATTTCACCAGAAATGCGGACAACAGGTGTCAAGCCGTGTGTTCCCTTTGTCAAGCTGTAATAAGTAGGGGTAAGGACGTTAACCACCTCGGAACATCCTCCCTTATACGTCACCTGCAGCGCATTCATAATAAGTCAGTGACAAGTTCAAAAACTTGGGCCGACAGCGGAAGCAGTCCACTGACCAGTAAATCCCTTCCTCTTGTAACCAAGCTCACGCAAACCACCCCACCAACTCCCTCAGTGTCAATTTCCTCCTTCCCCAGGAATGCCAATAGTCCTGCAGCCATGTCACTGGCAATTCTGACGAGTCCTCTCCTGCCTGGGATTCCTCCGATGCATCCTTGCGTGTAACGCCTACTGCTGCTGGCGCTGCTGTTGCTGCTGCTGGGAGTCGATGGTCATCCCAGAGGGGAAGTCGTAAGCCTACTTGTACTACTTCCAGTAAGCAATTGACTGTCCAACAGTCCTTTGCGAGGAAGATGAAATATCACAGCAGTCATCCTACAGCAAAGCGGATAACTGAGTCCTTGACAACTATGTTGGTGTTAGACGTGCGTCCGGTATCCGCCGTTAGTTCACAGGGAACTAGACAATTTATTGAGGCAGTGTGCCCCCGTTACCAAATACCATCTAGGTTCCACTTCTGTAGGCAGGCGATACCGAGAATGTACACGGACGTCAGAAAAAGACTCACCAGTGTCCTAAAAAATGCAGTTGTACCCAATGTCCACTTAACCACGGACATGTGGACAAGTGGAGCAGGGCAGGGTCAGGACTATATGACTGTGACAGCCCACTGGGTAGATGTATGGACTCCCGCCGCAAGAACAGCAGCGGCGGCACCAGTAGCAGCATCTCGCAAACGCCAACTCTTTCCTAGGCAGGCTACGCTTTGTATCACCGCTTTCCAGAATACGCACACAGCTGAAAACCTCTTACGGCAACTGAGGAAGATCATCGCAGAATGGCTTACCCCAATTGGACTCTCCTGTGGATTTGTGGCATCGGACAACGCCAGCAATATTGTGTGTGCATTAAATATGGGCAAATTCCAGCACGTCCCATGTTTTGCACATACCTTGAATTTGGTGGTGCAGAATTTTTAAAAAAACTACAGGGGCGTGCAAGAGATGCTGTCGGTGGCCAGAAGAATTGCGGGACACTTTCGGCGTACAGGCACCACGTACAGAAGACTGGAGCACCACCAAAAACTACTGAACCTGCCCTGCCATCATCTGAAGCAAGAAGTGGTAACGAGGTGGAATTCAACCCTCTATATGCTTCAGAGGTTGGAGGAGCAGCAAAAGGCCATTCAAGCCTATACAATTGAGCACGATATAGGAGGTGGAATGCACCTGTCTCAAGTGCAGTGGAGAATGATTTCAACGTTGTGCAAGGTTCTGATGCCCTTTGAACTTGCCACACGTGAAGTCAGTTCAGACACTGCCAGCCTGAGTCAGGTCATTCCCCTCATCAGGCTTTTGCAGAAGAAGCTGGAGGCATTGAAGAAGGAGCTAAAAGGGAGCGATTCCGCTAGGCATGTGGGACTTGTGGATGCAGCCCTTAATTCGCTTAACAAGGATTCACGGGTGGTCAATCTGTTGAAATCAGAGCACTACATTTTGGCCACCGTGCTCGATCCTAGATTTAAAACCTACCTTGGATCTCTCTTTCCGGCAGACACAAGTCTGCTGGGGTGCAAAGACCTGCTGGTGACAAAATTGTCAAGTCAAGCGGAACGCGACCTGTCAACATCTCCTCCTTCACATTCTCCCGCAACTGGGGGTGCGAGGAAAAGGCTCAGAATTCCGAGCCCACCCGCTGGCGGTGATGCAGGGCAGTCTGGAGCGACTGCTGATGCTGACATCTGGTCCGGACTGAAGGACCTGACAACGATTACGGACATGTCGTCTACTGTCACTGCATATGATTCTCTCAACATTGAAAGAATGGTGGAGGATTATATGAGTGACCGCATCCAAGTAGGCACGTCACACAGTCCGTACTTATACTGGCAGGAAAAAGAGGCAATTTGGAGGCCCTTGCACAAACTGGCTTTATTCTACCTAAGTTGCCCTCCCACAAGTGTGTACTCCGAAAGAGTGTTTAGTGCCGCCGCTCACCTTGTCAGCAATCGGCGTACGAGGTTACATCCAGAAAATGTGGAGAAGATGATGTTCATTAAAATGAATTATAATCAATTCCTCCGCGGAGACATTGACCAGCAGCAATTGCCTCCACAAAGTACACAGGGAGCTGAGATGGTGGATTCCAGTGGGGACGAATTGATAATCTGTGAGGAGGGGGATGTACACGGTGATATATCGGAGGATGATGATGAGGTGGACATCTTGCCTCTGTAGAGCCAGTTTGTGCAAGGAGAGATTAATTGCTTCTTTTTTGGTGGGGGTCCAAACCAACCCGTCATATCAGTCACAGTCGTGTGGCAGACCCTGTCACTGAAATGATGGGTTGGTTAAAGTGTGCATGTCCTGTTTATACAACATAAGGGTGGGTGGGAGGGCCCAAGGACAATTCCATCTTGCACCTCTTTTTTCTTTTATTTTTCTTTGCGTCATGTGCTGTTTGGGGAGGGTTTTTTGGAAGGGACATCCTGCGTGACACTGCAGTGCCACTCCTAGATGGGCCCGGTGTTTGTGCCGGCCACTAGGGTCGCTAATCTTACTCACACAGCTACCTCATTGCGCCTCTTTTTTTCTTTGCGTCATGTGCTGTTTGGGGAGGGTTTTTTGGAAGGGACATCCTGCGTGACACTGCAGTGCCACTCCTAGATGGGCCAGGTGTTTGTGTCGGGCACTTGGGTCGCTGAGCTTAGTCACACAGCTACCTCATTGCACCTCTTTTTTTCTTTGCGTCATGTGCTGTTTGGGGAGTGTTTTTTGGAAGGGCCATCCTGCGTGACACTGCAGTGCCACTCCTAGATGGGCCAGGTGTTTGTGTCGGCCACTAGGGTCGCTTAGCTTAGTCATCCAGCGACCTCGGTGCAAATTTTAGGACTAAAAATAATATTGTGAGGTGTGAGGTATTCAGAATAGACTGAAAATGAGTGGAAATTATGGTTTTTGAGGTTAATAATAATATGGGATCAAAATGACCCCCAAATTCTATGATTTAAGCTGTTTTTTAGGGTGTTTTGAAAAAAACACCCGAATCCAAAACACACCCGAATCCGACCAAAAAAAAATTTGGTGAGGTTTTGCCAAAACGCGGTCGAACCCAAAACACGGCCGCGGAACCGAACCCAAAACCAAAACACAAAACCCGAAAAATTTCAGGCGCTCATCTCTAGTAAATATATGGTGTAACCCGCTGAAAACACATTTATTACACACACAGAGTTAACGTACATTAAGATCAAGTAGTAAAGCTTATCTGAATAGCAGAAACAAGACATCAGTTCAAGATGGAGTCAACCAATAGGATCAAAATATAAAAATTCAGGCGCTATAATTTTTTTTTATATACAACACGTCATTAAAAAAAAAAAAATGTCTCCACATTAGTAGAGCAAATTCTAAGCTGCTCCCATCTGACCTAGCCGTCACAAAGATATTTAGCATAAAACAGAGTAACAGAGATTACTCAAATAGAGCACGTTTAACAATTTATTAATTTGCACAAAGGTTTAAAATACAAACATATATCACAATAAAATCAGTAATGAGCGGATCTAAACACGGGCAAGCAGGGCGGGCGCACAGGGGCGCTGCGGCCCGCGGGAAGGGCCGCAGTCATCCTGCCGCCCACCCCTGCTGCAGCATGCGCCGTGGGCTGTGTGGGCTCCCACTGCAGCCGACACCATTGTCAGACGCTAGAGGTCATAATTGACCTCTAGACTCTGTGCGGCGTTATGGGAGAGACGTCATGACGTCTCTCCCATAGAGAGGAGTGAGCGGCCAGAGATGGAGCAGCAGCGGTCGGGAAGCAGGAGCGGGGCTGGTGAGTATTTTATTTATTTTATTTTAAGTGGCGCTATTGGGGGGCATAACAACAAAGGCATCTCTACTGGTGGCACATCTAATGGGGGGAAATCTACAGGGGGCATCTCTACTGGGGGCATAACTACAGGGGCATCTCTGCTGGGGGCACAACTACAGGGGCCTCACCCCTTCCCTATGAAGCCATGTCCCTATTTTTTTACGCGCACTAACCCTATTTTGCCTGTGAGGGGCGGGTGGCATGCCAAAGGAAACTTTCGCCCTGGGCGCAACAAGGTCTAGAACCGGCCCTGGTCTCACTATCCACATGTATAGTTAATATGCTTCCACTCCATATGATTTGTCCTGAATCAGTGTCAGGGATATGGATTAGATGAGTGGTTTTATGCAATGAGCAGTTCTGTTGCCATTTCTCACCATCTGACAGCTGCGCTAACTGGGATGTTAGCTTTTTTATCTCCAATCAGGCTGGTTAGTTAAAGGTCAGTATCATAGCGTTTTCTACCTCAGCAGCCCAGAGAGAGGATATACACTGTAACCGCTCACCGTATTTATCCTGTATATTGCTGGTGAAGCCGGGATTGAAAACAAGAATGAAGCTGTCGGGCGTCCTTGATGTTATCACAGTCTCAGAACGGGAGGGAGGCCGCGGCTGCTACTCGTCTCCATCCTCTGTATCAGCCAGGAAACTGGAAGCATATAACGATGGTGTGGTTGCCGTTATTCCTTGACACGTTTCTCTGCCGTTAAACTGTGGCAGTTTCTTCAGAAGGAAAGGAACAGTAATCCATTGTCCAGGTGAACTCTTATTTAAAGGTGATAATGTCCAATCAAAAGTCTTAGTCAATTAATAATGAGAGTTTTCCCCTGGAAGGTAAAATCACAGCAGCTACATAATGTGGAGCAACTTAATAGTAGTTAGATAAACAGTATTTACATTCATTATTTAATATTATCCTATCTTATTCCTAAGGCATCATTGAGGAACAATTGGTGAATCATAGTTTCATTACATTATTGTTATAAAACATAATCAATAAACAATCAGAGCATCATTTGTTTTAATATATCCACATAATACTTTAACAGGTTCCAAATTGCTCAGATATCTAGAGGCAATTTAGCCTAGTGGCCTAAAGTGTCATACATTTGACTCAGTAGACTCGGGTTCAATCCTGATCTTCGTCAAGTTGTTTTTCAAATATTTTATTTTACTTATTTAATTTCTAATGTCCTCCTAACAGGGAATATATAATGGAATATAGAAAGAGATAGTATATATATATATATATATATATTGACAGGAAAGACTTATAAATATAGATGCTACAAAGTGTTCAAGGTGGTCCTAACAAAAAATGTGTTATTCAATATAGCATAGGTCAGTCTCGCCAAAAATCAAGCATTCATGACAGGGATAGGAATAATGCATTTACTCATATAAGGATATCTAGCTTTATCATTCAATATTGGGGACTTTTACAATAGATCCCTGGATGGTCTCGTGGGATAGACCTCCCAACCAATAGGAGAACACCTCAGTGCGTTTCGGCATATTCTGGTATTCCAGACTTCATCATCCTTCTGATGTTTAAAGATATCTATATTGCCATAATTATCAGGACATGTGTTCCCATGTCTGTTTGCCTACATGTGATTGGTAGAAGGACAGCATTTCTCTACTTCTAATACTACAGCCTCTTTACCCTTGAAGAGGCTGGCAGCCCTAGTAGTACCAATGGACCATGTGTTCTGTGCTGCACCTAAACATAGAAGTCATGGCAAAAGTATTGCAGCTCTTGTAGATTATCAATTGGTGAAATAACTTACTCTTAGAAGCGTAACAGACACTGGCTACTGTCACTATGCTTGAGAGTATAACTACAGTATCACATTCTAGTTTGGCCACACACCTAGCCACACGAACAGCTAACATCTGAACCACATTGGGGACATTATAGTGAGGCTGGAAATGACCAGTTTTACTACTAAACAATAAAAAATCTGCTATTGTAAAGGGTGTCACGCTCCAGAGTAAAACTGGTTTCTTACCATTGCGGTGCTTGTCCTGGGTGGCACTGAGGTCCAGATGCGCTGCTTTCACACATCGCTCCCGATTCAGGCAGAGGTCCATTGATTCCATGCCCAGCGCTGGCTGCTGCTGTCCTCTGGCTCAGGATGTGATTTCCCCATGATGCTCCACTTCCTGGTGTTTGGAGCTAAACCAAATTTCCCTCCAAAACTGCCCATGGGTGCAGCCATCTTGATTTCAGTCAGCTGACACTCCACTGACCAATCCAGGTGCTTCTATAAACCAGCTGATCCCAGCATCCAATCGGTGAGCACTCTGTGCTATAAAGAGAGCTTTCTGCAGTTTAACACCAGTACAATTGTCTCTTCTTAGGAAGTAACAGCTCTATGCTGAGCTCCTAGATACTTTGTGTCTACCCAGTTCCTCATTTTGTCTACTTACAGCTCAAGACAATATAGGACAAGTACAGAGTAAATAAACATAGCTACAGCAGAAGACGACACTGACATAAGTATCAGGGTGGCAGAAAACTGCGGGATTTAGTGCAGTTAAAGATGGTTTAAGTAAGAGAAGGATAAGCATGAAGGTTAAGGGCCCTGCTCGTGAGAGCTTACATTCTAAAGGGGAGGAACAGACAGGGGTGACACAGATCGGGTAGACAGTAAGTGTGGAATAGAGGGTAAGGATGAGATTAGGCTGGGTTTGGTGAAAAAGTGGGTCTTGAGAGCCCGTTTGAAGTTTTGTACATGGAGAGTCTGAGTGGAGACGTAGAGAATTCCAGCGAAAGGGAGCAGCACGTGAGAAATCTTGAAGGTAGGCGTGGGAGGAAGTAATCACTAGGTAGGAGATGCGGCATGCATTAGTAAAGCGAAAACTATGGGTGGGAGTGTAAAGGGAGATAAGGTCAGGCACTTGTCTAGTGGCGGCACACCAGGCTGTTGACGCCAGGTGAATATTATTTTGCCATTATGACTTTTTTATTAGTTTATTTTGCAACTGGCAATGGCTAGCAATTTTTTTTCCAGGAGGTTGTTGTGGAGTGAGGTTGAGACTGCTTTAGCAGTCTGGAGGCATGGAGGCATTGGGACTGTACCTGAAATGAAGGGGACAATGATGTGATGGGGGAATGACTAATAATGTGCCTAGGGGCTCCCAAAATCCACCCCAGTGGTAAGAAGCTGTCGTCTTCCATGTTTTTTAACATCGCATCACTAAATTCTATACGCTTTGTCACCTGCATGAAGAGCCTGTACAAGTTGCAACCTGTATGTCCTCATGATTAACCATTGCCTTACTACATACAATACAGTCGTTTGAAGAATCCTCAGTTCTCAGGTGGCAGGATGAGTGGACTTGCACAGGCTATGCAAAAAACCATGACATGCGTGGTCACCATGTGCCTTTAGATAAACAGCCTGTTTCCTCAAAGTGTCGGTACCAATGACGAATGCTCTTTGGCATTGGCGGATATTTGCCAAAATGCTGTTGAAATGCATGCTGCACCACAATTACTGATTCAGTCTTGCTGAACTGCAGAACACAAAATGCCTTAGGGTCACCATCTTGTGAGCAACTGATGCTAAGGGCTGTTGGTGCACTGGGAGAGGCATCTAGCGGTAATCTTTTAAAACTCTATGCCCCGCCTTTAAAAGTGGTAAGTGATTTATTAATGAGCGGTTCATAATTTCAGAGATATAGCAATTTCAAACTGGGTCCATATTTGTAATAGAGATGAGCGCCTGAAATTTTTCGGGTTTTGTGTTTTGGTTTTGGGTTCGGTTCCGCGGCCGTGTTTTGGGTTCGAACGCGTTTTGGCAAAACCTCACCGAATTTTTTTTGTCGGATTCGGGTGTGTTTTGGATTCGGGTGTTTTTTTCAAAAAACACTAAAAAACAGCTTAAATCATAGAATTTGGGGGTCATTTTGATCCCAAAGTATTATTAACCTCAAAAACCATAATTTACACTCATTTTCAGTCTATTCTGAATACCTCACACCTCACAATATTATTTTTAGTCCTAAAATTTGCACCGAGGTCGCTGTGTGAGTAAGATAAGCGACCCTAGTGGCCGACACAAACACCGGGCCCATCTAGGAGTGGCACTGCAGTGTCACGCAGGATGTCCCTTCCAAAAAACCCTCCCCAAACAGCACATGACGCAAAGAAAAAAAGAGGCGCAATGAGGTAGCTGTGTGAGTAAGATTAGCGACCCTAGTGGCCGACACAAACACCGGGCCCATCTAGGAGTGGCACTGCAGTGTCACGCAGGATGGCCCTTCCAAAAAACCCTCCCCAAACAGCACATGACGCAAAGAAAAAAAGAGGCGCAATGAGGTAGCTGTGTGAGTAAGATTAGCGACCCTAGTGGCCGACACAAACACCGGGCCCATCTAGGAGTGGCACTGCAGTGTCACGCAGGATGTCCCTTCCAAAAAACCCTCCCCAAACAGCACATGACGCAAAGAAAAAAAGAGGCGCAATGAGGTAGCTGTGTGAGTAAGATTAGCGACCCTAGTGGCCGACACAAACACCGGGCCCATCTAGGAGTGGCACTGCAGTGTCACGCAGGATGTCCCTTCTAAAAAACCCTCCCCAAACAGCACATGACGCAAAGAAAAAAAGAGGCGCAATGAGGTAGCTGACTGTGTGAGTAAGATTAGCGACCCTAGTGGCCGACACAAACACCGGGCCCATCTAGGAGTGGCACTGCAGTGTCACGCAGGATGTCCCTTCCAAAAAACCCTCCCCAATCAGCACATGATGCAAAGAAAAAGAAAAGAAAAAAGAGGTGCAAGATGGAATTGTCCTTGGGCCCTCCCACCCACCCTTATGTTGTATAAACAAAACAGGACATGCACACTTTAACCAACCCATCATTTCAGTGACAGGGTCTGCCACACGACTGTGACTGATATGACGGGTTGGTTTGGACCCCTCCCAAAAAAGAAGCAATTAATCTCTCCTTGCACAAACTGGCTCTACAGAGGCAAGATGTCCACCTCATCTTCACCCTCCGATATATCACCGTGTACATCCCCCTCCTCACAGATTATCAATTCGTCCCCACTGGAATCCACCATCTCAGCTCCCTGTGTACTTTGTGGAGGCAATTGCTGCTGGTCAATGTCTCCGCGGAGGAATTGATTATAATTCATTTTAATGAACATCATCTTCTCCACATTTTCTGGATGTAACCTCGTACGCCGATTGCTGACAAGGTGAGCGGCGGCACTAAACACTCTTTCGGAGTACACACTTGTGGGAGGGCAACTTAGGTAGAATAAAGCCAGTTTGTGCAAGGGCCTCCAAATTGCCTCTTTTTCCTGCCAGTATAAGTACGGACTGTGTGACGTGCCTACTTGGATGCGGTCACTCATATAATCCTCCACCATTCTATCAATGTTGAGAGAATCATATGCAGTGACAGTAGACGACATGTCCGTAATCGTTGTCAGGTCCTTCAGTCCGGACCAGATGTCAGCATCAGCAGTCGCTCCAGACTGCCCTGCATCACCGCCAGCGGGTGGGCTCGGAATTCTGAGCCTTTTCCTCGCACCCCCAGTTGCGGGAGAATGTGAAGGAGGAGATGTTGACAGGTCGCGTTCCGCTTGACTTGACAATTTTGTCACCAGCAGGTCTTTCAACCCCAGCAGACCTGTGTCTGCCGGAAAGAGAGATCCAAGGTAGGCTTTAAATCTAGGATCGAGCACGGTGGCCAAAATGTAGTGCTCTGATTTCAACAGATTGACCACCCGTGAATCCTTGTTAAGCGAATTAAGGGCTGCATCCACAAGTCCCACATGCCTAGCGGAATCGCTCCCTTTTAGCTCCTTCTTCAATGCCTCCAGCTTCTTCTGCAAAAGCCTGATGAGGGGAATGACCTGACTCAGGCTGGCAGTGTCTGAACTGACTTCACGTGTGGCAAGTTCAAAGGGCATCAGAACCTTGCACAACGTTGAAATCATTCTCCACTGCACTTGAGACAGGTGCATTCCACCTACTATATCGTGCTCAATTGTATAGGCTTGAATGGCCTTTTGCTGCTCCTCCAACCTCTGAAGCATATAGAGGGTTGAATTCCACCTCGTTACCACTTCTTGCTTCAGATGATGGCAGGGCAGGTTCAGTAGTTTTTGGTGGTGCTCCAGTTTTCTGTACGTGGTGCCTGTACGCCGAAAGTGTCCCGCAATTCTTCTGGCCACCGACAGCATCTCTTGCACGCCCCTGTCGTTTTTTAAAAAATTCTGCACCACCAAATTCAAGGTATGTGCAAAACATGGGACGTGCTGGAATTGGCCCAGATTTAATGCACACACAATATTGCTGGCGTTGTCCGATGCCACAAATCCACAGGAGAGTCCAATTGGGGTAAGCCATTCCGCGATGATCTTCCTCAGTTGCCGTAAGAGGTTTTCAGCTGTGTGCGTATTCTGGAAAGCGGTGATACAAAGCGTAGCCTGCCTAGGAAAGAGTTGGCGTTTGCGAGATGCTGCTACTGGTGCCGCCGCTGCTGTTCTTGCGGCGGGAGTCCATACATCTACCCAGTGGGCTGTCACAGTCATATAGTCCTGACCCTGCCCTGCTCCACTTGTCCACATGTCCGTGGTTAAGTGGACATTGGGTACAGCTGCATTTTTTAGGACACTGGTGACTCTTTTTCTGAGGTCTGTGTACATTTTCGGTATCGCCTGCCTAGAGAAATGGAACCTAGATGGTATTTGGTACCGGGGACACAGTACCTCCAACAAGTCTCTAGTTGGCTCTGCAGTAATGATGGATACCGGAACCACGTTTCTCACCACCCAGGATGCCAAGGCCTCAGTTATCCGCTTTGCAGTAGGATGACTGCTGTGATATTTCATCTTCCTCGCAAAGGACTGTTGAACAGTCAATTGCTTACTGGAAGTAGTACAAGTGGGCTTACGACTTCCCCTCTGGGATGACCATCGACTCCCAGCGGCAACAACAGCAGCGCCAGCAGCAGTAGGCGTTACACGCAAGGATGCATCGGAGGAATCCCAGGCAGGAGAGGACTCGTCAGAATTGCCAGTGACATGGCCTGCAGGACTATTGGCATTCCTGGGGAAGGAGGAAATTGACACTGAGGGAGTTGGTGGGGTGGTTTGCGTGAGCTTGGTTACAAGAGGAAGGGATTTACTGGTCAGTGGACTGCTTCCGCTGTCACCCAAAGTTTTTGAACTCGTCACTGACTTATTATGAATGCGCTGCAGGTGACGTATAAGGGAGGATGTTCCGAGGTGGTTAACGTCCTTACCCCTACTTATTACAGCTTGACAAAGGGAACACACGGCTTGACACCTGTTGTCCGCATTTCTGGTGAAATACCTCCACACCGAAGAGCTGATTTTTTTGGTATTTTCACCTGGCATGTCAACGGCCATATTCCTCCCACGGACAACAGGTGTCTCCCCGGGTGCCTGACTTAAACAAACCACCTCACCATCAGAATCCTCCTGGTCAATTTCCTCCCCAGCGCCAGCAACACCCATATCCTCCTCATCCTGGTGTACTTCAACACTGACATCTTCAATCTGACTATCAGGAACTGGACTGCGGGTGCTCCTTCCAGCACTTGCAGGGGGCGTGCAAATGGTGGAAGGCGCATGCTCTTCACGTCCAGTGTTGGGAAGGTCAGGCATCGCAACCGACACAATTGGACTCTCCTTGTGGATTTGGGATTTCAAAGAACGCAC
The DNA here is from genome assembly GCF_028390025.1 of Pseudophryne corroboree. Taxonomy (NCBI): domain Eukaryota; kingdom Metazoa; phylum Chordata; class Amphibia; order Anura; family Myobatrachidae; genus Pseudophryne; species Pseudophryne corroboree. The sequence goes on from NC_086444.1 coordinate 206,663,890, forward strand.
AGTTCTTTGCGGTGCTTTTGCCAGCTTGAGTCTTTTCAGTTTTCTAGCGAGAGGCTGAGTGCTTCCATCCTCATGTGAAGCTGAACCACTAGCCATGAACATAGGCCAGGGCCTCAGCCGTTCCTTGCCACTCCGTGTGGTAAATGGCATATTGGCAAGTTTACGCTTCTCCTCCGACAATTTTATTTTAGGTTTTGGAGTCCTTTTTTTTCTGATATTTGGTGTTTTGGTTTTGACATGCTCTGTACTATGCCACTGGGCATCGGCCTTGGCAGACGACGTTGCTGGCATTTCATCGTCTCGGCCATGACTAGTGGCAGCAGCTTCAGCACGAGGTGGAAGTGGATCTTGATCTTTCCCTAATTTTGGAACCTCAACATTTTTGTTCTCCATATTTTAATAGGCACAACTAAAAGGCACCTCAGGTAAACAATGGAGATGGATGGATTGGATACTAGTATACAATTATGGACGGGCTGCCGAGTGCCGACACAGAGGTAGCCACAGCCGTGAACTACCGCACTGTACTGTGTCTGCTGCTAATATATAGACTGGTTGATAAAGAGATAGTATACTCGTAACTAGTATGTATGTATAAAGAAAGAAAAAAAAACCACGGTTAGGTGGTATATACAATTATGGACGGGCTGCCGAGTGCCGACACAGAGGTAGCCACAGCCGTGAACTACCGCACTGTACTGTGTCTGCTGCTAATATAGACTGGTTGATAAAGAGATAGTATACTCGTAAATAGTATGTATGTATAAAGAAAGAAAAAAAAACCACGGTTAGGTGGTATATACAATTATGGACGGGCTGCCGAGTGCCGACACAGAGGTAGCCACAGCCGTGAACTACCGCACTGTACTGTGTCTGCTGCTAATATAGACTGGTTGATAAAGAGATAGTATACTCGTAACTAGTATGTATGTATAAAGAAAGAAAAAAAAACCACGGTTAGGTGGTATATACAATTATGGACGGGCTGCCGAGTGCCGACACAGAGGTAGCCACAGCCGTGAACTACCGCACTGTACTGTGTCTGCTGCTAATATATAGACTGGTTGATAAAGAGATAGTATACTCGTAACTAGTATGTATGTATAAAGAAAGAACAAAAACCCACGGTTAGGTGGTATATACAATTATGGACGGGCTGCCGAGTGCCGACACAGAGGTAGCCACAGCCGTGAACTACCGCACTGTACTGTGTCTGCTGCTAATATAGACTGGTTGATAAAGAGATAGTATACTCGTAACTAGTATGTATGTATAAAGAAAGAAAAAAAAACCACGGTTAGGTGGTATATACAATTATGGACGGGCTGCCGAGTGCCGACACAGAGGTAGCCACAGCCGTGAACTACTGCACTGTACTGTGTCTGCTGCTAATATATAGACTGGTTGATAAAGAGATAGTATACTCGTAACTAGTATGTATGTATAAAGAAAGAAAAAAAAACCACGGTTAGGTGGTATATACAATTATGGACGGGCTGCCGAGTGCCGACACAGAGGTAGCCACAGCCGTGAACTACCGCACTGTACTGTGTCTGCTGCTAATATATAGACTGGTTGATAAAGAGATAGTATACTCGTAACTAGTATGTATGTATAAAGAAAGAAAAAAAAACCACGGTTAGGTGGTATATACAATTATGGACGGGCTGCCGAGTGCCGACACAGAGGTAGCCACAGCCGTGAACTACCGCACTGTACTGTGTCTGCTGCTAATATATAGACTGGTTGATAAAGAGATAGTATACTCGTAACTAGTATGTATGTATAAAGAAAGAAAAAAAAACCACGGTTAGGTGGTATATACAATTATGGACGGGCTGCCGAGTGCCGACACAGAGGTAGCCACAGCCGTGAACTACCGCACTGTACTGTGTCTGCTGCTAATATAGACTGGTTGATAAAGAGATAGTATACTACTAATATTATATATACTGGTGGTCAGGTCACTGGTCACTAGTCACACTGGCAGTGGCACTCCTGCAGCAAAAGTGTGCACTGTTTAATTTTAATATAATATTATGTACTCCTGGCTCCTGCTATAACCTATAACTGGCACTGCAGTAGTGCTCCCCAGTCTCCCCCACAATTATAAGCTGTGTGAGCTGAGCAGTCAGACAGATATATAATATATATAGATGATGCAGCACACTGGCCTGAGCCTGAGCAGTGCACACAGATATGGTATGTGACTGACTGAGTCACTGTGTGTATCGCTTTTTTCAGGCAGAGAACGGATATATTAAATAAACTGCACTGTGTGTCTGGTGGTCACTCACTATATAATATATTATGTACTCCTGGCTCCTGCTATAACCTATAACTGGCACTGCAGTAGTGCTCCCCAGTCTCCCCCACAATTATAAGCTGTGTGAGCTGAGCAGTCAGACAGATATATATAATATTATATATAGATAATAGATGATGCAGCACACTGGCCTGAGCCTGAGCAGTGCACACAGATATGGTATGTGACTGAGTCACTGTGTGCTGTGTATCGCTTTTTTCAGGCAGAGAACGGATTATAAATAAAACTGGTGGTCACTGGTCACTATCAGCAAAACTCTGCACTGTACACTACTGAGTACTCCTAATGCTCCCCAAAATTAGTAAATCAAGTGTCTCTCTAATCTATTCTAAACGGAGAGGACGCCAGCCACGTCCTCTCCCTATCAATCTCAATGCACGTGTGAAAATGGCGGCGACGCGCGGCTCCTTATATAGAATCCGAGTCTCGCGATAGAATCCGAGCCTCGCGAGAATCCGACAGCGTCATGATGACGTTCGGGCGCGCTCGGGTTAACCGAGCAAGGCGGGAAGATCCGAGTCGCTCGGACCCGTGAAAAAAAACATGAAGTTCTGGCGGGTTCGGATTCAGAGAAACCGAACCCGCTCATCTCTAATTTGTAACACACCCTGCATCTATAGTGTATATGGGAATTCTCTTAGCGATACATCTGCAATGAGGTTGCAGAGCCCCAAGAGCATTGCGGTTCTTACTCTGAGAACTGCTGCTGTAACAACCAGTTACTTCTCATACAAACACAACAAAACCTAGGGAACTAAAAATCCACTTTTGTTTAAAAATCACACTGTCTCTTATAGTGCCACATTAGACTTCACTGTCCCATTTCTTAAAACAGTAAGAATAAAAAACACCAAATGTATAAAGCTGTACTGTAGTTTGGCAAATATCAGGAAGTCCTGCCAGAAAAGGTGGAGGCAAGATTGCTGAAACTGTAGGCAACTGCCTCATAAATATGTATGATGTTTATAAAAGAGCCCCTAACCTCTCTGTCACTGTAGTTTTGTTAAGATTTATAGTGTGAGTTTTTTGGAAGAGAAGAGAAGGAGGCAGTGTCACAATCCTGACTAAAATTAGAGATGAGCGCCTGAAATTTTTCGGGTTTTGTGTTTTGGTTTTGTGTTCGGTTCCGCGGCCGTGTTTTGGGTTCGACCGCGTTTTGGCAAAACCTCACCGAATTTTTTTTGTCGGATTCGGGTGTGTTTTGGATTCGGGTGTTTTTTTCAAAAAACCCTAAAAAACAGCTTAAATCATAGAATTTGGGGGTCATTTTGATCCCAAAGTATTATTAACCTCAAAAACCATAATTTCCACTCATTTTCAGTCTATTCTGAATACCTCACACCTCACAATATTATTTTTAGTCCTAAAATTTGCACCGAGGTCGCTGTGTGAGTAAGATAAGCGACCCTAGTGGCCGACACAAACACCGGGCCCATCTAGGAGTGGCACTGCAGTGTCACGCAGGATGTCCCTTCCAAAAAACCCTCCCCAAACAGCACATGACGCAAAGAAAAAAAGAGGCGCAATGAGGTAGCTGTGTGAGTAAGATTTGCGACCCTAGTGGCCGACACAAACACCGGGCCCATCTAGGAGTGGCACTGCAGTGTCACGCAGGATGTCCCTTCCAAAAAACCCTCCCCAAACAGCACATGACGCAAAGAAAAAAAGAGGCGCAATGAGGTAGCTGACTGTGTGAGTAAGATAAGCGACCCTAGTGGCCGACACAAACACCGGGCCCATCTAGGAGTGGCACTGCAGTGTCACGCAGGATGGCCCTTCCAAAAAACCCTCCCCAAACAGCACGACGCAAAGAAAAAAAGAGGCGCAATGAGGTAGCTGACTGTGTGAGTAAGATAAGCGACCCTAGTGGCCGACACAAACACCGGGCCCATCTAGGAGTGGCACTGCAGTGTCACGCAGGATGTCCCTTCCAAAAAACCCTCCCCAAACAGCACATGACGCAAAGAAAAAAAGAGGCGCAATGAGGTAGCTGACTGTGTGAGTAAGATAAGCGACCCTAGTGGCCGACACAAACACCGGGCCCATCTAGGAGTGGCACTGCAGTGTCACGCAGGATGGCCCTTCCAAAAAACCCTCCCCAAACAGCACATGACGCAAAGAAAAAAAGAGGCGCAATGAGGTAGCTGACTGTGTGAGTAAGATAAGCGACCCTAGTGGCCGACACAAACACCGGGCCCATCTAGGAGTGGCACTGCAGTGTCACGCAGGATGTCCCTTCCAAAAAACCCTCCCCAAACAGCACATGACGCAAAGAAAAAAAGAGGCGCAATGAGGTAGCTGACTGTGTGAGTAAGATAAGCGACCCTAGTGGCCGACACAAACACCGGGCCCATCTAGGAGTGGCACTGCAGTGTCACGCAGGATGGCCCTTCCAAAAAACCCTCCCCAAACAGCACATGACGCAAAGAAAAAAAGAGGCGCAATGAGGTAGCTGACTGTGTGAGTAAGATAAGCGACCCTAGTGGCCGACACAAACACCGGGCCCATCTAGGAGTGAAACTGCAGTGTCACGCAGGATGGCCCTTCCAAAAAACCCTCCCCAAACAGCACATGACGCAAAGAAAAAAAGAGGCGCAATGAGGTAGCTGACTGTGTGAGTAAGATAAGCGACCCTAGTGGCCGACACAAACACCGGGCCCATCTAGGAGTGGCACTGCAGTGTCACGCAGGATGTCCCTTCCAAAAAACCCTCCCCAAACAGCACATGACGCAAAGAAAAAAAGAGGCGCAATGAGGTAGCTGACTGTGTGAGTAAGATAAGCGACCCTAGTGGCCGACACAAACACCGGGCCCATCTAGGAGTGGCACTGCAGTGTCACGCAGGATGGCCCTTCCAAAAAACCCTCCCCAAACAGCACATGACGCAAAGAAAAATAAAAGAAAAAAGAGGTGCAAGATGGAATTGTCCTTGGGCCCTCCCACCCACCCTTATGTTGTATAAACAAAACAGGACATGCACACTTTAACCAACCCATCATTTCAGTGACAGGGTCTGCCACACGACTGTGACTGATATGACGGGTTGGTTTGGACCCCCACCAAAAAAGAAGCAATTAATCTCTCCTTGCACAAACTGGCTCTACAGAGGCAAGATGTCCACCTCATCATCATCCTCCGATACATCACCGTGTACATCCCCCTCCTCACAGATTATCAATTCGTCCCCACTGGAATCCACCATCTCAGCTCCCTGTGTACTTTGTGGAGGCAATTGCTGCTGGTCAATGTCTCCGTGGAGGAATTGATTATAATTCATTTTAATGAACATCATCTTCTCCACATTTTCTGGATGTAACCTCGTACGTCGATTGCTGACAAGGTGAGCGGCGGCGCTAAACACTCTTTCGGAGTACACACTTGTGGGAGGGCAACTTAGGTAGAATAAAGCCAGTTTGTGCAAGGGCCTCCAAATTGCCTCTTTTTCCTGCCAGTATAAGTACGGACTGTGTGACGTGCCTACTTGGATGCGGTCACTCATATAATCCTCCACCATTCTTTCAATGTTGAGAGAATCATATGCGGTGACAGTAGACGACATGTCCGTAATCGTTGTCAGGTCCTTCAGTCCGGACCAGATGTTAGCATCAGCAGTCGCTCCAGACTGCCCTGCATCACCGCCAGCGGGTGGGCTCGGAATTCTGAGCCTTTTCCTCGCACCCCCAGTTGCGGGAGAATGTGAAGGAGGAGATGTTGACAGGTCGCGTTCCGCTTGACTTGACAATTTTCTCACCAGCAGGTCTTTCAACCCCAGCAGACTTGTGTCTGCCGGAAAGAGAGATCCAAGGTAGGCTTTAAATCTAGGATCGAGCATGGTGGCCAAAATGTAGTGCTCTGATTTCAACAGATTGACAACCCGTGAATCCTTGTTAAGCGAATTAAGGGCTCCATCCACAAGTCCCACATGCCTAGCGGAATCGCTCCGTGTTAGCTCCTCCTTCAATGTCTCCAGCTTCTTCTGCAAAAGCCTGATGAGGGGAATGACCTGACTCAGGCTGGCAGTGTCTGAACTGACTTCACGTGTGGCAAGTTCAAAGGGCATCAGAACCTTGCACAACGTTGAAATCATTCTCCACTGCGCTTGAGACAGGTGCATTCCACCTCCTATATCGTGCTCAATTGTATAGGCTTGAATGGCCTTTTGCTGCTCCTCCAACCTCTGAAGCATATAGAGGGTTGAATTCCACCTCGTTACCACTTCTTGCTTCAGATGAAGGCAGGGCAGGTTCAGTAGTTTTTGGTGGTGCTCCAGTCTTCTGTACGTGGTGCCTGTACGCCGAAAGTGTCCCGCAATTCTTCTGGCCACCGACAGCATCTCTTGCACGCCCCTGTCGTTTTTTAAAAAATTCTGCACCACCAAATTCAAGGTATGTGCAAAACATGGGATGTGCTGGAATTTGCCCATATTTAATGCACACACAATATTGCTGGCGTTGTCCGATGCCACAAATCCACAGGAGAGTCCAATTGGGGTAAGCCATTCCGCGATGATCTTCCTCAGTTGCCGTAAGAGGTTTTCAGCTGTGTGCGTATTCTGGAAACCGGTGATACAAAGCGTAGCCTGCCTAGGAAAGAGTTGGCGTTTGCGAGATGCTGTTACTGGTGCCGCCGCTGCTGTTCTTGCGGCGGGAGTCCATACATCTACCCAGTGGGCTGTCACAGTCATATAGTCCTGACCCTGCCCTGCTCCACTTGTCCACATGTCCGTGGTTAAGTGGACATTGGGTACAGCTGCATTTTTTAGGACACTGGTGACTCTTTTTCTGAGGTCTGTGTACATTTTCGGTATCGCCTGCCTAGAGAAATGGAACCTAGATGGTATTTGGTACCGGGGACACAGTACCTCCAACAAGTCTCTAGTTGGCTCTGCAGTAATGATGGATACCGGAACCACGTTTCTCACCACCCAGGATGCCAAGGCCTCAGTTATCCGCTTTGCTGTAGGATGACTGCTGTGATATTTCATCTTCCTCGCAAAGGACTGTTGGACAGTCAATTGCTTGGTGGAAGTAGTAAAAGTGGTCTTACGACTTCCCCTCTGGGATGACCATCGACTCCCAGCAGCAACAACAGCAGCGCCAGCAGCAGTAGGCGTTACATGCAAGGATGCATCGGAGGAATCCCAGGCAGGAGAAGACTCGTCAGAATTGCCAGTGACATGGCCTGCAGGACTATTGGCATTCCTGGGGAAGGAGGAAATTGACACTGAGGGAGTTGGTGGGGTGGTTTGCGTGAGCTTGGTTACAAGAGGAAGGGATTTACTGGTCAGTGGACTGCTTCCGCTGTCACCCAAAGTTTTTGAACTTGTCACTGACTTATTATGAATGCGCTGCAGGTGACGTATAAGGGAGGATGTTCCGAGGTGGTTAACGTCCTTACCCCTACTTATTACAGCTTGACAAAGGGAACACACGGCTTGACACCTGTTGTCCGCATTTCTGTTGAAATAGTTCCACACCGAAGAGCTGATTTTTTTGGTATTTTCACCAGGCATGTCAACGGCCATATTCCTCCCACGGACAACAGGTGTCTCCCCGGGTGCCTGACTTAAACAAACCACCTCACCATCAGAATCCTCCTGGTCAATTTCCTCCCCAGCGCCAGCAACACCCATATCCTCCTCATCCTGGTGTACTTCAACACTGACATCTTCAATCTGACTATCAGGAACTGGACTGCGGGTGCTCCTTCCAGCACTTGCAGGGGGCGTGCAAATGGTGGAAGGCGCATGCTCTTCACGTCCAGTGTTGGGAAGGTCAGGCATCGCAACCGACACAATTGGACTCTCCTTGTAGATTTGGGATTTCGAAGAACGCACAGTTCTTTGCGGTGCTACTGCTTTTGCCAGCTTGAGTCTTTTCATTTTTCTAGCGAGAGGCTGAGTGCCTCCATCCTCATGTGAAGCTGAACCACTAGCCATGAACATAGGCCAGGGCCTCAGCCGTTCCTTGCCACTCCGTGTGGTAAATGGCATATTGGCAAGTTTACGCTTCTCCTCCGACAATTTTATTTTAGGTTTTGGAGTCCTTTTTTTACTGATATTTGGTGTTTTGGATTTGACATGCTCTGTACTATGACATTGGGCATCGGCCTTGGCAGACGACGTTGCTGGCATTTCATCGTCTCGGCCATGACTAGTGGCAGCAGCTTCAGCACGAGGTGGAAGTGGATCTTGATCTTTCCCTAATTTTGGAACCTCAACATTTTTGTTCTCCATATTTTAATAGGCACAACTAAAAGGCACCTCAGGTAAACAATGGAGATGGATGGATACTAGTATACAATTATGAATGGACTGCCGAGTGCCGACACAGAGGTAGCTACAGCCGTGGACTATTGTACTGTACTGTGTCTGCTGCTAATATAGACTGGATGATAATGAGATGTAGTATGTATGTATAAAGAAGAAAGAAAAAAAAACCACGGGTAGGTGGTATACAATTATGGATGGACTGCCGAGTGCCGACACAGAGGTAGCTACAGCCATGGACTACCGTACTGTACTGTGTCTGCTGCTAATATAGACTGGTTGATAATGAGATGTAGTATGTATGTATAAAGAAGAAAGAAAAAAAAACCACGGGTAGGTGGTATACAATTATGGATGGACTGCCGAGTGCCGACACAGAGGTAGCTACAGCCGTGGACTACCGTACTGTACTGTGTCTGCTGCTAATATAGACTGGTTGATAATGAGATGTAGTATGTATGTATAAAGAAGAAAGAAAAAAAAACCACGGGTAGGTGGTATACAATTATGGATGGACTGCCGAGTGCCGACACAGAGGTAGCTACAGCCGTGGACTACCGTACTGTACTGTGTCTGCTGCTAATATAGACTGGATGATAATGAGATGTAGTATGTATAAAGAAGAAAGAAAAAAAAAACCACGGGTAGGTGGTATACAATTATGGATGGACTGCCGAGTGCCGACACAGAGGTAGCTACAGCCGTGGACTACCGTACTGTACTGTGTCTGCTGCTAATATAGACTGGATGATAATGAGATGTAGTATGTATAAAAAAGAAAGAAAAAAAAACCACGGGTAGGTGGTATACAATTATGGATGGACTGCCGAGTGCCGACACAGAGGTAGCTACAGCCGTGGACTACCGTACTGTACTGTGTCTGCTGCTAATATAGACTGGTTGATAATGAGATGTAGTATGTATGTATAAAGAAGAAAGAAAAAAAAACCACGGGTAGGTGGTATACAATTATGGACGGACTGCCGAGTGCCGACACAGAGGTAGCTACAGCCGTGGACTACCGTACTGTACTGTGTCTGCTGCTAATATAGACTGGATGATAATGAGATGTAGTATGTATGTATAAAGAAGAAAGAAAAAAAAACCACGGGTAGGTGGTATACAATTATGGACGGACTGCCGAGTGCCGACACAGAGGTAGCTACAGCCGTGGACTACCGTACTGTACTGTGTCTGCTGCTAATATAGACTGGATGATAATGAGATGTAGTATGTATAAAGAAGAAAGAAAAAAAAACCACGGGTAGGTGGTATACAATTATGGACGGACTGCCGAGTGCCGACACAGAGGTAGCTACAGCCGTGGACTACCGTACTGTACTGTGTCTGCTGCTAATATAGACTGGTTGATAATGAGATGTAGTATGTATGTATAAAGAAGAAAGAAAAAAAACCACGGGTAGGTGGTATACAATTATGGATGGACTGCCGAGTACCGACACAGAGGTAGCTACAGCCGTGGACTACCGTACTGTACTGTGTCTGCTGCTAATATAGACTGGATGATAATGAGATGTAGTATGTATAAAGAAGAAAGAAAAAAAAACCACGGGTAGGTGGTATACAATTATGGATGGACTGCCGAGTGCCGAAACAGAGGTAGCTACAGCCGTGGACTACCGTACTGTACTGTGTCTGCTGCTAATATAGACTGGATGATAATGAGATGTAGTATGTATAAAGAAGAAAGAAAAAAAAAAACACGGGTAGGTGGTATACAATTATGGATGGACTGCCGAGTGCCGACACAGAGGTAGCTACAGCCGTGGACTACCGTACTGTACTGTGTCTGCTGCTAATATAGACTGGTTGATAATGAGATGTAGTATGTATGTATAAAGAAGAAAGAAAAAAAAACCACGGGTAGGTGGTATACAATTATGGACGGACTGCCGAGTGCCGACACAGAGGTAGCTACAGCCATGGACTACCGTACTGTACTGTGTCTGCTGCTAATATAGACTGGATGATAATGAGATGTAGTATGTATGTATAAAGAAGAAAGAAAAAAAAAACCACGGGTAGGTGGTATACAATTATGGACGGACTGCCGAGTGCCGACACAGAGGTAGCTACAGCCGTGGACTACCGTACTGTACTGTGTCTGCTGCTAATATAGACTGGATGATAATGAGATGTAGTATGTATAAAGAAGAAAGAAAGAAAAACCACGGGTAGGTGGTATACAATTATGGATGGACTGCCGAGTGCCGACACAGAGGTAGCTACAGCCATGGACTACCGTACTGTACTGTGTCTGCTGCTAATATAGACTGGATGATAATGAGATGTAGTATGTATAAAGAAGAAAGAAAAAAAAACCACGGGTAGGTGGTATACAATTATGGACGGACTGCCGAGTGCCGACATAGAGGTAGCTACAGCCGTGGACTACCGTACTGTACTGTGTCTGCTGCTAATATAGACTGGTTGATAATGAGATGTAGTATGTATGTATAAAGAAGAAAGAAAAAAAAACCACGGGTAGGTGGTATACAATTATGGACGGACTTCCGAGTGCCGACACAGAGGTAGCTACAGCCGTGGACTACCGTACTGTACTGTGTCTGCTGCTAATATAGACTGGATGATAATGAGATGTAGTATGTATAAAGAAGAAAGAAAAAAAACCACGGGTAGGTGGTATACAATTATGGATGGACTGCCGAGTGCCGACACAGAGGTAGCTACAGCCGTGGACTACCGTACTGTACTGTGTCTGCTGCTAATATAGACTGGATGATAATGAGATGTAGTATGTATAAAGAAGAAAGAAAAAAAAACCACGGGTAGGTGGTATACAATTATGGATGGACTGCCGAGTGCCGACACAGAGGTAGCTACAGCCGTGGACTACCGTACTGTACTGTGTCTGCTGCTAATATAGACTGGTTGATAATGAGATGTAGTATGTATGTATAAAGAAGAAAGAAAAAAAAACCACGGATAGGTGGTATACAATTATGGACGGACTGCCGAGTGCCGACACAGAGGTAGCTACAGCCGTGGACTACCGTACTGTACTGTGTCTGCTGCTAATATAGACTGGATGATAATGAGATGTAGTATGTATAAAGAAGAAAGAAAAAAAAACCACGGGTAGGTGGTATACAATTATGGATGGACTGCCGAGTGCCGACACAGAGGTAGCTACAGCGGTGGACTACCGTACTGTACTGTGTCTGCTGCTAATATAGACTGGATGATAATGAGATGCAGTATGTATAAAGAAGAAAGAAAGAAAAAACCACGGGTAGGTGGTATACAATTATGGATGGACTGCCGAGTGCCGACACAGAGGTAGCTACAGCCGTGAACTACCGTACTGTGTCTGCTGCGACTGGATGATAAATAATGATATAAAAAATATATATATATCACTACTGCAGCCGGACAGGTATATATTATATAATGACGGACCTGCTGGACACTGTCTGTCAGCAGAATGAGTTTTTTATAGAATAAAAAAAAAAAACACCACACATGTCACACGACGAGTGTTTAACTTTTTCAGGCAATCACAATATAGTATACTATACTGGTGGTCAGTGTGGTCAGGTCACTGGTCAGTCACACTGGCAGTGGCACTCCTGCCTGCAGCAAAAGTGTGCACTGTTTAATTTTAACAATATGTATGTACTCCTGGCTCCTGCTATAACCTATAACTGCTCCCCAGTCTCCCCCACAATTAAGCTGTGTGAGCACAGTCAGATATTATACATAGATGATGCAGCACACTGGGCTGAGCACAGATATGGTATGTGACTGAGTCACTGTGTATCGTTTTTTTCAGGCAGAGAACGGATTATATTAAATAAAACTGCACTGGTGGTCACTGGTCAGTGGTCAGTCACTAGTAAACTCTGCACTCTCTAGTACTCCTAAGCTCCAGTAAATCAAGTGTCTCTGTCTCAATCTCACTCTCTCTCTTCTAATCTAAATGGAGAGGACGCCAGCCACGTCCTCTCCCTATCAATCTCAATGCACGTGTGAAAATGGCGGCGACGCGCGGCTCCTTATATAGAATCCGAGTCTCGCGATAGAATCCGAGCCTCGCGAGAATCCGACAGCGTCATGATGACGTTCGGGCGCGCTCGGGTTAACCGAGCAAGGCGGGAAGATTCGAGTCGCTCGGATCCGTGTAAAAAAAGCTGAAGTTCGGGCGGGTTCGGATTCCGAGGAACCGAACCCGCTCATCTCTAACTAAAATCATTTCATTTGGTGAATTACCTCTACCATCCATCTGTCCTGTATCCTGTGTGTTTTCTGCTGGCTGGGATAAACAGCTCCCCAGTACCATGAGTTCCCTGATTGCTGAGTTCACTATCTGTTAAGTGAGACTTGCTAACGATCTGCACTTGTGTTGATTAACCTTCTGTGTGAATACTAAATTCAGCAAGTCTCTACATGCTGTCCTATGCTTCCGTGCCAGCATCCACAAGTCCAGTGGTCACCAAGTACAACTCCCTGTGCTCTCAGGCCTGCAGCCATTACTGTCAATCTCTGCAAACTACACCACGCCGGAGTTCCCTCCAAAACCAGCTATGGACGTCGCCATGACAGTTCCTGGTCAGCAGACCTTCCTGAGCCCAATCCAGAATCACCTCCTCATCGTGTGACTCTCTCATCCAGTCAGCAGTGAGCAAGAGGTATAAGTTCCAAATCCCAGCACTTGCAAGCTGTCAGTGCTTTGTTGTCTCTCAGTCTGTAATGAGCTCCTGCATCTTCAGCTTTATTAGACAGAGTGCCATTACCATCACAGCACCGCCTGACTCTGGCTGATAATAAAGGGCCATACCGCTATTTCCATCACAGCGTGTCCAAGTGCACTGGTGTGCCATCCCAGTGCATCTAAAGACTGTTCTTCATTCCATTGCAGCATCTATGTCTTGCTGGTTCAGTCCAGCATTATGAACACCTACCTTGTTGGTTCCGCCCAACATTCAGAAAACCTGCATTGCTGTCTTCATCCAGCATTCCAGAAATCCTGTAGTGCTGTCTTCATCCAGCATTCACAGCAATCCTGCTCTGCTGGTTCTGTCCAGCACTCCAGAAAGCCTGCATTGCTGTCTTCATCCAGCATTCCAGAAAACCTGCATTGCTGTCTTCATCCAGAATTCCAGAAAACCTGCATTGCTGTCTTCATCCAGCATTCACAGCAATCCTGCTATGCTGGTTCCGTCCAGCACTCCAGAAAACCTGCATTGCTGTCTTCATCCAGCATTCCAGAAAACCTGCATTGCTGTCTTCATCCAGCATTCTACAAACCTGCCTTGCTGGTTCTGTCCAGCATTCTGAACTCCTGCCTTGCTGGTTCCATCCAGCATTCTGAACTCCTGCCTTGTCGGAAAGCCAAGCCCGACATCTGGAAAATCTGACTTGTCGGAAAGCCAATCTCGACATCTGGAAAATCTGACTTGTCGGAAAGCCAATCTCGACATCTGAAAAAATGCCTTGTCGGAAAGCCAATCCCGACATCTGAAAAAATGCCTTGTCGGAAAGCCAATCCCGACATTATCTGGAAAACCTGCCTTGTCGGAAAGCCGATCCCAACATAAGGAAAACCTGGCTAGTCAGAATGCCATTCCCGACTTCTCGAAAACCTGGCTTGTCGGAAAGCCGATCCCAACATCTGGAAAACCTTCCTTGTCGGAATGCCAGTCCCAACATCTGGAAAACTTGCCTTGTCAGAAAGCCAATCCTGACATCTGAAAACCTGCCTTGTCCGAAAGCCAATTCCCATTATCTGGAAAACCTGCCTTGTCAGGAAGCCAATCCTGATATCTGGAAAACCTGCCTTATCAGAAAGCCAATTCAGACATCTGGAAAACCTTCCTTGTTGGAAAGCCAATACCGACATCTGAAAACCTGCATTGTCGGAAAGCCAATCCTGACATTTGGAAAACCTGCCTTGTCGGAAAGCCAATCCCGACATATGGAAAACCTGCTGTGCTGGTTCCGCCTAGTCTTCTGCAAATCTACTTCGCTGGTTCCATCCAGCATCTAGAAAACTTGCTGTGCTGGTTCCGCCCAGCCTTCTGCAAATCTACTCTGCTGGTTCTGTCCAGCATCTGGAAAACCTGCCATGCTTGTTCCACTCAGCCTTTTGCAAATCTGTTTGCTGGTGACTCCCAGCATTCCTACTGCTAGTCTTCATAGACTTTCCGTTCTCAGTGACCATCCAGCTACCTATTGCACTGGTGGTTCACACCACCAGTGTTTCAGTACCCAAATAGCTGGTCACTTCCTCTCCTACGTTCCTCAGCCAACTGCCACGTCTGCATGAGGAGATCGTATCTTAATCATGCACAATTCTGTTCACAACTCTCAAGTCCAGTCCCAGAGACCAGACCTAGACCGGATTCACAAATAACCACAGCCGTGACAGGCAGTAGGAGATGTACCAGCAGCAGGATCCACGAGGGCACCCAGAAAGCCTGCATTTTTTGAGCATATTTGGCACTGGACTCAGCCCGATTCAAGGAGGTTATTCCCATGTTTTGACATGTCATCATTCTATCCCAAGTCTGAGAGCTGGGAATTGTAGGAGTAGCTACTGAGTTTATAAAAAGCCATTATTTTGTACATGCAGGATCTGGCGATTAATACAAGCACTTCTGTCTTAACCTGGAATGAACATCACTAATATGGCCAAAACGTTTCGCTCTACTCATCGAAATCCCAGCAGATCTTTGTCATGACCAAAATAACTCATAGTGCCCCCCAATGAGGTACCCTGACAACCATGGCATCCATGGACTGGATTATTGCCTTTCTGTATAAAAGATGACATCCTTTACTAAGGAATAGAAAAATTCTATAGAACATTGTCACAAATCTGGACCCCATCATGATCCAAAAAAGTGTGGAAGTGAGCCTGAAGCATGGTGCATACATACGCTAAAGGATGGTCGCTGTTCCAGACTGAAGTTCAGTGCCTTCAACCACCAACAATGACTAACATACTCAGGGATAGATGCTGGTAATGCTGGTTCTAAACCACAACCTGGAGAAAATGCTGATGTACCTCCATATGGAGACATGCAATATGTATCCTTGATGAAAAATTCACCCTGTACTTTTCATACTGCGAATAACAGATCTTAGAGACTCCCATGTTAAGTATGTTCTCCTGGAATTTGGTGTCAAGTACAATGTACTTCAATTTCAGAATGGGATGAAAAAAAAAACATCTTGTTTCAACACCACAAAGAACTGAACAACAATCCCTGAAGAGAGTTTTCTAAATAGTGCATGAGTTCCCAAAAAAGCAAGATTCTTTGTCTGTCTTCGGGAAGACCTGTGGTGAAAAACCATAGAAAGATGTGCTGGAGGATAAAATACTTATCCTGAGCTTCTTAAGTCTCTCACTCAGATGTCAGTAGTGGAACCTAACTACTTACTACTGATCCCAGAAGTAAATGTGTTCCAACTTCCCACTACAGGACATTTAGGTTGTGACTGTTGCCCAACACACCGACTACTAGTCAAGCTAAATGGTCCAAGATTGTTTACATCTCTGCTGTCCCCTTTGAGAAACAAGGCTGACCTCAAAGCACTGACTCCTCACATACCCAAGGGACTGCCGAACCTGTGACCTCTGGGTAGGGGCTTAACCTGGCCAGAAAGAACTTTGCCCTTCCCCTGTTGTCTGCAAAATAATCTTATCCAACTTGTGACCAAATGAGAACCTTACCAAAGAAGACTATTGCCAGGTTATCCTCATCATGGGATGAATCATCAAATTCTGACACATCCCTCAGCTGGAGCACCTGCAGATACTAACTCCTTCCCAAAGTAACTGGGACATGCCAGGTCTTTGCACAGAGGCATCAATATGCCCTTACACAGACAAAGCCACAAGGAACCCCCTGAACTATCAGGACACATAACAAAATTAAGGGCATCTAGCAGATGGGGGCACATGGGAAGGTGTGCACACATGAGTTTGAGATTTAAAATTCCTGCTTTATTTCTGCACCCAGTATAACTTCAGAATATCCAATGTCATCCGTATGTATATTATTTATGTATGTGTGTGCATATATAGATGTATATGTGTGCAGATGCGCGTGTATATATATGTGTGTATATATATACACGTATTTTTCCCTATATGAATGTATTTTTAAAAATGAATTGAATAGTTGCGATACACCTGAGTGATAAACATATTTATTTGTTTATTAAATCTTTTTTATCTTTTTTATCTGTATTTTTATATTTATTTTTATTAATAATATCTTTACTCGCTGTGTCTAGGTGTGGAATATGGATATAATGTAGGTCTATAATTGAGTTTTGGAATAGCTATGAAATATTATCCACACGTCGACAGATCGAGTATTATGTGCAATGGTAATGTGTTTTATTTAATTAATTTTATGTATAATAAATGTGTCTTTGTGCTAAAAATATCTAACTATATGAGGAGGATCTACAAGCCAAGAGATTTAGAACGCAGCTATATAGGAATGATAATTGAAATCATGTGGAACCCATGGGATATTTTCTTAAGGAGGATATAAATAGTGATAATATCGTTTTGAAAATGAGGCTTGGAGAGCGGTCACATGACCGAAAGATGGCATAGCTAACCACCACGCATGCGCCAGCGGTCCGGCTCAAAATGAGGCTTGGAGAGCACACGCAGGGCGCAGTAGGAAGCGGGAAGGTGCCGCTATTTAAACAGAAGCACAGAGACTCATGTTTATACCGTCTCTGAGGAAGCTGCCGATGTAAGCAGTGCTGCTGAAGGCGGAGAAATGCGTAAGCCATCGTCTAAGCCCAGTACTGGCCAAGCCTACACGGCATAATACACCAGCACCAGCGATTTCATTATGGACACTCCAGATATGGCACCACAAAAGGTTTAAAAAGCACCTGGAGCTGGGAGGAGCCGTGGATATTTGTTTAAAAGACTGGCCAATCAGGTGATATTCAAAAAGCTGCTTATGCCACGTTGTGCTGCATTGTTACTAACCCTGTGAAACAGGTGTCTTATAAAGCATCTAACTAAGCATTACTAATACAGCTGGACTATATATGTCAGTGCACTGATTCCGTTGCATGCATTAACTTTAACACCGTTATGAGCTCTACTAACATCAGGATCAATGCACTAATTGAGCAGGACTAATCTAGTTACTGAAAAGCTGCTAAATTGTAGGTCATATTATAGCCATGTGGCTTTACAAATGGTTAATCCTCATATATAAATGGATTTGTAGTGTAAACTATATACTGGCCGGTATTGTGCTTTTAGTTTTTAATTGGTTTTTAGTTTATTTGTAAATAAATAAATTATACACGATTCCTGGAAAGACTGTTTTTGTTTTTGTACTGTACCGTGAACTAGGGGTTGAATAGCCTCTTATTACGGCAGCTGAAGGAACCGTGTGTCATTTAAAATATTGTGAATATACCATTGCTATTAATTGTAGAGATGAGCGGGTTCGGTTCCTCGGAATCCGAACCCGCCCGAACTTCAGCTTTTTTTACACGGATCCGAGCGACTCGGATCTTCCCGCCTTGCTCGGTTAACCCGAGCGCGCCCGAACGTCATCATGACGCTGTCGGATTCTCGCGAGGCTCGGATTCTATCGCGAGACTCGGATTCTATATAAGGAGCCGCGCGTCGCCGCCATTTTACACGTGCATTGAGATTGATAGTGAGAGGACGTGGCTGGCGTCCTCTCCGTTTAGAGAAGAAATAGATAGGAGAGTGAGAGTGAGACAGTGACACTTCATTTACTGGAGCTTAGGAGGAGTACTCAGACAGAGAGTGCAGAATTTTGCTGATAGTATTAGTTAGTTATACTAGTGACAGAGTGAGACAGTGACACTTCATTTACTGGAGCTTAGGAGGAGTACTCAGACAGAGAGTGCAGAATTTTGCTGATAGTATTAGTTAGTTATACTAGTGACTGACCAGTGACCACCAGTGCAGTTTTATATTATTTAATATAATCCGTTCTCTGCCTGAAAAAACGATACACAGTGACTCAGTCACATACCATATCTGTGCTCAGCCCAGTGTGCTGCTGCATCATCTATGTATAATATCTGACTGTGCTCACACAGCTTAATTGTGGGGGAGACTGGGGAGCAGTTAGGTTATAGCAGGAGCCAGGAGTACATATTAAAAAATTAAACAGTGCACACTTTTTTTCTGCAGGAGTGCCACTGCCAGTGTGACTGACCAGTGACCTGACCACTAGTATATAGTATACTATATTGTATTGTGAATGTCTGCCTGTAAAAGTTAAACCCACGTCGTGTGACTTGTGTGGTGTTTTTTTATTCTATAAAATAAAAAACTCATTCTGCTGACAGACAGTGTCCAGCAGGTCCGTCATTATATAATATATACCTGTCCGGCTGCAGTAGTGATATATATATATTTTTTATATCATTATTTATCATCCAGTCGCAGCAGACACAGTACGGTAGTTCACGGCTGTAGCTACCTCTGTGTCGGCACTCGGCAGTCCATCCATAATTGTATACCACCTACCCGTGTTTTTTTTTTTCTTTCTTCTTTATACATACTACATCTCATTATCATCCAGTCTATATTAGCAGCAGACACAGTACAGTACGGTAGTCCACGGCTGTAGCTACCTCTGTGTCGGCACTCGGCAGTCCGTCCATAATTGTATACCACCTACCCGTGTTTTTTTTTTCTTTCTTCTTTATACATACTACATCTCATTATCAACCAGTCTATATTAGCAGCAGACACAGTACGGTAGTCCACGGCTGTAGCTACCTCTGTGTCGGCACTCGGCAGTCCGTCCATAATTGTATACCACCTACCCGTGGTTTTTTTTTTCTTTCTTCTTTATACATACTACATCTCATTATCATCCAGTCTATATTAGCAGCAGACACAGTACAGTACGGTAGTCCACGGCTGTAGCTACCTCTGTGTCGGCACTCGGCAGTCCGTCCATAATTGTATACCACCTACCCGTGGTTTTTTTTTTTTTTCTTCTTTATACATACTACATCTCATTATCAACCAGTCTATATTAGCAGCAGACACAGTACGGTAGACCACGGCTGTAGCTACCTCTGTGTCGGCACTCGGCAGTCCATCCATAATTGTATACCACCTACCCGTGGTTTTTTTTTCTTTCTTCTTTATACATACTACATCTCATTATCATCCAGTCTATATTAGCAGCAGACACAGTACAGTACGGTAGTCCACGGCTGTAGCTACCTCTGTGTCGGCACTCGGCAGTCCGTCCATAATTGTATACCACCTACCCGTGGTTTTTTTTTTCTTTCTTCTTTATACATACTACATCTCATTATCATCCAGTCTATATTAGAAGCAGACACAGTACAGTACGGTAGTCCACGGCTGTAGCTACCTCTGTGTCGGCACTCGGCAGTCCATCCATAATTGTATAACACCTACCCGTGTTTTTTTTTTCTTTCTTCTTTATACATACTACATCTCATTATCATCCAGTCTATATTAGCAGCAGACACAGTACAGTACAATAGTCCACGGCTGTAGCTACCTCTGTGTCGGCACTCGGCAATCCGTCCATAATTGTATACCACCTACCCGTGTTTTTTTTTTCTTTCTTCTTTATACATACTACATCTCATTATCATCCAGTCTATATTAGCAGCAGACACAGTACAGTACGGTAGTCCACGGCTGTAGCTACCTCTGTGTCGGCACTCGGCAGTCCGTCCATAATTGTATACCACCTACCCGTGGTTTTTTTTTTCTTTCTTCTTTATACATACTACATCTCATTATCAACCAGTCTATATTAGCAGCAGACACAGTACGGTAGTCCACGGCTGTAGCTACCTCTGTGTCGGCACTCGGCAGTCCATCCATAATTGTATACCACCTACCCGTGTTTTTTTTTTCTTTCTTCTTTATACATACATACTACATCTCATTATCATCCAGTCTATATTAGCAGCAGACACAGTACAGTACAATAGTCCACGGCTGTAGCTACCTCTGTGTCGGCACTCGGCAGTCCATCCATAATTGTATACTAGTATCCATCCATCTCCATTGTTTACCTGAGGTGCCTTTTAGTTGTGCCTATTAAAATATGGAGAACAAAAATGTTGAGGTTCCAAAATTAGGGAAAGATCAAGATCCACTTCCACCTCGTGCTGAAGCTGCTGCCACTAGTCATGGCCGAGACGATGAAATGCCAGCAACGTCGTCTGCCAAGGCCGATGCCCAATGTCATAGTACAGAGCATGTCAAATCCAAAACACCAAATATCAGTAAAAAAAGGACTCCAAAACCTAAAATAAAATTGTCGGAGGAGAAGCGTAAACTTGCCAATATGCCATTTACCACACGGAGTGGCAAGGAACGGCTGAGGCCCTGGCCTATGTTCATGGCTAGTGGTTCAGCTTCACATGAGGATGGAAGCACTCAGCCTCTCGCTAGAAAACTGAAAAGACTCAAGCTGGCAAAAGCACCGCAAAGAACTGTGCGTTCTTCGAAATCCCAAATCCACAAGGAGAGTCCAATTGTGTCGGTTGCGATGCCTGACCTTCCCAACACTGGACGTGAAGAGCATGCGCCTTCCACCATTTGCACGCCCCCTGCAAGTGCTGGAAGGAGCACCCGCAGTCCAGTTCCTGATAGTCAGATTGAAGATGTCAGTGTTGAAGTACACCAGGATGAGGAGGATATGGGTGTTGCTGGCGCTGGGGAGGAAATTGACCAGGAGGATTCTGATGGTGAGGTGGTTTGTTTAAGTCAGGCACCCGGGGAGACACCTGTTGTCCGTGGGAGGAATATGGCCACTGACATGCCTGGTGAAAATACCAAAAAAATCAGCTCTTCGGTGTGGAAGTATTTCAACAGAAATGCGGACAACAGGTGTCAAGCCGTGTGTTGCCTTTGTCAAGCTGTAATAAGTAGGGGTAAGGACGTTAACCACCTCGGAACATCCTCCCTTATACGTCACCTGCAGCGCATTCATAATAAGTCAGTGACAAGTTCAAAAACTTTGGGCGACAGCGGAAGCAGTCCACTGACCAGTAAATCCCTTCCTCTTGTAACCAAGCTCACGCAAACCACCCCACCAACTCCCTCAGTGTCAATTTCCTCCTTCCCCAGGAATGCCAATAGTCCTGCAGGCCATGTCACTGGCAATTCTGACCAGTCCTCTCCTGCCTGGGATTCCTCCGATGCATCCTTGCGTGTAACGCCTACTGCTGCTGGCGCTGCTGTTGTTGCTGCTGGGAGTCGATGGTCATCCCAGAGGGGAAGTCGTAAGCCCACTTGTACTACTTCCAGTAAGCAATTGACTGTTCAACAGTCCTTTGCGAGGAAGATGAAATATCACAGCAGTCATCCTGCTGCAAAGCGGATAACTGAGGCCTTGACAACTATGTTGGTGTTAGACGTGCGTCCGGTATCCGCCGTTAGTTCACAGGGAACTAGACAATTTATTGAGGCAGTGTGCCCCCGTTACCAAATACCATCTAGGTTCCACTTCTCTAGGCAGGCGATACCGAGAATGTACACGGACGTCAGAAAAAGACTCACCAGTGTCCTAAAAAATGCAGTTGTACCCAATGTCCACTTAACCACGGACATGTGGACAAGTGGAGCAGGGCAGGGTCAGGACTATATGACTGTGACAGCCCACTGGGTAGATGTATGGACTCCCGCCGCAAGAACAGCAGCGGCGGCACCAGTAGCAGCATCTCGCAAACGCCAACTCTTTCCTAGGCAGGCTACGCTTTGTATCACCGCTTTCCAGAATACGCACACAGCTGAAAACCTCTTACGGCAACTGAGGAAGATCATCGCGGAATGGCTTACCCCAATTGGACTCTCCTGTGGATTTGTGGCATCGGACAACGCCAGCAATATTGTGTGTGCATTAAATATGGGCAAATTCCAGCACGTCCCATGTTTTGCACATACCTTGAATTTGATGGTGCAGAATTTTTTAAAAAACGACAGGGGCGTGCAAGAGATGCTGTCGGTGGCCAGAAGAATTGCGGGACACTTTCGGCGTACAGGCACCACGTACAGAAGACTGGAGCACCACCAAAAACTACTGAACCTGCCCTGCCATCATCTGAAGCAAGAAGTGGTAACGAGGTGGAATTCAACCCTCTATATGCTTCAGAGGTTGGAGGAGCAGCAAAAGGCCATTCAAGCCTATACAATTGAGCACGATATAGGAGGTGGAATGCACCTGTCTCAAGCGCAGTGGAGAATGATTTCAATGTTGTGCAAGGTTCTGATGCCCTTTGAACTTGCCACACGTGAAGTCAGTTCAGACACTGCCAGCCTGAGTCAGGTCATTCCCCTCATCAGGCTTTTGCAGAAGAAGCTGGAGACATTGAAGGAGGAGCTAACACGAAGCGATTCCGCTAGGCATGTGGGACTTGTGGATGGAGCCCTTAATTCGCTTAACAAGGATTCACGGGTGGTCAATCTGTTGAAATCAGAGCACTACATTTTGGCCACCGTGCTCGATCCTAGATTTAAAGCCTACCTTGGATCTCTCTTTCCGGCAGACACAAGTCTGCTGGGGTTGAAAGACCTGCTGGTGAGAAAATTGTCAAGTCAAGCGGAACGCGACCTGTCAACATCTCCTCCTTCACATTCTCCCGCAACTGGGGGTGCGAGGAAAGGCTCAGAATTCCGAGCCCACCCGCTGGCGGTGATGCAGGGCAGTCTGGAGCGACTGCTGATGCTGAAATCTGGTCCGGACTGAAGGACCTGACAACGATTACGGACATGTCGTCTACTGTCACTGCATATGATTCTCTCAACATTAAAAGAATGGTGGAGGATTATATGAGTGACCGCATCCAAGTAGGCACGTCACACAGTCCGTACTTATACTGGCAGGAAAAAGAGGCAATTTGGAGGCCCTTGCACAAACTGGCTTTATTCTACCTAAGTTGCCCTCCCACAAGTGTGTACTCCGAAAGAGTGTTTAGTGCCGCCGCTCACCTTGTCAGCAATCGGCGTACGAGGTTACATCCAGAAAATGTGGAGAAGATGATGTTCATTAAAATGAATTATAATCAATTCCTCCGCGGAGACATTGACCAGCAGCAATTGCCTCCACAAAGTACACAGGGAGCTGAGATGGTGGATTCCAGTGGGGACGAATTGATAATCTGTGAGGAGGGGGATGTACACGGTGATATATCGGAGGATGATGATGAGGTGGACATCTTGCCTCTGTAGAGCCAGTTTGTGCAAGGAGAGATTAATTGCTTCTTTTTTGGGGGGGTCCAAACCAACCCGTCATATCAGTCACAGTCGTGTGGCAGACCCTGTCACTGAAATGATGGGTTGGTTAAAGTGTGCATGTCCTGTTTATACAACATAAGGGTGGGTGGGAGGGCCCAAGGACAATTCCGGGTGGGTGGGAGGGCCCAAGGACAATTCCATCTTGCACCTCTTTTTTCTTTTATTTTTCTTTGCGTCATGTGCTGTTTGGGGAGGGTTTTTTGGAAGGGCCATCCTGCGTGACACTGCAGTGCCACTCCTAGATGGGCCCGGTGTTTGTGTCGGCCACTAGGGTCGCCTATCTTACTCACACAGTCAGCTACCTCATTGCGCCTCTTTTTTTCTTTGCGTCATGTGCTGTCTGGGGAGGGTTTTTTGGAAGGGCCATCCTGCGTGACACTGCAGTGCCACTCCTAAATGGGCCCGGTGTTTGTGTCGGCCACTAGGGTCGCTTATCTTACTCACACAGTCAGCTACCTCATTGCGCCTCTTTTTTTCTTTGCGTCATGTGCTTTTTGGGTAGGGTTTTTTGGGAAGGGCCATCCTGCGTGACACTGCAGTGCCACTCCTAGATGGGCCAGGTGTTTGTGTCGGCCACTAGGGTCGCTTATCTTACTCACACAGTCAGCTACCTCATTGCGCCTCTTTTTTTCTTTGCGTCATGTGCTGTTTGGGGAGGGTTTTTTGGAAGGGACATCCTGCGTGACACTGCAGTGCCACTCCTAGATGGGCCCGGTGTTTGTGTCGGCCACTAGGGTCGCTTATCTTACTCACACAGTCAGCTACCTCATTGCGCCTCTTTTTTTCTTTGCGTCATGTGCTGTTTGGGGAGGGTTTTTTGGAAGGGCCATCCTGCGTGACACTGCAGTGCCACTCCAAGATGGGCCCGGTGTTTGTGTCGGCCACTAGGGTCGCTTATCTTACTCACACAGTCAGCTACCTCATTGCGCCTCTTTTTTTCTTTGCGTCATGTGCTGTTTGGGGAGGGTTTTTTGGAAGGGCCATCCTGCGTGACACTGCAGTGCCACTCCTAGATGGGCCCGGTGTTTGTGTCGGCCACTAGGGTCGCTTATCTTACTCACACAGTCAGCTACCTCATTGCGCCTCTTTTTTTCTTTGCGTCATGTGCTGTTTGGGGAGGGTTTTTTGGAAGGGCCATCCTGCGTGACACTGCAGTGCCACTCCTAGATGGGCCCGGTGTTTGTGTCGGCCACTAGGGTCGCTTATCTTACTCACACAGCGACCTCGGTGCAAATTTTAGGACTAAAAATAATATTGTGAGGTGTGAGGTATTCAGAATAGACTGAAAATGAGTGTAAATTATGGTTTTTGAGGTTAATAATACTTTGGGATCAAAATGACCCCCAAATTCTATGATTTAAGCTGTTTTTTAGGGTTTTTTGAAAAAAACACCCGAATCCAAAACACACCCGAATCCGACAAAAAAAATTCGGTGAGGTTTTGCCAAAACGCGGTCGAACCCAAAACACGGCCGCGGAACCGAACCCAAAACCAAAACACAAAACCCGAAAAATTTCCGGCGCTCATCTCTATATGGTTTGTGATTTGCCTTGCTTAATCTAAAAAGCGCAGAGTCTTTCTTCCTTTTTGTTGTTTCCTCCAATGGAGAACTAAGAAAAAGTTCTATCATATTAAGAAATGTCAAAAACATATGAACACAAGATATGCAATTATAACTAGCTAATATAAGACAAATATGCTTTAAAAAATACGTAAACTACTCAGCATAACTCATTAAATGATACCGGCGGTGCAGCTAACATCTTACCAATGGCATATGTCACACATGAACCTTCACAATGTATCAGATATTTTCCGGAGGATGACATAATATTGGACACTTTGGGGGTCATTCCGAGTTGTTCGCTCGCAAGCTGTTTTTAGCAGATTTACTCACGCTAAGCCGCCGCCTACTTGGAGTGAATCTTAGCATATTAAAATTGCGAACGACGTATTCGCAATATTGCGAATACACCTCTCTTAGCAGTTTCTGAGTAGCTCCAGACTTACTCGGCATCTGCGATCAGTTCAGTGCTTGTCGATCCTGGTTTGACGTCACAAACACACCCAGCGTTCGCCCAGACACTCCTCCGTTTCTCCAGCCACTCCCGCGTTTTTCCCAGAAACGGTAGCATTTTTCCGCACACACCCATAAAACGGCCAGTTTCCGCCCAGTAACACCCACTTCCTGTCAATCACACTACGATCACCAGAACGATGAAAAAGCCGTGAGTAAAATACCAAACAACATAGCAAATTTACTTGGCGCAGTCGCACTGCGGACATTGCGCATGCGCACTAAGCGGAAAATCGCTGCGATGCGAAAAAAATTACCGAGCGAACAACTCGGAATGACCCCCTTTGTCCGTATTTAATAGCAATGAAAGATAGTGGTATATGTTGACTAAGGGAAGTTTGTTTTATATTCCAGTTTGCAAAGTGCCCATATTGGATACGGTTTTCATTTCCAGAGCACCTAACCTGTACTCTTGAAGAGGAAAACTGAAACTGAATCAATTGTGTGGTCCTTTGCAAACCCATAAATGCATGCAACTTAGGTCAAATGTTTGGAAATACAGGATGCAAAACAGTAAGCGAAGTGGAAAATGTATGTATCGATACGGAAAATGCAGATGAAAGGAATTTGATAGTTTTACAATGAAAGCAGTAGGAGATGGGTGTGACCACCATTGGTCGACAGTAACTAGGTCGACAGGGTCTGTAGGTCGACAGGGTATCTAGGTCGACATGGTCTGGGTAGACAGGACAAAAGGTCGACATGGGTTTTTTATGGGGGGGTTTGGGTCGTTTTCTCCGTACAGTGACCGGGAACCCCAATTAGTGCACCGTGTCCCCTTGCATGGCTCACTTTGCTTGCCATGCTTTGGGCAAGGTGCCTCGCTCTGCTACCGCTGCGCTCGGCACAGGTTACAATTCCCAATCGTAGTCCGCGTGGATTGTTAAGTATGAAAAAGGTCAAAAAAAGAAAAAAATAGTGAAAAACTCGTCGACCTTTTGACCTGTCAACCTAGAACATGTAGATCTAGGGACCCTGTCAGCATAGTTACTGTCAACCAATAGTGGTTGACCTAGTTACTGTCGACCTAGTTACTGTCGACATAGAGACCGGATCCCGTAGAAGACATGTATGACAGTTAGCTTCCACCACTGGTTTTAGTCCTTACGTGGCTCTCAAACTTTCTCTAATCACAGCACTCTAGATTCTATGCATGATCTCAAGGCACCCCTAGGCCAAAAGTTTTCTATTGAGATACTAAGCAAAAATTGATAACATAAGAAAATTATGCTTACTTGTCACACTTGAGCTTAGTTATCTGGTGGTAGATATGTTTGTGTTTCAGTTTCACCACATAGCTTCTGATTGATAGCCACCAGCACATGTTTTATTACATTGACCAGAAGAGAAGGCAAGCAAACTGTCAAGAGGGGAGAAGTAGAAGATAAGGGGGAGTAGGTGTAGTGTGGGTGGAAAGTGGGTTGTGAGAGTAGATGGGAGAAAATAGCAGATGGTATGGGGGAAAATACAAAGAGAGAGTAGAGAGGCATATATGGGAAAACAGAGAGACTTAAAATTCCAGATGCTGTACATATTCAAGCTGAAGACAAAAGACTAACACAGTGGTTCCCAAACTTGGTTCTTAGGCACCATGGAGTGCCGCAAGGCTCTTGCTGGGGTGCTTCAAATTGGTAATCCAGGACCAAATCAAATTATTTATGGTCAAATTGATAGGCAAAAACCAGTGTTAGTGACTACCAATCATAAAACATGTGGCCAATCAGAAGCACAACTGTACACCACTACATAACTTAACCTAAGGATGACGGGTAGGCACAATTTATTTAATTTTATAAAAACTTTTAGCATAGGGGTGCAGTGAAAAACATGCTGATACTCTAGGGGGTTGTGATTCTAAAAAGTTTGGGAGCCACTGGACTAACACAAAGAATGTGACAAACACACAGAGGGAGAGCAAATACATAAGGGGATCATTCCGACCTGATCGCACGCTAGCTATTTTTTGCAGAGCTGCGATCAGGTCAGAACTCGGCAAAACTGCGCATGCGTGTGCAGTATTAATTCGTCCCCACTGGAATCCACCATCACAGGTCCCTGTGTACTTTCTGGAGGCAATTGCTGGTAAATGTCTCCACGGAGGAATGTATTATAATTCATTTTGATGAACATCATTTTCTCCACATTTTGTGGAAGTAACCTCCTACGCTGATCGCTGACAAGGTGACAAGGTGACCGGCTGCACTAAACACTCTTTCGGAGTACACACTGGAGGGGGGGCAACTTAGGTAAAATAAAGCCAGTTTGTGCAAGGGCTTCCAAATTGCCTCTTTTTCCTGCCAGTTTATGTACAGACTGTCTGACATGCCTACAGTGATGCTGTCACTCATATAATCCTCCACCATTCTTTCAATGGTGACAGAATCATATGCAGTGACAGTAGAAGACATGTCAGTAATCGATGGCAGGTCCTTCAGTCCGGACCAGATGTCAGCACTTGCTCCTGACTGCCGTGCATCACCGCCAGCGGGTGGTTTTGGAAATGTTATCCTTTTCCTTGCAGCTCCAGTGGCGGTAGAAAATGAAGAAGGAGCTGTTGGCGGGTCACGTACTGCTTGACTTGACAAGTGTCTCACCAGCAGGTCTTTGAACATCTGCAGACTTGTGTCTGCCGGAAAGAGAGATACAACATAGGCTTTAAACCTAGGATCGAGCACGGTGGCCAAAATGTAGTGCTCTGATTTCAACAGATTGACCACGCGTGAATCCTGGTTAAGCGAATGAAGGGCTCCACCCACAAGTCCCACATACCAAGCGGAATTGCTCCATTTTAGCTCCTCCTTCAATATCTCCAGCTGCTTCTGCAAAAGCCTGATGAGGGGAATGACCTGACTTAGGCTGGCAGTGTCTGAACTGACTTCACGTGTGGCAAGTTCAAAGGGTTGGAGAACCTTGCACAATGTTGAAATCATTCTCCACTGCGCTTGAGTCAGGTGCATTCCCCCTCCTTTGCCTATATTGTAGGCAGATGTATAGGCTTGAATGGCCTTCTGCTGCTCCTCCATCCTCTGAAGCATATAGACGGTTGAATTCCACCTTGTTACCGCCTCTTGCTACAGCTGATGGCAGGGCATGTTCAGGAGTGTTTGCTGGTGCTCCAGTCTTCGACACAAGGTGGCTGAATGCTGAAAGTGGCCCGCAATTCTTCGGCCCACTGACAGCATCTCTTGCACGCCCCTGTCATTTTAAAAAAAAATCTGCACCACCAAATCACCAAATTCATTGTATGTGCAAAACATGGGACGTGCTGGAAATTGCCCACATGTAATGCATGCACAATATTGGTGGCGTTGTCCAATGTCACAAATCCCCAGGAGAGTCCAATTGCGGTAAGCCAATCTGCGATGATGTTCCTCAGTTTCCGTAAGAGGTTGTCAGCTGTGTGCCTCTTATGGAAAGCGGTGATACAAAGCGTAGCCTGCCTAGGAACGAGTTGGCGTTTGTGAGATGCTGCTACTGTTGCCGCTGCTGCTGTTGTTGCTTCGGGAGGCAATACTTCTACCCAGTGGGCTGTCACAGTCATATAGTCCTTAGTCTGCCCTGCTCCACTTGTCCACATGTCCGTAGTTAAGTGGACAGTGGGTACAACTGCATTTTTTAGGACACTGGTGACTCTTTTTCTGACGTCTGTGTACATTCTCGGTATCGCCTGCCTAGAGAAGTGGAACCTAGATGGTATTTGGTACCGGGGACACTCTACCTCAAGCAATTCTCTAAGTCCCTGTGAACTAACGGTGAATACCGGACGCACGTCTAACACCAACATAGTTGTCAAGGACTGAGTTATCCGCTTTGCAACAGGATGACTGCTGTGATATTTCATCTTCCTCTCAAAGGACTATTGGACGATCAATTGCTTATTGGAAGTAGTACAAGTGGTCTTCCGACTTCCCCTCTGGGATGATGATCGACTCCCAGCAGCAACAACAGCAGCGCCAGCAGTAACAACAGCAGCAGTAGGCGTTCCACTCAAGGATCCATCGGAGGAATCCCAGTTAGAAGAGGACTCGTCAGACTGGCCAATGACATGGCCTGCAGGACTACTGGCGTTCCTGTTTAAGGAGGAAATTGACATTGAGGGAGTTGGTGGTGTGGTTTGCAGGAGCTTGTGAGGAAGAAGGGATTTAGTTGTCAGTGGACTGCTTCCACTGTCACCCAAAGTTTTTGAACTTGTCAATGACTTCTGATGAATGTGCTCCAGGTGATGTATATCGGAGGATGTTCCTAGGTGGTTAACGTCCTTACCCCTACTTATTACAGCTTGACAAAGGCAACACACGGCTTGACACCTGTTGTCCGCATTTCTGTTAAAATAATTCCACACGAAGAGGTGATTTTTATTTTTATTTTGACCAGGCATGTCAATGGCCATATTCATCCCACGGACAACAGGTGTCTCCCCGGGTGCCTGCCTTAAACAAACCACCTCACCATCAGAATCCTCCTGGTCAATTTCCTCCTCAGCGCCAGCAACACCCATATCCTCATCCTGGTGTACTTCAACAGTGACATCTTCAATTTGAATATCAGGAACTGGACTGTGGTTGCTACTTCCAGCACTTGCAGGGGGCGTGTAAATGGTGGAAGGATCCACCTCTTCCCGTCCAGTGTTGGGAAGGTCAGGCATCGCAACCGACACAATTGGACTCTCCTTGGGGATTTGTGATTTAGAAGAACGCACACTTCTTTGCTGTGCTCTTGCCAGCTTAACTCTTAATTTTTCCAGCAGGAGGATGAGTGCTTCCATCCTCATGTGAAGCTGAACCACTAGCCATGAATATAGGCCAGGGCCTCAGCCATTCCTTGCCACTCTGTGTCGTAAATGGCATATTGGCAAGTTTACACTTCTCCTCAGACGATTTTAATTTAGATATTTGGGTCATCATTTTACTGAACTTTTGCTTTTTGGATTTTACATGCTGTCTACTATGGCATTGGGCATTGGCCTTGGCAGACGACGTTGATGGCATTTCATCGTCTCTGCCATGACTAGTGGCAGCAGCTTCAGCACTAGGTGGTAGTGGATCTTGATCTTTCCCTATTTTACCCTAGAAATTTTTGTTCTCCATTTTTTAATGTGTGGAATTATATGCCAGTAATATATCTGGAACTAGATGTCAGTAATGTCTGGAATTAGATACCACTAGATAGATACCAGATATCACTGTGACTGGAATGATGATGACCTATGCACAGTGACAGGACACTAACACAGCACCCAACAGCAGCAAGATGCAGCACAAGACACTGGACTTTTAGTAATGTACTGTAGTATACTGGTGACCACAATGCAGCAGCAAGACAATGAGCTCTGATGAGGATACTAGAACTGACACTGGGCAGCGAGAACAGCACTTGGCTATTGTACTGTAATATACTGGTCACCGCAATCCAGCAGCAAGACAATGAGCACTGATGAGGATACTAGAACTGACACTGGGCAGCGAGAACAGCACTTGGCTATTGTACTGTAATATACTGGTCACCACAATGCAGCAGCAAGACAATGAGCACTAATGAGGATACTAGAACTTACTCTGGGCAGCGAGAACAGCACTGGACTATTGTACTGTAATATACTGGTCACCACAATGCAGCAGCAAGACAATGAGCACTGATGAGGATACTAGAACTGACACTGGGCAGCGAGAACAGCACTGGACTATTGTACTGTAGTATACTGGTCACCACAATGCAGCACAGATAATGAGCACTGATGAGGATACTAGAACTGACACTGGGCAGTGAGAACAGCACTGGACTATTGTACTGTAATATACTGGTCACCACAATGCAGCAGCAAGACAATGAGCACTGATGAGGATACTAGAACTGACACTGGGCAGCGAGAACAGCACTGGACTATTGTACTGTAATATACTGGTCAGCACAATGCAGCATCAAGACAATGAGCACTGATGAGGATACTAGAACTGACACTGGGTAGCAAGAACAGCACTGGACTATTGTACTGTAATATACTGGTCACCACAATGCAGCAGCAAGACAATGAGCACTGATGAGGATACTAGAACTTACACTGGGCAGCGAGAACAGCACTGGACTATTGTACTGTAATATACTGGTCACCACAATGCAGCAGCAAGACAATGATCACTGATGAGGATACTAGAACTGACACTGGGCAGCGAGAACAGCACTGGACTATTGTACTGTAATATACTGGTGAGCACAATGCAGCAGCAAGACAATGAGCACTGATGAGGATACTAGAACTGACACTGGGCAGCGAGAACAGCACTGGACTATTGTACTGTAATATACTGGTCACCACAATGCAGCACAGATAATGAGCACTGATGTGGATACTAGAACTGACACTGGGCAGCGAGAACAGCACTGGACTATTGTACTGTAATATACTGGTCACCACAGTGCAGCAGCAAGACAATGAGCACTGATGAGGATACTAGAACTGACACTGGGCAGCGAGAACAGCACTGGACTATTGTACTGTAATATACTGGTCACCACAATGCAGCAGCAAGACAATGAGCACTGATGAGGATACTAGAACTGACACTGGGCAGCGAGATCACCACTGGACTATTGTACTGTAATATACTGGTCACCACAATGCAGCAGCAAGACAATGAGCACTGATGAGGATACTAGATCTGACACTGGGCAGCGAGAACAGCACTGGACTATTGTACTGTAATATACTGGTCACCACAATGCAGCAGCAAGACAATGAGCACTGATGAGGACACTAGAAATGACACTGGGCAGCAAGAACAGCACTGGATTATTATACTGTAATATACTGGTCAGCACAATGCAGCAGCAAGACAATGAGCACTGATGAGGATACTAGAACTGACACTGGGCAGCAAGAACAGCACTGGACTATTGTACTGTAATATACTGGTCACCACAATGCAGCAGCAAGACAATGAGCACTGATGAGGATACTAGAACTGACACTGGGCAGCGAGAACAGCACTGGACTATTGTACTGTAATATACTGGTCACCACAATGCAGCAGCAAGACAATGAGCACTGATGAGGATACTAGAACTGACACTGGGCAGCGAGAACAGCACTGGACTATTGTACTGTAATATACTGGTCACCACAATGCAGCAGCAAGACAATGAGCACTGATGAGGATACTAGAACTGACACTGGGCAGCGAGAACAGCACTGGACTATTGTACTGTAATATACTGGTCACCACAATGCAGCAGCAAGACAATGAGCACTGATGAGGATACTAGAACTGACACTGGGCAGCAAGAACAGCACTGGACTATTGTACTGTAATATACTGGTCACCACAATGCAGCAGCAAGACAATGAGCACTGATGAGGATACTAGAACTGACACTGGGCAGCAAGAACAGCACTGGACTATTGTACTGTAATATACTGGTCAGCACAATGCAACAGCAAGACAATGAGCACTGATGAGGATACTAGAACTGACAGTGGACAGCGAGAACAGCACTGGACTATTGTACTGTAATATACTGGTGAGCACAATGCAGCAGCAAGACAATGAGCACTGATGAGGATAATAGAACTGACACTGGGCAGCAAGAACAGCACTGGTCTATTGTACTGTAATATACTGGTCACCACAATGCAGCAGCAAGACAATGAGCACTGATGAGGATACTAGAACTGACACTGGGCAGCGAGAACAGCACTGGACTATTGTACTGTAATATACCGGTCACCGCAATGTAGCAGCAAGACAATGAGCACTGATGAGGATACTAGAACTGACACTGGGCAGTGAGAACAGCACTGGACTATTGTAATGTAATATACTGGTCACCACAATGCAGCAGCAAGACAATGAGCACTGATGAGGATACTAGAACTGACACTGGGCAGCGAGAACAGCACTGGACTATTGTACTGTAATATACTGGTCACCGCAATGCAGCAGCAAGACAATGAGCACTGATGAGGATACTAGAACTGACACTGGGCAGCGAGAACAGCACTGGACTATTGTACTGTAATATACTGGTCACCACAATGCAGCAGCAAGACAATGAGCACTGATGAGGATACTAGAACTGACACTGGGCAGCGAGAACAGCACTGGACTATTGTACTGTAATATACTGGTCACCACAATGCAGCAGCAAGACAATTAGCTCTGATGAGGATACTAGAACTGATATTGGGCAGCAAGAACAGCACTGGACTATTGTACTGTAATACACTGGTCAGCACAATGCAGCAGCAAGACAATGAGCACTGATGAGGATACTAGAACTGACACTGGGCAATGAGAACAGCACTGGACTATTGTACTGTAATATACTGGTCACCTCAATGCAGCAGCAAGACAATGAGCACTGTTGAGGATACTAGAACTGACACTGGGCAGCGAGAACAGCACTGGACTATTGTACTGTAATATACTGGTCACCACAATGCAGCAGCAAGACAATGAGCACTGATGAGGACACTAGAACTGACACTGGGCAGCGAGAACAGCACTTGGCTATTGTACTGTAATATACTGGTCACCATAATGCAGCAGCAAGACAATGAGCACTAATGAGGATACTAGAACTGACTCTGGGCAGCGAGAACAGCACTGGACTATTGTACTGTAATATACTGGTCACCACAATGCAGCAGCAAGACAATGAGCACTGATGAGGATACTAGAACTGACACTGGGCAGCGAGAACAGCACTGGACTATTGTACTGTAGTATACTGGTCACCACAATGCAGCACAGATAATGAGCACTGATGAGGATACTAGAACTGACACTGGGTAGCGAGAACAGCACTGGACTATTGTACTGTAATATACTGGTCACCACAATGCAGCAGCAAGACAATGAGCACTGATGAGGATACTAGAACTGACACTGGGCAGCGAGAACAGCACTGGACTATTGTACTGTAATATACTGGTCAGCACAATGCAGCATCAAGACAATGAGCACTGATGAGGATACTAGAACTGACACTGGGCAGCAAGAACAGCACTGGACTATTGTACTGTAATATACTGGTCAGCACAATGCAGCAGCAAGACAATGAGCACTGATGAGGATACTAGAACTGACACTGGGCAGCGAGAACAGCACTGGACTATTGTACTGTAATATACTGGTCACCACAATGCAGCAGCAAGACAATGAGCACTGATGAGGATACTAGAACTGACACTGGGCAGCGAGAACAGCACTGGACTATTGTACTGTAATATACTGGTCACCACAATGCAGCAGCAAGACAATGAGCACTGATGAGGATACTAGTACTGACACTGGGCAGCAAGAACAGCACTGGACTATTGTACTGTAATATACTGGTCAGCACAATGCAACAGCAAGACAATGAGCACTGATGAGGATACTAGAACTGACACTGGGCAGCGAGAACAGCACTGGACTATTGTACTGTAGTATACTGGTCACCACAATGCAGCACAGATAATGAGCACTGATGTGGATACTAGAAATGACACTGGGCAGCGTGAACAGCACTGGACTATTGTACTGTAATATGCTAGTCACCACAATGCAGCAGCAAGACAATGAGCACTGATGAGGATACTAGAACTGACACTGGGCAGCGAGAACAGCACTGGACTATTGTACTGTAATATACTGGTCACCACAATGCAACACAGATAATGAGCACTGATGAGGATACTAGAACTGACACTGGGCAGCGAGAACAGCACTGGACTATTGTACTGTAATATACTGGTCACCACAATGCAGCAGCAAGACAATGAGCACTGATGAGGATACTAGAACTGACACTGGGCAGCGAGAACAGCACTGGACTATTGTACTGTAGTATACTGGTCACCACAATGCAGCACAGATAATGAGCACTGATGTGGATACTAGAAATGACACTGGGCAGCGTGAACAGCACTGGACTATTGTACTGTAATATGCTGGTCACCACAATGCAGCAGCAAGACAATGAGCACTGATGAGGATACTAGAACTGACACTGGGCAGCGAGAACAGCACTGGACTATTGTACTGTAATATACTGGTCACCACAATGCAACACAGATAATGAGCACTGATGAGGATACTAGAACTGACACTGGGCAGCGAGAACAGCACTGGACTATTGTACTGTAATATACTGGTCACCACAATGCAGCAGCAAGACAATGAGCTCTGATGAGGACACTAGAACTGATATTGGGCAGTAAGAACAGCACTGGACTATTGTACTGTAATACACTGGTCAGCACAATGCAGCAGCAAGACAATGAGCACTGATGAGGATACTAGAACTGACACGGGGAATGAGAACAGCACTGGACTATTGTACTGTAATATACTGGTCACCACAATGCAGCAGCAAGACAATGAGCACTAATGAGGATACTAGAACTGACTCTGGGCAGCGAGAACAGCACTGGACTATTGTACTGTAATATACTGGTCACCACAATGCAGCAGCAAGACAATGAGCACTGATGAGGATACTAGAACTGACACTAGGCAGCGAGAACAGCACTGGACTATTGTACTGTAGTATACTGGTCACCACAATGCAGCACAGATAATGAGCACTGATGAGGATACTAGAACTGACACTGGGCAGCGAGAACAGCACTTGGCTATTGTACTGTAATATACTGGTCACCACAATGCAGCAGCAAGACAATGAGCACTAATGAGGATACTAGAACTTACTCTGGGCAGCGAGAACAGCACTGGACTATTGTACTGTAATATACTGGTCACCACAATGCAGCAGCAAGACAATGAGCACTGATGAGGATACTAGAACTGACACTGGGCAGCGAGAACAGCACTGGACTATTGTACTGTAGTATACTGGTCACCACAATGCAGCACAGATAATGAGCACTGATGAGGATACTAGAACTGACACTGGGCAGTGAGAACAGCACTGGACTATTGTACTGTAATATACTGGTCACCACAATGCAGCAGCAAGACAATGAGCACTGATGAGGATACTAGAACTGACACTGGGCAGCGAGAACAGCACTGGACTATTGTACTGTAATATACTGGTCAGCACAATGCAGCATCAAGACAATGAGCACTGATGAGGATACTAGAACTGACACTGGGTAGCAAGAACAGCACTGGACTATTGTACTGTAATATACTGGTCACCACAATGCAGCAGCAAGACAATGAGCACTGATGAGGATACTAGAACTTACACTGGGCAGCGAGAACAGCACTGGACTATTGTACTGTAATATACTGGTCACCACAATGCAGCAGCAAGACAATGATCACTGATGAGGATACTAGAACTGACACTGGGCAGCGAGAACAGCACTGGACTATTGTACTGTAATATACTGGTGAGCACAATGCAGCAGCAAGACAATGAGCACTGATGAGGATACTAGAACTGACACTGGGCAGCGAGAACAGCACTGGACTATTGTACTGTAATATACTGGTCACCACAATGCAGCACAGATAATGAGCACTGATGTGGATACTAGAACTGACACTGGGCAGCGAGAACAGCACTGGACTATTGTACTGTAATATACTGGTCACCACAGTGCAGCAGCAAGACAATGAGCACTGATGAGGATACTAGAACTGACACTGGGCAGCGAGAACAGCACTGGACTATTGTACTGTAATATACTGGTCACCACAATGCAGCAGCAAGACAATGAGCACTGATGAGGATACTAGAACTGACACTGGGCAGCGAGATCACCACTGGACTATTGTACTGTAATATACTGGTCACCACAATGCAGCAGCAAGACAATGAGCACTGATGAGGATACTAGATCTGACACTGGGCAGCGAGAACAGCACTGGACTATTGTACTGTAATATACTGGTCACCACAATGCAGCAGCAAGACAATGAGCACTGATGAGGACACTAGAAATGACACTGGGCAGCAAGAACAGCACTGGATTATTATACTGTAATATACTGGTCAGCACAATGCAGCAGCAAGACAATGAGCACTGATGAGGATACTAGAACTGACACTGGGCAGCAAGAACAGCACTGGACTATTGTACTGTAATATACTGGTCACCACAATGCAGCAGCAAGACAATGAGCACTGATGAGGATACTAGAACTGACACTGGGCAGCGAGAACAGCACTGGACTATTGTACTGTAATATACTGGTCACCACAATGCAGCAGCAAGACAATGAGCACTGATGAGGATACTAGAACTGACACTGGGCAGCGAGAACAGCACTGGACTATTGTACTGTAATATACTGGTCACCACAATGCAGCAGCAAGACAATGAGCACTGATGAGGATACTAGAACTGACACTGGGCAGCGAGAACAGCACTGGACTATTGTACTGTAATATACTGGTCACCACAATGCAGCAGCAAGACAATGAGCACTGATGAGGATACTAGAACTGACACTGGGCAGCAAGAACAGCACTGGACTATTGTACTGTAATATACTGGTCACCACAATGCAGCAGCAAGACAATGAGCACTGATGAGGATACTAGAACTGACACTGGGCAGCAAGAACAGCACTGGACTATTGTACTGTAATATACTGGTCAGCACAATGCAACAGCAAGACAATGAGCACTGATGAGGATACTAGAACTGACAGTGGACAGCGAGAACAGCACTGGACTATTGTACTGTAATATACTGGTGAGCACAATGCAGCAGCAAGACAATGAGCACTGATGAGGATACTAGAACTGACACTGGGCAGCAAGAACAGCACTGGTCTATTGTACTGTAATATACTGGTCACCACAATGCAGCAGCAAGACAATGAGCACTGATGAGGATACTAGAACTGACACTGGGCAGCGAGAACAGCACTGGACTATTGTACTGTAATATACCGGTCACCGCAATGTAGCAGCAAGACAATGAGCACTGATGAGGATACTAGAACTGACACTGGGCAGTGAGAACAGCACTGGACTATTGTAATGTAATATACTGGTCACCACAATGCAGCAGCAAGACAATGAGCACTGATGAGGATACTAGAACTGACACTGGGCAGCGAGAACAGCACTGGACTATTGTACTGTAATATACTGGTCACCGCAATGCAGCAGCAAGACAATGAGCACTGATGAGGATACTAGAACTGACACTGGGCAGCGAGAACAGCACTGGACTATTGTACTGTAATATACTGGTCACCACAATGCAGCAGCAAGACGATGAGCACTGATGAGGATACTAGAACTGACACTGGGCAGCGAGAACAGCACTGGACTATTGTACTGTAATATACTGGTCACCACAATGCAGCAGCAAGACAATTAGCTCTGATGAGGATACTAGAACTGATATTGGGCAGCAAGAACAGCACTGGACTATTGTACTGTAATACACTGGTCAGCACAATGCAGCAGCAAGACAATGAGCACTGATGAGGATACTAGAACTGACACTGGGCAATGAGAACAGCACTGGACTATTGTACTGTAATATACTGGTCACCACAATGCAGCAGCAAGACAATGAGCACTGTTGAGGATACTAGAACTGACACTGGGCAGCGAGAACAGCACTGGACTATTGTACTGTAATATACTGGTCACCACAATGCAGCAGCAAGACAATGAGCACTGATGAGGACACTAGAACTGACACTGGGCAGCGAGAACAGCACTTGGCTATTGTACTGTAATATACTGGTCACCATAATGCAGCAGCAAGACAATGAGCACTAATGAGGATACTAGAACTGACTCTGGGCAGCGAGAACAGCACTGGACTATTGTACTGTAATATACTGGTCACCACAATGCAGCAGCAAGACAATGAGCACTGATGAGGATACTAGAACTGACACTGGGCAGCGAGAACAGCACTGGACTATTGTACTGTAGTATACTGGTCACCACAATGCAGCACAGATAATGAGCACTGATGAGGATACTAGAACTGACACTGGGCAGCGAGAACAGCACTGGACTATTGTACTGTAATATACTGGTCACCACAATGCAGCAGCAAGACAATGAGCACTGATGAGGATACTAGAACTGACACTGGGCAGCGAGAACAGCACTGGACTATTGTACTGTAATATACTGGTCAGCACAATGCAGCATCAAGACAATGAGCACTGATGAGGATACTAGAACTGACACTGGGCAGCAAGAACAGCACTGGACTATTGTACTGTAATATACTGGTCAGCACAATGCAGCAGCAAGACAATGAGCACTGATGAGGATACTAGAACTGACACTGGGCAGCGAGAACAGCACTGGACTATTGTACTGTAATATACTGGTCACCACAATGCAGCAGCAAGACAATGAGCACTGATGAGGATACTAGAACTGACACTGGGCAGCGAGAACAGCACTGGACTATTGTACTGTAGTATACTGGTCACCACAATGCAGCACAGATAATGAGCACTGATGTGGATACTAGAAATGACACTGGGCAGCGTGAACAGCACTGGACTATTGTACTGTAATATGCTAGTCACCACAATGCAGCAGCAAGACAATGAGCACTGATGAGGATACTAGAACTGACACTGGGCAGCGAGAACAGCACTGGACTATTGTACTGTAATATACTGGTCACCACAATGCAACACAGATAATGAGCACTGATGAGGATACTAGAACTGACACTGGGCAGCGAGAACAGCACTGGACTATTGTACTGTAATATACTGGTCACCACAATGCAGCAGCAAGACAATGAGCACTGATGAGGATACTAGAACTGACACTGGGCAGCGAGAACAGCACTGGACTATTGTACTGTAGTATACTGGTCACCACAATGCAGCACAGATAATGAGCACTGATGTGGATACTAGAAATGACACTGGGCAGCGTGAACAGCACTGGACTATTGTACTGTAATATGCTGGTCACCACAATGCAGCAGCAAGACAATGAGCACTGATGAGGATACTAGAACTGACACTGGGCAGCGAGAACAGCACTGGACTATTGTACTGTAATATACTGGTCACCACAATGCAACACAGATAATGAGCACTGATGAGGATACTAGAACTGACACTGGGCAGCGAGAACAGCACTGGACTATTGTACTGTAATATACTGGTCACCACAATGCAGCAGCAAAACAATGAGCTCTGATGAGGACACTAGAACTGATATTGGGCAGTAAGAACAGCACTGGACTATTGTACTGTAATACACTGGTCAGCACAATGCAGCAGCAAGACAATGAGCACTGATGAGGATACTAGAACTGACACGGGGAATGAGAACAGCACTGGACTATTGTACTGTAATATACTGGTCACCACAATGCAGCAGCAAGACAATGAGCACTAATGAGGATACTAGAACTGACTCTGGGCAGCGAGAACAGCACTGGACTATTGTACTGTAATATACTGGTCACCACAATGCAGCAGCAAGACAATGAGCACTGATGAGGATACTAGAACTGACACTAGGCAGCGAGAACAGCACTGGACTATTGTACTGTAGTATACTGGTCACCACAATGCAGCACAGATAATGAGCACTGATGAGGATACTAGAACTGACACTGGGCAGCGAGAACAGCACTGGACTATTGTACTGTAATATACTGGTCAGCACAATGCAGCATCAAGACAATGAGCACTGATGAGGATACTAGAACTGACACTGGGCAGCAAGAACAGCACTGGACTATTGTACTGTAATATACTGGTCACCACAATGCAGCAGCAATACAATGAGCACTGATGAGGATACTAGAACTGACACTGGGCAGCGAGAACAGCACTGGACTATTGTACTGTAATATACTGGTCACCGCAATGCAGCAGCAAGACAATGAGCACTGATGAGGATACTAGAACTGACACTGGGCAGCGAGAACAGCACTGGACTATTGTAATGTAATATACTGGTCACCACAATGCAGCAGCAAGACAATGAGCACTGATGAGGATACTAGAACTGACACTGGGCAGCGAGAACAGCACTGGACTATTGTACTGTAATATACTGGTCACCGCAATGCAGCAGCAAGACAATGAGCACTGATGAGGATACTAGAACTGACACTGGGCAGCGAGAACAGCACTGGACTATTGTACTGTAATATACTGGTCACCACAATGCAGCAGCAAGACAATGAGCACTGATGAGGATACTAGAACTGACACTGGGCAGCGAGAACAGCACTGGACTATTGTACTGTAATATACTGGTCACCACAATGCAACACAGATAATGAGCACTGATGAGGATACTAGAACTGACACTGGGCAGCGAGAACAGCACTGGACTATTGTACTGTAATATACTGGTCACCACAATGCAGCAGCAAGACAATGAGCTCCGATGAGGACACTAGAACTGATATTGGGCAGCAAGAACAGCACTGGACTATTGTACTGTAATACACTGGTCAGCACAATGCAGCAGCAAGACAATGAGCACTGATGAGGGTACTAGAACTGACACTGGGCAATGAGAACAGCACTGGACTATTGTACTGTAATATACTGGTCACCACAATGCAGCAGCAAGACAATGAGCACTGTTGAGGATACAAGAACTGACACTGAGCAGCGAGAACAGCACTGGACTATTGTACTGTAGTATACTGGTCACCACAATGCAGCACAGATAATGAGCACTGATGAGGATACTAGAACTGACACTGGGCAGCGAGAACAGCACTGGACTATTGTACTGTAATATACTGGTCACCACAATGCAGCAGCAAGACAATGAGCACTGATGAGGATACTAGAACTGACACTGGGCAGCGAGAACAGCACTTGGCTATTGTACTGTAATATACTGGTCACCATAATGCAGCAGCAAGACAATGAGCACTAATGAGGATACTAGAACTGACTCTGGGCAGTGAGAACAGCACTGGACTATTGTACTGTAATATACTGGTCACCACAATGCAGCAGCAAGACAATGAGCACTGATGAGGATACTAGAACTGACACTGGGCAGCGAGAACAGCACTGGACTATTGTACTGTAGTATACTGGTCACCACAATGCAGCACAGATAATGAGCACTGATGAGGATACTAGAACTGACACTGGGCAGCGAGAACAGCACTGGACTATTGTACTGTAATATACTGGTCACCACAATGCAGCAGCAAGACAATGAGCACTGATGAGGATACTAGAACTGACACTGGGCAGCGAGAACAGCACTGGACTATTGTACTGTAATATACTGGTCACCACAATGCAGCATCAAGACAATGAGCACTGATGAGGATACTAGAACTGACACTGGGCAGCAAGAACAGCACTGGACTATTGTACTGTAATATACTGGTCAGCACAATGCAACAGCAAGACAATGAGCACTGATGAGGATACT
This sequence comes from Pseudophryne corroboree, assembly GCF_028390025.1. NCBI lineage: Eukaryota > Metazoa > Chordata > Amphibia > Anura > Myobatrachidae > Pseudophryne > Pseudophryne corroboree. The sequence continues at coordinate 206,707,190 of NC_086444.1, forward strand.
AGAACTGACAGTGGACAGCGAGAACAGCACTGGACTATTGTACTGTAATATACTGGTGAGCACAATGCAGCAGCAAGACAATGAGCACTGATGAGGATACTAGAACTGACACTGGGCAGCAAGAACAGCACTTGACTATTGTACTGTAATATACTGGTCACCACAATGCAGCAGCAAGACAATGAGCACTGATGAGGATACTAGAACTGACACTGGGCAGCGAGAACAGCACTGGACTATTGTACTGTAGTATACTGGTCACCACAATGCAGCACAGATAATGAGCACTGATGTGGATACTAGAAATGACACTGGGCAGCGTGAACAGCACTGGACTATTGTACTGTAATATACTGGTCAGCACAATGCAACAGCAAGACAATGAGCACTGATGAGGATACTAGAACTGACAGTGGACAGCGAGAACAGCACTGGACTATTGTACTGTAATATACTGGTGAGCACAATGCAGCAGCAAGACAATGAGCACTGATGAGGATACTAGAACTGACACTGGGCAGCAAGAACAGCACTTGACTATTGTACTGTAATATACTGGTCACCACAATGCAGCAGCAAGACAATGAGCACTGATGAGGATACTAGAACTGACACTGGGCAGCGAGAACAGCGCTGGACTATTGTACTGTAGTATACTGGTCACCACAATGCAGCACAGATAATGAGCACTGATGTGGATACTAGAAATGACACTGGGCAGCGTGAACAGCACTGGACTATTGTACTGTAATATGCTGGTCACCACAATGCAGCAGCAAGACAATGAGCACTGATGAGGATACTAGAACTGACACTGGGCAGCGAGAACAGCACTGGACTATTGTACTGTAATATACTGGTCACCACAATGCAGCAGCAAGACAATGAGCACTGATGAGGATACTAGAACTGACACTGGGCAGCAAGAACAGCACTGGACTATTGTACTGTAATATACTGGTCACCACAATGCAGCAGCAAGACAATGAGCACTGATGAGGATACTAGAACTGACACTGGGCAGCGAGAACAGCACTGGACTATTGTACTGTAATATACTGGTCACCGCAATGCAGCAGCAAGAAAATGAGCACTGATGAGGATACTAGAACTGACACTGGGCAGCGAGAACAGCACTGGACTATTGTAATGTAATATACTGGTCACCACAATGCAGCAGCAAGACAATGAGCACTGATGAGGATACTAGAATTGACACTGGGCAGCGAGAACAGCACTGGACTATTGTACTGTAATATACTGGTCACCGCAATGCAGCAGCAAGACAATGAGCACTGATGAGGATACTAGAACTGACACTGGGCAGCGAGAACAGCACTGGACTATTGTACTGTAATATACTGGTCACCACAATGCAGCAGCAAGACAATGAGCACTGATGAGGATACTAGAACTGACACTGGGCAGCGAGAACAGCACTGGACTATTGTACTGTAATATACTGGTCACCACAATGCAACACAGATAATGAGCACTGATGAGGATACTAGAACTGACACTGGGCAGCGAGAACAGCACTGGACTATTGTACTGTAATATAATGGTCACCACAATGCAGCAGCAAGACAATGAGCTCTGATGAGGATACTAGAACTGATATTGGGCAGCAAGAACAGCACTGGACTATTGTACTGTAATACACTGGTCAGCACAATGCAGCAGCAGAACAATGAGCACTTATGAGGGTACTAGAACTGACACTGGGCAATGAGAACAGCACTTGACTATTGTACTGTAATATACTGGTCACCACAATGCAGCAGCAAGACAATGAGCACTGTTGAGGATACAAGAACTGACACTGAGCAGCGAGAACAGCACTGGACTATTGTACTGTAGTATACTGGTCACCACAATGCAGCACAGATAATGAGCACTGATGAGGATACTAGAACTGACACTGGGCAGCGAGAACAGCACTGGACTATTGTACTGTAATATACTGGTCACCACAATGCAGCAGCAAGACAATGAGCACTGATGAGGATACTAGAACTGACACTGGGCAGCGAGAACAGCACTTGGCTATTGTACTGTAATATACTGGTCACCATAATGCAGCAGCAAGACAATGAGCACTAATGAGGATACTAGAACTGACTCTGGGCAGTGAGAACAGCACTGGACTATTGTACTGTAATATACTGGTCACCACAATGCAGGAGCAAGACAATGAGCACTGATGAGGATACTAGAACTGACACTGGGCAGCGAGAACAGCACTGGACTATTGTACTGTAGTATACTGGTCACCACAATGCAGCACAGATAATGAGCACTGATGAGGATACTAGAACTGACACTGGGCAGCGAGAACAGCACTGGACTATTGTACTGTAATATACTGGTCACCACAATGCAGCAGCAAGACAATGAGCACTGATGAGGATACTAGAACTGACACTGGGCAGCGAGAACAGCACTGGACTATTGTACTGTAATATACTGGTCACCACAATGCAGCATCAAGACAATGAGCACTGATGAGGATACTAGAACTGACACTGGGCAGCAAGAACAGCACTGGACTATTGTACTGTAATATACTGGTCAGCACAATGCAACAGCAAGACAATGAGCACTGATGAGGATACTAAAACTGACAGTGGACAGCGAGAACAGCACTGGACTATTGTACTGTAATATACCGGTGAGCACAATGCAGCAGCAAGACAATGAGCACTGATGAGGATACTAGAACTGACACTGGGCAGCAAGAACAGCACTGGACTATTGTACTGTAATATACTGGTCACCACAATGCAGCAGCAAGACAATGAGCACTGATGAGGATACTAGAACTGACACTGGGCAGCGAGAACAGCACTGGACTATTGTACTGTAGTATACTGGTCACCACAATGCAGCACAGATAATGAGCACTGATGTGGATACTAGAAATGACACTGGGCAGCGTGAACAGCACTGGACTATTGTACTGTAATATGCTGGTCACCACAATGCAGCAGCAAGACAATGAGCACTGATGAGGATACTAGAACTGACACTGGGCAGTGAGAACAGCACTGGACTATTGTACTGTAATATACCGGTGAGCACAATGCAGCAGCAAGACAATGAGCACTGATGAGGATACTAGAACTGACACTGGGCAGCGAGAACAGCACTGGACTATTGTACTGTAATATACTGGTTACCACAATGCAGCAGCAAGACAATGAGCACTGATGAGGATACTAGAACTGACACTGGGCAGCGAGAACAGCACTGGACTATTGTACTGTAATATACTGGTCACCACAATGCAGCAGCAAGACAATGAGCACTGATGAGGATACTAGATCTGACACTGGGCAGCGAGAACAGCACTGGACTATTGTACTGTAATATACTGGTCACCACAATGCAGCAGCAAGACAATGAGCACTGATGAGGATACTAGAACTGACACAGGGCAGCAAGAACAGCACTGGACTATTGTACTGTAATATACTGGTCAGCACAATGCAACAGCAAGACAATGAGCACTGATGAGGATACTAGAACTGACACTGGGCAGCGAGAACAGCACTGGACTATTGTAATGTAATATACTGGTCACCACAATGCAGCAGCAAGACAATGAGCACTGATGAGGATACTAGAACTGACACTGGGCAGCGAGAACAGCACTGGACTATTGTACTGTAATATACTGGTCACCGCAATGCAGCAGCAAGACAATGAGCACTGATGAGGATACTAGAACTGACACTGGGCAGCGAGAACAGCACTGGACTATTGTACTGTAATATACTGGTCACCACAATGCAGCAGCAAGACAATGAGCACTGATGAGGATACTAGAACTGACACTGGGCAGCGAGAACAGCACTGGACTATTGTACTGTAATATACTGGTCACCACAATGCAGCAGCAAGACAATGAGCACTGATGAGGATACTAGAACTGACACTGGGCAGCGAGAACAGCACTGGACTATTGTACTGTAATATACTGGTCACCACAATGCAGCAGCAAGACAATGAGCACTGATGAGGATACTAGAACTGACACTGGGCAGCGAGAACAGCACTGGACTATTGTACTGTAATATACTGGTCACCACAATGCAGCAGCAAGACAATGAGCACTGATGAGGATACTAGATCTGACACTGGGCAGCGAGAACAGCACTGGACTATTGTACTGTAATATACTGGTCACCACAATGCAGCAGCAAGACAATGAGCACTGATGAGGATACTAGAACTGACACTGGGCAGCAAGAACAGCACTGGACTATTGTACTGTAATATACTGGTCAGCACAATGCAACAGCAAGACAATGAGCACTGATGAGGATACTAGAACTGACACTGGGCAGCGAGAACAGCACTGGACTATTGTAATGTAATATACTGGTCACCACAATGCAGCAGCAAGACAATGAGCACTGATGAGGATACTAGAACTGACACTGGGCAGCGAGAACAGCACTGGACTATTGTACTGTAATATACTGGTCACCACAATGCAGCAGCAAGACAATGAGCACTGATGAGGATACTAGAACTGACACTGGGCAGCAAGAACAGCACTTGACTATTGTAATGTAATATACTGGTCACCACAATGCAGCAGCAAGACAATGAGCACTGATGAGGATACTAGAACTGACACTGGGCAGCGAGAACAGCACTGGACTATTGTACTGTAATATACTGGTCACCACAATGCAGCAGCAAGACAATGAGCACTGATGAGGATACTAGAACTGACACTGGGCAGCGAGAACAGCACTTGGCTATTGTACTGTATACTGGTCACCATAATGCAGCAGCAAGACAATGAGCACTAATGAGGATACTAGAACTGACTCTGGGCAGTGAGAACAGCACTGGACTATTGTACTGTAATATACTGGTCACCACAATGCAGCAGCAAGACAATGAGCACTGATGAGGATACTAGAACTGACACTGGGCAGCGAGAACAGCACTGGACTATTGTACTGTAGTATACTGGTCACCACAATGCAGCACAGATAATGAGCACTGATGAGGATACTAGAACTGACACCGGGCAGCGAGAACAGCACTGGACTATTGTACTGTAATATACTGGTCACCACAATGCAGCAGCAAGACAATGAGCACTGATGAGGATACTAGAACTGACACTGGGCAGCGAGAACAGCACTGGACTATTGTACTGTAATATACTGGTCACCACAATGCAGCATTAAGACAATGAGCACTGATGAGGATACTAGAACTGACACTGGGCAGCAAGAACAGCACTGGACTATTGTACTGTAATATACTGGTCAGCACAATGCAACAGCAAGACAATGAGCACTGATGAGGATACTAGAACTGACACTGGGCAGCGAGAACAGCACTGGACTATTGTACTGTAATATACTGGTCACCACAATGCAGCAGCAAGACAATGAGCACTGATGAGGATACTAGAACTGACACTGGGCAGCGAGAACAGCACTTGGCTATTGTACTGTAATATACTGGTCACCATAATGCAGCAGCAAGACAATGAGCACTAATGAGGATACTAGAACTGACTCTGGGCAGTGAGAACAGCACTGGACTATTGTACTGTAATATACTGGTCACCACAATGCAGCAGCAAGACAATGAGCACTGATGAGGATACTAGAACTGACACTGGGCAGCGAGAACAGCACTGGACTATTGTACTGTAGTATACTGGTCACCACAATGCAGCACAGATAATGAGCACTGATGAGGATACTAGAACTGACACTGGGCAGCGAGAACAGCACTGGACTATTGTACTGTAATATACTGGTCACCACAATGCAGCAGCAAGACAATGAGCACTGATGAGGATACTAGAACTGACACTGGGCAGCGAGAACAGCACTGGACTATTGTACTGTAATATACTGGTCACCACAATGCAGCATCAAGACAATGAGCACTGATGAGGATACTAGAACTGACACTGGGCAGCAAGAACAGCACTGGACTATTGTACTGTAATATACTGGTCAGCACAATGCAACAGCAAGACAATGAGCACTGATGAGGATACTAAAACTGACAGTGGACAGCGAGAACAGCACTGGACTATTGTACTGTAATTACTGGTGAGCACAATGCAGCAGCAAGACAATGAGCACTGATGAGGATACTAGAACTGACACTGGGCAGCAAGAACAGCACTGGACTATTGTACTGTAATATACTGGTCACCACAATGCAGCAGCAAGACAATGAGCACTGATGAGGATACTAGAACTGACACTGGGCAGCGAGAACAGCACTGGACTATTGTACTGTAGTATACTGGTCACCACAATGCAGCACAGATAATGAGCACTGATGTGGATACTAGAAATGACACTGGGCAGCGTGAACAGCACTGGACTATTGTACTGTAATATGCTGGTCACCACAATGCAGCAGCAAGACAATGAGCACTGATGAGGATACTAGAACTGACACTGGGCAGCAAGAACAGCACTGGACTATTGTACTGTAATATACTGGTCAGCACAATGCAACAGCAAGACAATGAGCACTGATGAGGATACTAGAACTGACACTGGGCAGCGAGAACAGCACTGGACTATTGTAATGTAATATACTGGTCACCACAATGCAGCAGCAAGACAATGAGCACTGATGAGGATACTAGAACTGACACTGGGCAGCGAGAACAGCACCTGACTATTGTACTGTAATATACTGGTCACCGCAATGCAGCAGCAAGACAATGAGCACTGATGAGGATACTAGAACTGACACTGGGCAGCGAGAACAGCACTGGACTATTGTACTGTAATATACTGGTCACCACAATGCAGCAGCAAGACAATGAGCACTGATGAGGATACTAGATCTGACACTGGGCAGCGAGAACAGCACTGGACTATTGTACTGTAATATACTGGTCACCACAATGCAGCAGCAAGACAATGAGCACTGGTGAGGATACTAGAACTGACACTGGGCAGCAAGAACAGCACTGGACTATTGTACTGTAATATACTGGTCAGCACAATGCAACAGCAAGACAATGAGCACTGATGAGGATACTAGAACTGACACTGGGCAGCGAGAACAGCACTGGACTATTGTAATGTAATATACTGGTCACCACAATGCAGCAGCAAGACAATGAGCACTGATGAGGATACTAGAACTGACACTGGGCAGCAAGAACAGCACTGGACTATTGTACTGTAATATACTGGTCACCACAATGCAGCAGCAAGACAATGAGCACTGATGAGGATACTAGAACTGACACTGGGCAGCGAGAACAGCACTGGACTATTGTACTGTAATATACTGGTCACCACAATGCAGCAGCAAGACAATGAGCACTGATGAGGATACTAGAACTGACACTGGGCAGCAAGAACAGCACTGGACTATTGTACTGTAATATACTGGTCAGCACAATGCAACAGCAAGACAATGAGCACTGATGAGGATACTAGAACTGACAGTGGACAGCGAGAACAGCACTGGACTATTGTACTGTAATATACTGGTGAGCACAATGCAGCAGCAAGACAATGAGCACTGATGAGGATACTAGAACTGACACTGGGCAGCAAGAACAGCACTGGACTATTGTACTGTAATATACTGGTCACCACAATGCAGCAGCAAGACAATGAGCACTGATGAGGATACTAGAACTGACACTGGGCAGCGAGAACAGCACTGGACTATTGTACTGTAATATACTGGTCACCGCAATGCAGCAGCAAGACAATGAGCACTGATGAGGATACTAGAACTGACACTGGGCAGCGAGAACAGCACTGGACTATTGTAATGTAATATACTGGTCACCACAATGCAGCAGCAAGACAATGAGCACTGATGAGGATACTAGAACTGACACTGGGCAGCGAGAACAGCACTGGACTATTGTACTGTAATATACTGGTCACCGCAATGCAGCAGCAAGACAATGAGCACTGATGAGGATACTAGAACTGACACTGGGCAGCGAGAACAGCACTGGACTATTGTACTGTAATATACTGGTCACCACAATGCAGCAGCAAGACAATGAGCACTGATGAGGATACTAGAACTGACACTGGGCAGCGAGAACAGCACTGGACTATTGTACTGTAATATACTGGTCACCACAATGCAACACAGATAATGAGCACTGATGAGGATACTAGAACTGACACTGGGCAGCGAGAACAGCACTGGACTATTGTACTGTAATATACTGGTCACCACAATGCAGCAGCAAGACAATGAGCTCCGATGAGGACACTAGAACTGATATTGGGCAGCAAGAACAGCACTGGACTATTGTACTGTAATACACTGGTCAGCACAATGCAGCAGCAAGACAATGAGCACTGATGAGGGTACTAGAACTGACACTGGGCAATGAGAACAGCACTGGACTATTGTACTGTAATATACTGGTCACCACAATGCAGCAGCAAGACAATGAGCACTGTTGAGGATACAAGAACTGACACTGAGCAGCGAGAACAGCACTGGACTATTGTACTGTAGTATACTGGTCACCACAATGCAGCACAGATAATGAGCACTGATGAGGATACTAGAACTGACACTGGGCAGCGAGAACAGCACTGGACTATTGTACTGTAATATACTGGTCACCACAATGCAGCAGCAAGACAATGAGCACTGATGAGGATACTAGAACTGACACTGGGCAGCGAGAACAGCACTTGGCTATTGTACTGTAATATACTGGTCACCATAATGCAGCAGCAAGACAATGAGCACTAATGAGGATACTAGAACTGACTCTGGGCAGTGAGAACAGCACTGGACTATTGTACTGTAATATACTGGTCACCACAATGCAGCAGCAAGACAATGAGCACTGATGAGGATACTAGAACTGACACTGGGCAGCGAGAACAGCACTGGACTATTGTACTGTAGTATACTGGTCACCACAATGCAGCACAGATAATGAGCACTGATGAGGATACTAGAACTGACACTGGGCAGCGAGAACAGCACTGGACTATTGTACTGTAATATACTGGTCACCACAATGCAGCAGCAAGACAATGAGCACTGATGAGGATACTAGAACTGACACTGGGCAGCGAGAACAGCACTGGACTATTGAACTGTAATATACTGGTCACCACAATGCAGCATCAAGACAATGAGCACTGATGAGGATACTAGAACTGACACTGGGCAGCAAGAACAGCACTGGACTATTGTACTGTAATATACTGGTCAGCACAATGCAACAGCAAGACAATGAGCACTGATGAGGATACTAGAACTGACAGTGGACAGCGAGAACAGCACTGGACTATTGTACTGTAATATACTGGTGAGCACAATGCAGCAGCAAGACAATGAGCACTGATGAGGATACTAGAACTGACACTGGGCAGCAAGAACAGCACTTGACTATTGTACTGTAATATACTGGTCACCACAATGCAGCAGCAAGACAATGAGCACTGATGAGGATACTAGAACTGACACTGGGCAGCGAGAACAGCACTGGACTATTGTACTGTAGTATACTGGTCACCACAATGCAGCACAGATAATGAGCACTGATGTGGATACTAGAAATGACACTGGGCAGCGTGAACAGCACTGGACTATTGTACTGTAATATACTGGTCAGCACAATGCAATAGCAAGACAATGAGCACTGATGAGGATACTAGAACTGACAGTGGACAGCGAGAACAGCACTGGACTATTGTACTGTAATATACTGGTGAGCACAATGCAGCAGCAAGACAATGAGCACTGATGAGGATACTAGAACTGACACTGGGCAGCAAGAACAGCACTTGACTATTGTACTGTAATATACTGGTCACCACAATGCAGCAGCAAGACAATGAGCACTGATGAGGATACTAGAACTGACACTGGGCAGCGAGAACAGCACTGGACTATTGTACTGTAGTATACTGGTCACCACAATGCAGCACAGATAATGAGCACTGATGTGGATACTAGAAATGACACTGGGCAGCGTGAACAGCACTGGACTATTGTACTGTAATATGCTGGTCACCACAATGCAGCAGCAAGACAATGAGCACTGATGAGGATACTAGAACTGACACTGGGCAGCGAGAACAGCACTGGACTATTGTACTGTAATATACTGGTCACCACAATGCAGCAGCAAGACAATGAGCACTGATGAGGATACTAGAACTGACACTGGGCAGCAAGAACAGCACTGGACTATTGTACTGTAATATACTGGTCACCACAATGCAGCAGCAAGACAATGAGCACTGATGAGGATACTAGAACTGACACTGGGCAGCGAGAACAGCACTGGACTATTGTACTGTAATATACTGGTCACCGCAATGCAGCAGCAAGAAAATGAGCACTGATGAGGATACTAGAACTGACACTGGGCAGCGAGAACAGCACTGGACTATTGTAATGTAATATACTGGTCACCACAATGCAGCAGCAAGACAATGAGCACTGATGAGGATACTAGAATTGACACTGGGCAGCGAGAACAGCACTGGACTATTGTACTGTAATATACTGGTCACCGCAATGCAGCAGCAAGACAATGAGCACTGATGAGGATACTAGAACTGACACTGGGCAGCGAGAACAGCACTGGACTATTGTACTGTAATATACTGGTCACCACAATGCAGCAGCAAGACAATGAGCACTGATGAGGATACTAGAACTGACACTGGGCAGCGAGAACAGCACTGGACTATTGTACTGTAATATACTGGTCACCACAATGCAACACAGATAATGAGCACTGATGAGGATACTAGAACTGACACTGGGCAGCGAGAACAGCACTGGACTATTGTACTGTAATATAATGGTCACCACAATGCAGCAGCAAGACAATGAGCTCTGATGAGGATACTAGAACTGATATTGGGCAGCAAGAACAGCACTGGACTATTGTACTGTAATACACTGGTCAGCACAATGCAGCAGCAGAACAATGAGCACTTATGAGGGTACTAGAACTGACACTGGGCAATGAGAACAGCACTTGACTATTGTACTGTAATATACTGGTCACCACAATGCAGCAGCAAGACAATGAGCACTGTTGAGGATACAAGAACTGACACTGAGCAGCGAGAACAGCACTGGACTATTGTACTGTAGTATACTGGTCACCACAATGCAGCACAGATAATGAGCACTGATGAGGATACTAGAACTGACACTGGGCAGCGAGAACAGCACTGGACTATTGTACTGTAATATACTGGTCACCACAATGCAGCAGCAAGACAATGAGCACTGATGAGGATACTAGAACTGACACTGGGCAGCGAGAACAGCACTTGGCTATTGTACTGTAATATACTGGTCACCATAATGCAGCAGCAAGACAATGAGCACTAATGAGGATACTAGAACTGACTCTGGGCAGTGAGAACAGCACTGGACTATTGTACTGTAATATACTGGTCACCACAATGCAGGAGCAAGACAATGAGCACTGATGAGGATACTAGAACTGACACTGGGCAGCGAGAACAGCACTGGACTATTGTACTGTAGTATACTGGTCACCACAATGCAGCACAGATAATGAGCACTGATGAGGATACTAGAACTGACACTGGGCAGCGAGAACAGCACTGGACTATTGTACTGTAATATACTGGTCACCACAATGCAGCAGCAAGACAATGAGCACTGATGAGGATACTAGAACTGACACTGGGCAGCGAGAACAGCACTGGACTATTGTACTGTAATATACTGGTCACCACAATGCAGCATCAAGACAATGAGCACTGATGAGGATACTAGAACTGACACTGGGCAGCAAGAACAGCACTGGACTATTGTACTGTAATATACTGGTCAGCACAATGCAACAGCAAGACAATGAGCACTGATGAGGATACTAAAACTGACAGTGGACAGCGAGAACAGCACTGGACTATTGTACTGTAATATACCGGTGAGCACAATGCAGCAGCAAGACAATGAGCACTGATGAGGATACTAGAACTGACACTGGGCAGCAAGAACAGCACTGGACTATTGTACTGTAATATACTGGTCACCACAATGCAGCAGCAAGACAATGAGCACTGATGAGGATACTAGAACTGACACTGGGCAGCGAGAACAGCACTGGACTATTGTACTGTAGTATACTGGTCACCACAATGCAGCACAGATAATGAGCACTGATGTGGATACTAGAAATGACACTGGGCAGCGTGAACAGCACTGGACTATTGTACTGTAATATGCTGGTCACCACAATGCAGCAGCAAGACAATGAGCACTGATGAGGATACTAGAACTGACACTGGGCAGTGAGAACAGCACTGGACTATTGTACTGTAATATACCGGTGAGCACAATGCAGCAGCAAGACAATGAGCACTGATGAGGATACTAGAACTGACACTGGGCAGCGAGAACAGCACTGGACTATTGTACTGTAATATACTGGTTACCACAATGCAGCAGCAAGACAATGAGCACTGATGAGGATACTAGAACTGACACTGGGCAGCGAGAACAGCACTGGACTATTGTACTGTAATATACTGGTCACCACAATGCAGCAGCAAGACAATGAGCACTGATGAGGATACTAGATCTGACACTGGGCAGCGAGAACAGCACTGGACTATTGTACTGTAATATACTGGTCACCACAATGCAGCAGCAAGACAATGAGCACTGATGAGGATACTAGAACTGACACAGGGCAGCAAGAACAGCACTGGACTATTGTACTGTAATATACTGGTCAGCACAATGCAACAGCAAGACAATGAGCACTGATGAGGATACTAGAACTGACACTGGGCAGCGAGAACAGCACTGGACTATTGTACTGTAATATACTGGTCACCACAATGCAGCAGCAAGACAATGAGCACTGATGAGGATACTAGAACTGACACTGGGCAGCGAGAACAGCACTGGACTATTGTACTGTAATATACTGGTCACCGCAATGCAGCAGCAAGACAATGAGCACTGATGAGGATACTAGAACTGACACTGGGCAGCGAGAACAGCACTGGACTATTGTACTGTAATATACTGGTCACCACAATGCAGCAGCAAGACAATGAGCACTGATGAGGATACTAGAACTGACACTGGGCAGCGAGAACAGCACTGGACTATTGTACTGTAATATACTGGTCACCACAATGCAGCAGCAAGACAATGAGCACTGATGAGGATACTAGAACTGACACTGGGCAGCGAGAACAGCACTGGACTATTGTACTGTAATATACTGGTCACCACAATGCAGCAGCAAGACAATGAGCACTGATGAGGATACTAGAACTGACACTGGGCAGCGAGAACAGCACTGGACTATTGTACTGTAATATACTGGTCACCACAATGCAGCAGCAAGACAATGAGCACTGATGAGGATACTAGATCTGACACTGGGCAGCGAGAACAGCACTGGACTATTGTACTGTAATATACTGGTCACCACAATGCAGCAGCAAGACAATGAGCACTGATGAGGATACTAGAACTGACACTGGGCAGCAAGAACAGCACTGGACTATTGTACTGTAATATAATGGTCAGCACAATGCAACAGCAAGACAATGAGCACTGATGAGGATACTAGAACTGACACTGGGCAGCGAGAACAGCACTGGACTATTGTAATGTAATATACTGGTCACCACAATGCAGCAGCAAGACAATGAGCACTGATGAGGATACTAGAACTGACACTGGGCAGCGAGAACAGCACTGGACTATTGTACTGTAATATACTGGTCACCACAATGCAGCAGCAAGACAATGAGCACTGATGAGGATACTAGAACTGACACTGGGCAGCAAGAACAGCACTTGACTATTGTAATGTAATATACTGGTCACCACAATGCAGCAGCAAGACAATGAGCACTGATGAGGATACTAGAACTGACACTGGGCAGCGAGAACAGCACTGGACTATTGTACTGTAATATACTGGTCACCACAATGCAGCAGCAAGACAATGAGCACTGATGAGGATACTAGAACTGACACTGGGCAGCGAGAACAGCACTTGGCTATTGTACTGTATACTGGTCACCATAATGCAGCAGCAAGACAATGAGCACTAATGAGGATACTAGAACTGACTCTGGGCAGTGAGAACAGCACTGGACTATTGTACTGTAATATACTGGTCACCACAATGCAGCAGCAAGACAATGAGCACTGATGAGGATACTAGAACTGACACTGGGCAGCGAGAACAGCACTGGACTATTGTACTGTAGTATACTGGTCACCACAATGCAGCACAGATAATGAGCACTGATGAGGATACTAGAACTGACACCGGGCAGCGAGAACAGCACTGGACTATTGTACTGTAATATACTGGTCACCACAATGCAGCAACAAGACAATGAGCACTGATGAGGATACTAGAACTGACACTGGGCAGCGAGAACAGCACTGGACTATTGTACTGTAATATACTGGTCACCACAATGCAGCATCAAGACAATGAGCACTGATGAGGATACTAGAACTGACACTGGGCAGCAAGAACAGCACTGGACTATTGTACTGTAATATACTGGTCAGCACAATGCAACAGCAAGACAATGAGCACTGATGAGGATACTAGAACTGACACTGGGCAGCGAGAACAGCACTGGACTATTGTACTGTAATATACTGGTCACCACAATGCAGCAGCAAGACAATGAGCACTGATGAGGATACTAGAACTGACACTGGGCAGCGAGAACAGCACTTGGCTATTGTACTGTAATATACTGGTCACCATAATGCAGCAGCAAGACAATGAGCACTAATGAGGATACTAGAACTGACTCTGGGCAGTGAGAACAGCACTGGACTATTGTACTGTAATATACTGGTCACCACAATGCAGCAGCAAGACAATGAGCACTGATGAGGATACTAGAACTGACACTGGGCAGCGAGAACAGCACTGGACTATTGTACTGTAGTATACTGGTCACCACAATGCAGCACAGATAATGAGCACTGATGAGGATACTAGAATTGACACTGGGCAGCGAGAACAGCACTGGACTATTGTACTGTAATATACTGGTCACCACAATGCAGCATCAAGACAATGAGCACTGATGAGGATACTAGAACTGACACTGGGCAGCAAGAACAGCACTGGACTATTGTACTGTAATATACTGGTCAGCACAATGCAACAGCAAGACAATGAGCACTGATGAGGATACTAAAACTGACAGTGGACAGCGAGAACAGCACTGGACTATTGTACTGTAATTACTGGTGAGCACAATGCAGCAGCAAGACAATGAGCACTGATGAGGATACTAGAACTGACACTGGGCAGCAAGAACAGCACTGGACTATTGTACTGTAATATACTGGTCACCACAATGCAGCAGCAAGACAATGAGCACTGATGAGGATACTAGAACTGACACTGGGCAGCGAGAACAGCACTGGACTATTGTACTGTAGTATACTGGTCACCACAATGCAGCACAGATAATGAGCACTGATGTGGATACTAGAAATGACACTGGGCAGCGTGAACAGCACTGGACTATTGTACTGTAATATGCTGGTCACCACAATGCAGCAGCAAGACAATGAGCACTGATGAGGATACTAGAACTGACACTGGGCAGCAAGAACAGCACTGGACTATTGTACTGTAATATACTGGTCAGCACAATGCAACAGCAAGACAATGAGCACTGATGAGGATACTAGAACTGACACTGGGCAGCGAGAACAGCACTGGACTATTGTAATGTAATATACTGGTCACCACAATGCAGCAGCAAGACAATGAGCACTGATGAGGATACTAGAACTGACACTGGGCAGCGAGAACAGCACCTGACTATTGTACTGTAATATACTGGTCACCGCAATGCAGCAGCAAGACAATGAGCACTGATGAGGATACTAGAACTGACACTGGGCAGCGAGAACAGCACTGGACTATTGTACTGTAATATACTGGTCACCACAATGCAGCAGCAAGACAATGAGCACTGATGAGGATACTAGAACTGACACTGGGCAGCGAGAACAGCACTGGACTATTGTACTGTAATATACTGGTCACCACAATGCAGCAGCAAGACAATGAGCACTGATGAGGATACTAGAACTGACACTGGGCAGCGAGAACAGCACTGGACTATTGTACTGTAATATACTGGTCACCACAATGCAGCAGCAAGACAATGAGCACTGATGAGGATACTAGAACTGACACTGGGCAGCGAGAACAGCACTGGACTATTGTACTGTAATATACTGGTCACCACAATGCAGCAGCAAGACAATGAGCACTGATGAGGATACTAGATCTGACACTGGGCAGCGAGAACAGCACTGGACTATTGTACTGTAATATACTGGTCACCACAATGCAGCAGCAAGACAATGAGCACTGGTGAGGATACTAGAACTGACACTGGGCAGCAAGAACAGCACTGGACTATTGTACTGTAATATACTGGTCAGCACAATGCAACAGCAAGACAATGAGCACTGATGAGGATACTAGAACTGACACTGGGCAGCGAGAACAGCACTGGACTATTGTAATGTAATATACTGGTCACCACAATGCAGCAGCAAGACAATGAGCACTGATGAGGATACTAGAACTGACACTGGGCAGCGAGAACAGCACTGGACTATTGTACTGTAATATACTGGTCACCACAATGCAGCAGCAAGACAATGAGCACTGATGAGGATACTAGAACTGACACTGGGCAGCAAGAACAGCACTGGACTATTGTACTGTAATATACTGGTCACCACAATGCAGCAGCAAGACAATGAGCACTGATGAGGATACTAGAACTGACACTGGGCAGCGAGAACAGCACTGGACTATTGTACTGTAATATACTGGTCACCACAATGCAGCAGCAAGACAATGAGCACTGATGAGGATACTAGAACTGACACTGGGCAGCGAGAACAGCACTTGGCTATTGTACTGTAATATACTGGTCACCATAATGCAGCAGCAAGACAATGAGCACTAATGAGGATACTAGAACTGACTCTGGGCAGTGAGAACAGCACTGGACTATTGTACTGTAATATACTGGTCACCACAATGCAGCAGCAAGACAATGAGCACTGATGAGGATACTAGAACTGACACTGGGCAGCGAGAACAGCACTGGACTATTGTACTGTAGTATACTGGTCACCACAATGCAGCACAGATAATGAGCACTGATGAGGATACTAGAACTGACACTGGGCAGCGAGAACAGCACTGGACTATTGTACTGTTATATACTGGTCACCACAATGCAGCAGCAAGACAATGAGCACTGATGAGGATACTAGAACTGACACTGGGCAGCGAGAACAGCACTGGACTATTGTACTGTAATATACTGGTCACCACAATGCAGCATCAAGACACTGAGCACTGATGAGGATACTAGAACTGACACTGGGCAGCAAGAACAGCACTGGACTATTGTACTGTAATATACTGGTCAGCACAATGCAACAGCAAGACAATGAGCACTGATGAGGATACTAGAACTGACAGTGGACAGCGAGAACAGCACTGGACTATTGTACTGTAATATACTGGTGAGCACAATGCAGCAGCAAGACAATGAGCACTGATGAGGATACTAGAACTGACACTGGGCAGCAAGAACAGCACTGGACTATTGTACTGTAATATGCTGGTCACCACAATGCAGCAGCAAGACAATGAGCACTGATGAGGATACTAGAACTGACACTGGGCAGCGAGAACAGCACTGGACTATTGTACTGTAGTATACTGGTCACCACAATGCAGCACAGATAATGAGCACTGATGTGGATACTAGAAATGACACTGGGCAGCGTGAACAGCACAGGACTATTGTACTGTAATATGCTGGTCACCACAATGCAGCAGCAAGACAATGAGCACTGATGAGGATACTAGAACTGACACTGGGCAGTGAGAACAGCACTGGACTATTGTACTGTAATATACTGGTCACCACAATGCAGCAGCAAGACAATGAGCACTGATGAGGATACTAGAACTGACACTGGGCAGCAAGAACAGCACTGGACTATTGTACTGTAATATACTGGTCACCACAATGCAGCAGCAAGACAATGAGCACTGATGAGGATACTAGAACTGACATTGGGCAGCGAGAACAGCACTGGACTATTGTACTGTAATATACTGGTCACCACAATGCAGCAGCAAGACAATGAGCACTGATGAGGATACTAGAACTGACACTGGGCAGCGAGAACAGCACTGGACTATTGTACTGTAATATACTGGTCACCACAATGCAGCAGCAAGACAATGAGCACTGATGAGGATACTAGATCTGACACTGGGCAGCGAGAACAGCACTGGACTATTGTACTGTAATATACTGGTCACCACAATGCAGCAGCAAGACAATGAGCACTGATGAGGATACTAGAACTGACACTGGGCAGCAAGAACAGCACTGGACTATTGTACTGTAATATACTGGTCAGCACAATGCAACAGCAAGACAATGAGCACTGATGAGGATTCTAGAACTGACACTGGGCAGCGAGAACAGCACTGGACTATTGTACTGTAGTATACTGGTCACCACAATGCAGCACAGATAATGAGCACTGATGTGGATACTAGAAATGACACTGGGCAGCGTGAACAGCACTGGACTATTGTACTGTAATATGCTGGTCACCACAATGCAGCAGCAAGACAATGAGCACTGATGAGGATACTAGAACTGACACTGGGCAGCGAGAACAGCACTGGACTATTGTACTGTAATATACTGGTCACCACAATGCAACACAGATAATGAGCACTGATGAGGATACTAGAACTGACACTGGGCAGCGAGAACAGCACTGGACTATTGTACTGTAATATACTGGTCACCACAATGCAGCAGCAAGACAATGAGCACTGATGAGGATACTAGAACTGACACTGGGCAGCGAGAACAGCACTGGACTATTGTACTGTAGTATACTGGTCACCACAATGCAGCACAGATAATGAGCACTGATGTGGATACTAGAAATGACACTGGGCAGCGTGAACAGCACTGGACTATTGTACTGTAATATGCTGGTCACCACAATGCAGCAGCAAGACAATGAGCACTGATGAGGATACTAGAACTGACACTGGGCAGCGAGTACAGCACTGGACTATTGTACTGTAATATACTGGTCACCACAATGCAACACAGATAATGAGCACTGATGAGGATACTAGAAATGACACTGGGCAGCGAGAACAGCACTGGACTACTGTACTGTAATATACTGGTCACCACAATGCAGCAGCAAGACAATGAGCTCTGATGAGGACACTAGAACTGATATTGGGCAGCAAGAACAGCACTGGACTATTGTACTGTAATACACTGGTCAGCACAATGCAGCAGCAAGACAATGAGCACTGATGAGGATACTAGAACTGACACGGGGAATGAGAACAGCACTGGACTATTGTACTGTAATATACTGGTCACCACAATGCAGCAGCAAGACAATGAGCACTGTTGAGGATACAAGAACTGACACTGAGCAGCGAGAACAGCACTGGACTATTGTACTGTAGTATACTGGTCACCACAATGCAGCACAGTTAATGAGCAATGATGAGGATACTAGAACTGACACTGGGCAGCGAGAACAGCACTGGACTATTGTACTGTAATATACTGGTCACCACAATGCAGCAGCAAGACAATGAGCACTGATGAGGATACTAGAACTGACACTGGGCAGCGAGAACAGCACTTGGCTATTGCACTGTAATATACTGGTCACCACAATGCAGCAGCAAGACAATGAGCACTAATGAGGATACTAGAACTGACTCTGGGCAGCGAGAACAGCACTGGACTATTGTACTGTAATATACTGGTCACCACAATGCAGCAGCAAGACAATGAGCACTGAAGAGGATACTAGAACTCACACTGGGCAGCGAGAACAGCACTGGACTATTGTACTGTAGTATACTGGTCACCACAATGCAGCACAGATAATGAGCACTGATGAGGATACTAGAACTGACACTGGGCAGCGAGAACAGCACTGGACTATTGTACTGTAATATACTGGTCAGCACAATGCAGCATCAAGACAATGAGCACTGATGAGGATACTAGAACTGACACTGGGCAGCAAGAACTGCACTGGACTATTGTACTGTAATATACTGGTCACCACAATGCAGCAGCAAGACAATGAGCACTGATGAGGATACTAGAACTGACACTGGGCAGCGAGAACAGCACTGGACTATTGTACTGTAATATACTGGTCACCACAATGCAGCAGCAAGACAATGAGCACTGATGAGGATACTAGAACTGACACTGGGCAGCGAGAACAGCACTGGACTATTGTACTGTAATATACTGGTCACCGCAATGCAGCAGCAAGACAATGAGCACTGATGAGGATACTAGAACTGACACTGGGCAGCAAGAACAGCACTGGACTATTGTACTGTAATATACTGGTCAGCACAATGCAACAGCAAGACAACGAGCACTGATGAGGATACTAGAACTGACAGTGGACAGCGAGAACAGCACTGGACTATTGTACTGTAATATACTGGTGAGCACAATGCAGCAGCAAGACAATGAGCACTGATGAGGATACTAGAACTGACACTGGGCAGCAAGAACAGCACTGGACTATTGTACTGTAATATACTGGTCACCACAATGCAGCAGCAAGACAATGAGCACTGATGAGGATACTAGAACTGACACTGGTCAGCGAGAACAGCACTGGACTATTGTAATGTAATATACTGGTCACCACAATGCAGCAGCAAGACAATGAGCACTGATGAGGATACTAGAACTGACACTGGGCAGCGAGAACAGCACTGGACTATTGTACTGTAATATACTGGTCACCACAATGCAGCAGCAAGACAATGAGCTCTGATGAGGATACTAGAACTGATATTGGGCAGCAAGAACAGCACTGGACTATTGTACTGTAATACACTGGTCAGCACAATGCAGCAGCAAGACAATGAGCACTGATGAGGATACTAGAACTGACACGGGGAATGAGAACAGCACTGGACTATTGTACTGTAATATACTGGTCACCACAATGCAGCAGCAAGACAATGAGCACTGTTGAGGATACAAGAACTGACACTGAGCAGCGAGAACAGCACTGGACTATTGTACTGTAGTATACTGGTCACCACAATGCAGCACAGTTAATGAGCAATGATGAGGATACTAGAACTGACACTGGGCAGCGAGAACAGCACTGGACTATTGTACTGTAATATACTGGTCACCACAATGCAGCAGCAAGACAATGAGCACTGATGAGGATACTAGAACTGACACTGGGCAGCGAGAACAGCACTTGGCTATTGCACTGTAATATACTGGTCACCACAATGCAGCAGCAAGACAATGAGCACTAATGAGGATACTAGAACTGACTCTGGGCAGCGAGAACAGCACAGGACTATTGTACTGTTATATACTGGTCACCACAATGCAGCAGCAAGACAATGAGCACTGAAGAGGATACTAGAACTCACACTGGGCAGCGAGAACAGCACTGGACTATTGTACTGTAGTATACTGGTCACCACAATGCAGCACAGATAATGAGCACTGATGAGGATACTAGAACTGACACTGGGCAGCGAGAACAGCACTGGACTATTGTACTGTAATATACTGGTCAGCACAATGCAGCATCAAGACAATGAGCACTGATGAGGATACTAGAACTGACACTGGGCAGCAAGAACAGCACTGGACTATTGTACTGTAATATACTGGTCACCACAATGCAGCAGCAAGACAATGAGCACTGATGAGGATACTAGAACTGACACTGGGCAGCGAGAACAGCACTGGACTATTGTACTGTAATATACTGGTCACCACAATGCAGCAGCAAGACAATGAGCACTGATGAGGATACTAGAACTGACACTGGGCAGCGAGAACAGCACTGGACTATTGTACTGTAATATACTGGTCACCGCAATGCAGCAGCAAGACAATGAGCACTGATGAGGATACTAGAACTGACACTGGGCAGCAAGAACAGCACTGGACTATTGTACTGTAATATACTGGTCAGCACAATGCAACAGCAAGACAATGAGCACTGATGAGGATACTAGAACTGACAGTGGACAGCGAGAACAGCACTGGACTATTGTACTGTAATATACTGGTGAGCACAATGCAGCAGCAAGACAATGAGCACTGATGAGGATACTAGAACTGACACTGGGCAGCAAGAACAGCACTGGACTATTGTACTGTAATATACTGGTCACCACAATGCAGCAGCAAGACAATGAGCACTGATGAGGATACTAGAACTGACACTGGTCAGCGAGAACAGCACTGGACTATTGTAATGTAATATACTTGTCACCACAATGCAGCAGCAAGACAATGAGCACTGATGAGGATACTAGAACTGACACTGGGCAGCGAGAACAGCACTAGACTATTGTACTGTAATATACTGGTCACCGCAATGCAGCAGCAAGACAATGAGCACTGATGAGGATAATAGAACTGACACTGGGCAGCGAGAACAGCACTGGACTATTGTACTGTAATATACTGGTCACCACAATGCAGCAGCAAGACAATGAGCACTGATGAGGATACTAGAACTGACACTGGGCAGCGAGAACAGCACTGGACTATTGTACTGTAATATACTGGTCACCACAATGCAACACAGATAATGAGCACTGATGAGGATACTAGAACTGACACTGGGCAGCGAGAACAGCACTGGACTATTGTACTGTAATATACTGGTCACCACAATGCAGCAGCAAGACAATGAGCTCTGATGAGGACACTAGAACTGATATTGGGCAGCAAGAACAGCACTGGACTATTGTACTGTAATACACTGGTCAGCACAATGCAGCAGCAAGACAATGAGCACTGATGAGGGTACTAGAACTGACACTGGGCAATGAGAACAGCACTGGACTATTGTACTGTAATATACTGGTCACCACAATGCAGCAGCAAGACAATGAGCACTGTTGAGGATACAAGAACTGACACTGAGCAGCGAGTACAGCACTGGACTATTGTACTGTAGTATACTGGTCACCACAATGCAGCACAGATAATGAGCACTGATGAGGATACTAGAACTGACACTGGGCAGCGAGAACAGCATTGGACTATTGTACTGTAATATTCTGGTCACCACAATGCAGCAGCAAGACAATGAGCACTGATGAGGATACTAGAACTGACACTGGGCAGCGAGAACAGCACTTGGCTATTGTACTGTAATATACAGGTCACCATAATGCAGCAGGAAGACAATGAGCACTAATGAGGATACTAGAACTGACACTGGGCAGCAAGAACAGCACTGGACTATTGTACTGTAATATACTGGTCAGCACAATGCAACAGCAAGACAACGAGCACTGATGAGGATACTAGAACTGACAGTGGACAGCGAGAACAGCACTGGACTATTGTACTGTAATATACTGGTGAGCACAATGCAGCAGCAAGACAATGAGCACTGATGAGGATACTAGAACTGACACTGGGCAGCAAGAACAGCACTGGACTATTGTACTGTAATATACTGGTCACCACAATGCAGCAGCAAGACAATGAGCACTGATGAGGATACTAGAACTGACACTGGTCAGCGAGAACAGCACTGGACTATTGTAATGTAATATACTGGTCACCACAATGCAGCAGCAAGACAATGAGCACTGATGAGGATACTAGAACTGACACTGGGCAGCGAGAACAGCACTGGACTATTGTACTGTAATATACTGGTCACCACAATGCAGCAGCAAGACAATGAGCTCTGATGAGGATACTAGAACTGATATTGGGCAGCAAGAACAGCACTGGACTATTGTACTGTAATACACTGGTCAGCACAATGCAGCAGCAAGACAATGAGCACTGATGAGGATACTAGAACTGACACGGGGAATGAGAACAGCACTGGACTATTGTACTGTAATATACTGGTCACCACAATGCAGCAGCAAGACAATGAGCACTGTTGAGGATACAAGAACTGACACTGAGCAGCGAGAACAGCACTGGACTATTGTACTGTAGTATACTGGTCACCACAATGCAGCACAGTTAATGAGCAATGATGAGGATACTAGAACTGACACTGGGCAGCGAGAACAGCACTGGACTATTGTACTGTAATATACTGGTCACCACAATGCAGCAGCAAGACAATGAGCACTGATGAGGATACTAGAACTGACACTGGGCAGCGAGAACAGCACTTGGCTATTGCACTGTAATATACTGGTCACCACAATGCAGCAGCAAGACAATGAGCACTAATGAGGATACTAGAACTGACTCTGGGCAGCGAGAACAGCACAGGACTATTGTACTGTTATATACTGGTCACCACAATGCAGCAGCAAGACAATGAGCACTGAAGAGGATACTAGAACTCACACTGGGCAGCGAGAACAGCACTGGACTATTGTACTGTAGTATACTGGTCACCACAATGCAGCACAGATAATGAGCACTGATGAGGATACTAGAACTGACACTGGGCAGCGAGAACAGCACTGGACTATTGTACTGTAATATACTGGTCAGCACAATGCAGCATCAAGACAATGAGCACTGATGAGGATACTAGAACTGACACTGGGCAGCAAGAACAGCACTGGACTATTGTACTGTAATATACTGGTCACCACAATGCAGCAGCAAGACAATGAGCACTGATGAGGATACTAGAACTGACACTGGGCAGCGAGAACAGCACTGGACTATTGTACTGTAATATACTGGTCACCACAATGCAGCAGCAAGACAATGAGCACTGATGAGGATACTAGAACTGACACTGGGCAGCGAGAACAGCACTGGACTATTGTACTGTAATATACTGGTCACCGCAATGCAGCAGCAAGACAATGAGCACTGATGAGGATACTAGAACTGACACTGGGCAGCAAGAACAGCACTGGACTATTGTACTGTAATATACTGGTCAGCACAATGCAACAGCAAGACAATGAGCACTGATGAGGATACTAGAACTGACAGTGGACAGCGAGAACAGCACTGGACTATTGTACTGTAATATACTGGTGAGCACAATGCAGCAGCAAGACAATGAGCACTGATGAGGATACTAGAACTGACACTGGGCAGCAAGAACAGCACTGGACTATTGTACTGTAATATACTGGTCACCACAATGCAGCAGCAAGACAATGAGCACTGATGAGGATACTAGAACTGACACTGGTCAGCGAGAACAGCACTGGACTATTGTAATGTAATATACTTGTCACCACAATGCAGCAGCAAGACAATGAGCACTGATGAGGATACTAGAACTGACACTGGGCAGCGAGAACAGCACTAGACTATTGTACTGTAATATACTGGTCACCGCAATGCAGCAGCAAGACAATGAGCACTGATGAGGATAATAGAACTGACACTGGGCAGCGAGAACAGCACTGGACTATTGTACTGTAATATACTGGTCACCACAATGCAGCAGCAAGACAATGAGCACTGATGAGGATACTAGAACTGACACTGGGCAGCGAGAACAGCACTGGACTATTGTACTGTAATATACTGGTCACCACAATGCAACACAGATAATGAGCACTGATGAGGATACTAGAACTGACACTGGGCAGCGAGAACAGCACTGGACTATTGTACTGTAATATACTGGTCACCACAATGCAGCAGCAAGACAATGAGCTCTGATGAGGACACTAGAACTGATATTGGGCAGCAAGAACAGCACTGGACTATTGTACTGTAATACACTGGTCAGCACAATGCAGCAGCAAGACAATGAGCACTGATGAGGGTACTAGAACTGACACTGGGCAATGAGAACAGCACTGGACTATTGTACTGTAATATACTGGTCACCACAATGCAGCAGCAAGACAATGAGCACTGTTGAGGATACAAGAACTGACACTGAGCAGCGAGTACAGCACTGGACTATTGTACTGTAGTATACTGGTCACCACAATGCAGCACAGATAATGAGCACTGATGAGGATACTAGAACTGACACTGGGCAGCGAGAACAGCATTGGACTATTGTACTGTAATATTCTGGTCACCACAATGCAGCAGCAAGACAATGAGCACTGATGAGGATACTAGAACTGACACTGGGCAGCGAGAACAGCACTTGGCTATTGTACTGTAATATACAGGTCACCATAATGCAGCAGGAAGACAATGAGCACTAATGAGGATACTAGAACTGACACTGGGCAGTGAGAACAGCACTGGACTATTGTACTGTAATATACTGGTCACCACAATGCAGCAGCACGACAATGAGCACTGATGAGGATACTAGAACTGACACTGGGCAGCGAGAACAGCACTGGACTATTGTACTGTAATATACTGGTCACCACAATGCAGCATCAAGACAATGAGCACTGATGAGGATACTAGAACTGACACTGGGCAGCAAGAACAGCACTGGACTATTGTACTGTAATATACTGGTCAGCACAATGCAACAGCAAGACAATGAGCACTGATGAGGATACTAGAACTGACAGTGGACAGCGAGAACAGCACTGGACTATTGTACTGTAATATACTGGTGAGCACAATGCAGCAGCAAGACAATGAGCACTGATGAGGATACTAGAACTGACACTGGGCAGCAAGAACAGCACTGGACTATTGTACTGTAATATACTGGTCACCACAATGCAGCACCAAGACAATGAGCACTGATGAGGATACTAGAACTGACACTGGGCAGCGAGAACAGCACTGGACTATTGTACTGTAATATACTGGTCACCACAATGCAGCAGCAAGACATTGAGCACTGATGAGGATACTAGATCTGACACTGGGCAACGAGAACAGCACTGGACTATTGTACTGTAATATACTGGTCACCACAATGCAGCAGCAAGACAATGAGCACTGATGAGGATACTAGAACTGACACTGGGCAGCAAGAACAGCACTGGACTATTGTACTGTAATATACTGGTCAGCACAATGCAACAGCAAGACAATGAGCACTGATGAGGATACTAGAACTGACACTGGGCAGCGAGAACAGCACTGGACTATTGTACTGTAGTATACTGGTCACCACAATGCAGCACAGATAATGAGCACTGATGTGGATACTAGAAATGACACTGGGCAGCGTGAACAGCACTGGACTATTGTACTGTAATATGCTGGTCACCACAATGCAGCAGCAAGACAATGAGCACTGATGAGGATACTAGAACTGACACTGGGCAGCGAGAACAGCACTGGACTATTGTACTGTAATATACTGGTCACCACAATGCAACACAGATAATGAGCACTGATGAGGATACTAGAACTGACACTGGGCAGCGAGAACAGCACTGGACTATTGTACTGTAATATACTGGTCACCACAATGCAGCAGCAAGACAATGAGCACTGATGAGGATACTTGAACTGACACTGGGCAGCGAGAACAGCACTGGACTATTGTACTGTAGTATACTGGTCACCACAATGCAGCACAGATAATGAGCACTGATGTGGATACTAGAAATGACACTGGGCAGCGTGAACAGCACTGGACTATTGTACTGTAATATGCTGGTCACCACAATGCAGCAGCAAGACAATGAGCAATGATGAGGATACTAGAACTGACACTGGGCAGCGAGTACAGCACTGGACTATTGTACTGTAATATACTGGTCACCACAATGCAACACAGATAATGAGCACTGATGAGGATACTAGAACTGACACTGGGCAGCGAGAACAGCACTGGACTATTGTACTGTAATATACTGGTCACCACAATGCAGCAGCAAGACAATGAGCTCTGATGAGGACACTAGAACTGATATTGGGCAGTAAGAACAGCACTGGACTATTGTACTGTAATACACTGGTCAGCACAATGCAGCAGCAAGACAATGAGCACTGATGAGGATACTAGAACTGACACGGGGAATGAGAACAGCACTGGACTATTGTACTGTAATATACTGGTCACCACAATGCAGCAGCAAGACAATGAGCACTGTTGAGGATACAAGAACTGACACTGAGCAGCGAGAACAGCACTGGACTATTGTACTGTAGTATACTGGTCACCACAATGCAGCACAGTTAATGAGCAATGATGAGGATACTAGAACTGACACTGGGCAGCGAGAACAGCACTGGACTATTGTACTGTAATATACTGGTCACCACAATGCAGCAGCAAGACAATGAGCACTGATGAGGATACTAGAACTGACACTGGGCAGTGAGAACAGCACTTGGCTATTGCACTGTAATATACTGGTCACCACAATGCAGCAGCAAGACAATGAGCACTAATGAGGATACTAGAACTGACTCTGGGCAGCGAGAACAGCACAGGACTATTGTACTGTTATATACTGGTCACCACAATGCAGCAGCAAGACAATGAGCACTGAAGAGGATACTAGAACTCACACTGGGCAGCGAGAACAGCACTGGACTATTGTACTGTAGTATACTGGTCACCACAATGCAGCACAGATAATGAGCACTGATGAGGATACTAGAACTGACACTGGGCAGCGAGAACAGCACTGGACTATTGTACTGTAATATACTGGTCAGCACAATGCAGCATCAAGACAATGAGCACTGATGAGGATACTAGAACTGACACTGGGCAGCAAGAACAGCACTGGACTATTGTACTGTAATATACTGGTCACCACAATGCAGCAGCAAGACAATGAGCACTGATGAGGATACTAGAACTGACACTGGGCAGCGAGAACAGCACTGGACTATTGTACTGTAATATACTGGTCACCACAATGCAGCAGCAAGACAATGAGCACTGATGAGGATACTAGAACTGACACTGGGCAGCGAGAACAGCACTGGACTATTGTACTGTAATATACTGGTCACCGCAATGCAGCAGCAAGACAATGAGCACTGATGAGGATACTAGAACTGACACTGGGCAGCAAGAACAGCACTGGACTATTGTACTGTAATATACTGGTCAGCACAATGCAACAGCAAGACAATGAGCACTGATGAGGATACTAGAACTGACAGTGGACAGCGAGAACAGCACTGGACTATTGTACTGTAATATACTGGTGAGCACAATGCAGCAGCAAGACAATGAGCACTGATGAGGATACTAGAACTGACACTGGGCAGCAAGAACAGCACTGGACTATTGTACTGTAATATACTGGTCACCACAATGCAGCAGCAAGACAATGAGCACTGATGAGGATACTAGAACTGACACTGGTCAGCGAGAACAGCACTGGACTATTGTAATGTAATATACTTGTCACCACAATGCAGCAGCAAGACAATGAGCACTGATGAGGATACTAGAACTGACACTGGGCAGCGAGAACAGCACTAGACTATTGTACTGTAATATACTGGTCACCGCAATGCAGCAGCAAGACAATGAGCACTGATGAGGATAATAGAACTGACACTGGGCAGCGAGAACAGCACTGGACTATTGTACTGTAATATACTGGTCACCACAATGCAGCAGCAAGACAATGAGCACTGATGAGGATACTAGAACTGACACTGGGCAGCGAGAACAGCACTGGACTATTGTACTGTAATATACTGGTCACCACAATGCAACACAGATAATGAGCACTGATGAGGATACTAGAACTGACACTGGGCAGCGAGAACAGCACTGGACTATTGTACTGTAATATACTGGTCACCACAATGCAGCAGCAAGACAATGAGCTCTGATGAGGACACTAGAACTGATATTGGGCAGCAAGAACAGCACTGGACTATTGTACTGTAATACACTGGTCAGCACAATGCAGCAGCAAGACAATGAGCACTGATGAGGGTACTAGAACTGACACTGGGCAATGAGAACAGCACTGGACTATTGTACTGTAATATACTGGTCACCACAATGCAGCAGCAAGACAATGAGCACTGTTGAGGATACAAGAACTGACACTGAGCAGCGAGTACAGCACTGGACTATTGTACTGTAGTATACTGGTCACCACAATGCAGCACAGATAATGAGCACTGATGAGGATACTAGAACTGACACTGGGCAGCGAGAACAGCATTGGACTATTGTACTGTAATATTCTGGTCACCACAATGCAGCAGCAAGACAATGAGCACTGATGAGGATACTAGAACTGACACTGGGCAGCGAGAACAGCACTTGGCTATTGTACTGTAATATACAGGTCACCATAATGCAGCAGGAAGACAATGAGCACTAATGAGGATACTAGAACTGACACTGGGCAGTGAGAACAGCACTGGACTATTGTACTGTAATATACTGGTCACCACAATGCAGCAGCACGACAATGAGCACTGATGAGGATACTAGAACTGACACTGGGCAGCGAGAACAGCACTGGACTATTGTACTGTAATATACTGGTCACCACAATGCAGCATCAAGACAATGAGCACTGATGAGGATACTAGAACTGACACTGGGCAGCAAGAACAGCACTGGACTATTGTACTGTAATATACTGGTCAGCACAATGCAACAGCAAGACAATGAGCACTGATGAGGATACTAGAACTGACAGTGGACAGCGAGAACAGCACTGGACTATTGTACTGTAATATACTGGTGAGCACAATGCAGCAGCAAGACAATGAGCACTGATGAGGATACTAGAACTGACACTGGGCAGCAAGAACAGCACTGGACTATTGTACTGTAATATACTGGTCACCACAATGCAGCACCAAGACAATGAGCACTGATGAGGATACTAGAACTGACACTGGGCAGCGAGAACAGCACTGGACTATTGTACTGTAATATACTGGTCACCACAATGCAGCAGCAAGACATTGAGCACTGATGAGGATACTAGATCTGACACTGGGCAACGAGAACAGCACTGGACTATTGTACTGTAATATACTGGTCACCACAATGCAGCAGCAAGACAATGAGCACTGATGAGGATACTAGAACTGACACTGGGCAGCAAGAACAGCACTGGACTATTGTACTGTAATATACTGGTCAGCACAATGCAACAGCAAGACAATGAGCACTGATGAGGATACTAGAACTGACACTGGGCAGCGAGAACAGCACTGGACTATTGTACTGTAGTATACTGGTCACCACAATGCAGCACAGATAATGAGCACTGATGTGGATACTAGAAATGACACTGGGCAGCGTGAACAGCACTGGACTATTGTACTGTAATATGCTGGTCACCACAATGCAGCAGCAAGACAATGAGCACTGATGAGGATACTAGAACTGACACTGGGCAGCGAGAACAGCACTGGACTATTGTACTGTAATATACTGGTCACCACAATGCAACACAGATAATGAGCACTGATGAGGATACTAGAACTGACACTGGGCAGCGAGAACAGCACTGGACTATTGTACTGTAATATACTGGTCACCACAATGCAGCAGCAAGACAATGAGCACTGATGAGGATACTTGAACTGACACTGGGCAGCGAGAACAGCACTGGACTATTGTACTGTAGTATACTGGTCACCACAATGCAGCACAGATAATGAGCACTGATGTGGATACTAGAAATGACACTGGGCAGCGTGAACAGCACTGGACTATTGTACTGTAATATGCTGGTCACCACAATGCAGCAGCAAGACAATGAGCAATGATGAGGATACTAGAACTGACACTGGGCAGCGAGTACAGCACTGGACTATTGTACTGTAATATACTGGTCACCACAATGCAACACAGATAATGAGCACTGATGAGGATACTAGAACTGACACTGGGCAGCGAGAACAGCACTGGACTATTGTACTGTAATATACTGGTCACCACAATGCAGCAGCAAGACAATGAGCTCTGATGAGGACACTAGAACTGATATTGGGCAGTAAGAACAGCACTGGACTATTGTACTGTAATACACTGGTCAGCACAATGCAGCAGCAAGACAATGAGCACTGATGAGGATACTAGAACTGACACGGGGAATGAGAACAGCACTGGACTATTGTACTGTAATATACTGGTCACCACAATGCAGCAGCAAGACAATGAGCACTGTTGAGGATACAAGAACTGACACTGAGCAGCGAGAACAGCACTGGACTAT
This sequence comes from Pseudophryne corroboree, assembly GCF_028390025.1. NCBI lineage: Eukaryota > Metazoa > Chordata > Amphibia > Anura > Myobatrachidae > Pseudophryne > Pseudophryne corroboree. Next base: position 206,739,336 of record NC_086444.1, read on the forward strand.
TGTACTGTAGTATACTGGTCACCACAATGCAGCACAGTTAATGAGCAATGATGAGGATACTAGAACTGACACTGGGCAGCGAGAACAGCACTGGACTATTGTACTGTAATATACTGGTCACCACAATGCAGCAGCAAGACAATGAGCACTGATGAGGATACTAGAACTTACACTGGGCAGCGAGAACAGCACTTGGCTATTGCACTGTAATATACTGGTCACCACAATGCAGCACAGATAATGAGCACTGATGAGGATACTAGAACTGACACTGGGCAGCGAGAACAGCACTGGACTATTGTACTGTAGTATACTGGTCACCACAATGCAGCACAGATAATGAGCACTGATGAGGATACTAGAACTGACACTGGGCAGCGAGAACAGCACTGGACTATTGTACTGTAATATACTGGTCACCACAATGCAGCAGCAAGACAATGAGCACTGATGAGGATACTAGAACTGACACTGGGCAGCGAGAACAGCACTGGACTATTGTACTGTAATATACTGGTCACCACAATGCAGCATCAAGACAATGAGCACTGATGAGGATACTAGAACTGACACTGGGCAGCAAGAACAGCACTGGACTATTGTACTGTAATATACTGGTCAGCACAATGCAACAGCAAGACAATGAGCACTGATGAGGATACTAGAACTGACAGTGGACAGCGAGAACAGCACTCGACTATTGTACTGTAATATACTGGTGAGCACAATGCAGCAGCAAGACAATGAGCACTGATGAGGATACTAGAACTGACACTGGGCAGCAAGAACAGCACTGGACTATTGTACTGTAATATACTGGTCACCACAATGCAGCACCAAGACAATGAGCACTGATGAGGATACTAGAACTGACACTGGGCAGCGAGAACAGCACTGGTCTATTGTACTGTAATATACTGGTCACCACAATGCAGCAGCAAGACAATGAGCACTGATGAGGATACTAGATCTGACACTGGGCAGCGAGAACAGCACTGGACTATTGTACTGTAATATACTGGTCACCACAATGCAGCAGCAAGACAATGAGCACTGATGAGGATACTAGAACTGACACTGGGCAGCAAGAACAGCACTGGACTATTGTACTGTAATATACTGGTCAGCACAATGCAACAGCAAGACAATGAGCACTGATGAGGATACTAGAACTGACACTGGGCAGCGAGAACAGCACTGGACTATTGTACTGTAGTATAATGGTCACCACAATGCAGCACAGATAATGAGCACTGATGTGGATACTAGAAATGACACTGGGCAGCGTGAACAGCACTGGACTATTGTACTGTAATATGCTGGTCACCACAATGCAGCAGCAAGACAATGAGCACTGATGAGGATACTAGAACTGACACTGGGCAGCGAGAACAGCACTGGACTATTGTACTGTAATATACTGGTCACCACAATGCAACACAGATAATGAGCACTGATGAGGATACTAGAACTGACACTGGGCAGCGAGAACAGCACTGGACTATTGTACTGTAATATACTGGTCACCACAATGCAGCAGCAAGACAATGAGCACTGATGAGGATACTAGAACTGACACTGGGCAGCGAGAACAGCACTGGACTATTGTACTGTAGTATACTGGTCACCACAATGCAGCACAGATAATGAGCACTGATGTGGATACTAGAAATGACACTGGGCAGCGTGAACAGCACTGGACTATTGTACTGTAATATGCTGGTCACCACAATGCAGCAGCAAGACAATGAGCAATGATGAGGATACTAGAACTGACACTGGGCAGCGAGTACAGCACTGGACTATTGTACTGTAATATATTGGTCACCACAATGCAACACAGATAATGAGCACTGATGAGGATACTAGAACTGACACTGGGCAGCGAGAACAGCACTGGACTATTGTACTGTAGTATACTGGTCACCACAATGCAGCACAGATAATGAGCACTGATGAGGATACTAGAACTGACACTGGGCAGCGAGAACAGCACTGGACTATTGTACTGTAATATACTGGTCACCACAATGCAGCAGCAAGACAATGAGCACTGATGAGGATACTAGAACTGACACTGGGCAGCGAGAACAGCACTGGACTATTGTACTGTAATATACTGGTCACCACAATGCAGCATCAAGACAATGAGCACTGATGAGGATACTAGAACTGACACTGGGCAGCAAGAACAGCACTGGACTATTGTACTGTAATATACTGGTCAGCACAATGCAACAGCAAGACAATGAGCACTGATGAGGATACTAGAACTGACAGTGGACAGCGAGAACAGCACTGGACTATTGTACTGTAATATACTGGTGAGCACAATGCAGCAGCAAGACAATGAGCACTGATGAGGATACTAGAACTGACACTGGGCAGCAAGAACAGCACTGGACTATTGTACTGTAATATACTGGTCACCACAATGCAGCACCAAGACAATGAGCACTGATGAGGATACTAGAACTGACACTGGGCAGCGAGAACAGCACTGGTCTATTGTACTGTAATATACTGGTCACCACAATGCAGCAGCAAGACAATGAGCACTGATGAGGATACTAGATCTGACACTGGTCAGCGAGAACAGCACTGGACTATTGTACTGTAATATACTGGTCACCACAATGCAGCAGCAAGACAATGAGCACTGATGAGGATACTAGAACTGACACTGGGCAGCAAGAACAGCACTGGACTATTGTACTGTAATATACTGGTCAGCACAATGCAACAGCAAGACAATGAGCACTGATGAGGATACTAGAACTGACACTGGGCAGCGAGAACAGCACTGGACTATTGTACTGTAGTATACTGGTCACCACAATGCAGCACAGATAATGAGCACTGATGTGGATACTAGAAATGACACTGGGCAGCGTGAACAGCACTGGACTATTGTACTGTAATATGCTGGTCACCACAATGCAGCAGCAAGACAATGAGCACTGATGAGGATACTAGAACTGACACTGGGCAGCGAGAACAGCACTGGACTATTGTACTGTAATATACTGGTCACCACAATGCAACACAGATAATGAGCACTGATGAGGATACTAGAACTGACACTGGGCAGCGAGAACAGCACTGGACTATTGTACTGTAATATACTGGTCACCACAATGCAGCAGCAAGACAATGAGCACTGATGAGGATACTAGAACTGACACTGGGCAGCGAGAACAGCACTGGACTATTGTACTGTAGTATACTGGTCACCACAATGCAGCACAGATAATGAGCACTGATGTGGATACTAGAAATGACACTGGGCAGCGTGAACAGCACTGGACTATTGTACTGTAATATGCTGGTCACCACAATGCAGCAGCAAGACAATGAGCAATGATGAGGATACTAGAACTGACACTGGGCAGCGAGTACAGCACTGGACTATTGTACTGTAATATATTGGTCACCACAATGCAACACAGATAATGAGCACTGATGAGGATACTAGAACTGACACTGGGCAGCGAGAACAGCACTGGACTATTGTACTGTAATATACTGGTCACCACAATGCAGCAGCAAGACAATGAGCTCTGATGAGGACACTAGAACTGATATTGGGCAGTAAGAACAGCACTGGACTATAGTACTGTAATACACTGGTCAGCACAATGCAGCAGCAAGACAATGAGCACTGATGAGGATACTAGAACTGACACGGGGAATGAGAACAGCACTGGACTATTGTACTGTAATATACTGGTCACCACAATGCAGCAGCAAGACAATGAGCACTGTTGAGGATACAAGAACTGACACTGAGCAGCGAGAACAGCACTGGACTATTGTACTGTAGTATACTGGTCACCACAATGCAGCACAGTTAATGAGCAATGATGAGGATACTAGAACTGACACTGGGCAGCGAGAACAGCACTGGACTATTGTACTGTAATATACTGGTCACCACAATGCAGCAGCAAGACAATGAGCACTGATGAGGATACTAGAACTGACACTGGGCAGCGAGAACAGCACTTGGCTATTGCACTGTAATATACTGGTCACCACAATGCAGCAGCAAGACAATGAGCACTAATGAGGATACTAGAACTGACTCTGGGCAGCGAGAACAGCACTGGACTATTGTACTGTAATATACTGGTCACCACAATGCAGCAGCAAGACAATGAGCACTGAAGAGGATACTAGAACTGACACTGGGCAGCGAGAACAGCACTGGACTATTGTACTGTAGTATACTGGTCACCACAATGCAGCACAGATAATGAGCACAGATGAGGATACTAGAACTGACACTGGGCAGCGAGAACAGCACTGGACTATTGTACTGTAATATACTGGTCAGCACAATGCAGCATCAAGACAATGAGCACTGATGAGGATACTAGAACTGACACTGGGCAGCAAGAACAGCACTGGACTATTGTACTGTAATATACTGGTCACCACAATGCAGCAGCAAGACAATGAGCACTGATGAGGATACTAGAACTGACACTGGGCAGCGAGAACAGCACTGGACTATTGTACTGTAATATACTGGTCACCACAATGCAGCAGCAAGACAATGAGCACTGATGAGGATACTAGAACTGACACTGGGCAGCGAGAACAGCACTGGACTATTGTACTGTAATATACTGGTCACCACAATGCAGCAGCAAGACAATGAGCACTGATGAGGATACTAGAACTGACACTGGGCAGCAAGAACAGCACTGGACTATAGTACTGTAATATACTGGTCAGCACAATGCAACAGCAAGACAATGAGCACTGATGAGGATACTAGAACTGACAGTGGACAGCGAGAACAGCACTGGACTATTGTACTGTAATATACTGGTGAGCACAATGCAGCAGCAAGACAATGAGCACTGATGAGGATACTAGAACTGACACTGGGCAGCAAGAACAGCACTGGACTATTGTACTGTAATATACTGGTCACCACAATGCAGCAGCAAGACAATGAGCACTGATGAGGATACTAGAACTGACACTGGGCAGCGAGAACAGCACTGGACTATTGTAATGTAATATACTGGTCACCACAATGCAGCAGCAAGACAATGAGCTCTGATGAGGACACTAGAACTGATATTGGGCAGTAAGAACAGCACTGGACTATTGTACTGTAATACACTGGTCAGCACAATGCAGCAGCAAGACAATGAGCACTGATGAGGATACTAGAACTGACACGGGGAATGAGAACAGCACTGGACTATTGTACTGTAATATACTGGTCACCACAATGCAGCAGCAAGACAATGAGCACTGTTGAGGATACAAGAACTGACACTGAGCAGCGAGAACAGCACTGGACTATTGTACTGTAGTATACTGGTCACCACAATGCAGCACAGTTAATGAGCAATGATGAGGATACTAGAACTGACACTGGGCAGCGAGAACAGCACTGGACTATTGTACTGTAATATACTGGTCACCACAATGCAGCTGCAAGACAATGAGCACTGATGAGGATACTAGAACTGACACTGGGCAGCGAGAACAGCACTTGGCTATTGCACTGTAATATACTGGTCACCACAATGCAGCAGCAAGACAATGAGCACGAATGAGGATACTAGAACTGACACTGGGCAGCGAGAACAGCACTGGACTATTGTACTGTAATACACTGGTCAGCACAATGCAGCAGCAAGACAATGAGCACTGATGAGATTACTAGAACTGACACGGGGAATGAGAACAGCACTGGACTATTGTACTGTAATATACTGGTCACCACAATGCAGCAGCAAGACAATGAGCACTGTTGAGGATACAAGAACTGACACTGAGCAGCGAGAACAGCACTGGACTATTGTACTGTAGTATACTGGTCACCACAATGCAGCACAGTTAATGAGCAATGATGAGGATACTAGAACTGACACTGGGCAGCGAGAACAGCACTGGACTATTGTACTGTAATATACTGGTCACCACAATGCAGCAGCAAGACAATGAGCACTGATGAGGATACTAGAACTGACACTGGGCAGCGAGAACAGCACTTGGCTATTGCACTGTAATATACTGGTCACCACAATGCAGCACAGATAATGAGCACTGATGAGGATACTAGAACTGACACTGGGCAGCGAGAACAGCACTGGACTATTGTACTGTAGTATACTGGTCACCACAATGCAGCACAGATAATGAGCACTGATGAGGATACTAGAACTGACACTGGGCAGCGAGAACAGCACTGGACTATTGTACTGTAATATACTGGTCACCACAATGCAGCAGCAAGACAATGAGCACTGATGAGGATACTAGAACTGACACTGGGCAGCGAGAACAGCACTGGACTATTGTACTGTAATATACTGGTCACCACAATGCAGCATCAAGACAATGAGCACTGATGAGGATACTAGAACTGACACTGGGCAGCAAGAACAGCACTGGACTATTGTACTGTAATATACTGGTCAGCGCAATGCAACAGCAAGACAATGAGCACTGATGAGGATACTAGAACTGACAGTGGACAGCGAGAACAGCACTGGACTATTGTACTGTAATATACTGGTGAGCACAATGCAGCAGCAAGACAATGAGCACTGATGAGGATACTAGAACTGACACTGGGCAGCAAGAACAGCACTGGACTATTGTACTGTAATATACTGGTCACCACAATGCAGCACCAAGACAATGAGCACTGATGAGGATACTAGAACTGACACTGGGCAGCGAGAACAGCACTGGTCTATTGTACTGTAATATACTGGTCACCACAATGCAGCAGCAAGACAATGAGCACTGATGAGGATACTAGATCTGACACTGGGCAGCGAGAACAGCACTGGACTATTGTACTGTAATATACTGGTCACCACAATGCAGCAGCAAGACAATGAGCACTGATGAGGATACTAGAACTGACACTGGGCAGCAAGAACAGCACTGGACTATTGTACTGTAATATACTGGTCAGCACAATGCAACAGCAAGACAATGAGCACTGATGAGGATACTAGAACTGACACTGGGCAGCGAGAACAGCACTGGACTATTGTACTGTAGTATACTGGTCACCACAATGCAGCACAGATAATGAGCACTGATGTGGATACTAGAAATGACACTGGGCAGCGTGAACAGCACTGGACTATTGTACTGTAATATGCTGGTCACCACAATGCAGCAGCAAGACAATGAGCACTGATGAGGATACTAGAACTGACACTGGGCAGCGAGAACAGCACTGGACTATTGTACTGTAATATACTGGTCACCACAATGCAACACAGATAATGAGCACTGATGAGGATACTAGAACTGACACTGGGCAGCGAGAACAGCACTGGACTATTGTACTGTAATATACTGGTCACCACAATGCAGCAGCAAGACAATGAGCACTGATGAGGATACTAGAACTGACACTGGGCAGCGAGAACAGCACTGGACTATTGTACTGTAGTATACTGGTCACCACAATGCAGCACAGATAATGAGCACTGATGTGGATACTAGAAATGACACTGGGCAGCGTGAACAGCACTGGACTATTGTACTGTAATATGCTGGTCACCACAATGCAGCAGCAAGACAATGAGCAATGATGAGGATACTAGAACTGACACTGGGCAGCGAGTACAGCACTGGACTATTGTACTGTAATATACTGGTCACCACAATGCAACACAGACAATGAGCACTGATGAGGATACTAGAACTGACACTGGGCAGCGAGAACAGCACTGGACTATTGTACTGTAATATACTGGTCACCACAATGCAGCAGCAAGACAATGAGCTCTGATGAGGACACTAGAACTGATATTGGGCAGTAAGAACAGCACTGGACTATTGTACTGTAATACACTGGTCAGCACAATGCAGCAGCAAGACAATAAGCACTGATGAGGATACTAGAACTGACACGGGGAATGAGAACAGCACTGGACTATTGTACTGTAATATACTGGTCACCACAATGCAGCAGCAAGACAATGAGCACTGTTGAGGATACAAGAACTGACACTGAGCAGCGAGAACAGCACTGGACTATTGTACTGTAGTATACTGGTCACCACAATGCAGCACAGTTAATGAGCAATGATGAGGATACTAGAACTGACACTGGGCAGCGAGAACAGCACTGGACTATTGTACTGTAATATACTGGTCACCACAATGCAGCAGCAAGACAATGAGCACTGATGAGGATACTAGAACTGACACTGGGCAGCGAGAACAGCACTTGGCTATTGCACTGTAATATACTGGTCACCACAATGCAGCAGCAAGACAATGAGCACTAATGAGGATACTAGAACTGACTCTGGGCAGCGAGAACAGCACTGGACTATTGTACTGTAATATACTGGTCACCACAATGCAGCAGCAAGACAATGAGCACTGAAGAGGATACTAGAACTGACACTGGGCAGCGAGAACAGCACTGGACTATTGTACTGTAGTATACTGGTCACCACAATGCAGCACAGATAATGAGCACTGATGAGGATACTAGAACTGACACTGGGCAGCGAGAACAGCACTGGACTATTGTACTGTAATATACTGGTCAGCACAATGCAGCATCAAGACAATGAGCACTGATGAGGATACTAGAACTGACACTGGGCAGCAAGAACAGCACTGGACTATTGTACTGTAATATACTGGTCAGCACAATGCAGCAGCAAGACAATGAGCACTGATGAGGATACTAGAACTGACACTGGGCAGCGAGAACAGCACTGGACTATTGTACTGTAATATACTGGTCACCACAATGCAGCAGCAAGACAATGAGCACTGATGAGGATACTAGAACTGACACTGGGCAGCGAGAACAGCACTGGACTATTGTACTGTAATATACTGGTCACCACAATGCAGCAGCAAGACAATGAGCACTGATGAGGATACTAGAACTGACACTGGGCAGCAAGAACAGCACTGGACTATTGTACTGTAATATACTGGTCAGCACAATGCAACAGCAAGACAATGAGCACTGATGAGGATACTAGAACTGACAGTGGACAGCGAGAACAGCACTGGACTATTGTACTGTAATATACTGGTGAGCACAATGCAGCAGCAAGACAATGAGCACTGATGAGGATACTAGAACTGACACTGGGCAGCAAGAACAGCACTGGACTATTGTACTGTAATATACTGGTCACCACAATGCAGCAGCAAGACAATGAGCACTGATGAGGATACTAGAACTGACACTGGTCAGCGAGAACAGCACTGGACTATTGTAATGTAATATACTGGTCACCACAATGCAGCAGCAAGACAATGAGCTCTGATGAGGACACTAGAACTGATATTGGGCAGTAAGAACAGCACTGGACTATTGTACTGTAATACACTGGTCAGCACAATGCAGCAGCAAGACAATGAGCACTGATGAGGATACTAGAACTGACACGGGGAATGAGAACAGCACTGGACTATTGTACTGTAATATACTGGTCACCACAATGCAGCAGCAAGACAATGAGCACTGTTGAGGATACAAGAACTGACACTGAGCAGCGAGAACAGCACTGGACTATTGTACTGTAGTATACTGGTCACCACAATGCAGCACAGTTAATGAGCAATGATGAGGATACTAGAACTGACACTGGGCAGCGAGAACAGCACTGGACTATTGTACTGTAATATACTGGTCACCACAATGCAGCAGCAAGACAATAAGCACTGATGAGGATACTAGAACTGACACTGGGCAGCGAGAACAGCACTTGGCTATTGCACTGTAATATACTGGTCACCACAATGCAGCAGCAAGACAATGAGCACGAATGAGGATACTAGAACTGACTCTGGGCAGCGAGAACAGCACTGGACTATTGTACTGTAATATACTGGTCACCACAATGCAGCAGCAAGACAATGAGCACTGAAGAGGATACTAGAACTGACACTGGGCAGCGAGAACAGCACTGGACTATTGTACTGTAGTATACTGGTCACCACAATGCAGCACAGATAATGAGCACTGATGAGGATACTAGAACTGACACTGAGCAGCGCGAACAGCACTGGACTATTGTACTGTAATATACTGGTCAGCACAATGCAGCATCAAGACAATGAGCACTGATGAGGATACTAGAACTGACACTGGGCAGCAAGAACAGCACTGGACTATTGTACTGTAATATACTGGTCACCACAATGCAGCAGCAAGACAATGAGCACGGATGAGGATACTAGAACTGACACTGGGCAGCGAGAACAGCACTGGACTATTGTACTGTAATATACTGGTCACCACAATGCAGCAGCAAGACAATGAGCACTGATGAGGATACTAGAACTGACACTGGGCAGCGAGAACAGCACTGGACTATTGTACTGTAATATACTGGTCACCACAATGCAGCAGCAAGACAATGAGCACTGATGAGGATACTAGAACTGACAATGGGCAGCAAGAACAGCACTGGACTATTGTACTGTAATATACTGGTCAGCACAATGCAACAGCAAGACAATGAGCACTGATGAGGATACTAGAACTGACAGTGGACAGCGAGAACAGCACTGGACTATTGTACTGTAATATACTGGTGAGCACAATGCAGCAGCAAGACAATGAGCACTGATGAGGATACTAGAACTGACACTGGGCAGCAAGAACAGCACTGGACTATTGTACTGTAATATACTGGTCACCACAATGCAGCAGCAAGACAATGAGCACTGATGAGGATACTAGAACTGACACTGGTCAGCGAGAACAGCACTGGACTATTGTAATGTAATATACTGGTCACCACAATGCAGCAGCAAGACAATGAGCACTGATGAGGATACTAGAACTGACACTGGGCAGCGAGAACAGCACTGGACTATTGTACTGTAATATACTGGTCACCGCAATGCAGCAGCAAGACAATGAGCACTGATGAGGATACTAGAACTGACACTGGGCAGCGAGAACAGCACTGGACTATTGTACTGTAATATACTGGTCACCACAATGCAGCAGCAAGACAATGAGCACTGATGAGGATACTAGAACTGACACTGGGCAGCGAGAACAGCACTGGACTATTGTACTGTAATATACTGGTCACCACAATGCAGCAGCAAGACAATGAGCTCTGATGAGGACACTAGAACTGATATTGGGCAGCAAGAACAGCACTGGACTATTGTACTGTAATACACTGGTCAGCACAATGCAGCAGCAAGACAATGAGCACTGATGAGGGTACTAGAACTGACACTGGGCAATGAGAACAGCACTGGACTATTGTACTGTAATATACTGGTCACCACAATGCAGCAGCAAGACAATGAGCACTGTTGAGGATACAAGAACTGACACTGAGCAGCGAGAACAGCACTGGACTATTGTACTGTAGTATACTGGTCACCACAATGCAGCACAGATAATGAGCACTGATGAGGATACTAGAACTGACAATGGGCAGCGAGAACAGCATTGGACTATTGTACTGTAATATACTGGTCACCACAATGCAGCAGCAAGACAATGAGCACTGATGAGGATACTAGAACTGACACTGGGCAGCGAGAACAGCACTTGGCTATTGTACTGTAATATACTGGTCACCATAATGCAGCAGGAAGACAATGAGCACTAATGAGGATACTAGAACTGACACTGGGCAGTGAGAACAGCACTGGACTATTGTACTGTAATATACTGGTCACCACAATGCAGCAGCACGACAATGAGCACTGATGAGGATACTAGAACTGACACTGGGCAGTGAGAACAGCACTGGACTATTGTACTGTAGTATACTGGTCACCACAATGCAGCACAGATAATGAGCACTGATGAGGATACTAGAACTGACACTGGGCAGCGAGAACAGCACTGGACTATTGTACTGTAATATACTGGTCACCACAATGCCGCAGCAAGACAATGAGCACTGATGAGGATACTAGAACTGACACTGGGCAGCGAGAACAGCACTGGACTATTGTACTGTAATATACTGGTCACCACAATGCAGCATCAAGACAATGAGCACTGATGAGGATGCTAGAACTGACACTGGGCAGCAAGAACAGCACTGGACTATTGTACTGTAATATACTGGTCAGCACAATGCAACAGCAAGACAATGAGCACTGATGAGGATACTAGAACTGACAGTGGACAGCGAGAACAGCACTGGACTATTGTACTGTAATATACTGGTGAGCACAATGCAGCAGCAAGACTATGAGCACTGATGAGGATACTAGAACTGACACTGGGCAGCAAGAACAGCACTGGACTATTGTACTGTAATATACTGGTCACCACAATGCAGCACCAAGACAATGAGCACTGATGAGGATACTAGAACTGACACTGGGCAGCGAGAACAGCACTGGACTATTGTACTGTAGTATACTGGTCACCACAATGCAGCACAGATAATGAGCACTGATGTGGATACTAGAAATGACACTGGGCAGCGTGAACAGCACTGGACTATTGTACTGTAATATGCTGGTCACCACAATGCAGCAGCAAGACAATGAGCACTGATGAGGATACTAGAACTGACACTGGGCAGCGAGAACAGCACTGGACTATTGTACTGTAATATACTGGTCACCACAATGCAGCAGCAAGACAATGAGCACTGATGAGGATACTAGAACTGACACTGGGCAGCGAGATCACCACTGGACTATTGTACTGTAATATACTGGTCACCACAATGCAGCAGCAAGACAATGAGCACTGATGAGGATACTAGATCTGACACTGGGCAGCGAGAAAAGCACTGGACTATTGTACTGTAATATACTGGTCACCACAATGCAGCAGCAAGACAATGAGCACTGATGAGGACACTAGAAATGACACTGGGCAGCAAGAACAGCACTGGATTATTGTACTGTAATATACTGGTCAGCACAATGCAGCAGCAAGACAATGAGCACTGATGAGGATACTAGAACTGACACTGGGCAGCAAGAACAGCACTGGACTATTGTACTGTAATATACTGGTCACCACAATGCAGCAGCAAGACAATGAGCACTGATGAGGACACTAGAACTGACACTGGGCAGCGAGAACAGCACTGGACTATTGTACTGTAATATACTGGTCACCACAATGCAGCAGCAAGACAATGAGCACTGACGAGGATACTAGAACTGACACTGGGCAGCTAGAACAGCACTGGACTATTGTACTGTAATATACTGGTCACCACAATGCAGCACAGATAATGAGCGCTGATGAGGATACTAGAACTGACACTGGGCAGCGAGAACAGCACTGGACTATTGTACTGTAATATACTGGTCACCGCAATGCAGCAGCAAGACAATGAGCACTGCTGAGGATACTAGAACTGACACTGGGCAGCGAGAACAGCACTGGACTATTGTACTGTAATATACTGGTCACCACAATGCAGCAGCAAGACAATGAGCACTGATGAGGATACTAGAACTGACACTGGGCAGCGAGAACAGCACTGGACTATTGTACTGTAATATACTGGTCACCACAATGCAGCAGCAAGACAATGAGCACTGATGAGGATACTAGAACTGACACTGGGCAGCGAGAACAGCACTGGACTATTGTACTGTAATATACTGGTCACCACAATGCAGCAGCAAGACAATGAGCACTGATGAGGATACTAGAACTGACAATGGGCAGCAAGAACAGCACTGGACTATTGTACTGTAATATACTGGTCAGCACAATGCAACAGCAAGACAATGAGCACTGATGAGGATACTAGAACTGACAGTGGACAGCGAGAACAGCACTGGACTATTGTACTGTAATATACTGGTGAGCACAATGCAGCAGCAAGACAATGAGCACTGATGAGGATACTAGAACTGACACTGGGCAGCAAGAACAGCACTGGACTATTGTACTGTAATATACTGGTCACCACAATGCAGCAGCAAGACAATGAGCACTGATGAGGATACTAGAACTGACACTGGTCAGCGAGAACAGCACTGGACTATTGTAATGTAATATACTGGTCACCACAATGCAGCAGCAAGACAATGAGCACTGATGAGGATACTAGAACTGACACTGGGCAGCGAGAACAGCACTGGACTATTGTACTGTAATATACTGGTCACCGCAATGCAGCAGCAAGACAATGAGCACTGATGAGGATACTAGAACTGACACTGGGCAGCGAGAACAGCACTGGACTATTGTACTGTAATATACTGGTCACCACAATGCAGCAGCAAGACAATGAGCACTGATGAGGATACTAGAACTGACACTGGGCAGCGAGAACAGCACTGGACTATTGTACTGTAATATACTGGTCACCACAATGCAACACAGATAATGAGCACTGATGAGGATACTAGAACTGACACTGGGCAGCGAGAACAGCACTGGACTATTGTACTGTAATATACTGGTCACCACAATGCAGCAGCAAGACAATGAGCTCTGATGAGGACACTAGAACTGATATTGGGCAGCAAGAACAGCACTGGACTATTGTACTGTAATACACTGGTCAGCACAATGCAGCAGCAAGACAATGAGCACTGATGAGGGTACTAGAACTGACACTGGGCAATGAGAACAGCACTGGACTATTGTACTGTAATATACTGGTCACCACAAGGCAGCAGCAAGACAATGAGCACTGTTGAGGATACAAGAACTGACACTGAGCAGCGAGAACAGCACTGGACTATTGTACTGTAGTATACTGGTCACCACAATGCAGCACAGATAATGAGCACTGATGAGGATACTAGAACTGACACTGGGCAGCGAGAACAGCATTGGACTATTGTACTGTAATATACTGGTCACCACAATGCAGCAGCAAGACAATGAGCACTGATGAGGATACTAGAACTGACACTGGGCAGCGAGAACAGCACTTGGCTATTGTACTGTAATATACTGGTCACCATAATGCAGCAGGAAGACAATGAGCACTAATGAGGATACTAGAACTGACACTGGGCAGTGAGAACAGCACTGGACTATTGTACTGTAATATACTGGTCACCACAATGCAGCAGCACGACAATGAGCACTGATGAGGATACTAGAACTGACACTGGGCAGCGAGAACAGCACTGGACTATTGTACTGTAGTATACTGGTCACCACAATGCAGCACAGATAATGAGCACTGATGAGGATACTAGAACTGACACTGGGCAGCGAGAACAGCACTGGACTATTGTACTGTAATATACTGGTCACCACAATGCCGCAGCAAGACAATGAGCACTGATGAGGATACTAGAACTGACACTGGGCAGCGAGAACAGCACTGGACTATTGTACTGTAATATACTGGTCACCACAATGCAGCATCAAGACAATGAGCACTGATGAGGATACTAGAACTGACACTGGGCAGCAAGAACAGCACTGGACTATTGTACTGTAATATACTGGTCAGCACAATGCAACAGCAAGACAATGAGCACTGATGAGGATACTAGAACTGACAGTGGACAGCGAGAACAGCACTGGACTATTGTACTGTAATATACTGGTGAGCACAATGCAGCAGCAAGACTATGAGCACTGATGAGGATACTAGAACTGACACTGGGCAGCAAGAACA
This sequence comes from Pseudophryne corroboree, assembly GCF_028390025.1. Taxonomy (NCBI): domain Eukaryota; kingdom Metazoa; phylum Chordata; class Amphibia; order Anura; family Myobatrachidae; genus Pseudophryne; species Pseudophryne corroboree. Next base: position 206,754,908 of record NC_086444.1, read on the forward strand.
GCACTGGACTATTGTACTGTAATATACTGGTCACCACAATGCAGCACCAAGACAATGAGCACTGATGAGGATACTAGAACTGACACTGGGCAGCGAGAACAGCACTGGACTATTGTACTGTAGTATACTGGTCACCACAATGCAGCACAGATAATGAGCACTGATGTGGATACTAGAAATGACACTGGGCAGCGTGAACAGCACTGGACTATTGTACTGTAATATGCTGGTCACCACAATGCAGCAGCAAGACAATGAGCACTGATGAGGATACTAGAACTGACACTGGGCAGCGAGAACAGCACTGGACTATTGTACTGTAATATACTGGTCACCACAATGCAGCAGCAAGACAATGAGCACTGATGAGGATACTAGAACTGACACTGGGCAGCGAGATCACCACTGGACTATTGTACTGTAATATACTGGTCACCACAATGCAGCAGCAAGACAATGAGCACTGATGAGGATACTAGATCTGACACTGGGCAGCGAGAAAAGCACTGGACTATTGTACTGTAATATACTGGTCACCACAATGCAGCAGCAAGACAATGAGCACTGATGAGGACACTAGAAATGACACTGGGCAGCAAGAACAGCACTGGATTATTGTACTGTAATATACTGGTCAGCACAATGCAGCAGCAAGACAATGAGCACTGATGAGGATACTAGAACTGACACTGGGCAGCAAGAACAGCACTGGACTATTGTACTGTAATATACTGGTCACCACAATGCAGCAGCAAGACAATGAGCACTGATGAGGACACTAGAACTGACACTGGGCAGCGAGAACAGCACTGGACTATTGTACTGTAATATACTGGTCACCACAATGCAGCAGCAAGACAATGAGCACTGACGAGGATACTAGAACTGACACTGGGCAGCTAGAACAGCACTGGACTATTGTACTGTAATATACTGGTCACCACAATGCAGCACAGATAATGAGCGCTGATGAGGATACTAGAACTGACACTGGGCAGCGAGAACAGCACTGGACTATTGTACTGTAATATACTGGTCACCGCAATGCAGCAGCAAGACAATGAGCACTGCTGAGGATACTAGAACTGACACTGGGCAGCGAGAACAGCACTGGACTATTGTACTGTAATATACTGGTCACCACAATGCAGCAGCAAGACAATGAGCACTGATGAGGATACTAGAACTGACACTGGGCAGCGAGAACAGCACTGGACTATTGTACTGTAATATACTGGTCACCACAATGCAGCAGCAAGACAATGAGCACTGATGAGGATACTAGAACTGACACTGGGCAGCGAGAACAGCACTGGACTATTGTACTGTAATATACTGGTCACCACAATGCAGCAGCAAGACAATGAGCACTGATGAGGATACTAGAACTGACAATGGGCAGCAAGAACAGCACTGGACTATTGTACTGTAATATACTGGTCAGCACAATGCAACAGCAAGACAATGAGCACTGATGAGGATACTAGAACTGACAGTGGACAGCGAGAACAGCACTGGACTATTGTACTGTAATATACTGGTGAGCACAATGCAGCAGCAAGACAATGAGCACTGATGAGGATACTAGAACTGACACTGGGCAGCAAGAACAGCACTGGACTATTGTACTGTAATATACTGGTCACCACAATGCAGCAGCAAGACAATGAGCACTGATGAGGATACTAGAACTGACACTGGTCAGCAAGAACAGCACTGGACTATTGTAATGTAATATACTGGTCACCACAATGCAGCAGCAAGACAATGAGCACTGATGAGGATACTAGAACTGACACTGGGCAGCGAGAACAGCACTGGACTATTGTACTGTAATATACTGGTCACCGCAATGCAGCAGCAAGACAATGAGCACTGATGAGGATACTAGAACTGACACTGGGCAGCGAGAACAGCACTGGACTATTGTACTGTAATATACTGGTCACCACAATGCAGCAGCAAGACAATGAGCACTGATGAGGATACTGGAACTGACACTGGGCAGCGAGAACAGCACTGGACTATTGTACTGTAATATACTGGTCACCACAATGCAACACAGATAATGAGCACTGATGAGGATACTAGAACTGACACTGGGCAGCGAGAACAGCACTGGACTATTGTACTGTAATATACTGGTCACCACAATGCAGCAGCAAGACAATGAGCTCTGATGAGGACACTAGAACTGATATTGGGCAGCAAGAACAGCACTGGACTATTGTACTGTAATACACTGGTCAGCACAATGCAGCAGCAAGACAATGAGCACTGATGAGGGTACTAGAACTGACACTGGGCAATGAGAACAGCACTGGACTATTGTACTGTAATATACTGGTCACCACAATGCAGCAGCAAGACAATGAGCACTGTTGAGGATACAAGAACTGACACTGAGCAGCGAGAACAGCACTGGACTATTGTACTGTAGTATACTGGTCACCACAATGCAGCACAGATAATGAGCACTGATGAGGATACTAGAACTGACACTGGGCAGCGAGAACAGCATTGGACTATTGTACTGTAATATACTGGTCACCACAATGCTGCAGCAAGACAATGAGCACTGATGAGGATACTAGAACTGACACTGGGCAGCGAGAACAGCACTTGGCTATTGTACTGTAATATACTGGTCACCATAATGCAGCAGGAAGACAATGAGCACTAATGAGGATACTAGAACTGACACTGGGCAGTGAGAACAGCACTGGACTATTGTACTGTAATATACTGGTCACCACAATGCAGCAGCACGACAATGAGCACTGATGAGGATACTAGAACTGACACTGGGCAGCGAGAACAGCACTGGACTATTGTACTGTAGTATACTGGTCACCACAATGCAGCACAGATAATGAGCACTGATGAGGATACTAGAACTGACACTGGGCAGCGAGAACAGCACTGGACTATTGTACTGTAATATACTGGTCACCACAATGCCGCAGCAAGACAATGAGCACTGATGAGGATACTAGAACTGACACTGGGCAGCGAGAACAGCACTGGACTATTGTACTGTAATATACTGGTCACCACAATGCAGCATCAAGACAATGAGCACTGATGAGGATACTAGAACTGACACTGGGCAGCAAGAACAGCACTGGACTATTGTACTGTAATATACTGGTCAGCACAATGCAACAGCAAGACAATGAGCACTGATGAGGATACTAGAACTGACAGTGGACAGCGAGAACAGCACTGGACTATTGTACTGTAATATACTGGTGAGCACAATGCAGCAGCAAGACTATGAGCACTGATGAGGATACTAGAACTGACACTGGGCAGCAAGAACAGCACTGGACTATTGTACTGTAATATACTGGTCACCACAATGCAGCACCAAGACAATGAGCACTGATGAGGATACTAGAACTGACACTGGGCAGCGAGAACAGCACTGGACTATTGTACTGTAGTATACTGGTCACCACAATGCAGCACAGATAATGAGCACTGATGTGGATACTAGAAATGACACTGGGCAGCGTGAACAGCACTGGACTATTGTACTGTAATATGCTGGTCACCACAATGCAGCAGCAAGACAATGAGCACTGATGAGGATACTAGAACTGACACTGGGCAGCGAGAACAGCACTGGACTATTGTACTGTAATATACTGGTCACCACAATGCAGCAGCAAGACAATGAGCACTGATGAGGATACTAGAACTGACACTGGGAAGCGAGATCACCACTGGACTATTGTACTGTAATATACTGGTCACCACAATGCAGCAGCAAGACAATGAGCACTGATGAGGATACTAGATCTGACACTGGGCAGCGAGAAAAGCACTGGACTATTGTACTGTAATATACTGGTCACCACAATGCAGCAGCAAGACAATGAGCACTGATGAGGACACTAGAAATGACACTGGGCAGCAAGAACAGCACTGGATTATTGTACTGTAATATACTGGTCAGCACAATGCAGCAGCAAGACAATGAGCACTGATGAGGATACTAGAACTGACACTGGGCAGCAAGAACAGCACTGGACTATTGTACTGTAATATACTGGTCACCACAATGCAGCAGCAAGACAATGAGCACTGACGAGGATACTAGAACTGACACTGGGCAGCTAGAACAGCACTGGACTATTGTACTGTAATATACTGGTCACCACAATGCAGCACAGATAATGAGCGCTGATGAGGATACTAGAACTGACACTGGGCAGCGAGAACAGCACTGGACTATTGTACTGTAATATACTGGTCACCGCAATGCAGCAGCAAGACAATGAGCACTGCTGAGGATACTAGAACTGACACTGGGCAGCGAGAACAGCACTGGACTATTGTACTGTAATATACTGGTCACCACAATGCAGCAGCAAGACAATGAGCGCTGATGAGGATACTTAAACTGACACTGGGCAGCGAGAACAGCACTGGACTATTGTACTGTAATATACTGGTCAGCACAATGCATCAGCAAGACAATGAGCACTGATAAGGATACTAGAAATGACACTGGGCAGCAAGAACAGCACTGGACTATTGTACTGTAATATACTGGTCACCACAATGCAGCAGCAAGACAATGAGCACTGATGAGGATACTAGAACTAACACTGGGCAGCGAGAACAGCACTGGACTATTGTACTGTAATATACTGGTCACCACAATGCAGCAGCAAGACAATGAGCACTGATGAGGATACTAGAACTGACACTGGGCAGCGAGAACAGCACTGGACTATTGTACTGTAATATACTGGTCACCACAATGCAGCAGCAAGACAATGAGCACTGATGAGGATACTAGAACTGACACTGGGCAGCGAGAACAGCACTGGACTATTGTACTGTAGTTTACTGGTCACCACAATGCAGCACAGATAATGAGCACTGATGAGGATACTAGAACTGACACTGGGCAGCGAGAACAGCACTGAACTATTGTACTGTAATATACTGATCACCACAATGCAGCAGCAAGACAATGAGCACTGATGAGGATACTAGAACTGACACTGGGCAGCGAGAACAGCACTGGACTATTGTACTGTAATATACTGGTCAGCACAATGCAGCAGCAAGACAATGAGCACTGATGAGGATACTAGAACTGACACTGGGCAGCGAGAACCGCACTGGACTATTGTACTGTAATATACTGGTCACCACAATGCAGCAGCAAGACAATGAGCACTGATGAGGATACTATAACTGACACTGGGCAGTGAGAACAGCACTTGGCTATTGTACTGTAATATACTGGTCACCACAATGCAGCAGCAAGACAATGAGCACTGATGAGGATACTAGAACTGACACTGGGCAGCGAGAACAGCACTGGACTATTGTACTGTAATATACTGGTCACCACAATGCAGCAGCAAGACAATGAGCACTGATGAGGATACTAGAACTGAGAGTGGACAGCAAGAACAGCACTGGACTATTGTACTGTAATATACTGGTCACCACAATGCAGCAGCAAGACAATGAGCACTGATGAGGATACTAGAACTGACACTGGGCAGCGAGAACAGCACTGGACTATTGTACTGTAATATACTGGTCACCACAATGCAGCACAGATAATGAGCACTGATGAGGATACTAGAACTGACACTGGGCAGCGAGAACAGCACTGGACTATTGTACTGTAATATACTGGTCACCGCAATGCAGCAGCAAGACAATGAGCACTGATGAGGATACTAGAACTGACACTGGGCAGCGAGAACAGCACTGGACTATTGTACTGTAATATACTGGTCACCACAATGCAGCAGCAAGACAATGAGCACTGATGAGGATACTAGAACTGACACTGGGCAGCGAGAACAGCACTGGACTATTGTACTGTAGTTTACTGGTCACCACAATGCAGCACAGATAATGAGCATTGATGAGGATACTAGAACTGACACTGGGCAGTGAGAACAGCACTGGACTATTGTACTGTAATATACAGGTCAGCACAATGCAGCAGCAAGACAATGAGCACTGATGAGGATACTAGAACTGACAGTGGGCAGCAAGAACAGCACTGGACTATTGTACTGTAATATACTGGTCACCACAATGCAGCAGCAAGACAATGAGCACTGATGAGGATACTAGAACTGACACTGGGCAGCGAGAACAGCACTGGACTATTGTACTGTAATATACTGGTCACCACAATGCAGCACAGATAATGAGCACTGATGAGGATACTAGAACTGACACTGGGCAGCGAGAACAGCACTGGACTATTGTACTGTAATATACTGGTCACCACAATGCAGCAGCAAGACAATGAGCACTGATGAGGATACTAGAACTGACACTGGGCAGCGAGAACAGCACTGGACTATTGTACTGTAATATACTGGTCAGCACAATGCAGCAGCAAGACAATGAGCACTGATGAGGATACTAGAACTGACACTGGGCAGCGAGAACCGCACTGGACTATTGTACTGTAATATACTGGTCACCACAATGCAGCAGCAAGACAATGAGCACTGATGAGGATACTAGAACTGACACTGGGCAGTGAGAACAGCACTTGGCTATTGTACTGTAATATACTGGTCACCACAATGCAGCAGCAAGACAATGAGCACTAATGAGGATACTAGAACTGCCACTGGGCAGCGAGAACAGCACTGGACTTTTGTACTGTAATATACTGGTCACCACAATGCAGCAGCAAGACAATGAGCACTGATGAGGATACTAGAACTGACAGTGGGCAGCGAGCACAGCACTGGACTATTGTACTGTAATATACTGGTCAGCACAATGCAGCACAGATAATGAGCACTGATGAGGATACTAGAACTGACACTGGGCAGCGAAAACAGCACTGGACTATTGTACTGTAATATACTGGTCACCATAATGCAGCAGCAAGACAATGAGCACTAATGAGGATACTAGAACTGACACTGGGCAGCGAGAACAGCACTGGACTATTGTACTGTAATATACTGGTCAGCACAATGCAGCAGCAAGACAATGAGCACTGATGAGGATACTAGAACTGACAGTGGGCAGCAAGAACAGCACTGGACTATTGTACTGTAATATACTGGTCACCACAATGCAGCAGCAAGACAATGAGCACTGATGAGGATACTAGAACTGACACTGGGCAGCGAGAACAGCACTGGACTATTGTACTGTAGTTTACTGGTCACCACAATGCAGCACAGATAATGAGCACTGATGAGGATACTAGAACTGACACTGGGCAGCAAGAACAGCACTGAACTATTGTACTGTAATATACTGATCACCACAATGCAGCATCACCACAATGCAGCAGCAAGACAATGAGCACTGATGAGGATACTAGAACTGACACTGGGCAGCGAGAACAGCACTGGACTTTTGTACTGTAATATACTGGTCAGCACAATGCAGCAGCAAGACAATGAGCACTGATGAGGATACTAGAACTGACACTGGGCAGCGAGAACAGCACTGGACTATTGTACTGTAATATACTGGTCACCACAATGCAGCAGCAAGACAATGAGCACTGATGAGGATACTAGAACTGACAGTGGACAGCAAGAACAGCACTGGACTATTGTACTGTAATATACTAGTCACCACAATGTAGCAGCAAGACAATGAGCACTGATGAGGATACTAGAACTGACACTGGGCAGCGAGAACAGCACTGGACTATTGTACTGTAATATACTGGTCACCACAATGCAGCACAGATAATGAGCACTGATGAGGATACTAGAACTGACACTGGGCAGCGAGAACAGCACCGGACTATTGTACTGTAATATACTGGTCAGCACAATGCAGCAGCAAGACAATGAGCACTGATGAGGATACTAGAACTGACAGTGGGCAGCAAGAACAGCACTGGACTATTGTACTGTAATATACTGGTCACCACAATGCAGCAGCAAGACAATGAGCACTGATGAGGATACTAGAACTGACACTGGGCAGCGAGAACAGCACTGGACTATTGTACTGTAATATACTGGTCACCACAATGCAGCACAGATAATGAGCACTGATGAGGATACTAGAACTGACACTGGGCAGCGAGAACAGCACTGGACTATTGTACTGTAATATACTGGTCACCACAATGCAGCAGCAAGACAATGAGCACTGATGAGGATACTAGAACTGACACTGGGCAGCGAGAACAGCACTGGACTATTGTACTGTAATATACTGGTCAGTACAATGCAGCAGCAAGACAATGAGCACTGATGAGGATACTAGAACTGACACTGGGCAGCGAGAACCGCACTGGACTATTGTACTGTAATATACTGGTCACCACAATGCAGCAGCAAGACAATGAGCACTGATGAGGATACTAGAACTGACACTGGGCAGTAAGAACAGCACTTGGCTATTGTACTGTAATATACTGGTCACCACAATGCAGCAGCAAGACAATGAGCACTAATGAGGATACTAGAACTGCCACTGGGCAGCGAGAACAGCACTGGACTTTTGTACTGTAATATACTGGTCACCACAATGCAGCAGCAAGACAATGAGCACTGATGAGGATACTAGAACTGACAGTGGGCAGCGAGCACAGCACTGGACTATTGTACTGTAATATACTGGTCAGCACAATGCAGCACAGATAATGAGCACTGATGAGGATACTAGAACTAACACTGGGCAGCGAAAACAGCACTGGACTATTGTACTGTAATATACTGGTCACCATAATGCAGCAGCAAGACAATGAGCACTAATGAGGATACTAGAACTGACACTGGGCAGCGAGAACAGCACTGGACTATTGTACTGTAATATACTAATCACCACAATGCAGCAGCAAGACAATGAGCACTGATGAGGACACTAGAAATGACACTGGGCAGCAAGAACAGCACTGGATTATTGTACTGTAATATACTGGTCAGCACAATGCAGCAGCAAGACAATGAGCACTGATGAGGATACTAGAACTGACACTGGGCAGCAAGAACAGCACTGGACTATTGTACTGTAATATACTGGTCACCACAATGCAGCAGCAAGACAATGAGCACTGATGAGGACACTAGAACTGACACTGGGCAGCGAGAACAGCACTGGACTATTGTACTGTAATATACTGGTCACCACAATGCAGCAGCAAGACAATGAGCACTGACGAGGATACTAGAACTGACACTGGGCAGCTAGAACAGCACTGGACTATTGTACTGTAATATACTGGTCACCACAATGCAGCACAGATAATGAGCGCTGATGAGGATACTAGAACTGACACTGGGCAGCGAGAACAGCACTGGACTATTGTACTGTAATATACTGGTCACCGCAATGCAGCAGCAAGACAATGAGCACTGCTGAGGATACTAGAACTGACACTGGGCAGCGAGAACAGCACTGGACTATTGTACTGTAATATACTGGTCACCACAATGCAGCAGCAAGACAATGAGCGCTGATGAGGATACTTAAACTGACACTGGGCAGCGAGAACCACACTGGACTATTGTACTGTAATATACTGGTCACCACAATGCAGCAGCAAGACAATGAGCACTGATGAGGATACTAGAACTGACACTGGGCAGTGAGAACAGCACTTGGCTATTGTACTGTAATATACTGGTCACCACAATGCAGCAGCAAGACAATGAGCACTGATGAGGATACTAGAACTGACACTGGGCAGCGAGAACAGCACTGGACTATTGTACTGTAATATACTGGTCACCACAATGCAGCAGCAAGACAATGAGCACTGATGAGGATACTAGAACTGACAGTGGACAGCGAGAACAGCACTGGACTATTGTACTGTAATATACTGGTGAGCACAATGCAGCAGCAAGACTATGAGCACTGATGAGGATACTAGAACTGACACTGGGCAGCAAGAACAGCACTGGACTATTGTACTGTAATATACTAATCACCACAATGCAGCAGCAAGACAATGAGCACTGATGAGGACACTAGAAATGACACTGGGCAGCAAGAACAGCACTGGATTATTGTACTGTAATATACTGGTCAGCACAATGCAGCAGCAAGACAATGAGCACTGATGAGGATACTAGAACTGACACTGGGCAGCAAGAACAGCACTGGACTATTGTACTGTAATATACTGGTCACCACAATGCAGCAGCAAGACAATGAGCACTGATGAGGACACTAGGACTGACACTGGGCAGTGAGAACAGCACTTGGCTATTGTACTGTAATATACTGGTCACCACAATGCAGCAGCAAGACAATGAGCACTGATGAGGATACTAGAACAGACACTGGGCAGCGAGAACAGCACTGGACTATTGTACTGTAATATACTGGTCACCACAATGCAGCAGCAAGACAATGAGCACTGATGAGGATACTAGAACTGACAGTGGACAGCGAGAACAGCACTGGACTATTGTACTGTAATATACTGGTGAGCACAATGCAGCAGCAAGACTATGAGCACTAATGAGGATACTAGATCTGACACTGGGCAGCGAGAACAGCACTGGACTATTGTACTGTAATATACTAATCACCACAATGCAGCAGCAAGACAATGAGCACTGATGAGGACACTAGAAATGACACTGGGCAGCAAGAACAGCACTGGATTATTGTACTGTAATATACTGGTCAGCACAATGCAGCAGCAAGACAATGAGCACTGATGAGGATACTAGAACTGACACTGGGCAGCAAGAACAGCACTGGACTATTGTACTGTAATATACTGGTCACCACAATGCAGCAGCAAGACAATGAGCACTGATGAGGACACTAGAACTGACACTGGGCAGCGAGAACAGCACTGGACTATTGTACTGTAATATACTGGTCACCACAATGCAGCAGCAAGACAATGAGCACTGACGAGGATACTAGAACTGACACTGGGCAGCTAGAACAGCACTGGACTATTGTACTGTAATATACTGGTCACCACAATGCAGCACAGATAATGAGCGCTGATGAGGATACTAGAACTGACACTGGGCAGCGAGAACAGCACTGGACTATTGTACTGTAATATACTGGTCACCGCAATGCAGCAGCAAGACAATGAGCACTGCTGAGGATACTAGAACTGACACTGGGCAGCGAGAACAGCACTGAACTATTGTACTGTAATATACTGGTCACCAGAATACAGCAGCAAGACAATGAGCGCTGATGAGGATACTTAAACTGACACTGGGCAGCGAGAACCACACTGGACTATTGTACTGTAATATACTGGTCACCACAATGCAGCAGCAAGACAATGAGCACTGATGAGGATACTAGAACTGACACTGGGCAGTGAGAACAGCACTTGGCTATTGTACTGTAATATACTGGTCACCACAATGCAGCAGCAAGACAATGAGCACTGATGAGGATACTAGAACTGACACTGGGCAGCGAGAACAGCACTGGACTATTGTACTGTAATATACTGGTCAGCACAATGCAGCAGCAAGACAATGAGCACTGATGAGGATAGTAGAACTGACAGTGGGCAGCAAGAACAGCACTGGACTATTGTACTGTAATATACTGGTCACCACAATGCAGCAGCAAGACAATGAGCACTGATGAGGATACTAGAACTGACACTGGGCAGCGAGAACAGCACTGGACTATTGTACTGTAATATACTGGTCACCACAATGCAGCACAGATAATGAGCACTGATGAGGATACTAGAACTGACACTGGGCAGCGAGAACAGCACTGGACTATTGTACTGTAATATACTGGTCACCGCAATGCAGCAGCAAGACAATGAGCACTGATGAGGATACTAGAACTGACACTGGGCAGCGAGAACAGCACTGGACTATTGTACTGTAATATACTGGTCAGCACAATGTAGCACAGATAATGAGCACTGATGAGGATACTAGAACTGACACTGGGCAGCGAGAACAGCACAGGACTATTGTACTGTAGTTTACTGGTCACCACAATGCAGCACAGATAATGAGCACTGATGAGGATACTAGAACTGACACTGGGCAGCGAGAACAGCACTGAACTATTGTACTGTAATATACTGGTCACCACAATGCAGCAGCAAGACAATGAGCACTGATGAGGATACTAGAACTGACACTGGGCAGCGAGAACAGCACTGGACTATTGTACTGTAATATACTGGTCAGCACAATGCAGCAGCAAGACAATGAGCACTGATGAGGATACTAGAACTGACACTGGGCAGCGAGAACCGCACTGGACTATTGTACTGTAATATACTGGTCACCACAATGCAGCAGCAAGACAATGAGCACTGATGAGGATACTAGAACTGACACTGGGCAGTGAGAACAGCACTTGGCTATTGTACTGTAATATACTGGTCACCACAATGCAGCAGCAAGACAATGAGCACTAATGAGGATACTAGAACTGCCACTGGGCAGCGAGAACAGCACTGAACTTTTGTACTGTAATATACTGGTCACCACAATGCAGCAGCAAGACAATGAGCACTGATGAGGATACTAGAACTGACAGTGGGCAGCGAGCACAGCACTGGACTATTGTACTGTAATATACTGGTCAGCACAATGCAGCACAGATAATGAGCACTGATGAGGATACTAGAACTGACACTGGGCAGCGAAAACAGCACTGGACTATTGTACTGTAATATACTGGTCACCACAATGCAGCAGCAAGACAATGAGCACTGATGAGGATACTAGAACTGACACTGGGCAGCGAGAACAGCACTGGACTATTGTACTGTAATATACTGGTCAGCACAATGCAGCAGCAAGACAATGAGCACTGATGAGGATACTAGAACTGACAGTGGGCAGCAAAAACAGCACTGGACTATTGTACTGTAATATACTGGTCACCACAATGCAGCAGCAAGACAATGAGCACTGATGAGGATACTAGAACTGACACTGGGCAGTGAGAACAGCACTGGACTATTGTACTGTAATATACTGGTCACCACAATGCAGCACAGATAATGAGCACTGATGAGGAAACTAGAACTGACACTGGGCAGCGAGAACAGCACTGGACTATTGTACTGTAATATACTGGTCACCGCAATGCAGCAGCAAGACAATGAGCACTGATGAGGATACTAGAACTGACACTGGGCAGCGAGAACAGCACTGGACTATTGTACTGTGATATACTGGTCAGCACAATGCAGCAGCAAGACAATGAGCACTGATGAGGATAGTAGAACTGACAGTGGGCAGCAAGAACAGCACTGGACTATTGTACTGTAATATACTGGTCAGCACAATGCAGCAGCAAGACAATGAGCACTGATGAGGATACTAGAACTGACACTGGGCAGCGAGAACCGCACTGGACTATTGTACTGTAATATACTGGTCACCACAATGCAGCAGCAAGACAATGAGCACTGATGAGGATACTAGAACTGACACTGGGCAGTGAGAACAGCACTTGGCTATTGTACTGTAATATACTGGTCACCACAATGCAGCAGCAAGACAATGAGCACTAATGAGGATACTAGAACTGCCACTGGGCAGCGAGAACAGCACTGAACTTTTGTACTATAATATACTGGTCACCACAATGCAGCAGCAAGACAATGAGCACTGATGAGGATACTAGAACTGACACTGGGCAGCGAGCACAGCACTGGACTATTGTACTGTAATATACTGGTCAGCACAATGCAGCACAGATAATGAGCACTGATGAGGATACTAGAACTGACACTGGGCAGCGAAAACAGCACTGGACTATTGTACTGTAATATACTGGTCACCACAATGCAGCAGCAAGACAATGAGCACTGATGAGGATACTAGAACTGACACTGGGCAGCGAGAACAGCACTGGACTATTGTACTGTAATATACTGGTCAGCACAATGCAGCAGCAAGACAATGAGCACTGATGAGGATACTAGAACTGACAGTGGGCAGCAAAAACAGCACTGGACTATTGTACTGTAATATACTGGTCACCACAATGCAGCAGCAAGACAATGAGCACTGATGAGGATACTAGAACTGACACTGGGCAGTGAGAACAGCACTGGACTATTGTACTGTAATATACTGGTCACCACAATGCAGCACAGATAATGAGCACTGATGAGGATACTAGAACTGACACTGGGCAGCGAGAACAGCACTGGACTATTGTACTGTAATATACTGGTCACCGCAATGCAGCAGCAAGACAATGAGCACTGATGAGGATACTAGAACTGACACTGGGCAGCGAGAACAGCACTGGACTATTGTACTGTGATATACTGGTCACCACAATGCAGCAGCAAGACAATGAGCACTGATGAGGATACTAGAACTGACACTGGGCAGCGAGAACAGCACTGGACTATTGTACTGTAGTTTACTGGTCACCACAATGCAGCACAGATAATGAGCACTGATGAGGATACTAGAACTGACACTGGGCAGCGAGAACAGCACTGAACTATTGTACTGTAATATACTGGTCACCACAATGCAGCAGCAAGACAATGAGCACTGATGAGGATACTAGAACTGACACTGGGCAGCGAGAACAGCACTGGACTATTGTACTGTAATATACTGGTCAGCACAATGCAGCAGCAAGACAATGAGCACTGATGAGGATACTAGAACTGACAGTGGGCAGCGAGCTCAGCACTGGACTATTGTACTGTAATATACTGGTCACCACAATGCAGCAGCAAGACAATGAGCACTGATGAGGATACTAGAACTGACAGTGGGCAGCAAGAACAGCACTGGACTATTGTACTGTAATATACTGGTCACCACAATGCAGCAGCAAGACAATGAGCACTGATGAGGATACTAGAACTGACACTGGGCAGCGAGAACAGCACTGGGCTATTGTACTGTAGTTTACTGGTCACCACAATGCAGCACAGATAATGAGCACTGATGAGGATACTAGAACTGACACTGGGCAGCGAGAACAGCACTGAACTATTGTACTGTAATATACTGGTCACCACAATGCAGCAGCAAGACAATGAGCACTGATGAGGATACTAGAACTGACACTGGGCAGCGAGAACAGCACTGGACTATTGTACTGTAATATACTGGTCAGCACAATGCAGCAGCAAGACAATGAGCACTGATGAGGATACTAGAACTGACACTGGGCAGCGAGAACAGCACTGGACTATTGTACTGTAATATACTGGTCACCACAATGCAGCAGCAAGACAATGAGCACTGATGAGGATACTAGAACAGACAGTGGGCAGCAAGAACAGCACTGGACTATTGTACTGTAATATACTGGTCACCACAATGCAGCAGCAAGACAATGAGCACTGATGAGGATACTAGAACTGACACTGGGCAACGAGAACAGCACTGGACTATTGTACTGTAATATACTGGTCACCACAATGCAGCACAGATAATGAGCACTGATGAGGATACTAGAACTGACACTGGGCAGCGAGAACAGCACTGGACTATTGTACTGTAATATACTGGTCACCGCAATGCAGCAGCAAGACAATGAGCACTGATGAGGATACTAGAACTGACACTGGGCAGCGAGAACAGCACTGGACTATTGTACTGTAATATACTGGTAACCACAATGCAGCAGCAAGACAATGAGCACTGATGAGGATACTAGAACTGACACTGGGCAGCGAGAACAGTACTGGGCTATTGTACTGTAGTTTACTGGTCACCACAATGCAGCACAGATAATGAGCACTGATGAGGATACTAGAACTGACACTGGGCAGCGAGAACAGCACTGAACTATTGTACTGTAATATACTGGTCACCACAATGCAGCAGCAAGACAATGAGCACTGATGAGGATACTAGAACTGACACTGGGCAGCGAGAACAGCACTGGACTATTGTACTGTAATATACTGGTCAGCACAATGCAGCAGCAAGGCAATGAGCACTGATGAGGATACTAGAATTGACACTGGGCAGCGAGAACCGTACTGGACTATTGTACTGTAATATACTGGTCACCACAATGCAGCAGCAAGACAATGAGCACTGATGAGGATACTAGAACTGACACTGGGCAGTGAGAACAGCACTTGGCTATTGTACTGTAATATACTGGTCACCACAATGCAGCAGCAAGACAATGAGCACTGATGAGGATACTAGAACTGACACTGGGCAGCGAGAACAGCACTGGACTATTGTACTGTAATATACTGGTCAGCACAATGCAGCAGCAAGACAATGAGCACTGATGAGGATACTAGAACTGACAGTGGGCAGCAAGAACAGCACTGGACTATTGTACTGTAATATACTGGTCACCACAATGCAGCAGCAAGACAATGAGCACTGATGAGGATACTAGAACTGACACTGGGCAGCGAGAACAGCACTGGACTATTGTACTGTAATATACTGGTCACCACAATGCAGCACAGATAATGAGCACTGATGAGGATACTAGAACTGACACTGGGCAGCGAGAACAGCACTGGACTATTGTACTGTAATATACTGGTCACCGCAATGCAGCAGCAAGACAATGAGCACTGATGAGGATACTAGAACTGACACTGGGCAGCGAGAACAGCACTGGACTATTGTACTGTAATATACTGGTCAGCACAATGCA
The DNA here is from genome assembly GCF_028390025.1 of Pseudophryne corroboree. Taxonomy (NCBI): domain Eukaryota; kingdom Metazoa; phylum Chordata; class Amphibia; order Anura; family Myobatrachidae; genus Pseudophryne; species Pseudophryne corroboree. The sequence goes on from NC_086444.1 coordinate 206,771,471, forward strand.
GCAGCAAGACAATGAGCACTGATGAGGATACTAGAACTGACACTGGGCAGCGAGAACAGCACTGGACTATTGTACTGTAATATACTGGTCACCACAATGCAGCAGCAAGACAATGAGCACTGATGAGGATACTAGAACTGACAGTGGGCAGCAAGAACAGCACTGGACTATTGTACTGTAATATACTGGTCACCACAATGCAGCAGCAAGACAATGAGCACTGATGAGGATACTAGAACTGACACTGGGCAGCGAGAACAGCACTGGACTATTGTACTGTAATATACTGGTCACCACAATGCAGCACAGATAATGAGCACTGCTGAGGATACTAGAACTGACACTGGGCAGCGAGAACAGCACTGGACTATTGTACTGTAATATACTGGTCACCACAATGCAGCAGCAAGACAATGAGCACTTATGAGGATACTAGAACTGACACTGGGCAGCGAGAACAGCACTGGACTATTGTACTGTAATATACTGGTAACCACAATGCAGCAGCAAGACAATGAGCACTGATGAGGATACTAGAACTGACACTGGGCAGCGAGAACAGTACTGGGCTATTTTACTGTAGTTTACTGGTCACCACAATGAAGCACAGATAATGAGCACTGATGAGGATACTAGAACTGACACTGGGCAGCGAGAACAGCACTTAACTATTGTACTGTAATATACTGGTCACCACAATGCAGCAGCAAGACAATGAGCACTGATGAGGATACTAGAACTGACACTGGGCAGCGAGAACAGCACTGGACTATTGTACTGTAATATACTGGTCAGCACAATGCGGCAGCAAGGCAATGAGCACTGATGAGGATACTAGAATTGACACTGGGCAGCGAGAACCGCACTGGACTATTGTACTGTAATATACTGGTCACCACAATGCAGCAGCAAGACAATGAGCACTGATGAGGATACTAGAACTGACACTGGGCAGTGAGAACAGCACTTGGCTATTGTACTGTAATATACTGGTCACCACAATGCAGCAGCAAGACAATGAGCACTGATGAGGATACTAGAACTGACACTGGGCAGCGAGAACAGCACTGGACTATTGTACTGTAATATACTGGTCACCACAATGCAGCAGCAAGACAATGAGCACTGATGAGGATACTAGAACTGACAGTGGACAGCAAGAACAGCACTGGACTATTGTACTGTAATATACTGGTCACCACAATGCAGCAGCAAGACAATGAGCACTGATGAGGATACTAGAACTGACACTGGGCAGCGAGAACAGCACTGGACTATTGTACTGTAATATACTGGTCACCACAATGCAGCACAGATAATGAGCACTGATGAGGATACTAGAACGGACACTGGGCAGCGAGAACAGCACTGGACTATTGTACTGTAATATACTGGTCACCGCAAAGCAGCAGCAAGACAATGAGCACTGATGAGGATACTAGAACTGACACTGGGCAGCGAGAACAGCACTGGACTATTGTACTGTAATATACTGGTCACCACAATGCAGCAGCAAGACAATGAGCACTGATGAGGATACTAGAACTGACACTGGGCAGCGAGAACAGCACTGGACTATTGTACTGTAGTTTACTGGTCACCACAATGCAGCACAGATAATGAGCACTGATGAGGATACTAGAACTGACACTGGGCAGCGAGAACAGCATTGAACTATTGTACTGTAATATACTGGTCACCACAATGCAGCAGCAAGACAATGAGCACTGATGAGGATACTAGAACTGACACTGGGCAGCGAGAACAGCACTGGACAATTGTACTGTAATATACTGGTCAGCACAATGCAGCAGCAAGACAATGAGCACTGATGAGGATACTAGAACTGACACTGGGCAGCGAGAACCGCACTGGACTATTGTACTGTAATAGACTGGTCACCACAATGCAGCAGCAAGACAATGAGCACTGATGAGGATACTAGAACTGACACTGGGCAGTGAGAACAGCACTTGGCTATTGTACTGTAATATACTGGTCACCACAATGCAGCAGCAAGACAATGAGCACTAATGAGGATACTAGAACTGCCACTGGGCAGCGAGAACAGCACTGGACTATTGTACTGTAATATACTGGTCACCACAATGCAGCAGCAAGACAATGAGCACTGATGAGGATACTAGAACTGACAGTGGGCAGCGAGCACAGCACTGGACTATTGTACTGTAATATACTGGTCAGTACAATTCAGCACAGATAATGAGCACTGATGAGGATACTAGAACTGACACTGGGCAGCGAGAACAGCACTGGACTATTGTACTGTAATATACTGGTCACCACAATGCAGGAGCAAGACAATGAGCACTGATGAGGATACTAGAACTGACACTGGGCAGCGATAACAGCACTGGACTATTGTACTGTAATATACTGGTCAGCACAATGCAGCAGCAAGACAATGAGCACTGATGAGGATACTAGAACTGACAGTGGGCAGCAAGAACAGCACTGGACTATTGTACTGTAATATACTGGTCACCACAATGCAGCAGCAAGACAATGAGCACTGATGAGGATACTAGAACTGACACTGGGCAGCGAGAACAGCACTGGACTATTGTACTGTAATATACTGGTCACCACAATGCAGCACAGATAATGAGCACTGATGAGGATACTAGAACTGACACTGGGCAGCGAGAACAGCACTGGACTATTGTACTGTAATATACTGGTCACCACAATGCAGGAGCAAGACAATGAGCACTGATGAGGATACTAGAACTGACACTGGGCAGCGATAACAGCACTGGACTATTGTACTGTAATATACTGGTCAGCACAATGCAGCAGCAAGACAATGAGCACTGATGAGGATACTAGAACTGACAGTGGGCAGCAAGAACAGCACTGGACTATTGTACTGTAATATACTGGTCACCACAATGCAGCAGCAAGACAATGAGCACTGATGAGGATACTAGAACTGACACTGGGCAGCGAGAACAGCACTGGACTATTGTACTGTAATATACTGGTCACCACAATGCAGCACAGATAATGAGCACTGATGAGGATACTAGAACTGACACTGGGCAGCGAGAACAGCACTGGACTATTGTACTGTAATATACTGGTCACCGCAATGCAGCAGCAAGACAATGAGCACTGATGAGGATACTAGAACTGACACTGGGCAGCGAGAACAGCACTGGACTATTGTACTGTAATATACTGGTCACCACAATGCAGCAGCAAGACAATGAGCACTGATGAGGATACTAGAACTGACACTGGGCAGCGAGAACAGCACTGGACTATTGTACTGTAGTTTACTGGTCACCACAATGCAGCACAGATAATGAGCACTGATGAGGATACTAGAACTGACACTGGGCAGCGAGAACAGCACTGAACTATTGTACTGTAATATACTGGTCACCACAATGCAGCAGCAAGACAATGAGCACTGATGAGGATACTAGAACTGACACTGGGCAGCGAGAACAGCACTGGATTATTGTACTGTAATATACTGGTCAGCACAATGCAGCAGCAAGACAATGAGCACTGATGAGGATACTAGAACTGACACTGGGCAGCGAGAACCGCACTGGACTATTGTACTGTAATATACTGGTCACCACAATGCAGCAGCAAGACAATGAGCACTGATGAGGATACTAGAACTGACACTGGGCAGTGAGAACAGCACTTGGCTATTGTACTGTAATATACTGGTCACCACAATGCAGCAGCAAGACAATGAGCACTAATGAGGATACTAGAACTGCCACTGGGCAGCGAGAACAGCACTGAACTTTTGTACTGTAATATACTGGTCACCACAATGCAGCAGCAAGACAATGAGCACTGATGAGGATACTAGAACTGACAGTGGGCAGCGAGCACAGCACTGGACTATTGTACTGTAATATACTGGTCAGCACAATGCAGCACAGATAATGAGCACTGATGAGGATACTAGAACTGACACTGGGCAGCGAAAACAGCACTGGACTATTGTACTGTAATATACTGGTCACCACAATGCAGCAGCAAGACAATGAGCACTGATGAGGATACTAGAACTGACACTGGGCAGTGAGAACAGCACTGGACTATTGTACTGTAATATACTGGTCACCACAATGCAGCACAGATAATGAGCACTGATGAGGATACTAGAACTGACACTGGGCAGCGAGAACAGCACTGGACTATTGTACTGTAATATACTGGTCACCGCAATGCAGCAGCAAGACAATGAGCACTGATGAGGATACTAGAACTGACACTGGGCAGCGAGAACAGCACTGGACTATTGTACTGTGATATACTGGTCAGCACAATGCAGCAGCAAGACAATGAGCACTGATGAGGATAGTAGAACTGACAGTGGGCAGCAAGAACAGCACTGGACTATTGTACTGTAATATACTGGTCAGCACAATGCAGCAGCAAGACAATGAGCACTGATGAGGATACTAGAACTGACACTGGGCAGCGAGAACCGCACTGGACTATTGTACTGTAATATACTGGTCACCACAATGCAGCAGCAAGACAATGAGCACTGATGAGGATACTAGAACTGACACTGGGCAGTGAGAACAGCACTTGGCTATTGTACTGTAATATACTGGTCACCACAATGCAGCAGCAAGACAATGAGCACTAATGAGGATACTAGAACTGCCACTGGGCAGCGAGAACAGCACTGGACTATTGTACTGTAATATACTGGTCAGCACAATGCAGCAGCAAGACAATGAGCACTGATGAGGATACTAGAACTGACAGTGGGCAGCAAAAACAGCACTGGACTATTGTACTGTAATATACTGGTCACCACAATGCAGCAGCAAGACAATGAGCACTGATGAGGATACTAGAACTGACACTGGGCAGTGAGAACAGCACTAGACTATTGTACTGTAATATACTGGTCACCACAATGCAGCACAGATAATGAGCACTGATGAGGATACTAGAACTGACACTGGGCAGCGAGAACAGCACTGGACTATTGTACTGTAATATACTGGTCACCGCAATGCAGCAGCAAGACAATGAGCACTGATGAGGATACTAGAACTGACACTGGGCAGCGAGAACAGCACTGGACTATTGTACTGTGATATACTGGTCAGCACAATGCAGCAGCAAGACAATGAGCACTGATGAGGATAGTAGAACTGACAGTGGGCAGCAAGAACAGCACTGGACTATTGTACTGTAATATACTGGTCAGCACAATGCAGCAGCAAGACAATGAGCACTGATGAGGATACTAGAACTGACACTGGGCAGTGAGAACAGCACTGGACTATTGTACTGTAATATACTGGTCACCACAATGCAGCACAGATAATGAGCACTGATGAGGATACTAGAACTGACACTGGGCAGCGAGAACAGCACTGGACTATTGTACTGTAATATACTGGTCACCGCAATGCAGCAGCAAGACAATGAGCACTGATGAGGATACTAGAACTGACACTGGGCAGCGAGAACAGCACTGGACTATTGTACTGTAATATACTGGTCACCACAATGCAGCAGCAAGACAATGAGCACTGATGAGGATACTAGAACTGACACTGGGCAGTGAGAACAGCACTTGGCTATTGTACTGTAATATACTGGTCACCACAATGCAGCAGCAAGACAATGAGCACTAATGAGGATACTAGAACTGCCACTGGGCAGCGAGAACAGCACTGAACTTTTGTACTGTAATATACTGGTCACCACAATGCAGCAGCAAGACAATGAGCACTGATGAGGATACTAGAACTGACAGTGGGCAGCGAGCACAGCACTGGACTATTGTACTGTAATATACTGGTCAGCACAATGCAGCACAGATAATGAGCACTGATGAGGATACTAGAACTGACAGTGGGCAGCAAAAACAGCACTGGACTATTGTACTGTAATATACTGGTCACCACAATGCAGCAGCAAGACAATGAGCACTGATGAGGATACTAGAACTGACACTGGGCAGTGAGAACAGCACTGGACTATTGTACTGTAATATACTGGTCACCACAATGCAGCACAGATAATGAGCACTGATGAGGATACTAGAACTGACACTGGGCAGCGAGAACAGCACTGGACTATTGTACTGTAATATACTGGTCACCGCAATGCAGCAGCAAGACAATGAGCACTGATGAGGATACTAGAACTGACACTGGGCAGCGAGAACAGCGCTGGACTATTGTACTGTAATATACTGGTCACCACAATGCAGCAGCAAGACAATGAGCACTGATGAGGATACTAGAACTGACACTGGGCAGCGAGAACAGCACTGGACTATTGTACTGTAGTTTACTGGTCACCACAATGCAGCACAGATAATGAGCACTGATGAGGATACTAGAACTGACACTGGGCAGCGAGAACAGCACTGAACTATTGTACTGTAATATACTGGTCACCACAATGCAGCAGCAAGACAATGAGCACTGATGAGGATACTAGAACTGACACTGGGCAGCGAGAACAGCACTGGACTATTGTACTGTAATATACTGGTCAGCACAATGCAGCAGCAAGACAATGAGCACTGATGAGGATACTAGAACTGACAGTGGGCAGCGAGCTCAGCACTGGACTATTGTACTGTAATATACTGGTCACCACAATGCAGCAGCAAGACAATGAGCACTGATGAGGATACTAGAACTGACAGTGGGCAGCAAGAACAGCACTGGACTATTGTACTGTAATATACTGGTCACCACAATGCAGCAGCAAGACAATGAGCACTGATGAGGATACTAGAACTGACACTGGGCAGCGAGAACAGCACTGGGCTATTGTACTGTAGTTTACTGGTCACCACAATGCAGCACAGATAATGAGCACTGATGAGGATACTAGAACTGACACTGGGCAGCGAGAACAGCACTGAACTATTGTACTGTAATATACTGGTCACCACAATGCAGCAGCAAGACAATGAGCACTGATGAGGATACTAGAACTGACACTGGGCAGCGAGAACAGCACTGGACTATTGTACTGTAATATACTGGTCAGCACAATGCAGCAGCAAGACAATGAGCACTGATGAGGATACTAGAACTGACACTGGGCAGCGAGAACAGCACTGGACTATTGTACTGTAATATACTGGTCACCACAATGCAGCAGCAAGACAATGAGCACTGATGAGGATACTAGAACTGACAGTGGGCAGCAAGAACAGCACTGGACTATTGTACTGTAATATACTGGTCACCACAATGCAGCAGCAAGACAATGAGCACTGATGAGGATACTAGAACTGACACTGGGCAGCGAGAACAGCACTGGACTATTGTACTGTAATATACTGGTCACCACAATGCAGCACAGATAATGAGCACTGATGAGGATACTAGAACTGACACTGGGCAGCGAGAACAGCACTGGACTATTGTACTGTAATATACTGGTCACCGCAATGCAGCAGCAAGACAATGAGCACTGATGAGGATACTAGAACTGACACTGGGCAGCGAGAACAGCACTGGACTATTGTACTGTAATATACTGGTAACCACAATGCAGCAGCAAGACAATGAGCACTGATGAGGATAGTAGAACTGACACTTGGCAGCGAGAACAGTACTGGGCTATTGTACTGTAGTTTACTGGTCACCACAATGCAGCACAGATAATGAGCACTGATGAGGATACTAGAACTGACACTGGGCAGCGAGAACAGCACTGAACTATTGTACTGTAATATACTGGTCACCACAATGCAGCAGCAAGACAATGAGCACTGATGAGGATACTAGAACTGACACTGGGCAGCGAGAACAGCACTGGACTATTGTACTGTAATATACTGGTCAGCACAATGCAGCAGCAAGGCAATGAGCACTGATGAGGATACTAGAATTGACACTGGGCAGCGAGAACCGCACTGGACTATTGTACTGTAATATACTGGTCACCACAATGCAGCAGCAAGACAATGAGCACTGATGAGGATACTAGAACTGACACTGGGCAGCGAGAACAGCACTGGACTATTGTACTGTAATATACTGGTCACCACAATGCAGCAGCAAGACAATGAGCACTGATGAGGATACTAGAACTGACACTGGGCAGCGAGAACAGCACTGGACTATTGTACTGTAATATACTGGTCAGCACAATGCAGCAGCAAGACAATGAGCACTGATGAGGATACTAGAACTGACACTGGGCAGCGAGAACAGCACTGGACTATTGTACTGTAATATACTGGTCACCACAATGCAGCAGCAAGACAATGAGCACTGATGAGGATACTAGAACTGACAGTGGGCAGCAAGAACAGCACTGGACTATTGTACTGTAATATACTGGTCACCACAATGCAGCAGCAAGACAATGAGCACTGATGAGGATACTAGAACTGACACTGGGCAGCGAGAACAGCACTGGACTATTGTACTGTAATATACTGGTCACCACAATGCAGCACAGATAATGAGCACTGATGAGGATACTAGAACTGACACTGGGCAGCGAGAACAGCACTGGACTATTGTACTGTAATATACTGGTCACCGCAATGCAGCAGCAAGACAATGAGCACTGATGAGGATACTAGAACTGACACTGGGCAGCGAGAACAGCACTGGACTATTGTACTGTAATATACTGGTAACCACAATGCAGCAGCAAGACAATGAGCACTGATGAGGATACTAGAACTGACACTTGGCAGCGAGAACAGTACTGGGCTATTGTACTGTAGTTTACTGGTCACCACAATGCAGCACAGATAATGAGCACTGATGAGGATACTAGAACTGACACTGGGCAGCGAGAACAGCACTGAACTATTGTACTGTAATATACTGGTCACCACAATGCAGCAGCAAGACAATGAGCACTGATGAGGATACTAGAACTGACACTGGGCAGTGAGAACAGCACTTGGCTATTGTACTGTAATATACTGGTCACCACAATGCAGCAGCAAGACAATGAGCACTGATGAGGATACTAGAACTGACACTGGGCAGCGATAACAGCACTGGACTATTGTACTGTAATATACTGGTCAGCACAATGCAGCAGCAAGGCAATGAGCACTGATGAGGATACTAGAATTGACACTGGGCAGCGAGAACCGCACTGGACTATTGTACTGTAATATACTGGTCACCACAATGCAGCAGCAAGACAATGAGCACTGATGAGGATACTAGAACTGACACTGGGCAGTGAGAACAGCACTTGGCTATTGTACTGTAATATACTGGTCACCACAATGCAGCAGCAAGACAATGAGCACTGATGAGGATACTAGAACTGACACTGGGCAGCGATAACAGCACTGGACTATTGTACTGTAATATACTGGTCAGCACAATGCAGCAGCAAGACAATGAGCACTGATGAGGATACTAGAACTGACAGTGGGCAGCAAGAACAGCACTGGACTATTGTACTGTAATATACTGGTCACCACAATGCAGCAGCAAGACAATGAGCTCTGATGAGGATACTAGAACTGACACTGGGCAGCGAGAACAGCACTGGACTATTGTACTGTAATATACTGGTCACCACAATGCAGCACAGATAATGAGCACTGATGAGGATACTAGAACTGACACTGGGCAGCGAGAACAGCACTGGACTATTGTACTGTAATATACTGGTCACCGCAATGCAGCAGCAAGACAATGAGCACTGATGAGGATACTAGAACTGACACTGGGCAGCGAGAACAGCACTGGACTATTGTACTGTAATATACTGGTCAGCACAATGCAGCAGCAAGACAATGAGCACTGATGGGGATACTAGAACTGACACTGGGCAGCGAGAACAGCACTGGACTATTGTACTGTAATATACTGGTCACCACAATGCAGCAGCAAGACAATGAGCACTGATGAGGATACTAGAACTGACAGTGGGCAGCAAGAACAGCACTGGACTATTGTACTGTAATATACTGGTCACCACAATGCAGCAGCAAGACAATGAGCACTGATGAGGATACTAGAACTGACACTGGGCAGCGAGAACAGCACTGGACTATTGTACTGTAATATACTGGTCACCACAATGCAGCACAGATAATGAGCACTGATGAGGATACTAGAACTGACACTGGGCAGCGAGAACAGCACTGGACTATTGTACTGTAATATACTGGTCACCGCAATGCAGCAGCAAGACAATGAGCACTGATGAGGATACTAGAACTGACACTGGGCAGCGAGAACAGCACTGGACTATTGTACTGTAATATACTGGTAACCACAATGCAGCAGCAAGACAATGAGCACTGATGAGGATACTAGAACTGACACTGGGCAGCGAGAACAGTACTGGGCTATTTTACTGTAGTTTACTGGTCACCACAATGCAGCACAGATAATGAGCACTGATGAGGATACTAGAACTGACACTGGGCAGCGAGAACAGCACTGAACTATTGTACTGTAATATACTGGTCACCACAATGCAGCAGCAAGACAATGAGCACTGATGAGGATACTAGAACTGACACTGGGCAGCGAGAACAGCACTGGACTATTGTACTGTAATATACTGGTCAGCACAATGCAGCAGCAAGGCAATGAGCACTGATGAGGATACTAGAATTGACACTGGGCAGCGAGAACCGCACTGGACTATTGTACTGTAATATACTGGTCACCACAATGCAGCAGCAAGACAATGAGCACTGATGAGGATACTAGTACTGACACTGGGCAGTGAGAACAGCACTTGGCTATTGTACTGTAATATACTGGTCACCACAATGCAGCAGCAAGACAATGAGCACTGATGAGGATACTAGAACTGACACTGGGCAGCGAGAACAGCACTGGACTATTGTACTGTAATATACTGGTCACCACAATGCAGCAGCAAGACAATGAGCACTGATGAGGATACTAGAACTGACAGTGGACAGCAAGAACAGCACTGGACTATTGTACTGTAATATACTGGTCACCACAATGCAGCAGCAAGACAATGAGCACTGATGAGGATACTAGAACTGACACTGGGCAGCGAGAACAGCACTGGACTATTGTACTGTAATATACTGGTCACCACAATGCAGCACAGATAATGAGCACTGATGAGGATACTAGAACTGACACTGGGCAGCGAGAACAGCACTGGACTATTGTACTGTAATATACTGGTCACCGCAATGCAGCAGCAAGACAATGAGCACTGATGAGGATACTAGAACTGACACTGGGCAGCGAGAACAGCACTGGACTATTGTACTGTAATATACTGGTCACCACAATGCAGCAGCAAGACAATGAGCACTGATGAGGATACTAGAACTGACACTGGGCAGCGAGAACAGCACTGGACTATTGTACTGTAGTTTACTGGTCACCACAATGCAGCACAGATAATGAGCACTGATGTGGATACTAGAACTGACACTGGGCAGCGAGAACAGCATTGAACTATTGTACTGTAATATACTGGTCACCACAATGCAGCAGCAAGACAATGAGCACTGATGAGGATACTAGAACTGACACTGGGCAGCGAGAACAGCACTGGACAATTGTACTGTAATATACTGGTCAGCACAATGCAGCAGCAAGACAATGAGCACTGATGAGGATACTAGAACTGACACTGGGCAGCGAGAACCGCACTGGACTATTGTACTGTAATAGACTGGTCACCACAATGCAGCAGCAAGACAATGAGCACTGATGAGGATACTAGAACTGACACTGGGCAGTGAGAACAGCACTTGGCTATTGTACTGTAATATACTGGTCACCACAATGCAGCAGCAAGACAATGAGCACTAATGAGGATACTAGAACTGCCACTGGGCAGCGAGAACAGCACTGGACTTTTGTACTGTAATATACTGGTCACCACAATGCAGCAGCAAGACAATGAGCACTGATGAGGATACTAGAACTGACAGTGGGCAGCGAGCACAGCACTGGACTATTGTACTGTAATATACTGGTCAGTACAATTCAGCACAGATAATGAGCACTGATGAGGATACTAGAACTGACACTGGGCAGCGAGAACAGCACTGGACTATTGTACTGTAATATACTGGTCACCACAATGCAGCAGCAAGACAATGGGCACTGATGAGGATACTAGAACTGACACTGGGCAGCGATAACAGCACTGGACTATTGTACTGTAATATACTGGTCAGCACAATGCAGCAGCAAGACAATGAGCACTGATGAGGATACTAGAACTGACAGTGGGCAGCAAGAACAGCACTGGACTATTGTACTGTAATATACTGGTCACCACAATGCAGCAGCAAGACAATGAGCACTGATGAGGATACTAGAACTGACACTGGGCAGCGAGAACAGCACTGGACTATTGTATTGTAATATACTGGTCACCACAATGCAGCACAGATAATGAGCACTGATGAGGATACTAGAACTGACACTGGGCAGCGAGAACAGCACTGGACTATTGTACTGTAATATACTGGTCACCGCAATGCAGCAGCAAGACAATGAGCACTGATGAGGATACTAGAACTGACACTGGGCAGCGAGAACAGCACTGGACTATTGTACTGTAATATACTGGTCACCACAATGCAGCAGCAAGACAATGAGCACTGATGAGGATACTAGAACTGACACTGGGCAGCGAGAACAGCACTGGACTATTGTACTGTAGTTTACTGGTCACCACAATGCAGCACAGATAATGAGCACTGATGAGGATACTAGAACTGACACTGGGAAGCGAGAACAGCACTGAACTATTGTACTGTAATATACTGGTCACCACAATGCAGCAGCAAGACAATGAGCACTGATGAGGATACTAGAACTGACACTGGGCAGCGAGAACAGCACTGGATTATTGTACTGTAATATACTGGTCAGCACAATGCAGCAGCAAGACAATGAGCACTGATGAGGATACTAGAACTGACACTGGGCAGCGAGAACCGCACTGGACTATTGTACTGTAATATACTGGTCACCACAATGCAGCAGCAAGACAATGAGCACTGATGAGGATACTAGAACTGACACTGGGCAGTGAGAACAGCACTTGGCTATTGTACTGTAATATACTGGTCACCACAATGCAGCAGCAAGACAATGAGCACTGATGAGGATACTAAAACTGACACTGGGCAGCGAGAATAGCACTGGACTATTGTACTGTAATATACTGGTCAGCACAATGCAGCAGCAAGACAATGAGCACTGATGAGGGTACTAGAACTGACAGTGGGCAGCAAGAACAGCACTGGACTATTGTACTGTAATATACTGGTCACCACAATGCAGCAGCAAGACAATGAGCACTGATGAGGATACTAGAACTGACACTGGACAGCGAGAACAGCACTGGACTATTGTACTGTAATATACTGGTCACCACAATGCAGCGCAGATAATGAGCACTGATGAGGATACTAGAACTGACACTGGGCAGCGAGAACAGCACTGGACTATTGTACTGTAATATACTGGTCACCGCAATGCAGCAGCAAGACAATGAGCACTGATGAGGATACTAGAACTGACACTGGGCAGCGAGAACAGCACTGGACTATTGTACTGTAATATACTGGTCACCACAATGCAGCAGCAAGACAATGAGTACTGATGAGGATACTAGAACTGACACTGGGCAGCGAGAACAGCACTGGACTATTGTACTGTAGTTTACTGGTCACCACAATGCAGCACAGATAATGAGCACTGATGAGGATACTAGAACTGACACTGGGCAGCGAGAACAGCACTGAACTATTGTACTGTAATATACTGGTCACCACAATGCAGCAGCAAGACAATGAGCACTGATTAGGATACTAGAACTGACACTGGGCAGCAAGAACAGCACTGGACTATTGTACTGTAATATACTGGTCAGCACAATGCAGCAGCAAGACAATGAGCACTGATGAGGATACTAGAACTGACACTGGGCAGCGAGAACCGCACTGGACTATTGTACTGTAATATACTGGTCACCACAATGCAGCAGCAAGACAATGAGCACTGATGAGGATACTAGAACTGACACTGGGCAGTGAGAACAGCACTTGGCTATTGTACTGTAATATACTGGTCACCACAATGCAGCAGCAAGACAATGAGCACTAATGAGGATACTAGAACTGCCACTGGGCAGCAAGAACAGCACTGGACTTTTGTACTGTAATATACTGGTCACCACAATGCAGCAGCAAGACAATGAGCACTGATGAGGATACTAGAACTGACAGTGGGCAGCGAGCTCAGCACTGGACTATTGTACTGTAATATACTGGTCACCACAATGCAGCAGCAAGACAATGAGCACTGATGAGGATACTAGAACTGACACTGGGCAGCGAGAACAGCACTGGACTATTGTATTGTAATATACTGGTCACCACAATGCAGCACAGATAATGAGCACTGATGAGGATACTAGAACTGACACTGGGCAGCGAGAACAGCACTGGACTATTGTACTGTAATATACTGGTCACCGCAATGCAGCAGCAAGACAATGAGCACTGATGAGGATACTAGAACTGACACTGGGCAGCGAGAACAGCACTGGACTATTGTACTGTAATATACTGGTCACCACAATGCAGCAGCAAGACAATGAGCACTGATGAGGATACTAGAACTGACACTGGGCAGCGAGAACAGCACTGGACTATTGTACTGTAGTTTACTGGTCACCACAATGCAGCACAGATAATGAGCACTGATGAGGATACTAGAACTGACACTGGGAAGCGAGAACAGCACTGAACTATTGTACTGTAATATACTGGTCACCACAATGCAGCAGCAAGACAATGAGCACTGATGAGGATACTAGAACTGACACTGGGCAGCGAGAACAGCACTGGATTATTGTGCTGTAATATACTGGTCAGCACAATGCAGCAGCAAGACAATGAGCACTGATGAGGATACTAGAACTGACACTGGGCAGCGAGAACCGCACTGGACTATTGTACTGTAATATACTGGTCACCACAATGCAGCAGCAAGACAATGAGCACTGATGAGGATACTAGAACTGACACTGGGCAGTGAGAACAGCACTTGGCTATTGTACTGTAATATACTGGTCACCACAATGCAGCAGCAAGACAATGAGCACTGATGAGGATACTAAAACTGACACTGGGCAGCGAGAATATCACTGGACTATTGTACTGTAATATACTGGTCAGCACAATGCAGCAGCAAGACAATGAGCACTGATGAGGGTACTAGAACTGACAGTGGGCAGCAAGAACAGCACTGGACTATTGTACTGTAATATACTGGTCACCACAATGCAGCAGCAAGACAATGAGCACTGATGAGGATACTAGAACTGACACTGGACAGCGAGAACAGCACTGGACTATTGTACTGTAATATACTGGTCACCACAATGCAGCGCAGATAATGAGCACTGATGAGGATACTAGAACTGACACTGGGCAGCGAGAACAGCACTGGACTATTGTACTGTAATATACTGGTCACCGCAATGCAGCAGCAAGACAATGAGCACTGATGAGGATACTAGAACTGACACTGGGCAGCGAGAACAGCACTGGACTATTGTACTGTAATATACTGGTCACCACAATGCAGCAGCAAGACAATGAGTACTGATGAGGATACTAGAACTGACACTGGGCAGCGAGAACAGCACTGGACTATTGTACTGTAGTTTACTGGTCACCACAATGCAGCACAGATAATGAGCACTGATGAGGATACTAGAACTGACACTGGGCAGCGAGAACAGCACTGAACTATTGTACTGTAATATACTGGTCACCACAATGCAGCAGCAAGACAATGAGCACTGATTAGGATACTAGAACTGACACTGGGCAGCAAGAACAGCACTGGACTATTGTACTGTAATATACTGGTCAGCACAATGCAGCAGCAAGACAATGAGCACTGATGAGGATACTAGAACTGACACTGGGCAGCGAGAACCGCACTGGACTATTGTACTGTAATATACTGGTCACCACAATGCAGCAGCAAGACAATGAGCACTGATGAGGATACTAGAACTGACACTGGGCAGTGAGAACAGCACTTGGCTATTGTACTGTAATATACTGGTCACCACAATGCAGCAGCAAGACAATGAGCACTAATGAGGATACTAGAACTGCCACTGGGCAGCAAGAACAGCACTGGACTTTTGTACTGTAATATACTGGTCACCACAATGCAGCAGCAAGACAATGAGCACTGATGAGGATACTAGAACTGACAGTGGGCAGCGAGCTCAGCACTGGACTATTGTACTGTAATATACTGGTCAGCACAATGCTGCAGCAAGACAATGAGCATTGATGAGGATACTAGAACTGACACTGGGCAGCAAGAACAGCACTGGACTATTGTACTGTAATATACTGGTGAGCACAACGCAGCAGCAAGACAATGAGCACTGATGAGGATACTAGAACTGACACTGGGCAGCAAGAACAGCACTGGACTATTGTACTGTAATATACTGGTCACCACAATGCAGCAGCAAGACAATGAGCACTGATGAGGATACTAGAACTGACACTGGGCAGCGAGAACAGCACTGGACTATTGTACTGTAGTATACTGGTCACCACAATGCAGCACAGATAATAAGCACTGATGTGGATACTAGAACTGACACTGGGCAGCGAGAACAGCACTGGACTATTGTACTGTAATATACTGGTCACCTCAATGCAGAAGCAAGACAGTGAGCACTGATGAGGATACTAGAACTGACACTGGGCAGCGAGAACAGCACTGGACTATTGCACTGTAATATACTGGTCACCACAATGCAGCAGCAAGACAATGAGCACTGATGAGGATACTAGAACTGACACTGGGCAGCGAGAACACCACTGGACTATTGTACTGTAATATACTGGTCACCAAAATGCAGCAGCAAGACAATGAGCACTGATGAGGATACTAGATCTGACATTGGGCAGCGAGAACAGCACTGGACTATTGTACTGTAATATACTGGTTACCACAATGCAGCAGCAAGACAATGAGCACTGATGAGGACACTAGAAATGACACTGGGCAGCAAGAACAGCACTGGATTATTGTACTCTAATATACTGGTCAGCACAATGCAGCAGCAAGACAATGAGCACTGATGAGGATACTAGAACTGACACTGGGCAGAAAGAACAGCACTGGACTATTGTACTGTAATATACTGGTCACCACAATGCAGCAGCAAGACAATGAGCACTGATGAGGACACTAGAACTGACACTGGGCAGTGAGAACAGCACTGGACTATTGTACTGTAATATACTGGTCACCACAATGCAGCAGCAAGACAATGAGCACTGATGAGGATACTAGAACTGACACTGGGCAGCTAGAACAGCACTGGACTATTGTACTGTAATATACTGGTCACCACAATGCAGCACAGATAATGAGCGCTGATGAGGATACTAGAACTGACACTGAGCAGCGAGAACAGCACTGGACTATTGTACTGTAGTTTACTGGTCACCACAATGCAGCACAGATAATGAGCACTGATGAGGATACTAGAACTGACACTGGGCAGCGAGAACAGCACTGAACTATTGTACTGTAATATACTGGTCACCACAATGCAGCAGCAAGACAATGAGCACTGATGAGGATACTAGAACTGACACTGGGCAGCGAGAACAGCACTGGATTATTGTACTGTAATATACTGGTCAGCACAATGCAGCAGCAAGACAATGAGCACTGATGAGGATACTAGAACTGACACTGGGCAGCGAGAACCGCACTGGACTATTGTACTGTAATATACTGGTCACCACAATGCAGCAGCAAGACAATGAGCACTGATGAGGATACTAGAACTGACACTGGGCAGTGAGATCAGCACTTGGCTATTGTACTGTAATATACTGGTCACCACAATGCAGCAGCAAGACAATGAGCACTGATGAGGATACTAAAACTGACACTGGGCAGCGA
The DNA here is from genome assembly GCF_028390025.1 of Pseudophryne corroboree. Classification (NCBI taxonomy): domain Eukaryota; kingdom Metazoa; phylum Chordata; class Amphibia; order Anura; family Myobatrachidae; genus Pseudophryne; species Pseudophryne corroboree. Next base: position 206,789,428 of record NC_086444.1, read on the forward strand.
GAATAGCACTGGACTATTGTACTGTAATATACTGGTCAGCACAATGCAGCAGCAAGACAATGAGCACTGATGAGGGTACTAGAACTGACAGTGGGCAGCAAGAACAGCACTGGACTATTGTACTGTAATATACTGGTCACCACAATGCAGCAGCAAGACAATGAGCACTGATGAGGATACTAGAACTGACACTGGACAGCGAGAACAGCACTGGACTATTGTACTGTAATATACTGGTCACCACAATGCAGCGCAGATAATGAGCACTGATGAGGATACTAGAACTGACACTGGGCAGCGAGAACAGCACTGGACTATTGTACTGTAATATACTGGTCACCACAATGCAGCAGCAAGACAATGAGTACTGATGAGGATACTAGAACTGACACTGGGCAGCGAGAACAGCACTGGACTATTGTACTGTAGTTTACTGGTCACCACAATGCAGCACAGATAATGAGCACTGATGAGGATACTAGAACTGACACTGGGCAGCGAGAACAGCACTGAACTATTGTACTGTAATATACTGGTCACCACAATGCAGCAGCAAGACAATGAGCACTGATTAGGATACTAGAACTGACACTGGGCAGCAAGAACAGCACTGGACTATTGTACTGTAATATACTGGTCAGCACAATGCAGCAGCAAGACAATGAGCACTGATGAGGATACTAGAACTGACACTGGGCAGTGAGAACAGCACTTGGCTATTGTACTGTAATATACTGGTCACCACAATGCAGCAGCAAGACAATGAGCACTAATGAGGATACTAGAACTGCCACTGGGCAGCAAGAACAGCACTGGACTTTTGTACTGTAATATACTGGTCACCACAATGCAGCAGCAAGACAATGAGCACTGATGAGGATACTAGAACTGACAGTGGGCAGCGAGCTCAGCACTGGACTATTGTACTGTAATATACTGGTCAGCACAATGCTGCAGCAAGACAATGAGCATTGATGAGGATACTAGAACTGACACTGGGCAGCAAGAACAGCACTGGACTATTGTACTGTAATATACTGGTGAGCACAACGCAGCAGCAAGACAATGAGCATTGATGAGGATACTAGAACTGACACTGGGCAGCAAGAACAGCACTGGACTATTGTACTGTAATATACTGGTCACCACAATGCAGCAGCAAGACAATGAGCACTGATGAGGATACTAGAACTGACACTGGGCAGCGAGAACAGCACTGGACTATTGTACTGTAGTATACTGGTCACCACAATGCAGCACAGATAATAAGCACTGATGTGGATACTAGAACTGACACTGGGCAGCGAGAACAGCACTGGACTATTGTACTGTAATATACTGGTCACCTCAATGCAGAAGCAAGACAGTGAGCACTGATGAGGATACTAGAACTGACACTGGGCAGCGAGAACAGCACTGGACTATTGTACTGTAATATACTGGTCACCACAATGCAGCAGCAAGACAATGAGCACTGATGAGGATACTAGAACTGACACTGGGCAGCGAGAACACCACTGGACTATTGTACTGTAATATACTGGTCACCACAATGCAGCAGCAAGACAATGAGCACTGATGAGGATACTAGATCTGACATTGGGCAGCGAGAACAGCACTGGACTATTGTACTGTAATATACTGGTTACCACAATGCAGCAGCAAGACAATGAGCACTGATGAGGACACTAGAAATGACACTGGGCAGCAAGAACAGCACTGGATTATTGTACTCTAATATACTGGTCAGCACAATGCAGCAGCAAGACAATGAGCACTGATGAGGATACTAGAACTGACACTGGGCAGAAAGAACAGCACTGGACTATTGTACTGTAATATACTGGTCACCACAATGCAGCAGCAAGACAATGAGCACTGATGAGGACACTAGAACTGACACTGGGCAGCGAGAACAGCACTGGACTATTGTACTGTAATATACTGGTCACCACAATGCAGCAGCAAGACAATGAGCACTGATGAGGATACTAGAACTGACACTGGGCAGCTAGAACAGCACTGGACTATTGTACTGTAATATACTGGTCACCACAATGCAGCACAGATAATGAGCGCTGATGAGGATACTAGAACTGACACTGAGCAGCGAGAACAGCACTGGACTATTGTACTGTAATATACTGGTCACCACAATGCAGCAGCAAGACAATGAGCACTGCTGAGGATACTAGAACTGACACTGGGCATCGAGAACAGCACTGGACTATTGTACTGTAATAAACTGGTCACCACAATGCAGCAGCAAGACAATGAGCGCTGATGAGGATACTTAAACTGACACTGGACAGCGAGAACAGCACTGGACTATTGTACTGTAGTATACTGGTCACCACAATGCAGCACAGATAATGAGCACTGATGAGGATACTAGAACTGACACTGGGCAGCGAGAACAGCACTGGACTATTGTACTGTAATATACTGGTCACCACAATGCAGCAGCAAGACAATGAGCACTGATGAGGATACTAGAACTGACACTGGGCAGCGAGAACAGCACTGGACTATTGTACTGTAATATACTGGTCAGCACAATGCAGCAGCAAGACAATGAGCACTGATGAGGATACTAGAACTGACAGTGGGCAGCAAGAACAGCACTGGACTATTGTACTGTAATATACTGGTCACCACAATGCAGCAGCAAGACAATGAGCACTGATGAGGATACTAGAACTGACACTGGGCAGCGAGAACAGCACTGGACTATTGTACTGTAATATACTGGTCACCACAATGCAGCACAGATAATGAGCACTGATGAGGATACTAGAACTGACACTGGGCAGCGAGAACAGCACTGGACTGTTGTACTGTAATATACTGGTCAGCACAATGCAGCAGCAAGACAATGAGCACTGATGAGGATACTAGAACTGACACTGGGCAGCGAGAACAGCACTGGACTATTGTACTGTAATATACTGGTCACCACAATGCAGCACAGATAATGAGCACTGATGAGGATACTAGAACTGACACTGGGCAGCGAGAACAGCACTGGACTATTGTACTGTAATATACTGGTCACCACAATGCAGCAGCAAGACAATGAGCACTGATGAGGATACTAGAACTGACACTGGGCAGCGAGAACAGCACTGGACTATTGTACTGTAATATACTGGTCAGCACAATGCAGCAGCAAGACAATGAGCACTGATGAGGATACTAGAACTGACAGTGGGCAGCAAGAACAGCACTGGACTATTGTACTGTAATATACTGGTCACCACAATGCAGCAGCAAGACAATGAGCACTGATGAGGATACTAGAACTGACACTGAGCAGCGAGAACAGCACTGGACTATTGTACTGTAATATACTGGTCACCACAATGCAGCACAGATAATGAGCACTGATGAGGATACTAGAACTGACACTGGGCAGCGAGAACAGCACTGGACTATTGTACTGTAATATACTGGTCACCACAATGCAGCAGCAAGACAATGAGCACTGATGAGGATACTAGAACTGACACTGGGCAGCGAGAACAGCATTGGACTATTGTACTGTAATATACTGGTCAGCACAATGCAGCAGCAAGACAATGAGCACTGATGAGGATACTAGAACTGACACTGGGCAGCGAGAACAGCACTGGACTATTGTACTGTAATATACTGGTCACCACAATGCAGCACAGATAATGAGCACTGATGAGGATACTAGAACTGACACTGGGCAGCGAGAACAGCACTGGACTATTGTACTGTAATATACTGGTCACCGCAATGCAGCAGCAAGACAATGAGCACTGATGAGGATACTAGAACTGACACTGGGCAGCGAGAACAGCACTGGACTATTGTACTGTAATATACTGGTCACCACAATGCAGCAGCAAGACAATGAGCACTGATGAGGATACTAGAACTGACACTGGGCAGCAAGAACAGCACTTGGCTATTGTACTGTAATATACTGGTCACCACAATGCAGCAGCAAGACAATGAGCACTAATAAGGATACTAGAACTGCCACTGGGCAGCGAGAACAGCACTGGACTTTTGTACTGTAATATACTGGTCACCACAATGCAGCAGCAAGACAATGAGCACTGATGAGGATACTAGAACTGACAGTGGGCAGCGAGAACAGCACTGGACTATTGTACTGTAATATACTGGTCAGCACAATGCAGCAGCAAGACAATGAGCACTGATGAGGATACTAGAACTGACACTGGGCAGCAAGAACAGCACTGGACTATTGTACTGTAATATACTGGTCACCACAATGCAACAGCAAGACAATGAGCACTGATGAGGATACTAGAACTGACAGTGGACAGCGAGAACAGCACTGGACTATTGTACTGTAATATACTGGTGAGCACAATGCAGCAGCAAGACAATGAGCACTGATGAGGATACTAGAACTGACACTGGGCAGCAAGAGCAGCACTGGACTATTGTACTGTAATATACTGGTCACCACAATGCAGCAGCAAGACAATTAGCACTGATGAGGATACTAGAACTGACACTGGGCAGCGAGAACAGCACTGGACTATTGTACTGTAGTATACTGGTCACCACAATGCAGCACAGATAATGAGCACTGATGTGGATACTAGAACTGACACTGGGCAGCGAGAACAGCACTGGACTATTGTACTGTAATATACTGGTCACCACAATGCAGCAGCACTGTTGAGGATACTAGAACTGGCACTGGGCAGCGAGAACAGCACTGGACTATTGTACTGTAGTATACTGGTCATCACAATGCAGCACAGATAATGAGCACTGATATTGAGCTGATATTAAGCTTTCCACTCAGAGAACGTAGCCACATCCTCTCACTATCTCAATAATGCACGAGTGAAAATGGCGGCGACGCGCGGCTCTTTATATGGAATCTGTATCTCGCGAGAATCCGACAGCGGGTTGATGACGTTTTGCCTTGTTCGGGTTTTCCGAGTCAGGTGGGAAGAACCGAGGCTGCCTCGGACCCGTGTAAACCACGTGGAGTTCTGGGGGGGGTTTGGATCTCGAAGAACCGAACCCGCTCATCTCTAGTACAAAGTGGCTCGGTGCTGGGTGATGGATTTAACGTAGAATCCATTCGCACAGCCGATCGCAAGAAGATTGACAGGAAGAAGGCGTTTATGGGTGTCAACTGACCGTTTTCAGGGAGTGTTTGGAAAAACTCAGGCGTGTCCAAGCGTTTGCAGGGCAGGTGTCTGACTTCAATTCCGGGACCGAACAGGCTGAAGTGATCGCAGTGGCTGAGTAAGTTCAGACCTACTCAGAAACTGCACAAAACTTTTTTGTACCGCTCGGCTGCACAAGCGTTCGCACACTTGCAAAGCGAAAATACACTCCCCCATAGGCGGCGACTATCTGATCGCAGCGCTGCAAAAAAATAGCTAGTGAGCGGTCAACTCGGAATGACCCCCATAGACAGAGGATGGGCCAAGTGTGAGGGATGAAGGGAAGGAGTCAGGGGTGGGCATGAGAGAAGAGGGAGACCCTGCTTAATTAGTATTTCCAACATTCTTTCCTACTTCTCTGGAGTGTTCAGGAGACTCACAAATTTTAGCTTTGTCTCCAGCACTCCCGAGAGCATAAACCAGCTTCATAGTTTCGGCTTCCCTTGTTAATCACATAATTTTGGCTCCACCCCATCTGCACAATGCTGCAAATCAAGTCATGTGATATGATGTCATGATTCATGGCACCCTGCTTCCCATATGTCCCACCAGGAGTCTCCCAGAGAGCATCATTCAAATATCTGCAAACATTTTCCACTATCTAACCCTCAGTCTGTGGCCTCCTGTTTCATTACATTCCTGTTCTGACATCATTACACTGTCCCTGTCAGTCCCCACAAAAACACACAAATTCACGGGTCACTGCCTGCCAACAAGAACAGCACGCTCATTTCTTTAAATACACTATGGTGCTGTGAGCATTCCGCTAATTCAGTTGGCTACAGTATGTTCTGTCCTTGCCCATTCTGAAACTGGAGACATCCAGACAAGCAGAAGATAAAGGTTGACAATTAGTGGTTCACTGACATATTGCCTAACAGTGGGAAAAAAAATGAACTCTCATAACCTACAGTTTCAGCCATGATTATATTTATGGAAGAGATTAAAAAAAAAGTCTGTTTTTTAGGTACGAACAGAAATCATGACAGAATTTGGAGATGACTATACAACAAGAAATACTGAGTGCAGAGTATTATAAGAAAACCCCCCAATAATATTTCAGTTATTAAACTGGGATTGTTCACTAGTACATTGAGTGTACTGTATATCAACAGTAGCTGTATGTTCCTTTCTGTCCCATCCACTTACAATATATTGAAAGTAAAATAGATAGAAATAAATATATATATATATATATATATATACACACACACACACACAAACAATAAACAAATACTGTATAAAACGTATTATTTTAATATAATTAAAACAACATGGTAAAATACTAAGGGCCTGCACATTGGATGCAAAGAAAGTACTAATGCAGTACCATACTTGCCTACTCTCCCCCGGAATTGCCAGGAAGCTCACGAAAATCGGGTGACCCTCCCAGCCCCCCAGAGGAGCAAGCAAGTCTCACAATTTTCTGGTCCCCCCTGCCCAGATGGCGTGATGCGGTAACCATGCCCCCTTACCACCTATGCCCCGTCCTCCCCCACTCCCCCCATTGCTCATCATTGCCCTGTCCCCGCCCACCTGCTGAGCTGACCTGGCTGCTCTCTCAGCCAGGACGTCAGTAAGTATGTGCAGTACGCAGTGTTTCTTCAGATTTCAAGAGGAAGACAGTATGCAGCCTTTTGGGGGTGGCGACGGTAGCCATTTTATGGGAGTTTCACAGATCCATGCATGTCTACTTATACCAGACGTCTCCTCCTGCATTAACATATGCTAGCATCCAGGGTCGTAACTACCAAGGGTGAAGTGGTGCAGCTGCTATGGAGACCGAGCTGCTTCAAAGGGCCCGCTGCTCCCCCTGCACCCAGACTTCAGCTGCCTCCAAGGTCTGCTGCTCCCCCCTTCACCCCCGCCCATGGTGAGAACAGCTGCTGCAGTTGATAGCACCCCTCCCCCGCTGTCTGCAGCTATGCGGAGGATGTAGAACGGGGCGTGTGTGGGCCCTTCCTGGCCAGCTTCAAGTCCCGCTGCCGGTTGCAAATATTTAGGAGGCAGAACCTAATTCTGTGATTGCCCACTTCCATCAGAGACCTCTGCTGTATTCAGAGCGGACAGGTAATGTATCTCCTGCTTGTTCCCCACCCCTCTCTCTCCCTAATACGCTCTCCCTTGCTCCTCTCTCTCTCTCTCTCTCTCTCTCTCTCTCTATCTATCCCTCCCTGACAGCCTCTCTCTCTCATTCTATTTCTCTCCCTGACACTCTCACTCTTTTTTGATCCCCACCTTTTACTCCCTCCCTCCCTTACACTCTCCCTCGCTTCCCTTCCTCTCTCTCTTCCTCCTTACCATCCTCTCTCTACTTCCCTGACACCCTCTCTCTCTCCCTGATGCCCTCTCCCCCATCCCTTTCTCTTTCTCCCTGACACACTCTCTCGCTCCTCTCTCTTTTTCTCATTCCCCCTTTTTCCATGAAGCTCTCTCTCTCTCCCTGACCTCCCTCTCTTTCTTGCTCATCTCTCCGACTCTCTCTCCCGACACCCTGTGTGTATGTGTGTGTGTGTGTGTGTGTGTGTGTGTCTCTCTCTCACCTCACTCTCTCTCTCCTACTCCCATATGGGGCATTGTAGTGATAATGGTGGCGGGGGGGGTTACGATTTTGCTATGGGGCCCTCAAAGTTCTAGTTACGCCCCTGCTAGCACCGCTGCTGCTTCCAAGTAAGCAGAAGCGATGCTAAATTCAACCACATCTGAATCAGGCCTTAAGTTTGCAGTTATAGCCCATGTTATTTGCCTGAACCTGATATTTAATTACATATTTGTTTGATATTTGAGTAAGGAATTATCTGTTTGTTTTATACATATTAATATCTCATCAAAATCTGGGTATTATTTATGCTGTTTGATAAATATGGCATCACAATAGCAAAAACAATAAATATTGACTGAGCGTGATTGCCAATAGGTTTTTTTTTTTTTAATATAATCTGGTTTTAATATTCTTACAGATTTACGGTGAAATGAAAATCTACTATTACTTTTAATTACTTTCACACAACTACAGCATGTTTATAATAACTGACTGTGGTGAATGTAGAAGGTACAAATATGTATTTTTCTCTAGCATCCATAAGGGATATTGGGGGAAACTAGTACAATGGGGTATAGATGGGGTCCAAAGGAGCCAGTGCACTTTAAATTTCTTAAACTGGGTGTACTGGCTCCTCCCCTCTATGCCCCCTCCCACAGGCAGTTTTGAAAAATGTGCCCTCAGGAGAGGATGCACATCTCTGCGGCTCCAGAGAGTTTTCTTCAATTTCTTTTAAACTTTTATTATTTTCGGTATGCTGTCTGGGCAACAACATACCTGCAACGTGGGAGTTAGGGGGGAACGATCACCGTCCTTACGAGGTGCAGAGCCGCTTCCACGCTGCAGGACCACCATCCTGAGGGGTTGTTGTTCAGCGGGGTACTGCGCCTTGGCTGTCACAGCCGCAGCACACCCCTAACGCTGCCTGAAGATAACATCGGTGGTGAGAGCAAATCGGGGGCCCAGCTAGGGGGGTTCAAAGTGCTGCTGACCACGGTCGCGGCATACGAGACCCTCCCTGGGGGGGGGGGGGGGGTCCAGCAAAGATCCCCCGTGTAGAACTGGCACAAAAGGCTTGACTAGCACTTGTTTGATGTTTTAAGCTAACTAGGAGACTTTGCCAGTATAATATAAATATGTCACTCCGACGCCATTGGAGGGGGCAGAGCTACCTCAGAGCGGGACCTGAGGCGTTTTGGCGCCTTCCTCTGCTAACTACAGCCATAAACAGCACACACAGCGCTTCCTGACTCCCCAGACACGCTGGATATCTGGTACAGGGTGTAGCAAAGGGGGAGAGACGCTTGTATACACTATTCTGATCCTATTTAGGACTAAAATTGTTAGTGTTAACTGTATTTTAGGGAGCTGACAGCCTCACTGGGGCCGTGCAGCTCAGGGTGTGCTGGTGTCCTTTTCTCTCTGTGGGGGTCATTCTGAGTTGTTCGCTCATTATATTTTTCTCGCAACGGAGCGATTAGTCACTAATGCGCATGCGCAATGTCCGCAGTGCGACTGCGCCAAGTAAATTTGCTATGCAGTTAGGTATTTTACTCAGGGCATTACGAGGTTTTTTCTTCGTTCTGGTGATCGTAATGTGATTGACAGGAAGTGGGTGTTTCTGGGCGGAAACTGGCCGTTTTATGGGTGTGTGTGAAAAAACGCTACCGTTTCTGGGAAAAACGCGGGAGTGGCTGGAGAAAAGGAGGAGTGTCTGGGCGAACGCTGGGTGTGTTTGTGACGTCAAACCAGGAACGAAACTGACTGAACTGATCGCAGATGCCGAGTAAGTGTGGAGCTACTCAGAAACTGCTAAGAAGTGTCTATTCGCTATTTTGCTAATCTTTCGTTCGCAATTTTGATAAGCTAAGATTCACTCCCAGTAGGCGGCGGCTTAGCGTGTGCAAAGCTGCTAAAAGCAGCTTGCGAGCGAACAACTCGGAATGAGGGCCTGTGTCTCCTCTCACATAGAGTAGGGCAGGCTTGCTTTATAACTGTCTGTGTGTATGTCATACTTACCGATATTCTGGCTGCTCTCTGCGGGAGAGAGCAGCCAGGTCGGCTCAGCGGGCGGGCAGGGGAGGCTGTGCTGTAAAGGAGGGGGTGGCCGGAGGCGGGGGCGGGGGCGGAGCAAGGGCGGGATGGGGGCGGAGCAAGGGTGGGGTCACAGTGACACCTCCTTTAAGCCACGCCCCCCGCTCTGTAATGCCGCGATCACCGGCATTACACTGCAGGGGGCGTGGCTATGATGACGCGATTCAGCAAGAATCTCGTCATCGACTGCCCAGACCGCCCACTTTACACACTTAAGTGGGCGGACGGGCAGGGGGGACCCCGCAAATTGGGAGACTTGCCTGCTCTTCCGGGGGGCCTGGAGGGTCACCCGATTTTCGGGAGCCTCTCGGCCATTCCGGGAGAGTAGGCAAGTATGGTGTATGTTATTGTGCTTACTGTGAAACATGGGTAAACACGGGTTCACTACGGCTGGCCGGCGGTCGGGCTCCCGGCGACCAGCATCCCAGCGCCGGGAGCCCGACCGCCGGCTTACCGACAGCGTGGCGAGCGCAAATGAGCCCCTTGCGGGCTCGCTGCGCTCGCCACGCTACGGGCACGGTGGCGCGCTACGCGCGCCACACTATTTTATTCTCCCTCTATGGGGGTCGTGGACCCCCACGAGGGAAAATAAGTGTCGGTATGCCGGCTGTCGGGGCTCCCGGCGCCGGTATACTGAGCGCCGGGAGCCCGACCGCCGGCATACAGAAGACCACCCGTAAACACAAGCTGTGCAATGTGTGTCACACTAGATTCTCTCCATTATCTACTGATTCTGTTTCATGTGAACAATACAGTCATTTTTCACAAATCAGTGAAGGGTCTGGGGAAGAGGGTCCAGAGCCCCACTGGTTAAGGGCCCTCATTCCGAGTTGATCGCTCGCTGACGTTTTTCACAGCGATCAGGTGAAAAATCTGCATTTATGCGCATTAGAGATGAGCGGGTTCGGTTTCTCTGAATCCGAACCCGCCCGAACTTCATGTTTTTTTTCACGGGTCCGAGCGACTCGGATCTTCCCGCCTTGCTCGGTTAACCCGAGCGCGCCCGAACGTCATCATGACGCTGTCGGATTCTCGCGAGGCTCGGATTCTATCGCGAGACTCGGATTCTATATAAGGAGCCGCGCGTCGCCGCCATTTTCACACGTGCATTGAGATTGATAGGGAGAGGACGTGGCTGGCGTCCTCTCCATTTAGATTATAAGAGAGAGAGATTTACTGGAGCTTAGGACTAGGAGGAGTACTGTAGAAGTGTAGAGAGTGCAGAGAGTTTACTAGTGAGTGACCACCAGACAGTGCAGTTTATTTAATATATCCATTCTCTGCCTGAAAAAAGCGATACACACAGTGACTCAGTCACATACCATATCTGTGTGCACTGCTCAGGCTCAGCCCAGTGTGCTGCATCATCTATATATATTATATATCTGTCTGACTGCTCAGCTCACACAGCTTATAATTGTGGGGGAGACTGGGGAGCACTGCAGTGCCAGTTATAGGTTATAGCAGGAGCCAGGAGTACATAATATTATATAGTGAGTGACCACCAGACAGTGCAGTTTATTTAATATATCCGTTCTCTGCCTGAAAAAAGCGATACACACAGTGACTCAGTCACATACCATATCTGTGTGCACTGCTCAGGCTCAGCCCAGTGTGCTGCATCATCTATATATATTATATATCTGTCTGACTGCTCAGCTCACACAGCTTATAATTGTGGGGGAGACTGGGGAGCACTGCAGTGCCAGTTATAGGTTATAGCAGGAGCCAGGAGTACATAATATTATATTAAAATTAAACAGTGCACACTTTTGCTGCAGGAGTGCCACTGCCAGTGTGACTGACCAGTGACCTGACCACACTGACCACCAGTATAGTTAGTAGTATACTTATATTGTGATTGCCTGAAAAAGTTAAACACTCGTCGTGTGACTTCACTTGTGTGTTGTTGTTTTTTTTATTCTATAAAAATAAAACTCATTCTGCTGACAGACAGTGTCCAGCAGGTCCGTCATTATATAATATATAATATATACCTGTCCGGCTGCAGTAGTGATATATATATATTTTTTATATCATTTATCATCCAGTCGCAGCAGACACAGTACGGTAGTTCACGGCTGTGGCTACCTCTGTGTCTGCACTCGGCAGGCAGTCCGTCCATAATTGTATACCACCTAACCGTGGTTTTTTTTTCTTCTTTATACATACATACTACTACGACATCTCTTTATCAACCAGTCTATATTAGCAGCAGACACAGTACAGTACGGTAGTTCACGGCTGTGGCTACCTCTGTGTCTGCACTCGGCAGGCAGTCCGTCCATAATTGTATACCACCTAACCTTTTTCTTTGCATCATGTGCTGATTGGGGAGGGTTTTTTGGAAGGGACATCCTGCGTGACACTGCAGTGCCACTCCTAAATGGGCCCGGTGTTTGTGTCGGCCACTAGGGTCGCTAATCTTACTCACACAGTCAGCTACCTCATTGCGCCTCTTTTTTTCTTTGCGTCATGTGCTGTTTGGGGAGGGTTTTTTGGAAGGGACATCCTGCGTGACACTGCAGTGCCACTCCTAGATGGGCCCGGTGTTTGTGTCGGCCACTAGGGTCGCTAATCTTACTCACACAGCTACCTCATTGCGCCTCTTTTTTTCTTTGCGTCATGTGCTGTTTGGGGAGGGTTTTTTGGAAGGGACATCCTGCGTGACACTGCAGTGCCACTCCTAGATGGGCCCGGTGTTTGTGTCGGCCACTAGGGTCGCTAATCTTACTCACACAGCTACCTCATTGCGCCTCTTTTTTTCTTTGCGTCATGTGCTGTTTGGGGAGGGTTTTTTGGAAGGGCCATCCTGCGTGACACTGCAGTGCCACTCCTAGATGGGCCCGGTGTTTGTGTCGGCCACTAGGGTCGCTAATCTTACTCACACAGCTACCTCATTGCGCCTCTTTTTTTCTTTGCGTCATGTGCTGTTTGGGGAGGGTTTTTTGGAAGGGACATCCTGCGTGACACTGCAGTGCCACTCCTAGATGGGCCCGGTGTTTGTGTCGGCCACTAGGGTCGCTTATCTTACTCACACAGCGACCTCGGTGCAAATTTTAGGACTAAAAATAATATTGTGAGGTGTGAGGTATTCAGAATAGACTGAAAATGAGTGTAAATTATGGTTTTTGAGGTTAATAATACTTTGGGATCAAAATGACCCCCAAATTCTATGATTTAAGCTGTTTTTTAGTGTTTTTTGAAAAAAACACCCGAATCCAAAACACACCCGAATCCGACAAAAAAAATTCGGTGAGGTTTTGCCAAAACGCGTTCGAACCCAAAACACGGCCGCGGAACCGAACCCAAAACCAAAACACAAAACCCGAAAAATTTCAGGCGCTCATCTCTAATGCGCATGCGCTAAGTACTTTGACACAAAACGTTGTAGTTTTACCCAAGTGTTCATAGTATGATTGACAGGAAGTGGGTGTTTCTGGGCGGTAACTCTGTGTTTTCAGGGAGTGTGCTAAAAATCACAGGCGTGCCAGGCAAAAACGCAGGAGTGGCTGGAGAAACGGGGGAGTGGCTGGCTGAACGCAGGGCGTGTTTGTGACGTCAAACCAGGAACTAAACAGACTGCAGTCATCGCAAGATAGGAGTAGGTCTGGAGCTACTCAGAAACGGCATGACATTTTTCCTGTGCAGTTCTGCTAATCTTTCGTTCGCACTTCTGCTAAGCTAAGATACACTCCCAGAGGGCGGCGGCCTAGCGTTTGCATATAACATGTGCAGAGAGAGTTAGATTTGGGTGTGGTGTGTTCAAACTGAAATCTAAATTGCAGTGTAAAAATAAAGCAGCCAGTATTTTTACCCTGCACAGAAACAAAATAACCCACCCAAATCTAACTCTCTCTGCACATGTTATATCTGTCCCCCCTGCAGTGCACATGGTTTTGTCCAATTGCTAACAAAAATCCTGCTGCGATCAACTCAGAATTACCCCCAATGATGTCTGATATGTCATCCCAGCTCACTGCTAATGTGCAGAAAACTCAGCTACTACAACAAGCTGTTGCAGATTTAGCTGCTAGGGCAGATGCACAGACCCCTCTATCATGCAGGACCCAGGGCCGGCTCTACCATTAGGCAGCTTTAGGCAGCTGCCTAGGGGCGCAGGCCCCTGGATGGCGCCACTGAATTCATCTAGCAAAAAACTGAAGGATATCTCTGTATGCTGCCTGCCCCTTTTACACTGTGCTGGCTGCTGCTGTTGCAAGTCTAATCAGGTGCAGTCGCTACTATCAGGCTGTCCCAAAAGAGTGGTACATTTACTAATCACTTAAATGACAATTTTTTCCCCCGCAAAAACCGCTCTGAAATTGTCATTTTTATTTTTTATGAGTGAATTAGGTGAAGAACATTAATTTAACCCTATCCAAAATGATTTCAGTAACAAACAAAAAAGAAAAATAATTTTTCTTTTATTTTGTTAAAAATATTTTTCTAAACATCGAAACACCGATCGGGAACATCGTGACCATCGGAACATCAGAAACATTGCGACCATCACGGCTTTCATTTTGAAAGCCGTGATAGCCTCCAGGTATATAGGAGGGGTCTGGGGGTGGCTTGGGGGGTTAATTTACACTCCCCGGCTGCTGCTATTGTCTGCAGCCGCTGGAGGGGGGGGGGTCCTGTCATGCTGACCGATCCGCAGTGATCGGCAGCACGGCAATCAGTAGGGGAGAGTGCAGGGAGGCAGAGGTACCTTCCAGACCCTCTGACAGCAGCAGCGGAGGGAATTTACCTTTCCCTGCCACTGCTAACACTGTTTATCTGACTGGTCACATCCTGTGTGACCAGGTCAGACAAGACACTTGCAGCATACTTGCCTACTCTCCCGGAATGGGCGGGAGGCTCCCGAAAATCGGGTGACCCTCCCGCCCCCCCGGAAGAGCAGGTAAGTCTCCCAATTTTTTAGGGGTCCCCCTGCCCGGCCGCCCACTTAGTGAGTAAAGTGGGCGGTCCGGGCAGTCGATGACGCGATTCTTGCTGAATTGCGTCATCATAGCAACGCCCCCTGCTGTATAATGCCGGTAATCGCGGCATTACATAGCAGGGGGCGTGGCTTAAATCAAGTGCCACGATAACCCCTCCCCTGTTCTGCCTCCTCCCGCCCCGTTTTGCCTCCACCCGCCCCCCTATCCGTGTCATAAGCCCGCCCCGCCCCCCTGCTGAGCCGACCTGGCTGCTCTCTCCCGGAGAGAGCAGCCAGGATGTCGGCATGTATGACTTGCAGGCATGGTTGCATCTGATGTTACCATGCCAGGCAAGTGGCTAAGATGTGAGTTCTAGTTAAGATGGGATGTTGCCCATAGCAACCAGTCACATTCCAGGTATTATCTTCTAGAAGGTACTAGATAAATGAGAAGCAGAATCTGATTGGTTGCTATGGGCAACATCCCATCTTAAATAGAACTCCCATCTTACTAAATTTACCCCATAGTGTCTCAGCGATTCCTCCGTACCGACATGTGTAACATCAAGTCTCGTGAAGGCACATAGGAGGCGAATGTAACTATGGCTCCCGAGGGGCACCATCACAGCCGCTCCTCATAGCCCTGATGAACCTCCACCAGGCCCCTGGATCCCGGCTCTCCAGCAGCAAGCAACTTCTGACTACATGTGTGCACCCAGCAGTGTCGCTGGGTAATTTTGTGACTTTGCTTACAATATTCTTTTTCACTTTAAATGTCCTTGAATGTATATGTATAATGAGGCAATTCACCCCAGCCTACATAATGGTTACCTGCATTTCCCCTCCGAGAGGTGGTGTTGGTGGGGATTGCAGGTTAGGGGGCGCTAGGCTGAAGCTTTTGCCTAGGGTGCAGAGAGACCTTGCACCGGCCCTGGCAGGACCACAGAAGCGTGGGTTACTTGCCCTACTATCTGATACAGATGATGATATACAGGAGGATGGGGATGACATGTGTACCCCGTTGGTGAAAATGGTATAAATATATAGAGGGGTTAGTATGATATAAAATAGATGTGCAAATGTGATTTTTATATATATATATATTTTGTGTGGGTGGTAGGAATGGGGACTATAATTGGCTGCACTGGGAGTACTCTCGAGGACATGGTGAGGGACTGCCTGGAGAAAGGTCTAGAAGACGGGAGAGCACGAGGAGAGGAGGCGCTCGTGAGTGAGCGGTTGAGGAGGTGACGCAGCCGGAGAGTGAGGGAGGACGAGCGGTGGCAGAAGGGAGAGAGTCCGGAGCCGCTGAGGAGACCTCGGGAGGGACGGAGCTGGACTGTGTGTGTGGCGGAAGCACGGTCAGGCTCCGTGATAGACTGTGTGCTCTGCTCCCCAGTGCTTACCGTGACCCTGCCAGACACCCGGCGGCTGCAGAGAACAGAGGTGAGAGAGGAAGTAGTATATAACCTCCCTCCCACTACAGGCGGTCAGAGAGATAGATCTTCACATAGAAGATCTGAGGCGCGGCTTCAGGCAGAGTGACAGCGGGAGTAGCTTCCTGAACAGCGGTGGAGAGGCAGACAGAGGCGGAGACTGGAAGGCAGCTTCAGTGACATAGGCCGCCGCCTATACCATAGCAGTAGGTGGAGTGTGCAGTGAACCCCTGGCCGGGTGCCCGCCTGTGGAGGCGGGGGGAAGGCAGGTCTACACAGCTGGGGAGTGATTGCAACAGAAAGCTGCTTTCAGCTGCGAATAGCCCGAAGCCACTCTGTGAACGACAGGAGAGGTATTCTTGGGTCCACATAAACACTACACCGTCAGAGCCCCAGTTCTTAAATTCTTAAACTCCACTTACACATCGAGGGAGGCACTTAGGACCCATAGCATCTTGACGGGTATGTACTATATCAATGGTTACCTTGCTCAGATGATTCCCCTGCAAAAGTAGTTAAATCTGCGCATAATTGAGTTTAGCAGTCCAGTATTTCCAGCTCCTAATAACTACGCGTGTTAACACTAAACTAACCTGTCAGACCATTTAAAGAGACAGCATCATCATCCGATTTCTAGTTGTAACAAACTTTGGCCGCAAACGCAGCTCAGGAAATCCAGACTGTAAATTATTGTTAGTACTTAGGACCTAGCCAGCACTGAGTGTTAGCAGAGGAGAGAGCGTTTGGTGCCCCACAGGGCCAGCTTCTTTACCAGTGGGATTAATATCAAGAATAGCACCCCGTGTGAACTGATCCACAGAAAGACTAAGACTATATTCCAGCAGTAAAACAGGAGTTATTTATCCGGTTCATTGTCTTGGGAACCGGAAGATAGTTAGGCTCACCTAAAGAACTGGGAATCTACGGATATATAGATGTATATATACCAAACTTAATCATGAAGCATTCCGGGCGGGAAATCTAGGCAGATTGCCACATTCTCTATCTCTATAGTGCTACAGCTAGAATAAATACTTACCCAGGAGGATAGACTAAAGCTGAGACTCCGTGCACAAGTTCCTGATTCTCGGTCTACCCTATCCTACGGCTTAATATTATATCCCCTAAACCCCCTGCAGGAGCAGGGTAGTAGACGGAGGGGTTACACGTAGGAATGTGTATTCTCATTCTAACCATTGTGCCCTGTGGGTCCCGCCAGCTGGATTAATAAGTTTTCACAGACTCTATCCTCATATAGGCGTACCCAATGTGCTGGACAGACATAAGTCTTAAATTGGAGTTACAAAAATAAGTGACACGCGTAGGTAACGCCAGGTGGATCGGTTGACTATCTGACTACCATTAATTATCTGATCCTCACCAGTGGTATAATGGATTTACGCACTGCATCCTACTAGTGTGCACAGTAAGTAGAGATGAGCGGGTTCGGTTTCTCTGAATCCGAACCCGCACGAACTTCATGTTTTTTTTCACGGGTCCGAGCGACTCGGATCTTCCCGCCTTGCTCGGTTAACCCGAGCGCGCCCGAACGTCATCATGACGCTGTCGGATTTTCGCGAGACTCGGATTCTATATAAGGAGCCGCGCGTCGCCGCCATTTTCACACGTGCATTGAGATTGATAGGGAGAGGACGTGGCTGGCGTCCTCTCCATTTAGATTAGGAGAGAGAGAGAGAGATTGACCAGAGGCTGATACTGTAGAAGAGAGTGCAGAGTTTAGTGACTGACCACAGTGACCACCAGCAGTGCAGTTGTTTTATTTAATATATCCGTTCTCTGCCTGAAAAAAACGGTACACACAGTGACTCAGTCACATACCATATCTGTGTGCACTGCTCAGCCCAGTGTGCTGCATGCCTGCATCATCTATGTATATATTATATATCTGACTGTGCTCAGCTCACACAGCTTATAATTGTGGGGGAGACTGGGGAGCACTGCAGTGCCAGTTATAGGTTATAGCAGGAGCCAGGAGTACAAGACAGTCACATACCATATCTGTGTGCACTGCTCAGCCCAGTGTGCTGCATCATCTATGTATATATTATATATCTGACTGTGCTCAGCTCACACAGCTTATAATTGTGGGGGAGACTGGGGAGCACTGCAGTGCCAGTTATAGGTTATAGTAGGAGCCAGGAGTACATATTATATTAAAATTAAACAGTGCACACTTTTGCTGCCGGAGTGCCACTGCCAGTGTGACTGACCAGTGACCTGACCACACTGACCACCAGTATAGTTAGTAGTATACTATATTGTGATTGCCTGAAAAAGTTAAACACTCGTCGTGTGACTTCACTTGTGTGGTGTTTTTTTTTTTATTCTATAAAAAACTCATTCTGCTGACAGACAGTGTCCAGCAGGTCCGTCATTATATAATATATATACCTGTCCGGCTGCAGTAGTGATATATATATATTTTTTATATCATTATTTATCATCCAGTCGCAGCAGACACAGTACGGTAGTTCACGGCTGTAGCTACCTCTGTGTCGGCACTCGGCAGTCCATCCATAATTGTATACCACCTACCCGTGGTTTTTTTTTCTTTCTTCTTTATACATACATACTACTACATCTCTTTATCAACCAGTCTATATTAGCAGCAGACACAGTACAGTACGGTAGTTCACGGCTGTGGCTACCTCTGTGTTGGCACTCGGCAGTCCGTCCATAATTGTATACCACCTAACCGTGGTTTTTTTTTCTTTCTTCTTTATACATACATACTACGACATCTCTTTATCAACCAGTCTATATTAGCAGCAGACACAGTACAGTACGGTAGTTCACGGCTGTGGCTACCTCTGTGTCGGCACTCGGCAGTCCGTCCATAATTGTATACCACCTAACCGTGGTTTTTTTTTCTTTCTTCTTCATACATACATACTACGACATCTCTTTATCAACCAGTCTATATTAGCAGCAGACACAGTACAGTACGGTAGTTCACGGCTGTGGCTACCTCTGTGTCGGCACTCGGCAGTCCGTCCATAATTGTATACCACCTAACCGTGGTTTTTTTTTCTTTCTTCTTTATACATACATACTACGACATCTCTTTATCAACCAGTCTATATTAGCAGCAGACACAGTACAGTACGGTAGTTCACGGCTGTGGCTACCTCTGTGTCGGCACTCGGCAGTCCGTCCATAATTGTATACCACCTAACCGTGGTTTTTTTTTCTTTCTTCTTCATACATACATACTACGACATCTCTTTATCAACCAGTCTATATTAGCAGCAGACACAGTACAGTACGGTAGTTCACGGCTGTGGCTACCTCTGTGTCGGCACTCGGCAGTCCGTCCATAATTGTATACCACCTACCCGTGGTTTTTTTTTCTTTCTTCTTTATACATACATACTACTACATCTCTTTATCAACCAGTCTATATTAGCAGCAGACACAGTACAGTACGGTAGTTCACGGCTGTGGCTACCTCTGTGTCGGCACTCGGCAGTCCGTCCATAATTGTATACCACCTACCCGTGGTTTTTTTTTCTTTCTTCTTCATACATACATACTACGACATCTCTTTATCAACCAGTCTATATTAGCAGCAGACACAGTACAGTACGGTAGTTCACGGCTGTGGCTACCTCTGTGTCGGCACTCGGCAGTCCGTCCATAATTGTATACCACCTAACCGTGTTTTTTTTTTTCTTTCTTCTTCATACATACATACTACGACATCTCTTTATCAACCAGTCTATATTAGCAGCAGACACAGTACGGTAGTTCACGGCTGTAGCTACCTCTGTGTCGGCACTCGGCAGTCCGTCCATAATTGTATACTAGTATCCATCCATCTCCATTGTTTACCTGAGGTGCCTTTTAGTTGTGCCTATTAAAATATGGAGAACAAAAATGTTGAGGTTCCAAAATTAGGGAAAGATCAAGATCCACTTCCACCGCGTGCTGAAGCTGCTGCCACTAGTCATGGCCGAGACGATGAAATGCCAGCAACGTCGTCTGCCAAGGCCGATGCCCAATGTCATAGTACAGAGCATGTCAAATCCAAAACACCAAATATCAGTAAAAAAAGGACTCCAAAACCTAAAATAAAATTGTCGGAGGAGAAGCGTAAACTTGCCAATATGCCATTTACCACACGGAGTGGCAAGGAACGGCTGAGGCCCTGGCCTATGTTCATGGCTAGTGGTTCAGCTTCACATGAGGATGGAGGCACTCAGCCTCTCGCTAGAAAAATGAAAAGACTCAAGCTGGCAAAAGCAGTAGCACCGCAAAGAACTGTGCGTTCTTCGAAATCCCAAATCCACAAGGAGAGTCCAATTGTGTCGGTTGCGATGCCTGACCTTCCCAACACTGGACGTGAAGAGCATGCGCCTTCCACCATTTGCACGCCCCCTGCAAGTGCTGGAAGGAGCACCCGCAGTCCAGTTCCTGATAGTCAGATTGAAGATGTCAGTGTTGAAGTACACCAGGATGAGGAGGATATGGGTGTTGCTGGCGCTGGGGAGGAAATTGACCAGGAGGATTCTGATGGTGAGGTGGTTTGTTTAAGTCAGGCACCCGGGGAGACACCTGTTGTCCGTGGGAGGAATATGGCCGTTGACATGCCTGGTGAAAATACCAAAAAAATCAGCTCTTCGGTGTGGAACTATTTCAACAGAAATGCGGACAACAGGTGTCAAGCCGTGTGTTCCCTTTGTCAAGCTGTAATAAGTAGGGGTAAGGACGTTAACCACCTCGGAACATCCTCCCTTATACGTCACCTGCAGCGCATTCATAATAAGTCAGTGACAAGTTCAAAAACTTTGGGTGACAGCGGAAGCAGTCCACTGACCAGTAAATCCCTTCCTCTTGTAACCAAGCTCACGCAAACCACCCCACCAACTCCCTCAGTGTCAATTTCCTCCTTCCCCAGGAATGCCAATAGTCCTGCAGGCAATGTCACTGGCAATTCTGACGAGTCCTTTCCTGCCTGGGATTCCTCCGATGCATCCTTGCGTGTAACGCCTACTGCTGCTGGCGCTGCTGTTGTTGCTGCTGGGAGTCGATGGTCATCCCAGAGGGGAAGTCGTAAGACCACTTTTACTACTTCCACCAAGCAATTGACTGTCCAACAGTCCTTTGCGAGGAAGATGAAATATCACAGCAGTCATCCTACTGCAAAGCGGATAACTGAGGCCTTGGCATCCTGGGTGGTGAGAACCGTGGTTCCGGTATCCATCATTACTGCAGAGCCAACTAGAGACTTGTTGGAGGTACTGTGTCCCCGGTACCAAATACCATCTAGGTTCCATTTCTCTAGGCAGGCGATACCGAAAATTTACACAGACCTCAGAAAAAGAGTCACCAG
Source organism: Pseudophryne corroboree (assembly GCF_028390025.1). Lineage (NCBI taxonomy): Eukaryota > Metazoa > Chordata > Amphibia > Anura > Myobatrachidae > Pseudophryne > Pseudophryne corroboree. The sequence goes on from NC_086444.1 coordinate 206,810,963, forward strand.
TGTCCTAAAAAATGCAGCTGTACCCAATGTCCACTTAACCACGGACATGTGGACAAGTGGAGCAGGGCAGGGTCAGGACTATATGACTGTGACAGCCCACTGGGTAGATGTATGGACTCCCGCCGCAAGAACAGCAGCGGCGGCACCAGTAGCAGCATCTCGCAAACGCCAACTCTTTCCTAGGCAGGCTACGCTTTGTATCACCGGTTTCCAGAATACGCACACAGCTGAAAACCTCTTACGGCAACTGAGGAAGATCATCGCGGAATGGCTTACCCCAATTGGACTCTCCTGTGGATTTGTGGCATCGGACAACGCCAGCAATATTGTGTGTGCATTAAATATGGGCAAATTCCAGCACGTCCCATGTTTTGCACATACCTTGAATTTGGTGGTGCAGAATTATTTAAAAAACGACAGGGGCGTGCAAGAGATGCTGTCGGTGGCCAGAAAAATTGCGGGACACTTTCGGCGTACAGGCACCACGTACAGAAGACTGGAGCACCACCAAAAACTACTGAACCTGCCCTGCCATCATCTGAAGCAAGAAGTGGTAACGAGGTGGAATTCAACCCTCTATATGCTTCAGAGGTTGGAGGAGCAGCAAAAGGCCATTCAAGCCTATACAATTGAGCACGATATAGGAGGTGGAATGCACCTGTCTCAAGCGCAGTGGAGAATGATTTCAACGTTGTGCAAGGTTCTGATGCCCTTTGAACTTGCCACACGTGAAGTCAGTTCAGACACTGCCAGCCTGAGTCAGGTCATTCCCCTCATCAGGCTTTTGCAGAAGAAGCTGGAGACATTGAAGGAGGAGCTAACACGGAGCGATTCCGCTAGGCATGTGGGACTTGTGGATGGAGCCCTTAATTCGCTTAACAAGGATTCACGGGTGGTCAATCTGTTGAAATCAGAGCACTACATTTTGGCCACCGTGCTCGATCCTAGATTTAAAGCCTACCTTGGATCTCTCTTTCCGGCAGACACAAGTCTGCTGGGGTTGAAAGACCTGCTGGTGAGAAAATTGTCAAGTCAAGCGGAACGCGACCTGTCAACATCTCCTCCTTCACATTCTCCCGCAACTGGGGGTGCGAGGAAAAGGCTCAGAATTCCGAGCCCACCCGCTGGCGGTGATGCAGGGCAGTCTGGAGCGACTGCTGATGCTGACATCTGGTCCGGACTGAAGGACCTGACAACGATTACGGACATGTCGTCTACTGTCACTGCATATGATTCTCTCACCATTGAAAGAATGGTGGAGGATTATATGAGTGACCGCATCCAAGTAGGCACGTCACACAGTCCATACTTATACTGGCAGGAAAAAGAGGCAATTTGGAGGCCATTGCACAAACTGGCTTTATTCTACCTAAGTTGCCCTCCCACAAGTGTGTACTCCGAAAGAGTGTTTAGTGCCGCCGCTCACCTTGTCAGCAATCGGCGTACGAGGTTACATCCAGAAAATGTGGAGAAGATGATGTTCATTAAAATGAATTATAATCAATTCCTCCGCGGAGACATTGACCAGCAGCAATTGCCTCCACAAAGTACACAGGGAGCTGAGATGGTGGATTCCAGTGGGGACGAATTGATAATCTGTGAGGAGGGGGATGTACACGGTGATATATCGGAGGGTGATGATGAGGTGGACATCTTGCCTCTGTAGAGCCAGTTTGTGCAAGGAGAGATTAATTGCTTCTTTTTTGGGGGGGGGTCCAAACCAACCCGTCATATCAGTCACAGTCGTGTGGCAGACCCTGTCACTGAAATGATGGGTTGGTTAAAGTGTGCATGTCCTGTTTTGTTTATACAAAATAAGGGTGGGTGGGAGGGCCCAAGGACAATTCCATCTTGCACCTCTTTTTTCTTTTATTTTTCTTTGCGTCATGTGCTGTTTGGGGAGGGTTTTTTGGAAGGGACATCCTGCGTGACACTGCAGTGCCACTCCTAAATGGGCCCGGTGTTTGTGTCGGCCACTAGGGTCGCTAATCTTACTCACACAGTCAGCTACCTCATTGCGCCTCTTTTTTTCTTTGCGTCATGTGCTGATTGGGGAGGGTTTTTTGGAAGGGACATCCTGCGTGACACTGCAGTGCCACTCCTAAATGGGCCCGGTGTTTGTGTCGGCCACTAGGGTCGCTAATCTTACTCACACAGTCAGCTACCTCATTGCGCCTCTTTTTTTCTTTGCGTCATGTGCTGATTGGGGAGGGTTTTTTGGAAGGGACATCCTGCGTGACACTGCAGTGCCACTCCTAAATGGGCCCGGTGTTTGTGTCGGCCACTAGGGTCGCTAATCTTACTCACACAGTCAGCTACCTCATTGCGCCTCTTTTTTTCTTTGCGTCATGTGCTGATTGGGGAGGGTTTTTTGGAAGGGACATCCTGCGTGACACTGCAGTGCCACTCCTAAATGGGCCCGGTGTTTGTGTCGGCCACTAGGGTCGCTAATCTTACTCACACAGTCAGCTACCTCATTGCGCCTCTTTTTTTCTTTGCGTCATGTGCTGATTGGGGAGGGTTTTTTGGAAGGGACATCCTGCGTGACACTGCAGTGCCACTCCTAAATGGGCCCGGTGTTTGTGTCGGCCACTAGGGTCGCTAATCTTACTCACACAGTCAGCTACCTCATTGCGCCTCTTTTTTTCTTTGCGTCATGTGCTGATTGGGGAGGGTTTTTTGGAAGGGACATCCTGCGTGACACTGCAGTGCCACTCCTAAATGGGCCCGGTGTTTGTGTCGGCCACTAGGGTCGCTAATCTTACTCACACAGTCAGCTACCTCATTGCGCCTCTTTTTTTCTTTGCGTCATGTGCTGATTGGGGAGGGTTTTTTGGAAGGGACATCCTGCGTGACACTGCAGTGCCACTCCTAAATGGGCCCGGTGTTTGTGTCGGCCACTAGGGTCGCTAATCTTACTCACACAGTCAGCTACCTCATTGCGCCTCTTTTTTTCTTTGCGTCATGTGCTGATTGGGGAGGTTTTTTTGGAAGGGACATCCTGCGTGACACTGCAGTGCCACTCCTAAATGGGCCCGGTGTTTGTGTCGGCCACTAGGGTCGCTTATCTTACTCACACAGTCAGCTACCTCATTGCGCCTCTTTTTTTCTTTGCGTCATGTGCTGATTGGGGAGGGTTTTTTGGAAGGGACATCCTGCGTGACACTGCAGTGCCACTCCTAGATGGGCCAGGTGTTTGTGTCGGCCACTAGTGTCGCTTAGCTTAGTCATCCAGCGACCTTGGTGCAAATTTTAGGACTAAAAATAATATTGTGAGGTGTGAGGTATTCAGAATAGACTGAAAATGAGTGGAAATTATGGTTTTTGAGGTTAATAATAAAATGGGTACAAAATGACCCCCAAATTCTATGATTTAAGCTGTTTTTTAGTGTTTTTTAAAAAAAACACCCGAATCCAAAACACACCCGAATCCGACAAAAAAAATTCGGTGAGGTTTTGCCAAAACGCGGTCGAACCCAAAACACGGCCGCGGAACCGAACCCAAAACCAAAACACAAAACCCGAAAAATTTCAGGCGCTCATCTCTAACAGTAAGTAACAAAGATTGACGCTAACTTTCTTCAAAGAGCTAAAGGGCCCCAACGAGTGCACTACCAAAACTAAAGTACCCGGGTTACTCTCTAATGATAATTGGAGGAGAGGAGAGAGGTTTTTTTTTTTGTATTGCATGCAAGGGTTTTTTCTGTATAGGTTCCTAGATATAATTTTAGGAATAGGTAGGAGTTAGTAATGTAATGTTATTACACATGATATGTGAAAGTTAAGTGGCCTGGATATTTAATAAAATTCTTAGATATATGCTATTAAAGATATTGTACTTACCAGCTATACGGGTCCTGATCACTGTTCCAAGGCGCCTGGAAAAGAAAACAAGGTAGACACTCATCATATATCGGTAATTATAATATATTCCCTGTATATTCTCATTTGTATAATTAATTTAACTTTTGACATAGACGAGTTAGGCTAATCCCAAGCCGGCCTGACTTTTAACTCTTTGCTTGGGTGGAGGCACTTCTATATTAAATAATATCCTGTGTGGCCCTGAAAAAAGGGTTACACATGGATTCTGTTAGTGGGGATTCCGATTCTGCTCAGGGTATTGAACCCCTCATTTTGGCTATAAGGGATGTGTTAAAGCTCCCTCTAGAGGATGCTAGGCACAGCAGTTGTTTTTATTTGTACAGAACAAGCCTAATGTCACTTTTCCTGACTCTACAGAGTTAGATGATTTATTCAAACAGGCCTGGAAAAATCCAGCCAAAAAATTCCAAGTGGGCAAAAAGTTTTTGCGCACTTTCCCATTTGCTCCTGAAAGTAGAAAATTTGGGGAGGAACCCCCTGGGGTGGATGTCTCCGTCTCTCGCCTGTCTAAAAATGCGGTGCGTCCTGCTCCGGGCTCCTTTACCATGAAGGATCCTGGGAATAGGAAGACAGAGACTACACTAAAGTCTATACACACAGCAGCCGGTATATCACAAAGACCGGGCATTGCGGGTTGCTGGATGACCCATGCCATTCATTCCTGGGTCACTCAAATTCAGGGGTCCTCTCGGGAGATATGCTCTTGGTTACTATGGTAACCCTCCTGAAGCACATTCAGGACATTACCCATGTCCTCTGTGATTCTCTCAAGGAGATGGGGAACATTAATGCTCGGACTTCTGCCATGGCGGTGTCAGCGCGCAGGGCCTTGTGGTTGCGTCAGTGGATTGCGGATGCAGAATCCAAACGTAGTGTGGAATCCCTCCCCTTTTCTGGGGAATGGCTTTTTGGGGTTAAATTGGATACCTGGATTTCCAAAGTTACGGCTGAAAAATCCAAATTTTTCCCCTCCGGGGCCCCGCCGGCGAGACGCTTCTATCTGGGGCCGTCTGTCCAGTCCTTTTGGTCTCACAGATTTCGATCGAAGGCCAGAGGTGCTTCCAACATGGCTAGAGGCACCAGAGGTAATTCCAGAAAACCTGCAAGCACCATCTCAGGAACAGTCCACTGGTTCTGCTTTCACTAAGGCCTCTGCATGACGGTGCCCACCAACCCCGAGGGGATCTCGAGGTGGGAGCTCGACTGAGTCACTTCAGCCACGTCTGGGAGACTTCCTGCCAGGATACCTGGGTCAGAGGAATCGTTTCTCAGGGCTACAAGCTGGAGTTCGACAGTACTCCCCCCTCCAATGATTTTTCAAATCAAGCTTACCAGCTTTGCAAGTTACATTGCAACAGGCTATCCGAAAGTTGGTCCAGTCCCACGTCATTGTTCCAGTACCACTACCGCGACGCGGCAAGGGGTTTTACTTAAATCTGTTTGTGGTGCCGAAGCCGGACGGTTCGGTCAGACCCACTCTGAATCTGAAATCCTTGAATCCTTATTTGAGGGTGTTCAGGTTCAAAATGGAATCCCTGCGAACAGTGACTGTGGGCCTGGAAGAACAGGAATTTATGGTCTCCTTGGATATCAAGAATGCCTATCTCCATATTTCTCTAACGTCCTAAGTGGATGCTGGGGACTCCGTAAGGACCATGGGGAATAGCGGCTCCGCAGGAGACTGGGCACAAAAGTAAAGCTTTAGAACTACCTGGTGTGCACTGGCTCCTCCCCCTATGACCCTCCTCCAAGCCTCAGTTAGATTTTTGTGCCCGAACGAGAAGGGTGCACACTAGGTGGCTCTCCTGAGCTGCTTAGTGAAAAGTTTAGTTTTAGGTTTTTTATTTTCAGTGAGACCTGCTGGCAACAGGCTCACTGCATCGAGGGACTAAGGGGAGAAGAAGCGAACTCACCAGCGTGCAGAGTGGATTGGGCTTCTTAGGCTACTGGACATTAGCTCCAGAGGGACGATCACAGGCCCAGCCATGGATGGGTCCCAGAGCCGCGCCGCCGGCCCCCTTACAGAGCCAGAAGACAGAAGCGGTCCGGAAAATCGGCGGCAGAAGACGTCCTGTCTTCAACAAGGTAGCGCACAGCACTGCAGCTGTGCGCCATTGCTCTCAGCACACTTCACACTCCGGTCATTGAGGGTGCAGGGCGCTGGGGGGGGGGGCGCCCTGAGACGCAATAAAAACACCTTGGATGGCAAAAAATGCATCACATATAGTAGAGATGAGCGCCTGAAATTTTTCGGGTTTTGTGTTTTGGTTTTGGGTTCGGTTCCGCGGCCGTGTTTTGGGTTCGAACGCGTTTTGGCAAAACCTCACCGAATTTTTTTTGTCGGATTCGGGTGTGTTTTGGATTCGGGTGTTTTTTTCCAAAAACACTAAAAAACAGCTTAAATCATAGAATTTGGGGGTCATTTTGATCCCAAAGTATTATTAACCTCAAAAACCATAATTTACACTCATTTTCAGTCTATTCTGAATACCTCACACCTCACAATATTATTTTTAGTCCTAAAATTTGCACCGAGGTCGCTGTGTGAGTAAGATAAGCGACCCTAGTGGCCGACACAAACACCGGGCCCATCTAGGAGTGGCACTGCAGTGTCACGCAGGATGTCCCTTCCAAAAAACCCTCCCCAAACAGCACATGACGCAAAGAAAAAAAGAGGCGCAATGAGGTAGCTGTGTGAGTAAGATTAGCGACCCTAGTGGCCGACACAAACACCGGGCCCATCTAGGAGTGGCACTGCAGTGTCACGCAGGATGTCCCTTCCAAAAAACCCTCCCCAAACAGCACATGACGCAAAGAAAAAAAGAGGCGCAATGAGGTAGCTGTGTGAGTAAGATTAGCGACCCTAGTGGCCGACACAAACACCGGGCCCATCTAGGAGTGGCACTGCAGTGTCACGCAGGATGTCCCTTCCAAAAAACCCTCCCCAATCAGCACATGATGCAAAGAAAAAGAAAAGAAAAAAGAGGTGCAAGATGGAATTGTCCTTGGGCCCTCCCACCCACCCTTATGTTGTATAAACAAAACAGGACATGCACACTTTAACCAACCCATCATTTCAGTGACAGGGTCTGCCACACGACTGTGACTGATATGACGGGTTGGTTTGGACCCCCCCCAAAAAAGAAGCAATTAATCTCTCCTTGCACAAACTGGCTCTACAGAGGCAAGATGTCCACCTCATCTTCACCCTCCGATATATCACCGTGTACATCCCCCTCCTCACAGATTATCAATTCGTCCCCACTGGAATCCACCATCTCAGCTCCCTGTGTACTTTGTGGAGGCAATTGCTGCTGGTCAATGTCTCCGCGGAGGAATTGATTATAATTCATTTTAATGAACATCATCTTCTCCACATTTTCTGGATGTAACCTCGTACGCCGATTGCTGACAAGGTGAGCGGCGGCACTAAACACTCTTTCGGAGTACACACTTGTGGGAGGGCAACTTAGGTAGAATAAAGCCAGTTTGTGCAAGGGCCTCCAAATTGCCTCTTTTTCCTGCCAGTATAAGTACGGACTGTGTGACGTGCCTACTTGGATGCGGTCACTCATATAATCCTCCACCATTCTATCAATGTTGAGAGAATCATATGCAGTGACAGTAGACGACATGTCCGTAATCGTTGTCAGGTCCTTCAGTCCGGACCAGATGTCAGCATCAGCAGTCGCTCCAGACTGCCCTGCATCACCGCCAGCGGGTGGGCTCGGAATTCTGAGCCTTTTCCTCGCACCCCCAGTTGCGGGAGAATGTGAAGGAGGAGATGTTGACAGGTCGCGTTCCGCTTGACTTGACAATTTTGTCACCAGCAGGTCTTTCAACCCCAGCAGACCTGTGTCTGCCGGAAAGAGAGATCCAAGGTAGGCTTTAAATCTAGGATCGAGCACGGTGGCCAAAATGTAGTGCTCTGATTTCAACAGATTGACCACCCGTGAATCCTTGTTAAGCGAATTAAGGGCTGCATCCACAAGTCCCACATGCCTAGCGGAATCGCTCCCTTTTAGCTCCTTCTTCAATGCCTCCAGCTTCTTCTGCAAAAGCCTGATGAGGGGAATGACCTGACTCAGGCTGGCAGTGTCTGAACTGACTTCACGTGTGGCAAGTTCAAAGGGCATCAGAACCTTGCACAACGTTGAAATCATTCTCCACTGCACTTGAGACAGGTGCATTCCACCTACTATATCGTGCTCAATTGTATAGGCTTGAATGGCCTTTTGCTGCTCCTCCAACCTCTGAAGCATATAGAGGGTTGAATTCCACCTCGTTACCACTTCTTGCTTCAGATGATGGCAGGGCAGGTTCAGTAGTTTTTGGTGGTGCTCCAGTTTTCTGTACGTGGTGCCTGTACGCCGAAAGTGTCCCGCAATTCTTCTGGCCACCGACAGCATCTCTTGCACGCCCCTGTCGTTTTTTAAAAAATTCTGCACCACCAAATTCAAGGTATGTGCAAAACATGGGACGTGCTGGAATTGGCCCAGATTTAATGCACACACAATATTGCTGGCGTTGTCCGATGCCACAAATCCACAGGAGAGTCCAATTGGGGTAAGCCATTCCGCGATGATCTTCCTCAGTTGCCGTAAGAGGTTTTCAGCTGTGTGCGTATTCTGGAAAGCGGTGATACAAAGCGTAGCCTGCCTAGGAAAGAGTTGGCGTTTGCGAGATGCTGCTACTGGTGCCGCCGCTGCTGTTCTTGCGGCGGGAGTCCATACATCTACCCAGTGGGCTGTCACAGTCATATAGTCCTGACCCTGCCCTGCTCCACTTGTCCACATGTCCGTGGTTAAGTGGACATTGGGTACAGCTGCATTTTTTAGGACACTGGTGACTCTTTTTCTGAGGTCTGTGTACATTTTCAGTATCGCCTGCCTAGAGAAATGGAACCTAGATGGTATTTGGTACCGGGGACACAGTACCTCCAACAAGTCTCTAGTTGGCTCTGCAGTAATGATGGATACCGGAACCACGTTTCTCACCACCCAGGATGCCAAGGCCTCAGTTATCCGCTTTGCAGTAGGATGACTGCTGTGATATTTCATCTTCCTCGCAAAGGACTGTTGAACAGTCAATTGCTTACTGGAAGTAGTACAAGTGGGCTTACGACTTCCCCTCTGGGATGACCATCGACTCCCAGCGGCAACAACAGCAGCGCCAGCAGCAGTAGGCGTTACACGCAAGGATGCATCGGAGGAATCCCAGGCAGGAGAGGACTCGTCAGAATTGCCAGTGACATGGCCTGCAGGACTATTGGCATTCCTGGGGAAGGAGGAAATTGACACTGAGGGAGTTGGTGGGGTGGTTTGCGTGAGCTTGGTTACAAGAGGAAGGGATTTACTGGTCAGTGGACTGCTTCCGCTGTCACCCAAAGTTTTTGAACTTGTCACTGACTTATTATGAATGCGCTGCAGGTGACGTATAAGGGAGGATGTTCCGAGGTGGTTAACGTCCTTACCCCTACTTATTACAGCTTGACAAAGGGAACACACGGCTTGACACCTGTTGTCCGCATTTCTGGTGAAATACCTCCACACCGAAGAGCTGATTTTTTTGGTATTTTCACCTGGCATGTCAACGGCCATATTCCTCCCACGGACAACAGGTGTCTCCCCGGGTGCCTGACTTAAACAAACCACCTCACCATCAGAATCCTCCTGGTCAATTTCCTCCCCAGCGCCAGCAACACCCATATCCTCCTCATCCTGGTGTACTTCAACACTGACATCTTCAATCTGACTATCAGGAACTGGACTGCGGGTGCTCCTTCCAGCACTTGCAGGGGGCGTGCAAATGGTGGAAGGCGCATGCTCTTCACGTCCAGTGTTGGGAAGGTCAGGCATCGCAACCGACACAATTGGACTCTCCTTGTGGATTTGGGATTTCAAAGAACGCACAGTTCTTTGCGGTGCTTTTGCCAGCTTGAGTCTTTTCAGTTTTCTAGCGAGAGGCTGAGTGCTTCCATCCTCATGTGAAGCTGAACCACTAGCCATGAACATAGGCCAGGGCCTCAGCCGTTCCTTGCCACTCCGTGTGGTAAATGGCATATTGGCAAGTTTACGCTTCTCCTCCGACAATTTTATTTTAGGTTTTGGAGTCCTTTTTTTTCTGATATTTGGTGTTTTGGTTTTGACATGCTCTGTACTATGCCATTGGGCATCGGCCTTGGCAGACGACGTTGCTGGCATTTCATCGTCTCGGCCATGACTAGTGGCAGCAGCTTCAGCACGAGGTGGAAGTGGATCTTGATCTTTCCCTAATTTTGGAACCTCAACATTTTTGTTCTCCATATTTTAATAGGCACAACTAAAAGGCACCTCAGGTAAACAATGGAGATGGATGGATTGGATACTAGTATACAATTATGGACGGGCTGCCGAGTGCCGACACAGAGGTAGCCACAGCCGTGAACTACCGCACTGTACTGTGTCTGCTGCTAATATATAGACTGGTTGATAAAGAGATAGTATACTCGTAACTAGTATGTATGTATAAAGAAAGAAAAAAAAACCACGGTTAGGTGGTATATACAATTATGGACGGGCTGCCGAGTGCCGACACAGAGGTAGCCACAGCCGTGAACTACCGCACTGTACTGTGTCTGCTGCTAATATATAGACTGGTTGATAAAGAGATAGTATACTCGTAACTAGTATGTATGTATAAAGAAAGAAAAAAAAACCACGGTTAGGTCACTGGTATATACAATTATGGACGGGCTGCCGAGTGCCGACACAGAGGTAGCCACAGCCGTGAACTACCGCACTGTACTGTGTCTGCTGCTAATATATAGACTGGTTGATAAAGAGATAGTATACTCGTAACTAGTATGTATGTATAAAGAAAGAAAAAAAAACCACGGTTAGGTGGTATATACAATTATGGACGGGCTGCCGAGTGCCGACACAGAGGTAGCCACAGCCGTGAACTACCGCACTGTACTGTGTCTGCTGCTAATATATAGACTGGTTGATAAAGAGATAGTATACTCGTAACTAGTATGTATGTATAAAGAAAGAAAAAAAAACCACGGTTAGGTGGTATATACAATTATGGACGGGCTGCCGAGTGCCGACACAGAGGTAGCCACAGCCGTGAACTACCGCACTGTACTGTGTCTGCTGCTAATATATAGACTGGTTGATAAAGAGATAGTATACTCGTAACTAGTATGTATGTATAAAGAAAGAAAAAAAAACCACGGTTAGGTGGTATATACAATTATGGACGGGCTGCCGAGTGCCGACACAGAGGTAGCCACAGCCGTGAACTACCGCACTGTACTGTGTCTGCTGCTAATATATAGACTGGTTGATAAAGAGATAGTATACTCGTAACTAGTATGTATGTATAAAGAAAGAAAAAAAAACCACGGTTAGGTCACTGGTATATACAATTATGGACGGGCTGCCGAGTGCCGACACAGAGGTAGCCACAGCCGTGAACTACCGCACTGTACTGTGTCTGCTGCTAATATATAGACTGGTTGATAAAGAGATAGTATACTCGTAACTAGTATGTATGTATAAAGAAAGAAAAAAAAACCACGGTTAGGTGGTATATACAATTATGGACGGGCTGCCGAGTGCCGACACAGAGGTAGCCACAGCCGTGAACTACCGCACTGTACTGTGTCTGCTGCTAATATATAGACTGGTTGATAAAGAGATAGTATACTCGTAACTAGTATGTATGTATAAAGAAAGAAAAAAAAACCACGGTTAGGTGGTATATACAATTATGGACGGGCTGCCGAGTGCCGACACAGAGGTAGCCACAGCCGTGAACTACCGCACTGTACTGTGTCTGCTGCTAATATATAGACTGGTTGATAAAGAGATAGTATACTCGTAACTAGTATGTATGTATAAAGAAAGAAAAAAAAACCACGGTTAGGTGGTATATACAATTATGGACGGGCTGCCGAGTGCCGACACAGAGGTAGCCACAGCCGTGAACTACCGCACTGTACTGTGTCTGCTGCTAATATAGACTGGTTGATAAAGAGATAGTATACTCGTAACTAGTATGTATGTATAAAGAAAGAAAAAAAAACCACGGTTAGGTGGTATATACAATTATGGACGGGCTGCCGAGTGCCGACACAGAGGTAGCCACAGCCGTGAACTACCGCACTGTACTGTGTCTGCTGCTAATATAGACTGGTTGATAAAGAGATAGTATACTCGTAACTAGTATGTATGTATAAAGAAAGAAAAAAAAACCACGGTTAGGTGGTATATACAATTATGGACGGGCTGCCGAGTGCCGACACAGAGGTAGCCACAGCCGTGAACTACCGCACTGTACTGTGTCTGCTGCTAATATATAGACTGGTTGATAAAGAGATAGTATACTCGTAACTAGTATGTATGTATAAAGAAAGAAAAAAAAACCACGGTTAGGTGGTATATACAATTATGGACGGGCTGCCGAGTGCCGACACAGAGGTAGCCACAGCCGTGAACTACCGCACTGTACTGTGTCTGCTGCTAATATATAGACTGGTTGATAAAGAGATAGTATACTCGTAACTAGTATGTATGTATAAAGAAAGAAAAAAAAACCACGGTTAGGTGGTATATACAATTATGGACGGGCTGCCGAGTGCCGACACAGAGGTAGCCACAGCCGTGAACTACCGCACTGTACTGTGTCTGCTGCTAATATAGACTGGTTGATAAAGAGATAGTATACTACTAATATTATATATACTGGTGGTCAGGTCACTGGTCACTAGTCACACTGGCAGTGGCACTCCTGCAGCAAAAGTGTGCACTGTTTAATTTTAATATAATATTATGTACTCCAGGCTCCTGCTATAACCTATAACTGGCACTGCAGTAGTGCTCCCCAGTCTCCCCCACAATTATAAGCTGTGTGAGCTGAGCAGTCAGACAGATATATAATATATATAGATGATGCAGCACACTGGCCTGAGCCTGAGCAGTGCACACAGATATGGTATGTGACTGACTGAGTCACTGTGTGTATCGCTTTTTTCAGGCAGAGAACGGATATATTAAATAAACTGCACTGTGTGTCTGGTGGTCACTCACTATATAATATATTATGTACTCCTGGCTCCTGCTATAACCTATAACTGGCACTGCAGTAGTGCTCCCCAGTCTCCCCCACAATTATAAGCTGTGTGAGCTGAGCAGTCAGACAGATATATATAATATTATTTATATACAGATAATAGATGATGCAGCACACTGGCCTGAGCCTGAGCAGTGCACACAGATATGGTATGTGACTGAGTCACTGTGTGCTGTGTATCGCTTTTTTCAGGCAGAGAACGGATTATAAATAAAACTGGTGGTCACTGGTCACTATCAGCAAAACTCTGCACTGTACACTACTGAGTACTCCTAATGCTCCCCAAAATTAGTAAATCAAGTGTCTCTCTAATCTATTCTAAACGGAGAGGACGCCAGCCACGTCCTCTCCCTATCAATCTCAATGCACGTGTGAAAATGGCGGCGACGCGCGGCTCCTTATATAGAATCCGAGTCTCGCGATAGAATCCGAGCCTCGCGAGAATCCGACAGCGTCATGATGACGTTCGGGCGCGCTCGGGTTAACCGAGCAAGGCGGGAAGATCCGAGTCGCTCGGACCCGTGAAAAAAAACATGAAGTTCTGGCTAGAGATGAGCGGGTTCGGTTTCTCTGAATCCGAACCCGCCAGAACTTCATGTTTTTTTTCACGGGTCCGAGCGACTCGGATCTTCCCGCCTTGCTCGGTTAACCCGAGCGCGCCCGAACGTCATCATGACGCTGTCGGATTCTCGCGAGGCTCGGATTCTATCGCGAGACTCGGATTCTATATAAGGAGCCGCGCGTCGCCGCCATTTTCACACGTGCATTGAGATTGATAGGGAGAGGACGTGGCTGGCGTCCTCTCCGTTTAGAATTAGAATAGATTAGAGAGACACTTGATTTACTAATTTTGGGGAGCATTAGGAGTACTCAGTAGTGTACAGTGCAGAGTTTTGCTGATAGTGACCAGTGACCACCACTTTTATTTATAATCCGTTCTCTGCCTGAAAAAAGCGATACACAGCACACAGTGACTCAGTCACATACCATATCTGTGTGCACTGCTCAGGCTCAGGCCAGTGTGCTGCATCATCTATTATCTATCTATATATAATATTATATATATCTGTCTGACTGCTCAGCTCACACAGCTTATAATTGTGGGGAAGACTGGGGAGCACTACTGCAGTGCCAGTTATAGGTTATAGCAGGAGCCAGGAGTACATAATATATTATATAGTGAGTGACCACCAGACACACAGTGCAGTTTATTTAATATATCCGTTCTCTGCCTGAAAAAAGCGATACACACAGTGACTCAGTCAGTCACATACCATATCTGTGTGCACTGCTCAGGCTCAGGCCAGTGTGCTGCATCATCTATATATATTATATATCTGTCTGACTGCTCAGCTCACACAGCTTATAATTGTGGGGGAGACTGGGGAGCACTACTGCAGTGCCAGTTATAGGTTATAGCAGGAGCCAGGAGTGCATAATATTATATTAAAATTAAACAGTGCACACTTTTGCTGCAGGAGTGCCACTGCCAGTGTGACTAGTGACCAGTGACCTGACCACCAGTATATAATATTAGTAGTATACTATCTCTTTATCAACCAGTCTATATATTAGCAGCAGACACAGTACAGTGCGGTAGTTCACGGCTGTGGCTACCTCTGTGTCGGCACTCGGCAGCCCGTCCATAATTGTATATACCACCTAACCGTGGTTTTTTTTTCTTTCTTTATACATACATACTAGTTACGAGTATACTATCTCTTTATCAACCAGTCTATATATTAGCAGCAGACACAGTACAGTGCGGTAGTTCACGGCTGTGGCTACCTCTGTGTCGGCACTCGGCAGCCCGTCCATAATTGTATATACCACCTAACCGTGGTTTTTTTTTCTTTCTTTATACATACATACTAGTTACGAGTATACTATCTCTTTATCAACCAGTCTATATATTAGCAGCAGACACAGTACAGTGCGGTAGTTCACAGCTGTGGCTACCTCTGTGTCGGCACTCGGCAGCCCGTCCATAATTGTATACTAGTATCCAATCCATCCATCTCCATTGTTTACCTGAGGTGCCTTTTAGTTGTGCCTATTAAAATATGGAGAACAAAAATGTTGAGGTTCCAAAATTAGGGAAAGATCAAGATCCACTTCCACCTCGTGCTGAAGCTGCTGCCACTAGTCATGGCCGAGACGATGAAATGCCAGCAACGTCGTCTGCCAAGGCCGATGCCCAATGGCATAGTACAGAGCATGTCAAAACCAAAACACCAAATATCAGTAAAAAAAGGACTCCAAAACCTAAAATAAAATTGTCGGAGGAGAAGCGTAAACTTGCCAATATGCCATTTACCACACGGAGTGGCAAGGAACGGCTGAGGCCCTGGCCTATGTTCATGGCTAGTGGTTCAGCTTCACATGAGGATGGAAGCACTCAGCCTCTCGCTAGAAAACTGAAAAGACTCAAGCTGGCAAAAGCACCGCAAAGAACTGTGCGTTCTTTGAAATCCCAAATCCACAAGGAGAGTCCAATTGTGTCGGTTGCGATGCCTGACCTTCCCAACACTGGACGTGAAGAGCATGCGCCTTCCACCATTTGCACGCCCCCTGCAAGTGCTGGAAGGAGCACCCGCAGTCCAGTTCCTGATAGTCAGATTGAAGATGTCAGTGTTGAAGTACACCAGGATGAGGAGGATATGGGTGTTGCTGGCGCTGGGGAGGAAATTGACCAGGAGGATTCTGATGGTGAGGTGGTTTGTTTAAGTCAGGCACCCGGGGAGACACCTGTTGTCCGTGGGAGGAATATGGCCGTTGACATGCCAGGTGAAAATACCAAAAAAATCAGCTCTTCGGTGTGGAGGTATTTCACCAGAAATGCGGACAACAGGTGTCAAGCCGTGTGTTCCCTTTGTCAAGCTGTAATAAGTAGGGGTAAGGACGTTAACCACCTCGGAACATCCTCCCTTATACGTCACCTGCAGCGCATTCATAATAAGTCAGTGACAAGTTCAAAAACTTTGGGTGACAGCGGAAGCAGTCCACTGACCAGTAAATCCCTTCCTCTTGTAACCAAGCTCACGCAAACCACCCCACCAACTCCCTCAGTGTCAATTTCCTCCTTCCCCAGGAATGCCAATAGTCCTGCAGGCCATGTCACTGGCAAGTCTGACGAGTCCTCTCCTGCCTGGGATTCCTCCGATGCATCCTTGCGTGTAACGCCTACTGCTGCTGGCGCTGCTGTTGTTGCCGCTGGGAGTCGATGGTCATCCCAGAGGGGAAGTCGTAAGCCCACTTGTACTACTTCCAGTAAGCAATTGACTGTTCAACAGTCCTTTGCGAGGAAGATGAAATATCACAGCAGTCATCCTACTGCAAAGCGGATAACTGAGGCCTTGACAACTATGTTGGTGTTAGACGTGCGTCCGGTATCCGCCGTTAGTTCACAGGGAACTAGACAATTTATTGAGGCAGTGTGCCCCCGTTACCAAATACCATCTAGGTTCCACTTCTCTAGGCAGGCGATACCGAGAATGTACACGGACGTCAGAAAAAGACTCACCAGTCTCCTAAAAAATGCAGTTGTACCCAATGTCCACTTAACCACGGACATGTGGACAAGTGGAGCAGGGCAGGGTCAAGACTATATGACTGTGACAGCCCACTGGGTAGATGTATGGACTCCCGCCGCAAGAACAGCAGCGGCGGCACCAGTAGCAGCATCTCGCAAACGCCAACTCTTTCCTAGGCAGGCTACGCTTTGTATCACCGCTTTCCAGAATACGCACACAGCTGAAAACCTCTTACGGCAACTGAGGAAGATCATCGCGGAATGGCTTACCCCAATTGGACTCTCCTGTGGATTTGTGGCATCGGACAACGCCAGCAATATTGTGTGTGCATTAAATATGGGCAAATTCCAGCACGTCCCATGTTTTGCACATACCTTGAATTTGGTGGTGCAGAATTTTTTAAAAAACGACAGGGGCGTGCAAGAGATGCTGTCGGTGGCCAGAAGAATTGCGGGACACTTTCGGCGTACAGGCACCACGTACAGAAAACTGGAGCACCACCAAAAACTACTGAACCTGCCCTGCCATCATCTGAAGCAAGAAGTGGTAACGAGGTGGAATTCAACCCTCTATATGCTTCAGAGGTTGGAGGAGCAGCAAAAGGCCATTCAAGCCTATACAATTGAGCACGATATAGTAGGTGGAATGCACCTGTCTCAAGTGCAGTGGAGAATGATTTCAACGTTGTGCAAGGTTCTGATGCCCTTTGAACTTGCCACACGTGAAGTTAGTTCAGACACTGCCAGCCTGAGTCAGGTCATTCCCCTCATCAGGCTTTTGCAGAAGAAGCTGGAGGCATTGAAGAAGGAGCTAAAAGGGAGCGATTCCGCTAGGCATGTGGGACTTGTGGATGCAGCCCTTAATTCGCTTAACAAGGATTCACGGGTGGTCAATCTGTTGAAATCAGAGCACTACATTTTGGCCACCGTGCTCGATCCTAGATTTAAAGCCTACCTTGGATCTCTCTTTCCGGCAGACACAGGTCTGCTGGGGTTGAAAGACCTGCTGGTGACAAAATTGTCAAGTCAAGCGGAACGCGACCTGTCAACATCTCCTCCTTCACATTCTCCCGCAACTGGGGGTGCGAGGAAAAGGCTCAGAATTCCGAGCCCACCCGCTGGCGGTGATGCAGGGCAGTCTGGAGCGACTGCTGATGCTGACATCTGGTCCGGACTGAAGGACCTGACAACGATTACGGACATGTCGTCTACTGTCACTGCATATGATTCTCTCAACATTGATAGAATGGTGGAGGATTATATGAGTGACCGCATCCAAGTAGGCACGTCACACAGTCCGTACTTATACTGGCAGGAAAAAGAGGCAATTTGGAGGCCCTTGCACAAACTGGCTTTATTCTACCTAAGTTGCCCTCCCACAAGTGTGTACTCCGAAAGAGTGTTTAGTGCCGCCGCTCACCTTGTCAGCAATCGGCGTACGAGGTTACATCCAGAAAATGTGGAGAAGATGATGTTCATTAAAATGAATTATAATCAATTCCTCCGCGGAGACATTGACCAGCAGCAATTGCCTCCACAAAGTACACAGGGAGCTGAGATGGTGGATTCCAGTGGGGACGAATTGATAATCTGTGAGGAGGGGGATGTACACGGTGATATATCGGAGGGTGAAGATGAGGTGGACATCTTGCCTCTGTAGAGCCAGTTTGTGCAAGGAGAGATTAATTGCTTCTTTTTTGGGGGGGGTCCAAACCAACCCGTCATATCAGTCACAGTCGTGTGGCAGACCCTGTCACTGAAATGATGGGTTGGTTAAAGTGTGCATGTCCTGTTTTGTTTATACAACATAAGGGTGGGTGGGAGGGCCCAAGGACAATTCCATCTTGCACCTCTTTTTTCTTTTCTTTTTCTTTGCATCATGTGCTGATTGGGGAGGGTTTTTTTGGAAGGGACATCCTGCGTGACACTGCAGTGCCACTCCTAGATGGGCCCGGTGTTTGTGTCGGCCACTAGGGTCGCTAATCTTACTCACACAGCTACCTCATTGCGCCTCTTTTTTTCTTTGCGTCATGTGCTGTTTGGGGAGGGTTTTTTGGAAGGGACATCCTGCGTGACACTGCAGTGCCACTCCTAGATGGGCCCGGTGTTTGTGTCGGCCACTAGGGTCGCTAATCTTACTCACACAGCTACCTCATTGCGCCTCTTTTTTTCTTTGCGTCATGTGCTATTTGGGGAGGGTTTTTTGGAAGGGACATCCTGCGTGACACTGCAGTGCCACTCCTAGATGGGCCCGGTGTTTGTGTCGGCCACTAGGGTCGCTAATCTTACTCACACAGCTACCTCATTGCGCCTCCTTTTTTCTTTGCGTCATGTGCTGTTTGGGGAGGGTTTTTTGGAAGGGACATCCTGCGTGACACTGCAGTGCCACTCCTAGATGGGCCCGGTGTTTGTGTCGGCCACTAGGGTCGCTAATCTTACTCACACAGCTACCTCATTGCGCCTCTTTTTTTCTTTGCGTCATGTGCTGTTTGGGGAGGGTTTTTTGGAAGGGACATCCTGCGTGACACTGCAGTGCCACTCCTAGATGGGCCCGGTGTTTGTGTCGGCCACTAGGGTCGCTAATCTTACTCACACAGCTACCTCATTGCGCCTCTTTTTTTCTTTGCGTCATGTGCTGTTTGGGGAGGGTTTTTTGGAAGGGACATCCTGCGTGACACTGCAGTGCCACTCCTAGATGGGCCCGGTGTTTGTGTCGGCCACTAGGGTCGCTAATCTTACTCACACAGCTACCTCATTGCGCCTCTTTTTTTCTTTGCGTCATGTGCTGTTTGGGGAGGGTTTTTTGGAAGGGACATCCTGCGTGACACTGCAGTGCCACTCCTAGATGGGCCCGGTGTTTGTGTCGGCCACTAGGGTCGCTTATCTTACTCACACAGCGACCTCGGTGCAAATTTTAGGACTAAAAATAATATTGTGAGGTGTGAGGTATTCAGAATAGACTGAAAATGAGTGTAAATTATGGTTTTTGAGGTTAATAATACTTTGGGATCAAAATGACCCCCAAATTCTATGATTTAAGCTGTTTTTTAGTGTTTTTTGAAAAAAACACCCGAATCCAAAACACACCCGAATCCGACAAAAAAAATTCGGTGAGGTTTTGCCAAAACGCGTTCGAACCCAAAACACGGCCGCGGAACCGAACCCAAAACCAAAACACAAAACCCGAAAAATTTCAGGCGCTCATCTCTAGTTCTGGCGGGTTCGGATTCAGAGAAACCGAACCCGCTCATCTCTAACATATAGCTCCTGGGCTATATGGATGCATTTAACCCCTGCCAGAATACATAGAAAAACGGGAGATAAGGCCGCCGATAAGGGGGCGGAGCCTATCTCCTCAGCACACTGGCGCCATTTTCCCTCACAGCTCCGTTGGAGGGAAGCTCCCTGGCTCTCCCCTGCAGTCACTACACTACAGAAAGGGTTAAAAAAGAGAGGGGGGGCACTAATTACGCGCAGTATTAAAGATACAGCAGCTATAAGGGGAAAAACACTTATATAAGGTTATCCCTGTATATATATAGCGCTCTGGTGTGTGCTGGCAAACTCTCCCTCTGTCTCCCCAAAGGGCTAGTGGGGTCCTGTCCTCTATCAGAGCATTCCCTGTGTGTGTGCTGTATGTCGGTACGTTTGTGTCGACATGTATGAGGAGAAAAATGATGTGGAGACGGAGCAGATTGCCTGTAATAGTGATGTCACCCCCTAGGGGGTCGACACCTGAGTGGATGAACTGTTGGAAGGAATTACATGACAGTGTCAGCTCTGTATAAAAGACAGTGGTTGACATGAGACAGCCGGCTACTCAGCTTGTGCCTGTCCAGACGTCTCATAGGCCGTCAGGGGCTCTAAAGCGCCCGTTACCTCAGATGGCAGATATAGACGCCGACACGGATACTGACTCCAGTGTCGACGGTGAAGAGACAAATGTGACTTCCAGTAGGGCCACACGTTACATGATTGAGGCAATGAAAAATGTTTTACATATTTCTGATAATACGAGTACCACCAAAAAGGGGTATTATGTTCGGTGAGGAAAAACTACCTGTAGTTTTCCTGAATCTGAGAAATTAAATGAGGTGTGTGATGATGCGTGGTTTTCCCCCGATAACAACTGATGATAATTTCTAAAATGTTATTGGCATTATATCCTTTCCCGCCAGAGGTTAGGGTGCGTTGGGAAACACCCCCTAGGGTGGATAAAGCGCTCACACGCTTGTAAGAACAAGGGCTCTACCCTCTCCTGAGATGGCCGCCCTTAAGGATCCTGCTGATAGAAAGCAGGAGGGCATCCTAAAAGGTATTTACACACATACTGGTGTTATACTGCGACCAGCAATTGCCTCAGCCTGGATGTGCAGTGCTGGGTTGGCGTGGTCGGATTCCCTGACTGAAAATATTGATACCCTAGATAGGGACAGTATATTTTTGCCTATAGAGCATTTAAAAGATGCATTTCTATATATGCGTGATGCACAGCGGAATATTTGCCGACTGGCATCAAGTCTAAGTGCGTTGTCCATTTCTACCAGTAGAGGGTTATGGACACGACAGTGGTCAGGTGATGCGGATTCCAAACGGCATTTTGAAGTATTGCCTTATTAAGGGGAGGAGTTATTTGGGGTCGGTCTTTCAGACCTGGTGGCCACGGCAACAGCTGGGAAATCCACGTTTGTACCCCAGGTCGCCTCTCAACATGAGAAGACGCCGTATTATCAGGCGCAGTCTTTTCGTGGACAAGCGGGCAAAAGGTTCCTCATTTCTGCCCCGTGACAGAGGGAGAGGAAAAAGGCTGCAGAAATCAGCCAGTTCCCAGGAACAGAAACCCTCTCCCGCCTCTGCCAAGCCCTCAGTATGATGCTGGGGCTTTACAAGCAGAATCAGGCACGGTGGGGGGCCCGTATCAATGAATTTCAGCGCGCAGTGGGCTCACTCGAAAGTAGACCCCTGGATCCTTCAGGTGATATCTCAGGGGTACAAATTGGAATTCGAGACGTCTCCCCCTCGCCGTTTCCTAAAGTCGGCTTTACCGATGTCTCCTTCTGACAGGGAGACAGTTTTGGAAGCCATTCACAAGCTGTATTCCCAGCAGGTGATAATCAAGGTACCCCTCCTGCAACAGGGAACGGGGTATTATTCCACACTGTTGTGGTACCGAAGCCGGACGGCTCGGTGAGACCGATTCTAAATCTAAAATCTTTGAACACTTACATACAGAGGTTCAAATTCAAGATTGAGTCACTCAGAGCAGTGATTGCGAACCTGGAAGAAGGGGACTACATGATGTCTCGGGACATCAAGGATGCTTACCTTCATGTCCCAATTTACCCTTCTCACCAAGGGTACCTCAGGTTTATGGTACAGAACTGTCACTATCAGTTCAGACGCTGCCGTATGGATGGTCCACGGCACCCCGGGTCTTTACCAAGGTAATGGCCGAAATGATGATATTCCTTCGAAGGAAGGGAATTTTAGTTATCCCTTACTTGGACGATTCCCTGATAAGGGTAAGATCCAGGGAACAGTTGGAGGTCGGTGTAGCACTATCTCAGGTAGTGTTGCGGCAGCACGATTGGATTCTCAATATTCCAAAATCGCAGCTGGTTCCGGCGACTCGTCTTCTGTTCCTAGGGATGATCCTGGACACAGTCCAGAAAAAGGTGTTTCTCCCGGAGGAGAAATCCAGGGAGTTATCCGAGCTAGTCAGGAACCTCCTAAAACCGAGCCAAGTCTCAGTGCATCAATGCACAAGGGTTCTGGGTAAAATGGTGGCTTCCTACGAAGCAATCCCATTCGGCAGATTCCACGCAAGAACTTTCCAGTGGGACCTGCTGGACAAATGGTCCGGGTCGCATCTTCAGATGCATCAGCGGATAACCCTGTCACCAAGGACAAGGGTGTCCCTCCTGTGGTGGTTGCAGAGTGCTCATCTTCTAGAGGGCCGCAGATTCGGCATTCAGGACTGGGTCCTGGTGACCACGGATGCCAGCCTGCGAGGCTGGGGAGCAGTCACACAGGGAAGGAATTTCCAGGGCTTATGGTCAAGCCTGGAGACATCACTTCACATAAATATCCTGAAGCTAAGGGCCATTTACAATGCTCTAAGCTTAGCAAGACCTCTGCTTCAAGGTCAGCCGGTGTTGATCCAGTCGGACAACATCACGGCAGTCACCCACGTAAACAGACAGGGTGGCACAAGAAGCAGGAGGGCAATGGCAGAAGCTGCAAGGATTCTTCGCTGGGCGGAAAATCATGTGATAGCACTGTCAGCAGTATTCATTCCGGGAGTGGACAACTGGGAAGCAGACTTCCTCAGCAGACACGACCTCCACCCGGGAGAGTGGTGACTTCACCCAGAAGTCTTTCACATGATTATAAACCGTTGGGAAAAACTCGACAGGTATTGCGCCAGGTCAAGGGACCCTCAGGCAATAGCTGTAGACGCTCTGGTAACACCGTGGGTGTACCAGTCAGTGTATGTGTTCCCTCCTCTGCCTCTCATACCCAAGGTACTGAGATTGATAAGATTACCGCGGCTGCGTTTGACGGCATGGCGGTTGAACGCCGGATCCTGAAGGAAAAAAGGCATTCCGGATGAAGTCATCCCTATCCTGATCAAAGCCAGGAAGGATGTAACCGCAAAACATTATCACCGCATTTGGCGAAAATATGTTGCGTGGTGCGAGGCCAGTAAGGCCCGACGGAGGAAATTCAACTGGGTCGATTCCTACATTTCCTGCAAACAGGAGTGTCTATGGGCCTGAAATTGGGGTCCATTAAGGTTCAAATTTCGGCCCTGTCAATTTTCTTCCAAAAAGAACTAGCTTCAGTCCCTGAAGTTCAGACGTTTGTAAAAGGGGTACTGCATATACAGCCTCCTTTTGTGCCTCCAGTGGCACCTTGGGATCTCAATGTAGTTTTTGGTTTCCAAATGTCACATTGGTTTGAACCACTTAAATCTGTGGAGTTAAAATATCTCACATGGAAAGTGGTCATGCTGTTGGCCCTGGCCTGGGCCAGGCGCGTGTCAGAATTGGCGGCTTTATCCTGTAAAAGCCCTTATCTGATTTTCCATTCGGACAGGGCGGAATTGAGGACTCGTCCTCAGTTTCTCCCTAAGGTGGTTTCAGCGTTTCACCTGAACCAACCTATTGTGGTGCCTGCGGCTACTAGGGACTTGGAGGACTCCAAGTTGCTAGACGTAGTCAGGGCCCTGAAAATATATGTTTCCAGGACGGCTGGAGTCAGAAAATCTGACTCGCTGTTTATCCTGTATGCACCCAACAAGCTGGGTGCTCCTGCTTCTAAGCAGACTATTGCTCGTTGGATTTGTAGTACAATTCAGCTTGCACATTCTGTGGCAGGCCTGCCACAGCCAAAAATCTGTAAATGCCCACTCCACAAGGAAGGTGGGCTCATCTTGGGCGGCTGCCCGAGGGGTCTCGGCTTTACAACTTTGCCGAGCAGCTACTTGGTCAGGAGCAAATACGTTTGTAAAATTCTACAAAATTGATACCCTGGCTGAGGAGGACCTGGAGTTCTCTCATTTGGTGCTGCAGAGTCATCCGCACTCTCCCGCCCGTTTGGGAGCTTTGGTATAATCCCCATGGTCCTTACGGAGTCCCCAGCATCCACTTAGGACGTTAGAGAAAATAAGAATTTACTTACCGATAATTCTATTTCTCGTAGTCCGTAGTGGATGCTGGGCGCCCATCCCAAGTGCGGATTGTCTGCAATACTGGTACATAGTTATTGTTACCAAAAAATCGGGTTATTGCTGTAGTGAGCCATCTTTTCTAGAGGCTCCTCTGTTATCATGCTGTTAACTGGGTTTAGATCACGAGTTATACGGTGTGATTGGTGTGGCTGGTATGAGTCTTACCCGGGATTCAAAATCCTTCCTTATTGTGTACGCTCGTCCGGGCACAGTATCCTAACTGAGGCTTGGAGGAGGGTCATAGGGGGAGGAGCCAGTGCACACCAGGTAGTTCTAAAGCTTTACTTTTGTGCCCAGTCTCCTGCGGAGCCGCTATTCCCCATGGTCCTTACGGAGTCCCCAGCATCCACTACGGACTACGAGAAATAGAATTATCGGTAAGTAAATTCTTATTTTCGATTTGGCCGCCTCATCAGGCATACCTGCGGTTTGCCCTGCTGGACAATCACTTCCAATTCCAGGCACTGCCCTTTGTCATGTCTACAGCCCTGAGGGTATTCACGAAGGTGATGACGGAGATGATGCTTCAGCTCCAGGTCCAGGGGGTCAATGTGGTTCCTTATCTGGACGATCTTCTGATAAAGGCAAGATCCAGGGAGCTTTTGTTGCTCCATATCGACTGCACCATCCATCTTCTGTCAGACCATGGGTGAATCATCACCTTACAGAAGTTCCACCTGGAGCCAACTCAGAGGCTCCTGTTCCTGAGGATGTTGCTGGATACTGTGGCCCAGAATGTGTTTCTACCAGAGGACAAGGCAAAAACACTTCACGAGATGGTCCGCATGGTGATCCGACCTACTCCAGTGTCCGTACATCTTTGCATAAGGTTGTTAGGAAAGATGGTTGCCTCATACGAGGCGATCCAGTATGGGAGGTTCCATGCCAGAATGTTTCAGTTGGATCTCCTGAGCAAGTGGTCCGGCTCACATCTACAGATGCACCGGATGATTCAGCTGTCACCCCAGGCCAGGATTTCCCTCCTGTGGTGGCTACAGACCACCAATCTCCTGAAAGCCCGGAGTTTCGGGATTCAGGATCGGACCCTCCTCAAGACGGATGCGAGTCTGAGAAGATGGGGAGCTGTCACCCAAGGGGCGCAGTTCCAGGGCAGGTGGTTAGCCAACGAAAGCCTCCTTCCAATCAACATTCTGGAACTTTGGGCGATCTACACTGCTCTGCTTCAAGCCTCTCCTCTGCTCAAGGATCACGCGATCCAGGTACAGTCGGACAACGCCACGGCAGTGGCATATATCAATCAACAAGGAGGGACGAAAAGCAGAGCCTGCATGCGAGAGGTGTCAAAGATACTCCTCTGGGCGGAAAGAAATGCAAGAGCCATGTCAGCAATTTTCATTCCGGGTGTGGATAACTGGGAGGCGGATTTCCTGAGTCGTCACAATCTCCACCCGGGGGAGTAGAGACTCCACAATCTGGTGTTCCAGCAGATCATCGACCGGTGGGGTTGCCCACAAATAGACATGATGGCTTCTTGTCTCAACAAGAAACTTCCCTGGTATTGCTCGTGGGCCAGGGACCCTCAGGTGAGGGCAGTGGACGCACTGGCATCGCCTTGGCCGTACCGGCTAGTCTACCTGTTTCCTCCGATCTCATTGCTCCCAACGGTGCTAAAGCGAATCAGGAATCAAGGTGTCCAGGCAGTTCTGATTGCCCCGGATTGGCCTTGGTGGCGTGGTACGCGGATCTTCTGGACATGTCTGTCGAAGACCCTTGGCCTTTGCCACTCAGAAGAGATCTTCTTCAACAAGGACCATTCGTCTACCTGGACTTACGGCGACTTCGTTTGATGGCATGGAGGTTAAGCGGAACATCCTAGCTCACAAGGGCCTTTCCAAGAATGTTATTGCTACCATGGTTCAGGCCAGGAGAACTGTGACGTCAAAACACTATCATCATATCTGGAGGAGATATGTCTCTTGGTGCGAGGAACGCACGTATCCGCCTGCAGAGTTTCACTTGGGATGTTATTTACATTTCC
The DNA here is from genome assembly GCF_028390025.1 of Pseudophryne corroboree. Classification (NCBI taxonomy): domain Eukaryota; kingdom Metazoa; phylum Chordata; class Amphibia; order Anura; family Myobatrachidae; genus Pseudophryne; species Pseudophryne corroboree. The sequence goes on from NC_086444.1 coordinate 206,837,228, forward strand.
TACAGGCAGTGTTGCCAGAAGTTCAGACCTTCTTGCATGGGGTACTCCACATACAACTTCCTTTTGTGCCACCTACGGCATCCTGGGATTTGGATGTAGTGTTGGAATTTCTACAGTCCTCCTGGTTTGAACCTCTGATGATGGTAGAAGACAAGTACCTCACGTGGAAGATGGTGATGTTACTGGCCATGGCATCTGCTCAACGTTTCTCGGAAATGGGGGCCTTATTGTGTAAAAGTCCATACTTGGTCTTTTACGAGGACAGAGCTGAGCTCCGGACTAGACAGCTGTTCCTGCCGAAGGTTGTCTCCGCGTTTCACCTGAATCAACCTATTGTAATTCCGTCCAGTTCTGACGCTTCTGCTCCTCCGGAGGCATTGGATGCTGTGTGTGCCTTGAGGATCTATGTCAAGCGCACGGCTCGGGTCAGAAAAACGGATTCCTTGTTCGTGCTCTATGATTCACAGAAAAAGGGTTGCCCTGCTTCAAAGCAGTCCATTGCTCGTTGGATTAGGCTTACTATCCAACAGGCCTATTGTTATGCACACCAGTGCCAGCAGGAATGTACTGGTGTCTGAACGGTGAGGGATGCAAAACAAATGAACTCACATACAGACTGGGGAATATGACATTACATACACAGAAGGTGATAGGGTAACAAAATAAACACAAAGTGAACAGAGAAGCCCAAAGGCTAAGAAACTGGGTGTCTCCCTAGTATTAGGAATGCTCAGATGGAAAGAAGCGAGATGTAGTGATTTAATACGTAGAGAACCCGAAATGCTGTTGCTAAGGGCAACAGCAAAACCCTAAAGGGTTACCAACGGGTGTGGCAGTAAACTCCTTGGTCAGAGATGGAATAATAGACACAAGGAGAGTCTCCACAATCCTAGTCCTCACTTGCAGTGCACTGGTTCAGTTTACTGCCACTAAACTGACACCTGAACACCTTGCACAGTGAGAAAGGATTTTGGCAGGCAAGTCTGAGAATACAGCCGCAAACTTGCTAGGTTCACAGAGTAGCAAAAGAACCCCAGCAGGTTAAACGACTGACTCCAGTCTTACTGCTAGGTCTGGATTGGCAGAGTGTAATACCAAATCCCAAGGCCTATTTGCAGTAAGCAACAAACAAATACAAAGTTTACACAGTACTAGCTACCTTTCAGGAACTGACTGACCAACAAAGATTCAGCAGCATCTGCCTAACCTGAGAAGAGGGTTTATATAGCAGGTGCTGTCCACGCCCCACTCAGACCTCACAGACTGTGAGCACAAAAACCAGCACCGGATCCCCTGCCGTGCACAGAGCCTGTAACCACTGCACAGCAAAAGACCCGAACCGGAGTATCAGCTACGCTCAGGTTATTCCGCTAGCACTTGTCTCCCGGTTGCCATGACGACGTGGCAGCACAGAGCAGGAGACCCTAACAGTACCCCCCCTCTGACGAGGGGTCAAAGAACCCCTACCACCGGGTTTATCGGGGAACTGCGAGAAGAAAGAGCGTAACAGTCTGGGGGCATGAAGATCACAACTGCGCACCCACGACCGCTCCTCCGGGCCATACCCCTTCCAGTGCACCAAAAATGACAGCCGACCCCGAACCATCTTGGAGTCAAGAATCCTTTCAACAACAAACTCCCTCTGGCCACGTATCAGAAGAGGGGAAGGTCTTCCACTGGAAGAAGGATTACCAATCGCCCGTTTTAAAAGGGAACAATGAAATGTTTTATTGATACCCAAAGAACGGGGTAGATCTAACTGAAATGCCACCGGATTGATGACCCTAGTGATCTTATAAGGACCGATGAACCGGGGGCCTAACTTATGAGATGGCTGTCTCAACTTCAAATTCTTGGTAGACAACCAGACGGTCTCCTAATTTGAAGCTGCAGGGTCTTTTCCGCTTATCAAAAACCCTTTTGGTCACTAATGACACAGACACAAGGGCTTTCTTCACTTTCCTCCAAATACCTCTAAGGACCGAAACCACAAAGGAACCACCAGGCGTGGAGTCCAGGGGGTCAAAAGAATTGGCCTTAGGATGATGCCCATACACACAAAGGAAGGGAGAGATCCCTGTAGCAGAGTGAGCCGCGTTGTTATAGGCAAACTCCGCCATGGACAGATGAGCAACCCAGTCAGTCTGACACTTGGAGACATAACACCTAAGGAACTGCTCCAAGGACTGGTTCACCCTTTCAGTCTGCCCATTAGACTGCGGATGGTAGCCTGACGACAAGCTGACAGAAATCTGGAGATCGGAACAAAATGCCCTCCAGAATTTGGCCACAAACTGGGATCCGCGGTCAGAGACCACATCAAGTGGCAACCCGTGGAGGCGCACAGCATGCAGCATAAATAATTCAGACAGGCGTCTGGCCGATGGCAGCCCAACCAATGGAACGAAGTGCGCCATCTTCGAAAACCTGTCAACGACAACCCAGATGGCTGTCATCCCCGAGGATTTGGGCAAGTCCACCACAAAATCCATTGAAATGTGGGTCCATGGCTTAGATGGAATAGAGAGTGGATGTAATGGGCCAACACGAACCCCTCTAGGAGTCTTATTTCGGGCACAGATGTCACATGCCCGAACCCACTGATCCACATCCCTAGCCACCGAGGGCCACCACACCGCCCTAGATACCAACTCCCGAGTTCTGGCAATACCCGGGTGACTTGCCGACTTCTTGGCATGGAATTCCAGGAACACTCGCTGTCTTAACCTAGGAGGCACAAACAAAAGACCTACCGGAAGGTCTGGAGGAGCCTGCTCCTGTGCTCTAAGGACTAATGACAAGAGGTCCTGGGTAATGCCCACTTTAATACATGATGGGGACACAATGGGCAATGGCTCCTCGGTGGTCTCCTGGATTGGAGCAAAACTCAGCGAGAGCGCATCAGCCTTGATGTTTTTTGACCCAGGGCGATATGTTATCAAAAAATTAAAGCGAACAAAAAACAAAGCCCATCGTGCCTGCCTGGCATTGAGGAGCTTCGCTGACTCTAAATATGCCAAATTCTTATGGTCGGTGAGAATTGAGACCACAAACTTAGCCCCCTCAAGCCAGTGTCTCCACTCCTCGAGTGCATCCTTAATAGCCAACAATTCCCGGTTACCCACGTCATAATTCATCTCGGCAGGCGAAAATTTATGGGAAAAGTAAGCACAGGGATGAAGGCGATTATCAGACACTCCCATCTGAGAGAGCACTGCCCCAATACCCATCTCAGAGGCATCCACCTCCACCACAAAAGGACGCTCTGGATCTGGGTGTCGCAGCACCTTGGCCGAGACAAATGCCCTTTTGAGACGGGAAAAGCCGCTTTGGCCTCACAAGACCAGTGAGCAACATCCGCCCCTTTCTTAGTGAGTGCCACCAAGGGCGCCACTATAGACGAAAATCCAGCGATAAATCGTCTATAAAAATTCGCAAAGCCCAGAAAACGCTGAAGCGCCTTCAAACTAGTGGGCTGCACCCAATCCAGGACTGCCTGTACCTTGGAACCCTCCATTTGGAAACCTTCTGGGGAGATAATATATCCTAGAAATGCGATTTGCTGAACTTCAAATTCGCACTTCTCCAGCTTCGCCCCAAGCCGGTGGTCTCTGAGTTTCTGGAGGACTAAGCGTACATGCTTCCGATGTTCCTCCAGGGAATGGGAGAAGATTAGGATGTCATCTAAGTATACAACTAAGAATCTATCCAAATATTCCCTGAGCACATCGTTCATGAAGTCCTGGAAGACTGCCGGGGCATTAGAGAGCCCAAAAGGCATCACCAAATATTCATAATGCCCTGAGTGGGTATTAAAGGCAGTCTTCCATTCATCCCCCTCTCTTATTCGGATTAGATTGTACGCACCGCGTAGGTCAATCTTAGAAAAAATGGTGGCAGTACGAAGCTGGTCAAACAAGACCGAAATGAGAGGCAGTGGGTATGAGTTTTTAATCGTGATACGGTTCAATTCCCTGAAGTCGATGCAGGGTCGCAACGAACCGTCCTTTTTACCCACGAAGAAGAACCCCGACCCAACTGGAGACTGTGAAGGTCTGATAAATCCCTTAGCCAAGTTCTCCTGAATGTACTCTGCCATAGCCTGAGTCTCAGGACGTGACAGGGAGTACAACCTGCTCTTGGGAAGCTTAGCATTCGGCAACAAATCAATGGCACAGTCATAGGGGCGATGGGGAGGTAGTACCTCTGCAACTCTTTTGGAGAACACGTCCGCAAAATCTGCATAACATCCTGGCAATCCTGGCAAACTTAGCTGCGAAAGCCTGACTGGAAGGCTCAAGCAACTCCTGAAACAATCAGTACCCCAACTAAGAATCTCCCCAGAGACCCAGTCAAATTGAGGATTGTGGGCCCTTAACCAGGGTAACCCCAACACCAATGGGGCAAAAGTACAGACAGTCACATAAAAGGACAATTTTTCAGAGTGTGTGGCTCCAATAAACAAAGAAATCTGGCTAGTGCAAGAGGTAATTTTACCCTGGGATAATGGTTCCCCGTTTAACCCACAAATCTCAATTTCCGATGCCAAGGGTACTAAGGGAACAGAGTGTTTCAGGGCGAATTGGCGGTCCATAAAAACCCCGTCGGCCCCACTGTCCACAAAGGCCTCAGTCTTGATAGTTTGACCGAGGATCTTCAAGGTCACCGGAATGATAAAAGTCTTCTTGGGAAATTCTGACTTCTGGCCTGACAGGATATTTCCCATCACCCTCAAGCCCTGAAGTTTTCCGGCTTTTCTGGGCATGATACTACCACATGACCTTTATTCCCACAGTACAAACATAACCCCTGCTGTCTCCTCCGCGTCTACTCATGCGAGGAGAGGCGGGTAGCCCCAATCTGCATAGGCTCCTCGGAAAATTCCTCAGAGTCTGAGGTTCCCTTGGGAAAGAAGGAAACCTCGGTCTCCCTTTCAAGCCTGCGCTCTCTCAGCCGTCTATCCACCCGAAAGGATAACTGCATGAGCTGATCCAAGCTATCAGGCAAGGGATATTGTACCAGTTGGTCTTTTAACTGGTTAGAAAGACCTCTTCGGTACTGGTGTCTCAGGGCTGGGTCATTCCACTGGGTATCACGGGCCAACCTCCGAAACTCCGTACAATAAATCTCAACTGGCCTTCGCCCTTGCTTAAGGATCGAAATCTGAGCCTCGGCTGAGGCCGTCTTGTCAGGGTCATCATACAACATGCCCAGTGCCATAAAAAAAGCATCAACACTTTTAAGCGACGGACAGTCAGGCTGCAACCCATATGCCCAGACCTGTGGGTCTCCTTGTAGCAAGGAAATCACTATGCCCACCCGCTGAATCTCCGACCCAGAAGACTGAGGCCTAAGCTGGAAATATAGCTTGCTGCTCTCCTTGAAACAAAAGAACTGCGAGCGATCTCCAGAAAAACGATCCGGGAGATTTACTTTCAGCTCTTTAACCCCTGAAGGTACTGCTGTTGCGGGAGCTCCGCCAGCGGCCTGTGAGGTGTGCATTTTAATGGACAAATCATTAAATTGTCGAGTCAGGACCTGCACCTGATCGACCACCTGTTGCAAAGTATTTTGAGGGGTATGCTCCATATTCCCACGAAATTTCAACAGGAGTATTGGGCTGCTGAATATGTTATGCACACCAGTGCCAGCAGGAATGTACTGGTGTCTGAACGGTGAGGGATGCAAAACAAATGAACTCACAGACAGACTGGGGAATATGACATTACATACACAGAAGGTGATAGGGTAACAAAATAAACACAAAGTGAACAGAGGAGCCCAAAGGCTAAGAAACTGGGTGTCTCCCTAGTATTAGGAATGCTCAGATGGAAAGAAGCGAGATGTAGTGATTTAATACGTAGAGAACCCGAAATGCTGTTGCTAAGGGCAACAGCAAAACCCTAAAGGGTTACCAACGGGTGTGGCAGTAAACTCCTTGGTCAGAGATGGAATAATAGACACAAGGAGAGTCTCCACAGTCCTAGTCCTCACTTGCAGTGCACTGGTTCAGTTTACTACCACTAAACTGACACCTGAACACCTTGCACAGTGAGAAAGGATTTTGTCAGGCAAGTCTGAGAATACAGCCGCAAACTTGCTAGGTTCACAGAGTAGCAAAAGAACCCCAGCAGGTTAAACGACTGACTCCAGTCTTACTGCTAGGTCTGGATTGGCAGAGTGTAATACCAAATCCCAAGGCCTATTTGCAGTAAGCAACAAACAAATACAAAGTTTACACAGTACTAGCTAGCTTTCAGGAACTGACTAACCAACAAAGATTCAGCAGCATCTGCCTAACCTGAGAAGAGGGTTTATATAGCAGGTGCTGTCCACGCCCCACTCAGACCTCACAGACTGTGAGCACAAAAACCAGCACCGGATCCCCTGCCGTGCACAGAGCCTGTAACCACTGCACAGCAAAAGACCCGAACCGGAGTATCAGCTACGCTCAGGTTATTCCGCTAGCACTTGTCTCCCGGTTGCCATGACGACGTGGCAGCACAGAGCAGGAGACCCTAACACCTATGTGTCGGTAGCCTTACCTATTCCTAAGTCTCTGAGGGCCCACTCTACAAGATCAGTGGGCTCTTTCTGGGCAGCTGCCCGTGGAGTCTCGGCCTTGCAACTGTGCCGAGCTGCTACCTGGTCGGGGAAGAACACCTTTGTGAAGTTCTACAAGTTTGATACCCTGGCCAAAGAACATACCCAGTTTGGGCAGGCGGTGTTGCAGCAGTCTCCGCACGTTCCTGCCCATTCTGGAAGCTTTGGTACGTCCCGATTGTACTAGTTTCCCCCAATATCCCTTATGGATGCTAGAAAAAATAGGATTTTAATACCTTCCGGTAAATCCTTTTCTCGTAATCCATAAGGGATATGTCTCTTGGTGCGAGGAACGCACGTATCCGCCTGCAGAGTTTCACTTGGGATGTTATTTACATTTCCTACAGGCAGTGTTGCCAGAAGTTCAGACCTTCTTGCATGGGGTACTCCACATACAACTTCCTTTTGTGCCACCTACGGCATCCTGGGATTTGGATGTAGTGTTGGAATTTCTACAGTCCTCCTGGTTTGAACCTCTGATGATGGTAGAAGACAAGTACCTCACGTGGAAGATGGTGATGTTACTGGCCATGGCATCTGCTCAACGTTTCTCGGAAATGGGGGCCTTATTGTGTAAAAGTCCATACTTGGTCTTTTACGAGGACAGAGCTGAGCTCCGGACTAGACAGCTGTTCCTGCCGAAGGTTGTCTCCGCGTTTCACCTGAATCAACCTATTGTAATTCCGTCCAGTTCTGACGCTTCTGCTCCTCCGGAGGCATTGGATGCTGTGTGTGCCTTGAGGTTGAGGATCTATGTCAAGCGCACGGCTCGGGTCAGAAAAACGGATTCCTTGTTCGTGCTCTATGATTCACAGAAAAAGGGTTGCCCTGCTTCAAAGCAGTCCATTGCTCGTTGGATTAGGCTTACTATCCAACAGGCCTATGTGTCGGTAGCCTTACCTATTCCTAAGTCTCTGAGGGCCCACTCTACAAGATCAGTGGGCTCTTTCTGGGCAGCTGCCCGTGGAGTCTCGGCCTTGCAACTGTGCCGAGCTGCTACCTGGTCGCGGAAGAACACCTTTGTGAAGTTCTACAAGTTTGATACCCTGGCCAAAGAACATACCCAGTTTGGGCAGGCGGTGTTGCAGCAGTCTCCGCATGTTCCTGCCCATTCTGGAAGCTTTGGTACGTCCCGATTGTACTAGTTTCCCCCAATATCCCTTATGGATGCTAGAGAAAATAGGATTTTAATACCTTCCGGTGAATCCTTTTCTCGTAATCCATAAGGGATATTGGGAGCCCCGCCTCAGTGCGTTGACTTTTCTGCAGGTTCTTGTTCTATAGTTACCTGTTCAACTGTTGCTGTTGCCAGCCGTTGCTGGTTGTTCTCTGTTAGTGGTGTGCTGGTATGTAAATCTCACCACCTTTTGTTATCATGGTCCTTCTCTCATATATGTCTTTTCTCCTTCAGGCATGTTTTTACCTATAACTGCCTGTGGGAGGTGGCATAGTTTAAACTAGGCACATGAAGGTAACACCGTTTAGTATATTATACATTTTTAAACTACCTTTGCACTGTTATGTAATGTATCTGTATTGCACACTATTGAATAATATTACTGGTGAGAGTTGTTTTGTGTGTATACACGGCTCATGTTGCCCCGTTTTCTGTTTCAGTGTGTTTCTATGGTAACCGGGCCGGACGTATGACGTCACTTCCGGCACGACGGGGGTCCCGCGGCCGGAGGTGCCGCTGCAGGACGGCGGCCGGGCACGCCTGGGAACACACTGGAGAGGAGGGTAAGTTGTCTTAATTGTTTTGTCTATTTAAACACAGTTTTTTTGCTCACATGTGTTGTCTGAGGAAGGGGCTAGTCCCCGAAACGTCACAATAAAGGTTGCCCTGCGGGGTTTTTTCTTCACCTACATCATTTTGCCAAGTCTTTGAGTGCCGCCCTCTCCAAGGTAATATATATATATATATAAAGAGGAGAAATAAGGCGGCACTCTTGCAGACTCGTTTAGCAATGTAAAAGGCTGGTCAGTTTATTACCGACATGTTTCGGGGATACAACCCCGTCCTCAGGGCATAACAACCCAAACTGATCCACTGAAACAACATTTATACACTAACACAGACAAGACATAATTGCTCAAGGCTACTCACCTGCTCCCCGGTGCCAAACGTCCGTCCTGGCGTCCTGCAGCACTTCCGCGTCGCACACCCATGACCACACAGGAGTCTACATCGCGGGTCCGTCACCATGGATACCTCTGGTGACGCCCGCTCCGCAGGTCCACAGGAGGTCCGGGAACTCGACTGCGATCACGTGCCCCAGGCCGCTGACGTCATCCGGCGCCGCGTCGCGGTTCTGTCGCCTTGGCAACCACCTGACATTATAACAGATGAAGTGAAAACACATTAAAAAAAAATACATTATGTGACAAATCTACATACCTAAAACAATAAACAATGCTTGAGAACTGCATGTCTGCGACATACCTGCTCATTACTGACTGATGGTATAACTACTGTTAGTAAAGCTGTTAATTTTATAAGACCTAATAAACAGTTTACATGATCGAATCAGTAATTCAATATATGAATATATCTGGCTTACCTAAGCCTAAAGGAACCAGAGAGGCACTATAAAAACCACAGGAGACCTAGATTTTCATTTAAGCCTCTAGGCGATAGAGTCCCCAGTTTATAAATCCATCGAGATTCGTGTTGTAATAGGACTTTTTCCCTATTGCCACCCCTAAGTGTGCTAGGTACATGATCAATAAGTATGGCCCTTATACTGGCCACCCCGTGCTTAGCCAACAAACAATGTCGCGCGAACGGTTGATCACTCGAACCATTTTCCAAGGCTTTATTTATGGCACTACGATGTAGCGCCATGCGCTCTCGAAATTGGCGTATGGTCCTGCCTAAATAGGCTAGACCACACGGGCAAGTGAGTAAATACACCACATGTGTAGTGGTGCATGTCAGTCGATGTTTGATGCTTAATTTTTTACCTGTCAATGAATGATTGAACGAAGCACCAGTAATTAGCGTGTGACACGTGGCGCATCCTAGGCATCTAAAGCAGACTTTCTTGGCTCTAAGAAAATGTGTCTCATTGGTGTTAGTCACCTGTGTGACATCCCGTTTGACTACATAGTCCCCGATGTTCCTGCCTCTAGTATAACTGGGCAGGAGAGAAGTCTGGGCTAGAGAAGACAAGGCCGTATCAGTTTGTATCAGTGGCCATAGTGCTTTAGCCCTTTGTACTCTTCTGTTGGTCACTGCAGTATACTTATTAACCCATAGGAGTTTTTTAGCTGACCCCAAAGGTCCCTGTTTGGGGCATAAAGCACGATCCCTGGGGATTTTTCGAGCCTTGGACTTGGCTTTCTCAAGTTCCCTGATGGGATATCCCCGTTCAGCGAACTTTACTAACATTTTATCCATCGCCACCCTAGTCTCTTCGGGGTCAGATGTAATACGTCGTACCCTCATAAATTGCGAGTAGTGTAAGCCCCTACGTAATGAGATAGGGTGAAAACTGCGGTGGTCCAGGAGAGTGTTCCTATCTGTCATCTTAGTAAACAATGAAGTGATTACTTTGCCGTCCTTAATTGTAATGGCTACATCTAGATAATTAATCAAAGAGTCGTCAATGACATATGTAAATTGAACTGGATGCTTAGTACTATTATGGGTTTACCACAGGGCTATTAAGTTCTCCCTAGGGCCACTCCATAACACAATCAGGTCATCAATATGTCTTCTAAAATACACCACCTGAGACATGATGGGGAAAGTCAAGGTAAAACACCTTTCGATCAACCTAAAGCATAAAGGTGTTGGCGTACGATGGGGCCACTACTGACCCCATCGCACACCCCGCCAGTTGCAACAGGAATTTGCCATTAAAGACAAAATAATTTCTTCTAAGCACCCTGTCCAGGAGTGTTAGAAAAAGTGAAATTTCAGGACCTGTATAAAACTCATTATCCTGAATAAGTATTCTGACTGATTCTAGACCCGCTACATGTGGTATACATGTATACAGGCTAGTGACATCCGAACTGCAAAGCTGCAGTCCCTCAAGTGGATTATCACTTCGCTTATTCAAAAGCTCATAAAACAATTAATTCCCAGGATTGGGCAAAATTGTTTTTACAAAGAGCCAGTACAAATGACTGTCGCAATGCCTCTCTGTAGTTCACACTGTTCCAATCAGCTGATTGTGAACTAGAGAGGCATTGCGACAATCCTGGGAATTAATTGTCTTATGAGCTTTTGAATAAGCGAAGTGATAATCCATGAGGTGAATTTTATCCAATACCGTTCTGATAATGTGTCTACTTATTGAAGATTTATTGTGCTGATTATCTGTATTGAAGTCTCTTGATTGTAAAGCCCCTGATGAAGTCCGCTGGATGAAACGCGTTGGATTTTTGAGACAACAATTGCGTTCTTCAAATGAAGAGTCACTGCTATATGATTAGAATGGAACATTGTTTTCAATCATCTCATGTATAAAGTATCATTGAATGTAATCTGAAGATTTAAACAATTCTATGTATTGTATTTTTAAAGGAAATAAATTCTTTTTTAAGAATAACAAATAAGGATACAAGTTATACTGTTATATACCAGAGCATTAGTGCAAGCTCCTTTGGGAAACCTTTTTCTTTTATATATATATATATAAACATATATATATCTCCACAGAATCTACCTATTATGGTAGAGGTAAGGCACTCTACATGTTATAATTTAAAGCACGTCTTTATTGCATACAAGGTAACATATTCATGTTGTAGCCAACGTTTCAATTAACATTCAGAATCTTTATCAGGGCATTTCAATCAGTTCATATATACTATATCCAGTGGAGTCAAGGCATCCTGTATGCTGTGCATACAGGATGCCTTGACTCCACTGGATATAGTATATATGAACTGATTGAAATGCCTGGATACCGGTGTTTACTGGATACCCTGAAGAGCACCCCAGATGTTAACTCTATGTAGATGAGAGTGCCGGATCACAAAATTATATATATATATAGTACGAATAAATATATATATATATATATATATATATATATATGTATATATATATATATATATATATATACTGTATATAGCTGAAGAGTGATATAAATGATGTCATCTCATTGGAATTTAGCAACTATTGACAAGAACTCTCACATTTCTATCACCTGTGTCAGTGATGTTCATCTACAGTCTCCAGATACTTGTTATTTCCAATAATTACTCATATAATGCTTCATGATGAAAGCGCAGACTTTGGGAGATGTATCAAACCTTCTGAAGAGTGTAAAAGTGGAAAGTGGAAAAGCAACGATCAGCCTCTACATATACTTTCAGAAAATAAACTTGATAAATGCTAGGTAGAAGCTGTTTGGTTTCTATGGATAACTTTTCCTCTTGTCCACTCTTTAGAAGTTATAATTAGTGATGAGCGGGTTCGGTTCCTCGGAATCCGAACCCCCCCCGAACTTAACCCATTTTACACAGTTCCGAGGCAGACTAGGATCCTCCCGCCTTGCTCGGTTAACCCGAGCGCGCACGAACGTCATCATCCCGCTGTCGGATTCTCGCAAGATTCGTATTCTATATAAGGAGCCGTGCGTCACCGCCATTTTCACTCGTTCATTGGAGATGATAGGGAGAGGACGTGCAGCGTTCTCTCAGTTTCTGTGTTCAGTGTGCTGCAAATATCTGTGCTCAGTGTGCTGCAAATATCTGTGCTCAGTGTGCTTGCAAATATCTGTGCTCAGTGTGCTGAAAATATCTACGTTCTCTGCCTGAAAAACGCTCCATATGTGCTGCACTGTAGTATATAGTAGGAGGACAGTGCAGAATTTTGCTGACCAGTGACCAGTGCCACCAGTATTATATAGCAGTACGGTACAGTAGTCCACTGCTCGACCTACCTCTGTGTCGTCAAGTATACTATCCATCCATACCTGTGGTGCATTTTAGTTGTGCGCAGTATACATAGTAGGAGGACAGTGCAGAATTTTGCTGACCACCAGTATATAATATATAGCAGTACGGTACAGTAGTCCACTGCTCTACCTACCTCTGTGTCGTCAAGTACACTATCCATCCATACCTGTGGTGCATTTTAGTTGTGCACAGTATATATAGTAGGAGGACAGTGCAGAATTTTGCTGACCACCAGTATATAATATATAGCAGTACGGTACAGTAGTCCACTGCTCTACCTACCTCTGTGTCGTCAAGTACACTATCCATCCATACCTGTGGTGCATTTTAGTTGTGCACAGTATATATAGTAGGAGGACAGTGCAGAATTTTGCTGACCACCAGTATATAATATATAGCAGTACGGTACAGTAGGCCACTGCTCTACATATCTCTGTGTCGTCAAGTATACTATCCATCCATACCTGTGGTGCATTTTAGTTGTGCGCAGTATATATAGTAGGAGGACAGTGCAGAATTTTGCTGACCACCAGTATATAATATATAGCAGTACGGTACAGTAGTCCACTGCTCTTCCTACCTCTGTGTCGTCAAGTATACTATCCATCCATACCTGTGGTGCATTTTAGTTGTGCGCAGTATATATAGTAGGAGGACAGTGCAGAATTTTGCTGACCACCAGTATATAATATATAGCAGTACGGTACAGTAGTCCACTGCTCTACCTCTGTGTCGTCAAGTATACTACAAAAGTTCAGTAAAATGACCCAAAAATCAAAATTAAAAGCATCTGATGAGAAGCGTAAACCTTACAATATGCCATTTACGACACGGAGTGGCAAGGAACGGCTGAGGCCCTGGCCTATGTTCATGGCTAGTTGTTCAGATTCACATGAGGATGGAAGCACTCATCCTCTCGCTAGAAAACTGCAGTGCCACTCCTAGATGGGCCAGGTGTTTGTGTCGGCAACTTGGGTCGCTTAGCTTAGCCACACAGCTACCTCATTGCACCTCTTTTTTTCTTTGTATCATGTGCTGTTTGGGGACTATTTTTTAAATTGGCCATCCTGTCTGACACTGCAGTGCCACTCCTAGATGAGCCAGGTGTTTGTGTCGGCCACTTGGGTCGCTTAGCTTAGCCACACAGCTACCTCGTTGCACCTCTTTTTTTTCTTTGCATCATGTGCTGTTTGGGTACTATTTTTTTAAATCTGCCATCCTGTCTGACACTGCAGTGCCACTCCTAGATGGGCCAGGTGTTTGTGTCGGCCACTTTGGTCGCTTAGCTTAGCCATCCAGCGACCTTGGTGCACCTCTTTTTTCTTTGCATCATGTGCTGTTTGGGGACTATTTTTTTAAATCTGCCATCCTGTCTGACACTGCAGTGCCACTCCTAGATGGGCCAGGTGTTTGTGTCGGCCACTTGGGTCGCTTAGCTTAGTCACACAGCTACCTCGTTGCACCTCTTTTTATCTTTGCATCATGTGCTGTTTGGGGACTATTTTTTAAATCTGCCATCCTGTCTGACACTGCAGTGCCACTCCTAGATGGGCCAGGTGTTTGTGTCGGCCACTTGGGTCGCTTAGCTTAGCCATCCAGCGACCTTGGTGCACCTCTTTTTTTCTTTGCATCATGTGCTGTTTGGGGACTATTTTTTTAAATCTGCCATCCTGTCTGACACTGCAGTGCCACTCCTAGATGGGCCAGGTGTTTGTGTCGGCCACTTGGGTCGCTTAGCTTAGTCACACAGCTACCTCGTTGCACCTCTTTTTATCTTTGCATCATGTGCTGTTCGGTGACTATTTTTTAAATCTGCCATCTTGTCTGACACTGCAGTGCCACTCTGAGATGGGCCAGGTGTTTGTGTCGGCCACTTGGGTCGCTTAGCTTAGCCATCCAGCGACCTTGGTGCACCTCTTTCTTTCTTTGCATCATGTGCTGTTTGGGGACTATTTTTTTAAATCTGCCATCCTGTCTGAGACTGCAGTGAAACTCCTAGATGGGCCAGGTGTTTGTGTCGGCCACTTGGGTCGCTTAGCTCAGCCACACAGCTACCTCATTGCACCTCTTTTTTTCTTTGCATCATGTGCTGTTTGGGGACTATTTTTTAAATCGGCCATCCTGTCTGACACTGCAGTGCCACTCCTAGATGGGCCAGGTGTTTGTGTCGGCCACTTGGGTCGCTTAGCTTAGCCACACAGCTACCTCATTGCACCTCTTTTTGTTTTGCATCATGTGCTGTTTTGGGACTATTTTTTAAATCAGCCATCCTGTCTGACACTGCAGTGCCACTCCTAGATGGGCCAGGTGTTTGTGTCGGCCACTTGGGTCGCTTAGCTTAGCCATCCAGTGACCTTGGTGCACCTCTTTTTTTCTATGCATCATGTGTCACAATGTCACCATGATGCCTACCAATGAGCATCTGACATGCATATATTTGACAAGTCCTACTTTTAGAAAATTGGCAGACAGAAGAACATGTTACTCTTAGCAGAACTCCTATGAAGATCATCAGCATAGGCGTGTGCAGAAGCCGACACAGGGGTGCTGCTCTGGGACTTCCTCCTGCTGCCTGGTAATGAACTAGTTCCTCCATCCCTTGCTCAGGTAGATAAACTGCTGACCGATGCTGCCCAGGTAAGCAGTCTATGTCCTGGACGGGAAGGTGTTTGGGAGAATAGACCAAAATACAGCAGAGGGGGGAAGTCCCAGAGCAGCACCCCCATGTTGGCTTCTGCACGCACCATGATCCAGAGGCAGAACTCTGGGAGGAAACGGGGTCATCTGCCGCCGGGCTCCTGCTCTGAAGGGGGCACCTCTCCTCCCATTCTTTGACACCATTGAATTAAGTTAATTGATAGCTGTCGCTGTCTTTTCAGTGGCCGACTTCCTCACTGGTCCCTGCACCTTACAAATCACACCCTCTTTATTATACTGAATAAACACATTTTACAAATATCACACCCAGGATTAGAAACCATAACCTAGTACACTGGAACAGACACCTTACTGATGAAGCTGTTTGCTCCTGTATAGGGAATATGAGAATTTTAACTATATGAAGATACTCTTCTGACAATTACACGTAACTTCATATAGTTAGAATTCTCATGCTTCCTCTACAGGAGCAAATAACTCCATCAGTAAAGTGTCTGCTGTCAGTGTAACAGGTCATGGGTTCTAATCCTGGGTATGACTGCTAAGAAATGTGTGATTTAAAATAAAAGACAATTACATGTATAAATACAGTATATACATTTTTTCAGAACACTCCACACACACACACACATATATATATATATATATATATATATAGTCCTCCAGCAGCAGCCGGCACTCACATACAGGGCCGGATTAACAATGGGGCTGATGGAGCTGCAGCTCCAGGCCCACACTCCAAATAGGCCCACCACATCTGCAGAGCTCCGTGCTGCTGTAGATAGGAAACAAATGTTTCCTTCTACTGCAGCCTGCCTGCAGTGTCCTAGGCCCCGCCCCCTTCCAGCATAAACATCTTCCCCCATCGCTGCGACGCCCGTGGATCAAATGCCGCCCTCCTGCATGGAGCGTTGCAGTGAAAGTCTTTCCTGGCCCTTCATGTGCCGCATATGGACGGGGACTGCTTCCTCCTTCGCGCCACGTGTGACATCACAAAGGTACCGCCGCGCACTACTGTGCAGTGTGCGCACAGCCACAGACTTCACATTCACATCACAGCACAGCAGTGATGTACGTTTGCTGCTCCGTGAAGGTGGCCCGGCGTCTGATAACCCTCTGTAATGCAGTGACTGAGGTGAGCTGTCCGGGCTGCTGTCTGCCTGGCTGCTGCTCCTGCTCTAGCCTCTTAATAATATAATACAGTATGCTGAGGACAGGTTGAGGAGCTGTTTAATAAAGATACAGAATATATATTTATATTATATATATATATATATATATATATATATAATAAAAAAAATTCTAGTCAAAATATAATATTAATTATAATTATATAAACAAAACATGTATATAAAATAAATATATGTATAGTGTCTGCATTATAGTATGCAAAGCATATTATACATACATGTACAGGTATATATATGCAGAGGTGTGTGTGTGTATAGAAATATATATATATATATATATAAATGTATGTGTGTGTGCGTGTGTATATATATATATGTGTGTATATATGTGTGTATTGAAGTGTGGCGGTATATATATATGTGTGCGTGTCGAAGTGGGGCGGTGTGAATATATATGTGTGGCGGTGTTTATATTTCTATACGTGTGTTCAGTGCTCAAAGTGGGCCGGTATACACCGGTATGGCTTACTGGCACTGCAAGCACTGACAGTGAAGACCCCTGCCGCATCTTTTCAAATTTGGCGCTATTCACGTGCCAACTGGAGCTCTCGAACCGGCAGCTAATGAGGAGCGGCTGCTCCTGATTGGCTGCCTGTCCGCAGCAGATTAGAAATAGTGGCAGTCTTAGGAGCCGCACCTAAGGCCGCCAACCACAGCCTCCTCTGCACCGCAGACGCCCACAGCTGCCTTCTCTGCACCACTGCGGCCCAGGGCCTCCTCATCCACCTCACCGCTCACCACAGTCTCCTCCACACCGCTGCAGATGCCCCCAGCCTCCTCCGCGCCGCAGACACCCACAGCCGCCTCCTCCACCACCCACAGCCTCCTCATCCTCTGCACCGTCGACCACAGCTTCCTCCGCACCACTGCTGCTCATTAGGTAATCTCTTACCCTGCTGTCTTTCTCTCTCCCTAGTCCCTACTGTATGTCCTTGCTCTCTCTGTCCCTGCTGTCACTCTCCCTGTCCCTGCTGTCACTTTCCTTGTCCCTATGTCCCTGCTGTCACTTTTCCTGTCACTCTCCCTGTCCCTGCTGCCACTCTCCCTGTCCTTATGTCCCCGCTGTCTTTCTCTGTCCCTATGTCAATCTCCCTGTCCCTGTTGTCACTTTCCATATCCCTATATCACTCTCCCTGTCCCTGCTGTCACTCTCCCTGTCCCTGCTGTCACTTTCCCTGTCTCTATGTCCCTGCTGTCACTCTCCCTGTACCTGAATTTTGTCTCATTCAGTGTGGCATAATGTGAATTTTGTCTCATTCAGTGTGAATTGTGGCTCATACTGTGTGGCATAATGTGACATGTGGCTCATACTGTGGCATAATGTGAATTTTGTCTCATTCAGTGTGAATTTCGGCTTATACTGTGTGGCTTAATGTGAATTTCTGCTCATACAGTGTCCTATAGTGTGAATTTCGGCTCATACCACGTGCTATAATGTGAATTTCGGCTCATACCGTGTGCTATAATGTGAATTTCCTCTCATACTGTGTGATATAATGTGAATTTCGTCTCATACCGTGTGGTATATTGTGAATTTCGTCTCATACCGTGTGATATAATGTGAATTTCGTCTCATACCATGCGGTATAATGTGAATTTCGGCTCATACCGTGCGCTATAATGTGAATTTCGTCTCATACTGTGTGCTATAATGTGAATTTTGGCTCATACTGTGTGGTATAGTGTAAATTTCGGCTCATACCATGTGGTATAATGTGAATTTCGGCTCATACCGTGTGGTATAATGTGAATTTCAGCTCATACTATGTGCTATAATGTGAATTTCAGCTCATACTGTGTGCTATAATGTGAATTTCAGCTCATACTGTGTGCTATAATGTGAATTTCGGCTCATACTGTGTCACCTTAATGTGAAAGTTGCACCAGTACTAGATAGTATAAGGGGTCCTACTATTGTGGTGCATAATGTGTATAAGGGGTATATGGTGTGGTAAACTACACTTAAGGACACGCCCCCTTTTTAGTGGCCTCACCCCGGCGCACAAAGTTACAGCCTTCACTTTTACATATCCTCACTTCAAAATTTCCACTTTGACTACTTTGTGTGTTTAAATGGGGCGGTGTGTGTGTGTGTGTGTGTGTGTGTGTGTGTGTGTGTGTGTGTGTGTGTGTGTGTGTGTGTGTGTAAAGAACTGTACCGCCACTTTGATATCTGATTTGAAATATAAAATAAAAAATAATATTGGGTCCCTCAGGATGCATTCTGGACAGTCAGCAGCGCTGTCCTATCAGTCGTGCACCAGAGGAAGTGGAGGAGACCAACAAGAGTGTGCTTTCCAGGCTCCCACCCTCCTCTTATCTTCTTCACTGCACATGATATTTGATTCTATGGAGCCTGCTGTGTGGCTTGGGGCTGTCAGGCAGGGTCTGATATACTGAGGGAAAGCAACGGTGCTCTGTTTTTGAGAGCAGAAGAATACACATTAGGGCACAGGAGGACTGACAGCCACTATCTGTCCAGCTGCAGAGTGCAGCATCAGCCTCTTGCCCTCTCATCTGCCCCACGGCTCACCTCCACCTCTGTATTCAGGATGCAGGGCCCTGGATGGGAGTCTGCCAGTGTCAGCAGGCCCCTGAGAGGGTAGCAGGGCGTAGGAGGACTGTGTTGAGCAAGGCATGGAAAGAGGGAGAGGTGCAGGGCTGAGTAATTGAAGAACAGAGTTAGTAATACAGAGTTAAGCACACCCTAAGAGTGAGGGAAGCAGGGAGTGAGTAGTTTAGGGGGAGAGAGGGTAGCAGGGTACTAATCACATTCTTTGTTTACGACTCATTTGTGGTGTGAATGCTCCGTGAGGCCTAGGGGAGGGAGATTGAGGGGGTTGAAGGTAGGTGGGTAGCTATGCAATTCATGATGCTAGCCACACCCCACAGCACTGGTCACACCCCCATATCAGTAGCCCCACCCCCTGCGGCGACACACAATAGGCCCATCATAGACTTCAGCTCCAAGCCAATGAGGACCTTAATCTGGCATTGCTCACATAAATCAAACAACGTGCTCTGGTGCTCACTACATATGTAATGCAGTAATCCAACTAGAAAGCGGCACTCAGAGACAATGGCAGTGGCACAAATCTGTATTATAATTCCATATACAGGTCAACGATCGTGTTCCCTGCTGATGTGCTGACGATGGGGCTGTGTGCCCCGAAACGATCGTTGACCTGTATATGGAATTATAATACAGATTTGTGCCACTGCCATAGTCTCTAAATGCCGCTTTCTAGTTGGATTACTATATTATGTATATATATATATATATATATATATATACACACACACATACATATATATATATATTTATCTTAATATAGGAAATAGGGGGGCACCAATATTTATCTTGCCTCCGGGCGACTGTGACGAACTTACGCCACTGCCATGATTATCAGGAAGTAGAACAGAAACTCATTTATTAAGAATCCTGGATATGAAACACAAAACACCTTGGTCTTTCAGTACCATAACTCATCAAGCTGCACACTTTTTATCTGTATTAACGATGGAGATGTGTTGTTTATAAATGTAGATTATATATATGAATAGTACTTATGCAGTGAAAAGAGGTGGGTGAACTGTGTACAAAGTTGGTCGTTGATTAATGCAGAAGGAAATGTCAATGTGATATGAACTATGATCTGTACTACATGGATAATATTGGCTCCTAAAACTGTGTTCATAAGTTTGTATCCTGGTCATGGCCCCAACTGTGTGTAGTATTTTCTCCCTGTGTTTGCATGGTTTTCCTCTGGGTGGTCCGGTTTCCGCCCAAATTCCAAAAAATAAAATGTGCCCTCGGGTGTATATGAGTGCTTGTGTGTTAGGGCGTGTACAGACTGTAAGATCCAATGGGGCAGGGGCAGATGTGACTGACAAATATTCTCTGTACAGCGATGCATAATTGGTGGTGCTATTTATATAGATAATAATAATGAAAATAATAAACTGATCCCTGCTTCATAAAGGATGCACTAAGCATTTATTATAGTTATTAAAAAAAAGAATATTCTGAAAAATATACAATGTCCTGTGTTCACTTATAATATTATTTATGGCTTTTCTCAGTTCTTGTGCGCCAGATACAACATGCAGGGTCAGGGCCACCAAGTGATAAATGTGCACCTTTTAGCAAAATGCTTTTAGAACTGGGAAATTAAAAGCGTATATTAAAAAAATAAAAAAATACAAAATTTGGTAGGAACAACTGGGAAATTAAATATTTGCCTGCATTGTGCATTTACCTACATATATACAAATCAAATACCACTAGCTGACTCACTGACTCATCACGAAATCTCCGGAACCATGAGGAATAGGAACTTGAAATTTGGACAGTAGCTTTGTTTTGTGACGTAGGCACCCACTAAGAATGGATTTTTCAAAAGTCCACTCCCAAAGGGGTGAAAAGGGGGGAAATGTGTTTTATATAATTTCTTCATTACCTCTTAATCCAGATAAGATTTAGATTTGTTATTTGAATACAAATGTTACTAAATTAAGTGCCTAAGTAGGTGTATATATTTTTAGTAGCAGGTTAATCTAGGTTTCAAAACAATCACTACGCCATGACCATTAACAAAGAGCTCAGGGGAAGAGCTGGAAAGTGGCTGGTGTGGATCTGGGGAGTGATTGCTTCTCCCATGGCCAGTTGTATGGTGCCTGGTCCAGAGTCAGCTCCTCTGACAGCCTAGCCATTCTCCAGCCTGAAGGAAAGGCTAAAATTGTAGTTTACTAGGAAGTCCTTCAAAATTAAAGACCAGAGTATACAGCAATCCAGCAATACTCTGGTCTTGACAAAGGTCCGGTGCGGGACCGAAACGTTGAACGGCCATAACTATGCTGCTGTTTGGAGGTTTGTTAAAAGTTTTACTTGCATTTTATTTCAAGTTCTGGTGAGTGCTTTCCTTATACTCTTTTGACTATATTTTGGGACGCCAGCAGTTGTGGATGATTATAATGTGAGAGCCACTTCAAATACCTTGTATGTATATATATATATATATATATATATATCCTATATAATAGCCCAGAGTGACTGTGTGTATAACGCTGGGCATGGCTAGGAGCTCTCATTGGGTTAGTGGCAGGTCTATCACAACCAGTCCACAGCTGATTGGGCGAGAAACGCCCTCCCACACAGGTTACATCCGATGGGAGGCTCTGCCCTTTGGCTGCTGTGTGTTCCCTGGACTCACCAGTGGTTCCCAAACTGTGCCAGGAGCATCAGACCCTCTCTCACGGTGACCCCGGGGCCAAACATTTCTTACTGAGACATTAGAAACAGATATGACATGGAGTACATTGTGTCTCTATGTCACCCTCAGGGGGAGTGATGGGGTGAGGGGCAGGACACATATTATATGGGATCAGTACTAAATCCCGCTGGACGGGATCCCGGCGGTCGAAATACCGACGCCGGAATCCCGACCACACAATCCCGACAGGGGTGGCGAGCGGAACGCGGCCCCTTGAGGGCACGGTGCCTCGCTACGCTCGGCACACTATTATATTATCCCTCTATGGGTGTCGTGGACACCCACAGAGGGAGAATATGTCGGGATTGTGCTGGTCAGGTTTCCGGCGTCGGTATTTTGACCACCGGGATCCGTCCAGCGGGATCTTGACCGCCTCCCTATTATATGACTGGCAGCCACCAGCACTGGTTTTCCCTATTAAATTTGCCAGATATAATGTGACTTCGTCCTGTAGCAGCAGCCCCGGGCACCCCTGCAAGTTCCCTAGGGAGCCCCCGCACACAGTGTGAGAGCCACCGGCTATATACAGCATTAAGCAGCTACATAGAGTAATATACAGTAAGGCACAGCAATGACTGGCCACACTGACAATATAGTTACACACAGCACTGCAGTGTCCCGCTCAGTCACCGTAACACACCACTATGCCGTCTCTCTGCAAACACCAGCGCCCTGTGACGTCACACCGCTCTGTATGACACATTAGATGCTGCCCCCGGCGGTCAGGTGCCCCAGCTACAGCCATTATCACAGGCTCCTCCCTCCTTTTCTATGTCACCAGCATCCTGGCCAATCAGCAGTGGCGGAGCCGTGTGTCCCGGATGTTAGTGGAGCCAGTTCCGCCAGCGCAGCTGCCCTGTCTGTGTGACCGGTACCGTAGAGTAAGTGGGGGACACGGTGTTCTGTCATACTCGCTTCTCTCCAGCGGTGGCAGCATCTAGCTGGAAATATCACCGGGGCCAGGAGGAGCCACTACCGGGGTGTACCGGAGTCACTGAGGTCTGTGTCCTCCCCGGCCAGGCTGTTCATGCTGGTACTTGTAGTTCTGTCACAGCATGGTGCTCCGATCACACTGTCCCGCCGGCCACCAGTCTAGCAGTACATGCCCCGCATCCTGCGTGTGGCACCTAGCATGCAGCAGCCTGTGCTCCATCCCTGGTGACTGTCTATGGGATACATACAAGGTGTATGCAGCCTCCAGCCACCGTGTGGTCCCTGCTCCCTATGGTGTCCTGTGTGTGAGGCTGGCCTGTCACCAGGGGCGGATTGGGAACAAAAAGCGGCCCTGGAAATATTTGTACTAGTGGCCCCACATGGGCAGCACCAGAGGTGTAAGGTCTAGCCATGGGCCATGGCAGCAGCACCCTCCCCCCAAGACTTTCCAGATAGTGGAATCTTCTCCTGGTGGCTCCAGCGTTCCCTGCTCTTCCGTATCACTGCCAGATGCTAGAGGTCAAGTATAACCTCTAGCATCTGTCTCCTAGGTGGCGGACATTTGTGGAGGGCCTTTTTTTTACACGGGGCACAGACGGGTGTCCCCGCAGCCCCCAAGACACAGTGGGGTCTTGGAATACACTGTGCCCCTCCCTCACCCCCACACCTTACTGCAAAAAAAGGAAATTGCTGGCTCAGGCAGTAAAGTTCTGGAATGCCATTCCTGATTACGGCATTTTAAATAGCCCTGTACGAAATTTCAAGTATTTCCATGCGTGTAACTTTTATTTTGAAGGACTTCCTGATAAACTACATTTTTAGTCTTTCCATCAGGCTGGAGAATGGCCAGGATGTCAGAGGAGCTGACTCTAGACAGACTACGTACAACTGGCCATGGGAGAAGCAGTCACTCCCCAGATCCACACCAGCCACTTTCCAACTCTGCACCTCAGCTTTGTTAATGGTCATGGTGTTGCAGACCTTTACCGGGTACTGCAGCCGTTTGAACTAGAGATGAGCGGGTTCGGTTTCTCTGAATCCGAACCCGCCAGAACTTCATGTTTTTTTTCACGGGTCCGAGCGACTCGGATCTTCCCGCCTTGCTCGGTTAACCCGAGCGCGCCCGAACGTCATCATGACGCTGTCGGATTCTCGCGAGGCTCGGATTCTATCGCGAGACTCGGATTCTATATAAGGAGCCGCGCGTCGCCGCCATTTTCACACGTGCATTGAGATTGATAGGGAGAGGACGTGGCTGGCGTCCTCTCCGTTTAGAATAGATTAGAGAGACACTTGATTTACTAATTTTGGGGAGCATTAGGAGTACTCAGTAGTGTACAGTGCAGAGTTTTGCTGATAGTGACCAGTGACCACCAGTTTTATTTATAATCCGTTCTCTGCCTGAAAAAAGCGATACACAGCACACAGTGACTCAGTCACATACCATATCTGTGTGCACTGCTCAGGCTCAGGCCAGTGTGCTGCATCATCTATTATCTGTATATAAATAATATTATATATATCTGTCTGACTGCTCAGCTCACACAGCTTATAATTGTGGGGGAGACTGGGGAGCACTACTGCAGTGCCAGTTATAGGTTATAGCAGGAGCCAGGAGTACATAATATATTATATAGTGAGTGACCACCAGACACACAGTGCAGTTTATTTAATATATCCGTTCTCTGCCTGAAAAAAGCGATACACACAGTGACTCAGTCAGTCACATACCATATCTGTGTGCACTGCTCAGGCTCAGGCCAGTGTGCTGCATCATCTATATATATTATATATCTGTCTGACTGCTCAGCTCACACAGCTTATAATTGTGGGGGAGACTGGGGAGCACTACTGCAGTGCCAGTTATAGGTTATAGCAGGAGCCAGGAGTACATAATATTATATTAAAATTAAACAGTGCACACTTTTGCTGCAGGAGTGCCACTGCCAGTGTGACTAGTGACCAGTGACCTGACCACCAGTATATATAATATTAGTAGTATACTATCTCTTTATCAACCAGTCTATATTAGCAGCAGACACAGTACAGTGCGGTAGTTCACGGCTGTGGCTACCTCTGTGTCGGCACTCGGCAGCCCGTCCATAATTGTATATACCACCTAACCGTGGTTTTTTTTTCTTTCTTTATACATACATACTAGTTACGAGTATACTATCTCTTTATCAACCAGTCTATATATTAGCAGCAGACACAGTACAGTGCGGTAGTTCACGGCTGTGGCTACCTCTGTGTCGGCACTCGGCAGCCCGTCCATAATTGTATATACCACCTAACCGTGGTTTTTTTTTCTTTCTTTATACATACATACTAGTTACGAGTATACTATCTCTTTATCAACCAGTCTATATATTAGCAGCAGACACAGTACAGTGCGGTAGTTCACGGCTGTGGCTACCTCTGTGTCGGCACTCGGCAGCCCGTCCATAATTGTATATACCACCTAACCGTGGTTTTTTTTTCTTTCTTTATACATACATACTAGTTACGAGTATACTATCTCTTTATCAACCAGTCTATATTAGCAGCAGACACAGTACAGTGCGGTAGTTCACGGCTGTGGCTACCTCTGTGTCGGCACTCGGCAGCCCGTCCATAATTGTATATACCACCTAACCGTGGTTTTTTTTTCTTTCTTTATACATACATACTAGTTACGAGTATACTATCTCTTTATCAACCAGTCTATATTAGCAGCAGACACAGTACAGTGCGGTAGTTCACGGCTGTGGCTACCTCTGTGTCGGCACTCGGCAGCCCGTCCATAATTGTATATACCACCTAACCGTGGTTTTTTTTTCTTTCTTTATACATACATACTAGTTACGAGTATACTATCTCTTTATCAACCAGTCTATATATTAGCAGCAGACACAGTACAGTGCGGTAGTTCACGGCTGTGGCTACCTCTGTGTCGGCACTCGGCAGCCCGTCCATAATTGTATATACCACCTAACCGTGGTTTTTTTTTCTTTCTTTATACATACATACTAGTTACGAGTATACTATCTCTTTATCAACCAGTCTATATATTAGCAGCAGACACAGTACAGTGCGGTAGTTCACGGCTGTGGCTACCTCTGTGTCGGCACTCGGCAGCCCGTCCATAATTGTATATACCACCTAACCGTGGTTTTTTTTTCTTTCTTTATACATACATACTAGTTACGAGTATACTATCTCTTTATCAACCAGTCTATATATTAGCAGCAGACACAGTACAGTGCGGTAGTTCACGGCTGTGGCTACCTCTGTGTCGGCACTCGGCAGCCCGTCCATAATTGTATATACCAGTGACCTAACCGTGGTTTTTTTTTCTTTCTTTATACATACATACTAGTTACGAGTATACTATCTCTTTATCAACCAGTCTATATATTAGCAGCAGACACAGTACAGTGCGGTAGTTCACGGCTGTGGCTACCTCTGTGTCGGCACTCGGCAGCCCGTCCATAATTGTATATACCACCTAACCGTGGTTTTTTTTTCTTTCTTTATACATACATACTAGTTACGAGTATACTATCTCTTTATCAACCAGTCTATATATTAGCAGCAGACACAGTACAGTGCGGTAGTTCACGGCTGTGGCTACCTCTGTGTCGGCACTCGGCAGCCCGTCCATAATTGTATACTAGTATCCAATCCATCCATCTCCATTGTTTACCTGAGGTGCCTTTTAGTTGTGCCTATTAAAATATGGAGAACAAAAATGTTGAGGTTCCAAAATTAGGGAAAGATCAAGATCCACTTCCACCTCGTGCTGAAGCTGCTGCCACTAGTCATGGCCGAGACGATGAAATGCCAGCAACGTCGTCTGCCAAGGCCGATGCCCAATGGCATAGTACAGAGCATGTCAAAACCAAAACACCAAATATCAGAAAAAAAAGGACTCCAAAACCTAAAATAAAATTGTCGGAGGAGAAGCGTAAACTTGCCAATATGCCATTTACCACACGGAGTGGCAAGGAACGGCTGAGGCCCTGGCCTATGTTCATGGCTAGTGGTTCAGCTTCACATGAGGATGGAAGCACTCAGCCTCTCGCTAGAAAACTGAAAAGACTCAAGCTGGCAAAAGCACCGCAAAGAACTGTGCGTTCTTTGAAATCCCAAATCCACAAGGAGAGTCCAATTGTGTCGGTTGCGATGCCTGACCTTCCCAACACTGGACGTGAAGAGCATGCGCCTTCCACCATTTGCACGCCCCCTGCAAGTGCTGGAAGGAGCACCCGCAGTCCAGTTCCTGATAGTCAGATTGAAGATGTCAGTGTTGAAGTACACCAGGATGAGGAGGATATGGGTGTTGCTGGCGCTGGGGAGGAAATTGACCAGGAGGATTCTGATGGTGAGGTGGTTTGTTTAAGTCAGGCACCCGGGGAGACACCTGTTGTCCGTGGGAGGAATATGGCCGTTGACATGCCAGGTGAAAATACCAAAAAAATCAGCTCTTCGGTGTGGAGGTATTTCACCAGAAATGCGGACAACAGGTGTCAAGCCGTGTGTTCCCTTTGTCAAGCTGTAATAAGTAGGGGTAAGGACGTTAACCACCTCGGAACATCCTCCCTTATACGTCACCTGCAGCGCATTCATAATAAGTCAGTGACAAGTTCAAAAACTTTGGGTGACAGCGGAAGCAGTCCACTGACCAGTAAATCCCTTCCTCTTGTAACCAAGCTCACGCAAACCACCCCACCAACTCCCTCAGTGTCAATTTCCTCCTTCCCCAGGAATGCCAATAGTCCTGCAGGCCATGTCACTGGCAATTCTGACGAGTCCTCTCCTGCCTGGGATTCCTCCGATGCATCCTTGCGTGTAACGCCTACTGCTGCTGGCGCTGCTGTTGTTGCCGCTGGGAGTCGATGGTCATCCCAGAGGGGAAGTCGTAAGCCCACTTGTACTACTTCCAGTAAGCAATTGACTGTTCAACAGTCCTTTGCGAGGAAGATGAAATATCACAGCAGTCATCCTACTGCAAAGCGGATAACTGAGGCCTTGGCATCCTGGGTGGTGAGAAACGTGGTTCCGGTATCCATCATTACTGCAGAGCCAACTAGAGACTTGTTGGAGGTACTGTGTCCCCGGTACCAAATACCATCTAGGTTCCATTTCTCTAGGCAGGCGATACCGAAAATGTACACAGACCTCAGAAAAAGAGTCACCAGTGTCCTAAAAAATGCAGCTGTACCCAATGTCCACTTAACCACGGACATGTGGACAAGTGGAGCAGGGCAGGGTCAGGACTATATGACTGTGACAGCCCACTGGGTAGATGTATGGACTCCCGCCGCAAGAACAGCAGCGGCGGCACCAGTAGCAGCATCTCGCAAACGCCAACTCTTTCCTAGGCAGGCTACGCTTTGTATCACCGCTTTCCAGAATACGCACACAGCTGAAAACCTCTTACGGCAACTGAGGAAGATCATCGCGGAATGGCTTACCCCAATTGGACTCTCCTGTGGATTTGTGGCATCGGACAACGCCAGCAATATTGTGTGTGCATTAAATCTGGGCCAATTCCAGCACGTCCCATGTTTTGCACATACCTTGAATTTGGTGGTGCAGAATTTTTTAAGAAACGACAGGGGCGTGCAAGAGATGCTGTCGGTGGCCAGAAGAATTGCGGGACACTTTCGGCGTACAGGCACCACGTACAGAAAACTGGAGCACCACCAAAAACTACTGAACCTGCCCTGCCATCATCTGAAGCAAGAAGTGGTAACGAGGTGGAATTCAACCCTCTATATGCTTCAGAGGTTGGAGGAGCAGCAAAAGGCCATTCAAGCCTATACAATTGAGCACGATATAGTAGGTGGAATGCACCTGTCTCAAGTGCAGTGGAGAATGATTTCAACGTTGTGCAAGGTTCTGATGCCCTTTGAACTTGCCACACGTGAAGTCAGTTCAGACACTGCCAGCCTGAGTCAGGTCATTCCCCTCATCAGGCTTTTGCAGAAGAAGCTGGAGGCATTGAAGAAGGAGCTAAAAGGGAGCGATTCCGCTAGGCATGTGGGACTTGTGGATGCAGCCCTTAATTCGCTTAACAAGGATTCACGGGTGGTCAATCTGTTGAAATCAGAGCACTACATTTTGGCCACCGTGCTCGATCCTAGATTTAAAGCCTACCTTGGATCTCTCTTTCCGGCAGACACAGGTCTGCTGGGGTTGAAAGACCTGCTGGTGACAAAATTGTCAAGTCAAGCGAAACGCGACCTGTCAACATCTCCTCCTTCACATTCTCCCGCAACTGGGGGTGCGAGGAAAAGGCTCAGAATTCCGAGCCCACCCGCTGGCGGTGATGCAGGGCAGTCTGGAGCGACTGCTGATGCTGACATCTGGTCCGGACTGAAGGACCTGACAACGATTACGGACATGTCGTCTACTGTCACTGCATATGATTCTCTCAACATTGATAGAATGGTGGAGGATTATATGAGTGACCGCATCCAAGTAGGCACGTCACACAGTCCGTACTTATACTGGCAGGAAAAAGAGGCAATTTGGAGGCCCTTGCACAAACTGGCTTTATTCTACCTAAGTTGCCCTCCCACAAGTGTGTACTCCGAAAGAGTGTTTAGTGCCGCCGCTCACCTTGTCAGCAATCGGCGTACGAGGTTACATCCAGAAAATGTGGAGAAGATGATGTTCATTAAAATGAATTATAATCAATTCCTCCGCGGAGACATTGACCAGCAGCAATTGCCTCCACAAAGTACACAGGGAGCTGAGATGGTGGATTCCAGTGGGGACGAATTGATAATCTGTGAGGAGGGGGATGTACACGGTGATATATCGGAGGGTGAAGATGAGGTGGACATCTTGCCTCTGTAGAGCCAGTTTGTGCAAGGAGAGATTAATTGCTTCTTTTTTGGGGGGGGTCCAAACCAACCCGTCATATCAGTCACAGTCGTGTGGCAGACCCTGTCACTGAAATGATGGGTTGGTTAAAGTGTGCATGTCCTGTTTTGTTTATACAACATAAGGGTGGGTGGGAGGGCCCAAGGACAATTCCATCTTGCACCTCTTTTTTCTTTTCTTTTTCTTTGCATCATGTGCTGATTGGGGAGGGTTTTTTGGAAGGGACATCCTGCGTGACACTGCAGTGCCACTCCTAGATGGGCCCGGTGTTTGTGTCGGCCACTAGGGTCGCTAATCTTACTCACACAGCTACCTCATTGCGCCTCTTTTTTTCTTTGCGTCATGTGCTGTTTGGAGAGGGTTTTTTGGAAGGGCCATCCTGCGTGACACTGCAGTGCCACTCCTAGATGGGCCCGGTGTTTGTGTCGGCCACTAGGGTCGCTAATCTTACTCGCACAGCTACCTCATTGCGCCTCTTTTTTTCTTTGCGTCATGTGCTGTTTGGGGAGGGTTTTTTGGAAGGGACATCCTGCGTGACACTGCAGTGCCACTCCTAGATGGGCCCGGTGTTTGTGTCGGCCACTAGGGTCGCTTATCTTACTCACACAGCGACCTCGGTGCAAATTTTAGGACTAAAAATAATATTGTGAGGTGTGAGGTATTCAGAATAGACTGAAAATGAGTGTAAATTATGGTTTTTGAGGTTAATAATACTTTGGGATCAAAATGACCCCCAAATTCTATGATTTAAGCTGTTTTTTAGTGTTTTTGGAAAAAAACACCCGAATCCAAAACACACCCGAATCCGACAAAAAAAATTCGGTGAGGTTTTGCCAAAACGCGTTCGAACCCAAAACACGGCCGCGGAACCGAACCCAAAACCAAAACACAAAACCCGAAAAATTTCAGGCGCTCATCTCTAGTTTGAACTGGAAATCGTAGTGGGATCAGAGGAATTCTCAGAATGAGGACAGTTTCGGGTGGATGCTAAAGAAGCCCCTAACAATCCTCCAATTTAAGATGAAACAAAAATCAACAGATTGTCGGTAAAAGAATCATTAAAATAAGATTGTTTTTAAACCTAGATTAACATGCTACTAAAAATATATTTACCTACATAGGCACTAAGTTTAGCATTTAGTAACGTTTGTATGCAAAAAACAAATCTAAATCTTATCTGGATTAAGAGATAATGAAGAATTTATAAGAAAAACACATTTCACTACTTTTCACCCATTTGGGGGTGGACTTTGAGAAATCCCTTCTTAGTGGGTGCCTACGTCATAAAAACAAAGCTACTGTCCATACTTCAAGTTCCTATTCCTCATGGGTCTGGAGATTTCGGAGTGAGTCAGTCAGTGGTATTTGGCTTTTATATATGTAGACATATGTAGCTCCAGCAATAAATCGGTACTCATGAGACTTGTATAAACAAACAAAGAAGTATGTATTAAAGATCCAGGGGCTAGTGCTTTCGGGGACCCAGCCCCTTCCTCAGGACCACAGAATTTTTTTTATCTATCTATCTATCTATCTATCTATCTATCTATCTATCTATCTATCTATCGTCTTGGTATTTCATGAGATGTTACCAAGTGTTTCAGGCAAGAAAAAAGTGATGTTGGACCCCTGGCGCACTGTAATCGTGGATGCTATTTCTTACTCCTATTACTGAATAATGGAGTCAACATGTGCTGATTATCACACAACACTAGCAATATTTATTAAAACACAATCCCCAGCTGGGAATGGACAATGGTATTAAAACAAACAGATAATAAAACAAATATACAGAAATGCGGTGAATAGAAGGGAACCCAGTGCTTTCATAAAGTGCTTTCCGTGCTCAAAGTCCTTCTTAAATTGAGGAAGAATCTCTCACCATATTGCATAGCCGCGGTGGGCTAGCTTTAAAGAGATAGCTGGGGTCCTAGGCTGAATTGCCCAGCACCACCGCAGCAGGCGTATCAGCTTACAGTCACCGGTTCCCGAATCACCACCATGTCTGTCCTTATCCAATTAACGCGTTTCGGTCTTGTATTGGCCTTTCTCAAAGTTGGATAAGGGATGTCCTCTATGCTGGCTTTTTATTCCATTACTAATTACTGTATAACGAACAGTAATTCATTCCTCCTGTTACTTCCGGGATCGTCCACCGGAAGTGAGGCATATGCGTTCCAAATGCCGGGGAAGATGTTGTTTTGCGTTCCACCGGCGATTCTGCTATGTCCTCACACGACTTCCGCATATCCACGCTGCAAAATCATGTGTTTGCGGGTCAAACGTCACCGGAAGTGACGTGTTTGCGGTTCAAAACCTCTCTTCCTTCATAGCGGATCTCAATGCGTTCCACCTTACATCATGTGTAGATTGGTAATCTGACTTACCCCATCTCTACCAAACTGGGTGGTACTTTATTCCCAACCTGTCCATCCCTATTACCAAGATGGGGTAAAATCATTTTCACATTTATATCCATTCGATCAGTCCATATGTAAAGTGGAGGAAGAAATAAATAATCAAGAGATTAATACAGGATCAATCAAATATTATATAAAAACTTTTAAAAGGGATAATCGATAATGTTTAAAAAATCTGTAAGAATAATTTAAAAATTATTAGAGAAATATTATGGGAAAATATAGTTACTGGAAAGATAGAACTGGACTTAACTCCTAGAAAGGGACAAAATCAAACTAAATGCAGAATATACGATAAAAAATCATAAAAACCATTTCAACTCAAAATCAACGTTGAGGCCGTTTGGTTTAATGGTATTTAACATGTAAATCCACTTCATCTCACTCTTCGCTAATCTAGTTTCTATATTGTTACTTCTCCAATTTGGTCTAATTTGTTGTATACCCAAATACCTCTTAATTTGGCGTTCACATTTACCGTGAACGGTCCTGAAATGTTCTGATAAAGGGTATGTATCGAGACCTTTCCGGATATTGTACACGTGTTCTGCCACTCTCATCTTCAATGGTCTAGATGTTTTTCCAATGTACACGTGCCCACATCCACATTCCAGCAGGTAAATGACATTTTTAGAATGGCATGTTATGAAATCATTAATTTTAAACAATTTGCCCTTATATTCAAATCCAGTTGTTTTTCTTGTAACGTCTTTTTTTGTGGTAGACCGACACATGATACAAGACCCACAACGATGGAACCCTTTATTACACGATCTCACTGTGTTTTTTTCTTGTAGACTACTTTGTACTACATGGTCCTTAATAGACTTGGCTTTCTTGTAGATAAAAACAGGTTTGGGCGGAAGATAACTTCCCAAAACTGGATCATCTAATAAAATACGCCAGTTGTTTTTGAAGATTTTTTCTATCTTTTTATAGTTTCCACCATACTGAGTAATAAAGGCCCATTGGTAGGGATTATCCCCACAGGGTTGTGGCTCCTTTACTTTCAGAAGATCTTTTCTTTCAATTTTTTCTACTTTCTTCTTTGCTGCTTCTAATAATGATGGGTCATATCCTTTTTCTAAGAACCTGTTAGACATTTCATCCATTTGTGAATTTAAGATGACAGGGTCTGTGCAGTTCCTCTTTAGTCGTTTGTATTGACCCACCGGAATGTTATTTAGCCATCTATGATGATGTTCACTATTTATGTGAAGGTAAGCATTTGAATCTGTGGGTTTACGATGCGTCTTTGTGCAAATGGTCTGATCTTGAATATATACCCTTAGATCCAAGAACACCAATTCTTCTTTACTCTGGGTATATGTTAAAACAATATTAAACTGGTTGTTGTTTAAAATTTCTTTAAAAGCTCCCAAAGATTCATCATCTCCATTCCAAATGCAAAAAATATCATCAATGAACTGCCACCAGCAAACCAGGCCCGCTCCCTGCCCCCTAACCAGATCTATGGTAAGACTTTCCCAATAGGCCATGTAGAGATTTGCATAGCTGGGAGCGAACCTGGTGCCCATGGCGGTCCCCCTTATTTGTAAGTAATAGGAGCCATCAAAATAAAAATAATTATTGCGAAGAATAAAGTCAATCGCTTCCATCAAAAAAGACTTGGTTTCTTCTTTAAAATCACTCTTGTTTAAAAAATATTCGATCGCTATTTTCCCTTTGTCCCAATCAATGATTGTATATAAAGTGCTTACATCTGCGCTCATTAAAGTGCTATTCGTTTCCCAAGGTATCTCTTCTAGTTTCCTCAATATGTCTCCTGTATCCTTCAAATAGGCACTGGTTGTTACTACCAAAGTCTGTAAAAAAGAATCTACCATTGCAGAGAGATTGGACGTTACACTATTGGTTCCGGTAATTATTGGGCGTCCCGGAGGATTTTTTGCATCCTTGTGTACCTTGGGTAACACGTAGATAGTAGGAGTGGAGGGATCACTCACATTAATGAACTCCTGCTCACTCTCTGTGATAGCTCCACTATCCACTGCCCTTTTTGTCAACATCTTCAATTTTTCAATTATGCTTTTTTGTGGGTCAGATTTCAATTTCTTATATGTGTCCTGATCTCCCAGCTGTCTGTACACTTCCTTTAGGTAATATTCTTTTGTCATTACTACAACTCCTCCCCCCTTATCAGCTGGCTTTATTATAATTTCATCATTAGATTGTAATGACTCCATCGCCTGGAATTCCTTTTTTGTAAGGTTCTTTTTCTTTGACCGTGGTATAGTCCTCAGCTCCTTAGATACAATGGAATTAAAACAATTAATGTTTTAAAAGTTTTTATATAATATTTGATTGATCCTGTATTAATCTCTTGATTATTTATTTCTTCCTCCACTTTACATATGGACTGATCAAATGGATATAAATGTGAAAATGATTTTACCCCATCTTGGTAATAGGGATGGACAGGTTGGGAATAAAGTACCACCCAGTTTGGTAGAGATGGGGTAAGTCAGATTACCAATCTACACATGATGTAAGGTGGAACGCATTGAGATCCGCTATGAAGGTGACGTTTGACCCGCAAACACATGATTTTGCAGCGTGGATATGCGGAAGTCGTGTGAGGACATAGCAGAATCGCCGGTGGAACGCAAAACAACATCTTCCCCGGCATTTGGAACGCATATGCCTCACTTCCGGTGGACGATCCCGGAAGTAACAGGAGGAATGAATTACTGTTCGTTATACAGTAATTAGTAATGGAATAAAAAGCCAGCATAGAGGACATCCCTTATCCAACTTTGAGAAAGGCCAATACAAGACCGAAACGCGTTAATTGGATAAGGACAGACGTGGTGGTGATTCGGGAACCGGTGACTGTAAGCTGATACGCCTGCTGCGGTGGTGCTGGGCAATTCAGCCTAGGACCCCAGCTATCTCTTTAAAGCTAGCCCACCGCGGCTATGCAATATGGTGAGAGATTCTTCCTCAATTTAAGAAGGACTTTGAGCACGGAAAGCACTTTATGAAAGCACTGGGTTCCCTTCTATTCACCGCATTTCTGTATATTTGTTTTATTATCTGTTTGTTTTAATACCATTGTCCATTCCCAGCTGGGGATTGTGTTTTAATAAATATTGCTAGTGTTGTGTGATAATCAGCACATGTTGACTCCATTATTCAGTAATAGGAGTAAGAAATAGCATCCACGATTACAGTGCGCCAGGGGTCCAACATCACTTTTTTCTTGTATCTACTGTTGGAGATTTGTGTTTGTCTCCTTTGTTTTTGGACCTGGGCAGCACTCTACTCCTTACTGCGCTCATTTGAAACTACTACCATTTTGTTGTTTACTTCAAGTGTTTCAGGCAGTCAGGATCTGTGACCGATACATGGTGGATTGATTATTAGTCCAGGCAGACATCTATAAAAACATACATCATTTTTAGGACAGTTACCCACTCCTTCTGAGTGAAGTTAGTTGGGTGAGGATCCAACAGCATTCCCAGAAGAAAGTTACTCATGCCTATGGCCACCAGGCTCAGCAGTCAGGTCTTAATTCAATTTCAATTTGCCACTGATACCTTGCTTGGCTATCTCAGGGGGTAATTCAGACCTGATCGTAGCAGCAATTTTGTTAGCAGATGGGCATAACCATGTGCAGTGCAGGGGAGGCAGATATAACATGTGCAGAGAGAGTTAGATTTGGGTGGGGTGTGTTCAAACTGAAATCTCATTTGCAGTGTAAAAATAAAGCAGCCAGTATTTAACCTGCACAGAAACAAAATAACCAGGGCCGTCTTTTCATATGGGGTCAATGGGCTCTTGCCCAAGGGCCCCAGGAATATTATGGCCCTAGGCTAATAGCTGAGGGTCCCCTCTT
Organism: Pseudophryne corroboree; assembly: GCF_028390025.1. Taxonomy (NCBI): domain Eukaryota; kingdom Metazoa; phylum Chordata; class Amphibia; order Anura; family Myobatrachidae; genus Pseudophryne; species Pseudophryne corroboree. Next base: position 206,872,953 of record NC_086444.1, read on the forward strand.
TCCAGGGGCACCATAATTTTGACAATCGGCCCTGGGGAACCAGAGATATCTGACTTCAAAGCAGTGGTCCCCATCCAAGCCTGTTAATTGCTCTTCCCAGCGAGATATCTCAGGTTCTGCCTGACATAGAGATTTTCCGGGGGTATACTCCAACAGCTGGGACTTTTCCCTTTCGGTGGACACTGGCAGCTTGTCTCTACTGTGCCCAAAACCAGAGATATCAGCCTTCAAGCAGCTGGTCCCTGGTCCAGCTCCACATGCCTGGTATGCAGTTTTATATTTTCATAATAGGCTGGCAGTGTCTGAACTGACTTCACGTGTGGCAAGTTCAAAGGGTTGGAGAACCTTGCACAACATGGAAATCATTCTCCACTGTGCTTGAGTCAGGTGCATTCCCCCTCCATTGCCTATATCGTAAGCAAATGTATAGGCTTGAATGGCCTTTTGCTGCTCCTCCATCCTCTGAAGCATATAGAGGGTTCAATTCCACCTCGTTACCACCTCTTGCTTCAGCTGATGGCAGGGCAGGTTCAGGAATGTTTGCTGGCGCTCCAGTCTTCAGCACGCGGTGGCTGAATGCCGAAAGTGGCCGGCAATTGTTTTGGCCACCGTCAGCATCTCCTACACGCCCTTGTCGTTTTTCAAAAAATTATGCACCACCAAATTAATTGTATGTGCAAAACATGGGACGTGCTGGAATTTGCCCACATGTAATGCACGCACAATATTGGTGGCGTTGTCCAATATCACAAATCCCCAGGAGAGTCCAATTGTGGTAAGCCAATCTGCGATGTTCCTCAGTTTCTGTAAGATGTTGTCAGCTGTGTGCCTCTTATGGAAAGCGGTGATACAAAGCGTAGCCTGCCTAGAAACGAGTTGGCGTTTGCGAGATGCTGCTACTGGTGCCGCCGCTGTTGTTGCTGCGGGAGGCAATACATCTACCCAGTGGGCTGTCACAGTCATATAGTCCTTAGTCTGCCCTGCTCCACTTGTCCACATGTCCGTGGTTAAGTGGACAATGGGTACAACTGCATTTTTTAGGACCCTGAGGACACTTTTTCTGACGTCTGTGTACATTCTCGGTATTGCCTGCCTAAAGAAGTAGAACATAGATGGGATTTGGTACCGGGGACACACTACCTCAAGAAATTCTCAAAGTCCCTGTGAACTAACGGTGGATACCGGACGCACGTCTAACACCAAGATAGTTGTCAAGGCCTGAGTTATCTGCTTTGCAACAGGATGACTGCTGTGATATTTTATCTTCCTCGTAAAGGACTGTTGGACAGTCAATTGCTTACTGGAAGTAGTACAAGTGGTCTTCCGACTTCCCCTCTGGGATGACAATTGATTCCCAGCAGCAACAACAGCAGCGCCAGCAGTAACAGCAGCAGTAGGAGTTCCACTCAAGGATCCATCTTAGAAATCCCAGTTAGGAGAGGACTCGTCAGACTGGCCAATGACATGGCCTGCAGGACTATTGGCGTTCCTGTCTAAGGAGGAAATTGACATTGAGGGAGTTGGTGGTGTGGCTTGCAGGAGCTTGGGTACAAGAGGAAGAAGGGATTTAGTTGTCAGTGGACTGCTTCCGCTGTCACCCAAAGTTTTTGAACTTGTCAATGACTTCTGATGAATGTGCTCCAGGTGACGTATAAGGGAGGATGTTCCTAGGTAGTTAACGTCCTTACCCCTACTTATTACAGCTTGACAAAGGCAACACACGGCTTGACACCTGTTGTCCGCATTTCTGTTGAAATAATTTCACACCGAAGAGGTGATTTTTTTTTGTATTTTGACCAGGTATGTCAATGGCGTTATTCATCCCACGGACAACAGGTGTCTCCCCGGGTGCCTGACTTAAACAAACCACCTCACCATCAGAATCCTCCTTGGAAATTTCCTCCTCAGCGCCAGCAACACCCATATCCTCATCCTGGTGTACTTCAACACTGACATCTTCAATTTGAATATCAGGAACTGGACTGTGGGTGCTCCTTCCAGCACTTGCAGGGGGCGTGCAAATGGTGGAAGGAGCCACCTCTTCCCGTCCAGTGTTGGGAAGGTCAGGCATCGCAACCGACACAATTGGACTCTCCTTGAGGATTTGTGATTTAGAACGCACATTTCTTTGCTTTGCTTTTGCCAGCTTAACTCTTTTCATTTTTCTAGCGGGAGGATGAGTGCTTCTATCGTCATGTGAAGCTGAACCACTAGCCATGAACATAGGCCAGGGCCTCAGCCATTCCTTGCCACTCCGGGTCGTAAATGGAATATTGGCAAGTTTACGCTTCTCCTCAATTTTTTGGGTCATTTTACTGAACTTTTGCTTTTTGGATTTTACATTCTCTCTACTATGACATTGGGCATCGGCCTTGGCAGACGACGTTGATGGCATTTCATCATCTCTGCCATGACTAGTGGCAGCAGCTTCAGCACTAGGTGGAAGTGGATCTTGATCTTTCCCTATTTTACCCTCCACATTTTTGTTCTCCATTTTTTAATGTGTGGAATTATATGCCAGTAATATATCTGGAATTAGATGGCAGTAATGTCTGGAATTAGATACCACTAGATAGATACCAGATATCACTGTGACTGGAATGATGATGACCTATGCACAGTGACAAGACAGTACCACAGCACCCTACAGCAGCAAGATGCGGCTCAAGACACTGGACTAGTATTAGTAATGTACAGTAGTAGTACTGAGCACCACAATGCAGCACAAGACAATGAGCAGTGATACTGAGCACTGATGATGATACTACTACTACTGAGAACTGACACTGAGCAGCAAGATGCAGCTCAAGACACTGGACTAGTATTAGTAATGTACTGTAGTAGTAGTAGTAGTAGTAGTAGTACTGAGCACCACAATGCTGCACAAGACAATGAGCAGTGATATTGAGCACTGATGATGATGATACTACTACTGAGAACTGACACTGAGCAGCAAGATGCAGCTCAAGACACTGGACTAGTATTAGTAATGTACTGTAGTAGTAGTAGTAGTAGTAGTAGTAGTAGTAGTAGTAGTAGTAGTACTGTGCACCATAATGCAGCACATGACAATGAGCAGTGATACTGAGCACTGATGATGATACTACTACTGAGAACTGACACTGAGCAGCAAGATGTAGCTCAAGACACTGGACTAGTATTAGTAATGTACTGTAGTAGTAGTAGTAGTAGTAGTAGTAGTAGTAGTAGTAGTACTGAGCACCACAATGCAGCACAAGACAATGAGCAATGATACTGAGCACTGCTGATGATACTACTACTGAAAACTGGCACTGAGCAGAAAGATGCAGCTCAAGACACTGGACTAGTATTAGTAATGTACTGTACTAGTTTTAGTAGTAGTAGTAGTAGTAGTAGTAGTAGTAGTAGTACTACTGAGCACCACAATGCAGCACAAGACAACGAGCAGTGATACTGAGCACTGATGATGATACTACTACTGAGAACTGACACTGAGCAGCAAGATGCAGCTCAAGACACTGGACTAGTATTAGTAATGTACTGTAGTAGTAGTAGTAGTAGTAGTACTGAGCACCACAATGCTGCACAAGACAATGAGCAGTGATATTGAGCACTGATGATGATGATACTACTACTGAGAACTGACACTGAGCAGCAAGATGCAGCTCAGGACACTGGACTAGTATTAGTAATGTACTGTAGTAGTAGTAGTAGTAGTAGTAGTAGTAGTAGTAGTAGTAGTAGTAGTACTGTGCACCATAATGCAGCACATGACAATGAGCAGTGATACTGAGCACTGATGATGATACTACTACTGAGAACTGACACTGAGCAGCAAGATGCAGCTCAAGACACTGGACTAGTATTAGTAATGTACTGTAGTAGTAGTAGTAGTAGTAGTAGTAGTAGTAGTACTGAGCACCACAATGCAGCACAAGATAATGAGCAGTGATACTGAGCAGTGATGATGATACTACTACTACTACTACTACTACTGAGAACTGACACTGAGCAGCAAGATGCAGCTCAAGACACTGGACTAGTATTAGTAATGTACTGTAGTAGTTTTAGTAGTAGTAGTAGTAGTAGTAGTAGTAGTAGTAGTAGTAGTAGTAGTAGTAGTTCTGAGCACCACAATGCAGCACAAGACAACGAGCAGTGATACTGAGCACTGATGATGATACTACTACTGAGAACTGACACTGAACAGCGAGATGCAGCTCAAGACACTGGACTAGTATTAGTAATGTACTGTAGTAGTAGTAGTAGTAGTAGTAGTAGTACTGAGCACCACAATGCAGCACAAGATAATGAGCAGTGATACTGAGCACTGATGATGATACTACTACTACTGAGAACTGACACTGAGCAGCAAGATGCAGCTCAAGACACTGGACTAGTATTAGTAATGTACTGTAGTAGTAGTAGTAGTAGTAGTAGTAGTAGTAGTAGTAGTACTGAGCACCACAATGCAGCACAAGATAATGAGCAGTGATACTGAGCACTGATGATGATACTACTACTACTGAGAACTGACACTGAGCAGCAAGATGCAGCTCAAGACACTGGACTAGTATTAGTAATGTACTGTAGTAGTAGTAGTAGTAGTACTGAGCACCACAATGCAGCACAAGACAATGAGCAGTGATACTGAGCACTGATAATGATGATACTACTACTGAGAACTGACACTGAGCAGCAAGATGCAGCTCAGGACACTGGACTAGTATTAGTAATGTACTGTAGTAGTAGTAGTAGTAGTAGTAGTAGTAGTAGTACTGTGCACCATAATGCAGCACATGACAATGAGCAGTGATACTGAGCACTGATGATGATACTACTACTGAGAACTGACACTGAGCAGCAAGATGCAGCTCAAGACACTGGACTAGTATTAGTAATGTACTGTAGTAGTAGTAGTAGTAGTAGTAGTAGTAGTAGTAGTAGTACTGTGCACCACAATGCAGCACAAGATAATGAGCAGTGATACTGAGCACTGATGATGATGATACTACTACTACTACTGAGAACTGACACTGAGCAGCAAGATGCAGCTCAAGACACTGGACTAGTATTAGTAATGTACTGTAGTAGTAGTAGTAGTAGTACTGAGCACCACAATGCAGCACAAGACAATGAGCAGTGATACTGAGCACTGATAATGATGATACTACTACTGAGAACTGACACTGAGCAGCAAGATGCAGCTCAAGACACTGGACTAGTATTATTAATGTACTGTAGTAGTAGTACTGAGCACCACAATGCAGCACAAGACAATGAGCAGTGATACTGAGCACTGATGATGATACTACTACTGAGAACTGACACTAAGCAGCAAGATGCAGCACAAGAGACAGCGGGATGATGACATTTTCCCTCGTTCGGGTTTTCCGAGTCAGGCGGGAACAACCAAGCCTGCATCGGACCTGTGTAAACCACGTGGAGTTTGGGGGGGTTCGGTTCTCGGAGAACCGAACCCGCTCATCTCTACTAGGAATTGGATAGGGGGTGCTATCCAAATTGCTGACATAGGGACAGTCACACTTTAATCAGGTCAGTTGGGAGTTATGGCACTTTAGTGGACATATTCAATTAACCGTGGGGTTTACCCTGTGACTAATTGCCAGCTAATGTCCCTGCAGATAAAATATGTCCGTTAAGGGGGGTTCACACAGAGAGATCATAGTTTAAATTCTAAGCAATCTGACTAGATTGCTTAGATTTTAAGCACGGATCTGCCGTGTGTATGCCCCTCAGCGATGCGCGGCCCCGCAAAGGTGTGGAGTGGGAGTGTGGAGTTATTTCTCCACGGATCCCACTCCACACCTTTGCACAGTATTGGAACATCTGGCACACAGATTGGCACCTTTTAGACACTTGTTCCATCATTTGTATCCAGATCACAGCAATATCCCTACAGCCACTTAAATGGACTTCTCCTAAGGCTGATGCAACCACACAGGGACCATTTCTTCAATTCCATCTGCGGCCCGCGGGTGGGACAGCGGGACAGTCCCCAAAAAACGGGACTGTCCCGCGAAAATCGGGACAGTTGGGAGGTATGTATCATTGGTGCACATTAAGAGCTTCCGTAAACTAGAAACTAATGTGTTGCAAGTTTATTTTAGCATATTATCCTTTCTGACACCAATGTTGGCCTGCTTATTTGTCATTGTGTGTTCAAGGCTGTGGAAACTTTGATATTACAACACTGATTGTATCAGTAAACCTGGAGTTGAAAGTAAATTTCTCCTATGCCTCAGTTAGATGACTAACTAAATAAAAAACTTAAATTTGGCCGCAGTTTGTAAACAGCAACACGTAATCAAGATGTGGCTTGGCTAGAGACAGCTGAGTTTGCTTATAGTTATCAGACTTTCAGACCACAAAACGACTTAATGTAAATCAACAATTATGAAAGCTTAATGTAAGTCCTTAATTTGTGTTACCCATGTACTGTAAATTACCAGAGCTTATGATATTGTTTAGTTGGAAAAAACATACTTATTTTGATATTACATGAAATGAATAGTTTGGCTCGTTTGGACACTACAGTATATACAGTACAGTAGGAGTATTAAACATGCAGCCTTCCAGCTACTGTGGAATGCAACAAGTTTGCTATGAAAGTATGTTAAAACTGTAGCAGGGCATGCTGGGATGTGTATTTCCACAGCAGGGTACTGTGACGCAGCCTAATGGAATCGATTCAGTTTTTAATATACTAATCAGTGGTCTCCATTCTCCTCTCTTTTCTGCTCATTGGGCCTAATTTAGGTTGGATCGCTATTAAGCCAGAAATTGTGATTTTCTCAATTCTGCTTCTGCTAGAAAAAGTATGTGAACAGCTGCCCAGAAAGGTAAAAGACGCCCACCAATTCATTTGCAAATTTGTGTATGCATTCGCATAATTGCAATGCATATGCAGAAACTGAAAACAATCGACCCCCATCGACAATACTGGTTACTCATGCCTACGCAGGATATACGTGGCTGCCTTCGCATAGGCGCAATACTTTCAATCGCAGCAATTGCAACTGATGACAGATGCACGCCCCAAAAATTACACGCCTGCATTTTTTTAACCACTCCCCACAAACGCCATGTAACCTCCCACAAACGGACATTTCCTGGCAATCGCTATGCAATTGCAGATTGCTGGCCCTGAGATCGCATTGTGTTCGCATTTCGGCCTTCACACACGTGTGATGTGGTGGCAGCGCATGTGCAGTTGTCCGATAATCGGGTGATTCTCGATTTTGCTAAATATCAACTGAAGCTGAATAAGGTCCATTGCACTGTAATACTCCTTTCTGACGGCCACCTATGAACATGGTTATTGGCACATGAACGCACATAACCCGTATTCATGTGCCGTCTGAAAGGTGCAAGGGTTGAAATAATGGGTCGAGTGACCCGGTATTTCAATCCTGGTCGTGAGCAGGGTTGAACACGTGTTCAACCCTGGCTCACTGTGCGGTGTGAACAGGAGCCGAGTCGATACGACCCGTTTCCCAACCTGTTTCTCTGTGTATGGGCGGCACTTGGAGATCATGTGATCTCCAAGCCCCACCCCTGCTGCGTCACTGCTGACCTCGCCACCCCGGCAGTATGCCGGGTTGCAATCAGTGGTAGCGGGGCGCCTGGGGCAGGGTGCACACTGGGAGCTCCAGTGTCAGGCTCCTGTTGCGACCCGCCCCAGGCAGTCTGAAATGGGTATAACTTGGCAGGCGTACAGGACTACTGTTACTTATTTCTACATTGTTTCTACAATGTTGCAGCTCCCTACAATAGAATCTGATCATTTTAGATCTTGTTTTCAACAACAGGAGAGGAGGGAAATGAGTTACGAAGTTTCCAAATCATTGCATTATCGCCTTAAGGATGTGTGGTTATGCTTAGAAAAATAAATAAATTGATACATCTACTTTTAAATGCAAATTTGCAAATAGAAACCCTAGCAACGCTTGCTGTCCCCTTTCCTTTATCTTTGTAGACATTATTGATTTATTATTATTATTGGACAATTTTTGGTTTGGTGCAATGATAGTCCACAGCAGGGAAACCAGTACATAAGACAAGGACATACAGAGTAGACAAGAGGAAGAGGACTGAAAGTAGGTTGTGCTCTCTTTATGAGAACTTACAATTTAGTAGATGAGAAATATGTCCATTTACGTACAGTGACATTTCTGCTTTCACTGATGAGGATGCCATATTTTATGAGATCAGCAGAATGCGTAAGCAAGAATGGGTGAATGAAAGAAAACATACACGGTCACAAAGCAAGTTGCAGAGTTGATGATGGTATTTTCCCTGCACAATCTCCTGGGCATGTAATGTTGTGGGCAGACAAGCACCCTGTATTTCTCCTGTGGTGTTCCTTTTGGGGAGCTGTACATCTCCAGAGGTTAAAGCTGTTAAGGGGTTCTGTATGTGACAGCATGGGCTTACTCTGCCACCCTGACATCCTTCATCATGCTAAACCTACTGGCACAGCTTGACAATATCTACCACTCCAGTGCAGGCCAACCTGGTGTTTATAGTTTTAGAAGGATAATAATTGACACCACAAGCATTTTTCACCAACACCTGGGACCAAAGTATTGTACAGCAGCTGTAACACATCTTTCATGGTTATTCTGGTTATACCCGCATGATGATTTACTTTGGATCAGGACTGTATTTGTCAGATCAGTGAACCAGTAAACTGGGCATAATTCAGGACAGAAAGGACAACGGATTAATGATTAATCCTTAATCTGTTGGTTACACAAAGACAGTAGCATACCCTCCAACAATTTACACATAAAAATCGGTACAAATTCGAAAAGGGGGCGTGGCCACAGGTAAAGTGACGTGGCCACAGGTAAAGTGACGTGGCCACGCCTCTTTTCCTATACTTTCAGTGGAAGTTTGGAAAGCCAAAAATCGGTACAGACCATAAAAAAAAGGTTCTGTACCTGCCAAAAAGGTCCAGTTGGAGGGTATGCAGTAGAAACCGGAGTCTCACAGGAACAAGCAGGTTTCCAAGTGGTAATGGTGTTCATTGCTTACATAGATGCTGTAGGGGCCATTCCTTTACACACACCCTTTAGATGTAACAATATTATATAGTTTATATTAGAGATGAGCGCCTGAAATTTTTCGGGTTTTGTGTTTTGGTTTTGGGTTCGGTTCCGCGGCCGTGTTTTGGGTTCGAACGCGTTTTGGCAAAACCTCACCGAATTTTTTTTGTCGGATTCGGGTGTGTTTTGGATTCGGGTGTTTTTTTCCAAAAACACTAAAAAACAGCTTAAATCATAGAATTTGGGGGTCATTTTGATCCCAAAGTATTATTAACCTCAAAAACCATAATTTACACTCATTTTCAGTCTATTCTGAATACCTCACACCTCACAATATTATTTTTAGTCCTAAAATTTGCACCGAGGTCGCTGTGTGAGTAAGATAAGCGACCCTAGTGGCCGACACAAACACCGGGCCCATCTAGGAGTGGCACTGCAGTGTCACGCAGGATGTCCCTTCCAAAAAACCCTCCCCAAACAGCACATGACGCAAAGAAAAAAAGAGGCGCAATGAGGTAGCTGTGTGAGTAAGATTAGCGACCCTAGTGGCCGACACAAACACCGGGCCCATCTAGGAGTGGCACTGCAGTGTCACGCAGGATGTCCCTTCCAAAAAACCCTCCCCAAACAGCACATGACGCAAAGAAAAAAAGAGGCGCAATGAGGTAGCTGTGTGAGTAAGATTAGCGACCCTAGTGGCCGACACAAACACCGGGCCCATCTAGGAGTGGCACTGCAGTGTCACGCAGGATGTCCCTTCCAAAAAACCCTCCCCAAACAGCACATGACGCAAAGAAAAAAAGAGGCGCAATGAGGTAGCTGTGTGAGTAAGATTAGCGACCCTAGTGGCCGACACAAACACCGGGCCCATCTAGGAGTGGCACTGCTGCTAATATATAGACTGGTTGATAAAGAGATAGTATACTCGTAACTAGTATGTATGTATAAAGAAAGAAAAAAAAACCACGGTTAGGTGGTATATACAATTATGGACGGGCTGCCGAGTGCCGACACAGAGGTAGCCACAGCCGTGAACTACCGCACTGTACTGTGTCTGCTGCTAATATATAGACTGGTTGATAAAGAGATAGTATACTCGTAACTAGTATGTATGTATAAAGAAAGAAAAAAAACCACGGTTAGGTGGTATATACAATTATGGACGGGCTGCCGAGTGCCGACACAGAGGTAGCCACAGCCGTGAACTACCGCACTGTACTGTGTCTGCTGCTAATATATAGACTGGTTGATAAAGAGATAGTATACTCGTAACTAGTATGTATGTATAAAGAAAGAAAAAAAAACCACGGTTAGGTGGTATATACAATTATGGACGGGCTGCCGAGTGCCGACACAGAGGTAGCCACAGCCGTGAACTACCGCACTGTACTGTGTCTGCTGCTAATATATAGACTGGTTGATAAAGAGATAGTATACTCGTAACTAGTATGTATGTATAAAGAAAGAAAAAAAAACCACGGTTAGGTGGTATATACAATTATGGACGGGCTGCCGAGTGCCGACACAGAGGTAGCCACAGCCGTGAACTACCGCACTGTACTGTGTCTGCTGCTAATATATAGACTGGTTGATAAAGAGATAGTATACTCGTAACTAGTATGTATGTATAAAGAAAGAAAAAAAAACCACGGTTAGGTGGTATATACAATTATGGACGGGCTGCCGAGTGCCGACACAGAGGTAGCCACAGCCGTGAACTACCGCACTGTACTGTGTCTGCTGCTAATATATAGACTGGTTGATAAAGAGATAGTATACTCGTAACTAGTATGTATGTATAAAGAAAGAAAAAAAAACCACGGTTAGGTCACTGGTATATACAATTATGGACGGGCTGCCGAGTGCCGACACAGAGGTAGCCACAGCCGTGAACTACCGCACTGTACTGTGTCTGCTGCTAATATAGACTGGTTGATAAAGAGATAGTATACTACTAATATTATATACTGGTGGTCAGGTCACTGGTCACTAGTCACACTGGCAGTGGCACTCCTGCAGCAAAAGTGTGCACTGTTTAATTTTAATATAATATTATGTACTCCTGGCTCCTGCTATAACCTATAACTGGCACTGCAGTAGTGCTCCCCAGTCTCCCCCACAATTATAAGCTGTGTGAGCTGAGCAGTCAGACAGATATATAATATATATAGATGATGCAGCACACTGGCCTGAGCCTGAGCAGTGCACACAGATATGGTATGTGACTGAGTCACTGTGTGCTGTGTATCGCTTTTTTCAGGCAGAGAACGGATTATAAATAAAAGTGGTGGTCACTGGTCACTATCAGCAAAACTCTGCACTGTACACTACTGAGTACTCCTAATGCTCCCCAAAATTAGTAAATCAAGTGTCTCTCTAATCTATTCTAATTCTAAACGGAGAGGACGCCAGCCACGTCCTCTCCCTATCAATCTCAATGCACGTGTGAAAATGGCGGCGACGCGCGGCTCCTTATATAGAATCCGAGTCTCGCGATAGAATCCGAGCCTCGCGAGAATCCGACAGCGTCATGATGACGTTCGGGCGCGCTCGGGTTAACCGAGCAAGGCGGGAAGATCCGAGTCGCTCGGACCCGTGAAAAAAAACATGAAGTTCTGGCGGCTTCGGATTCAGAGAAACCGAACCCGCTCATCTCTAGTTTATATAGTCTGCCCACCAATGCTGGATGGGTGAGCTATCTTTTTTAACAAATCCAGGCTGATCCTCTTATCACTCCCCAAGGATAAACCTGGTCATTTAAATTTAACTTTATGCATCTATTTTAATGGTAGGAGAAGAGAGGGGTGTTCTCCTAGGCCTGTAATACCTAGAATATATGGTGAAGAAAATTATCATATATTTTAAATTTCTTTCCTATATCCATTTATATTCACATGCATCATAATGTGCCTAATATTGGTTCCCAAACTCAGTCGTCAAGGCACCCTAACAGTCCTGGTTTTTTTTAAAGATATCCATGCTTAAGCACAGGTGGCTTAATTAGAACCTCAGTCTATTTGAATATACCATCTGTGCATGGATATCTTTAAAAGGGAAGCAGTTAGCTTCCCGACGGATGGGATCCCAGCGGTCAATATACTGACGCCGGGATCTCGAAGGAAGATGCAATGCCGGCGTCTCCAGATTGATGCTGTTTGGGATGCCGGCATCACATTACCGACAGCCAGCATCCCGATCGTCCTCACAGCTGGATGCGCTGCAGTCCTGCCACGGGGGAGGTTAGGTTTAGGCAGGAAAAGGGGGGGTTAGCATTTAGCATTAGGGAGCAGGGACGGGAAGGTTAGGGTAAGGGACCGGGAAGGGAGGGTTAGGTTTAGGCACTTACAGGGGAAGGTTAGGGTTAGGAATCAAGCGGGTAGGGTTAGGTTTAGGCAGCGGGAAAGGGAGGGTTAGGATTTGGCACCACAAGGGAGGGTTAGGGTAGGGAAAAGGTGAGGGTTAGGGGCCTTAATGTCGGGATTCAGATGAACAGGATGCCGACCAGTGGCGTAACTAGAAATTTTTCTCCCCCAAGCCAAAACATTCTCTGGCGCCGCCCCCCCCCCCCCCCCCCGTAATTGCCACTAGTAAAGTGATGAATCTGCGCTACCCATAAGAGGGACGTGGTCTTGCTGAAATGACCATGGCTTTGCATAAAGGGGCGTGGCATTGCAGGAAAAGACTACCTTATACCCCAGTTTTGCAACCCACAGGAAAAAAAATTATCCTGATTCATGCCCCTTACATTATTTGTAATTTTTCCTCCTTATAGTAATGCCCAGTATACATTATGCCACATACTGCAATGCCCCTGATACATTATGCCACACACTGTAATGGCCCTGACACATTATGCCACACACTGTGATGCCTGTGACACATTATGACACGCATCGCAATGCCTGTTATACATTATGTTACACACTGCAATGCCCCTGATACATTAAAGCACATACAACGCCTGTGACACATTATGACACACACCGCAATGTGCGTGATACATTATGCCACACACTGCAATGTCCGTGATACATTATGCCAAACACTGCAATGACCCTGAAACATTATACCACATACCACAATGCCCGTTTTATACCCTATGTCACACACCACAATGCCCATAATACATTATGCCACACACTGCAATGCCCCTGAGACATTATACCACATACCACAATGCCCGTGATATAGTATGCCACACACCGCAATGCTGTGACACATTATGACACACACCGCAATGTCCATGATACATTATGCCACACACCGCAGTGCCCATTACACATTCAGTCCTACAGTAAGGCTTCTAATTACTTTTAACTTATCTGCTCGTTGCCAGGGGTTTCATGCTCTTGGTTCCATGCATGGTGCCAGGGGTTTTCATGCTCAGGATGTCATGCTCGTTGCCAGGGGTTTCATGCGCTAGGTGTTATGCTTGTTGCCAGAGGTTTCATGTGCTGGGTTTCAAGCTTGTTGCCAGGGGGTAATATTCATTGCCAGGGGTTTCATGCACTGGGTGTCATGCTCGTTGCTAGGGGGTAATGCTTGTTGCCAGGGATTTCATGAACTGGGTGTTGTGCTTGTAACCAGGGGGTAATGCTTGTTGCTAGGGCTGTGCTCCCAGTACCACATATGCCCCAAGTGCCAGATATTCCCCCATAGTGCCAGATACACATATGCCCCCAGTGCTCCATTTGCCCACCCAGTGCCAGCTACACACATACCCCCAGTACCAACTACACATATACCCCCAGTGCCAAATATGTCCCCCCAGTGCCAGGTACACATATACCCCCAGTGCCAAATATGCCCCCCCCAGTGCCAGATACACTTATACTCCCAGTGCCAAATATGCCTCCCCCCGTACCAGGTACAAATATACCCCCCAGTGCCAAATATGCCCCCCCCCCCCAGTGCCAGGTACACACCCTCCCGAGTCCCCAGGCTCCCCCGCTGCTGTGAGTTTTAGGAAGGACACGGAGGGCACAGTGCGCGCCTCTCCTGTGTGTCCCTCCTGTTTCTCCAGCGGCAGCAGCGTGTCTGTCAAATGAACTGCCGGTTCGTGAGCCAATCAGAGCTCACGAACCGGCAGTTCATATAACAGACACGCCGCTACTGCCGGAGACCCAGGAGGGACACACAGGAGAGGCGCGCACTGTGTCCTCCGTATCCTTCCCAAAACAGCAGCAATCGGCGGCGGCGCCCCCGCAGCCCTGCGCCTCCAAGCGTTACGCCACTAATGCCGACCACATTTGGGAAACTCTGGCCTAATATACATGAAAACCATTTCCTGCAGCATGTACTGGGAGGTGGAGAAGGGGAGACCCAGCCACAGGGTAACAAGAAACATTTCAAGACTTTAATAGCTATACTGAAGAGTATATATGAGAGAACTGTTCTTAGAGCTGATCTATAAAGAGAAATTGGAGCATTTTATGTATATTGTACAAGCCCCTTCATTCTTTGTGGTAGTTGTTATGTTACTTTTATGGACTTGATTTGTCTCTTATCATCTTGCCGAGTTATGCACAACTCTGATGATTACCAAACAGCGCATGCACAGGATGTCGGCAATCTAGCTCACAGTGTTCCAAAGCCTCAGCATGATTTGCATGCTGCTACTTTTGGGGATCGGCACAGAGGCAGCTTCAAGGAATTTTGTAGACATGCCAAAGCTAGGGTCTGAGTTTCCTGGCACAGATTTCCTGGCCTCGCAATTCCGGAATAAATAGTCATCCTGAGTTACTTAGATGGCCGATGTTCATGCAAGTGATCTGATACTGGTGCTCATTCCAAGTTAATCGCACGAAGCAACTTTTTGCTGCTCGTGCGATCAACTAGACGCAGCCTATGGGGCAGTGTATTTTAGCATAGCAGGGCTGTGATCACTTGTGCAGCCCTGCTATGCTAAAAAAGTTTCCTGCAAAACAAGACTAGGGTCACACCAACTTACCCTGTGCGACGGATCCAGCGACGAAGGTCCCGAGATTGACGTCAGACATCGTCCTCCAAACGCCTGGACACGCCTGCGTTCGGATCTCCACGCCCGGAGAACTGTGAGTAGACACCCCGGTACGCCTCAACGCCGTCAATCTTCTTATGACTGCCGTTGCAATCACTTTCAGCGCTGGTGACGTCACTGCCGGGCAATGATGCGCGTGTGCATTGCGGGCACCGCGCAGCCGCAGTCCCGACCTGTTCGCACCGCAGCGAAGAACCGCTGCGTTCGAACGGGTCGGACTGACCCCCACTGTGTCTTTGGGTGCAGCACTCGGATGTGTGATGCCGGCAGAAAGCATATTTTGTCCTCAGACACCTCCTACTGCATTAGTGTATTTTCACATTGCCTTAGGACGCAGCAGCGATGCAAATAGCATCATTTCCAAATCACACCCTTAGTTAATGTAGAAATCCTTCAAAAACTGCAGTTTTTGGAGGATTTTCCACAAAAAGGGCTGAATAAATATGTAAAAGGCTCAAAGTACACTGCCAAATCAGATTTAAGGGTACATTTACTAATGATAGATTTAAATCAAACTAAAATCTAGTTTGATTTAAAATCGAATCAAAATTAATCAACACGAGCAGAGTGTTTCAGAGACAAAGGGGGTAATTCTGAGTTGATCGCAGCAGCAAGTTTGTTAGCAATTGGGCAAAACCATGGGGGTAATTCCAAGTTGATCGCAGCAGGAATTTGGTTAGCAGTTGGGCAAAACCATGTGCACTGCAGGGGAGGCAAATATAACATGTGCAGAGAGAGTTAGATTTGGGTGTGGTGTGTTCAATCTGCAATCTAAATTGCAGTGTAAAAATAAAGCAGCCAGTATTTACCCTGCACAGAAACAAAATAACCCACCCAAATCTAACTCTCTCTGCACATGTTATATCTGCCCCCCCTGCAGTGCACATGGTTTTGCCCAACTGCTAAAACATTTCCTGCTGCGATCAACTTGGAATTACCCCCAAAATTCCATTTTTACCAACAGTCGATGTAAGATCAATTCTAAATCAATTCTCTTTTTATTTTAAGTCTACAGTCAGTTCCATTCAAAATCGACTGCAAATAGACAGAAAAAATGGTAAAAAATTGGTAGAAATACACAAAACCAGTCAGAATCAACCTTTAGTAAATATATCCCCTTGGTCTCACTCTATGCCAGGGGTGGGGAACCTTTTTTCTACCGAGGGCCATTTGGATACTTATAAAATCCTTCAGGGGCCATACAAAAATTCTCAACTTAAAAAAATTACCCTGCCCCCCAGTAGGTCTGCCCCTTAGAGGTAGGCGCGCACCAAAAAAATTAGTGTGGCCAATTAAAATGGGACATGATACACATATGCCCCCAATAGTGCAGTGCCAGATCCACAATTGCCCCCACAGTGCCAGATATACAAATGCCCCTCACAGTGCCAGGTATACAAATGCCCCCCCACAGTGCCAGGTATACAAATGCCCCCCCCACAGTGCCAGGTATACAGATGCCCCCCACAGTGCCAGGTATACAGATGCCCCCCACAGTGCCAGGTATACAGATGCCCCCCACAGTGCCAGGTATACAAATGCCCCCCACAGTGCCAGGTATACAGATGTCCCCACAGTGCCAGGTATACAAATGCCCCCCACAGTGCAAGGTATACAGATGTCCCCACAGTGCCAGGTATACAAATGCCCCCCACAGTGCCAGGTATACAAATGTCCCCACAGTGCCAGGTATACAGATGCCCCCCACAGTGCCAGGTATACAGATCCCCCCTCCCTGCTGCTTACCGCTCCATTCGGCGGCATTACTCATGTGTCAGGAGTGGACAGGGCGGAGAGCGCGGCTATGTCGGGTGGCGGCGGCGTGTAGGACTTCAAACCAGCCGCCGGTGTGAGAGCCAATCAGAGCTCGCGGACCGGCAGCCGGTCCGCAAAGATAAATAATTCTTTGCAGTTTCTGAGTAGCTCCAGACCTACTCACAGATTACGATCAGCTCAGTCCGTTTAGTTCCTGGTTTGACGTCACAAGCACGCCCTATGTTCGGCCAGCCACTCCCCCGTTTCTCCAGACACTCCCGCGTTTTTCCCTGACACGCCTGCGTTTTTTAGCACACTCCCGGAAAACGCTCAGTTACCTCCCAGAAACGTCCCTTTCCTGTCAATCATTTACCGATCAGCAGAGCGACTGACAAGCGCCGCAGGATCCACAGCAAATCTGCTAAGATTTTAGTTAAATAACTAAGTGCATGCGCCCTGCGTGCCTTGCGCATGCGCAATTAGCAACAAATCGCAGCATAGCGAAAATCGGCAACGAGCGAACATCTCAGAATGATCCCCATGGGGGGTAATTCCGAGTTGATCGCAGCAGGAACTTTGTTACCAGTTGGGCAAAACCACGTGCACTGCAGGGGAGGCAGATATAACATGCGCAGAGAGAGTTAGATTTGGGTGGGTTATTTTGTTTCTGTGCAGGGTAAAAACTGGCTGCTTTATTTTTACACTGCAATTTAGATTGCAAATTGAACATACCCCACCAAAATCTAACTCTCTCTGCACGTTATATCTGCCTCCCATGCAGTGCACATGGGTGGTCATTCCGAGTTGTTCGCTCGTTGCCAATTTTCGCTATGCTGCGATTTGCTGCTAAATGCGCATGCGCATGGTACGCAGCGCGCATGCGCTAAGTTATTTAACTAAAAACTTAGCAGTTTTGCTGGTGTTCATACGACGCTTTTCAGTCGCACTGCTGATCGGTAAATGATTGACAGGAAAGGGACGTTTCTGGGTGGTAACTGAGCGTTTTCCGGGAGTGTGCTAAAAAATGCAGGCGTGTCAGGGAAAAACGCGGGAGTGTCTGGAGAGTTGGGGGAGTGGCTGGCCGAACGCAGGGCGTTTGTGACGTCAAACCAGGAACTAAACGGACTGAGCTGTTGGCAATCTGTGAGTAGGTCTGGAGCTACTCAGAAACTGCAAAGAATTATTTAGTAGCAGTTTTGTTAATCTTTCGTTCGCTATTCTGCTAAACTAAGATACACTCCCAGAGGGCGGCGGCCTAGCGTGTGCAATGCTGCTAAAAGCAGCTAGCGAGCGAACAACTCGGAATGAGGGCCATGGTTTTGACCAACTGCTAACAAAGTTCCTGCTGCGATCAACTCGGAATTACCCCCATGGTCAGAGAGAGTTAGATTTGGTCTTTTTACTAAAACTGAAGTGCCTAAGCATGGGGGCGGGGTATGAAGGTGGAGTAGCCCAGTGCATCCTGGGAGGCTAACAAGCTTATTGTTCGGTGTCAGTTCTGGTCTTCACTAGCCAGGGACGGATCTAGACTTTTCTTTTAAGGGGGGGGGGGTTATTTATTCCTGACTCCTCCCCTACACTCATTACTCCTCCCACTTCCCATCCCAACTGTCCACTAATGCTCTAATGAGCATATAAAGCATTGCAGGCTTCACATGTACTTCTTATGTAACACACACACACCAGGCACACGTAACTACTAAAACACAGATGAGCGGCACACACTGCCCAAGGTGGGGGTGACGGCAGGGCAGCCATCAGGGGGGGACTGTGGGGACTGGTGTCCCGGGCCCTTACAGAGAGGGGGCCCCACCACTGGCTGCTACCGTCAATACTGGTAGATCTGCACCAGTCTGTAAATCAACAGCAGGCTGATGCGCAGGGACTACTTCTTAAAACAAGCCTTATCTGTGCATTAGCTCTCTGTGGACCATTTCTAAAGGTCCACAACATTCCACCTATATGTAACGTCACAAAGTTTGACATCACATAGGGGTGCGCCAGAATCTTTTTTGGGGGAGGGAGGGGCCCTGTTTATTTTGTCAGTCCTGGGCCCCACAATTTCTGATGGCAGTCCTGGGTGACGGCATGTGATGGGGCTAGGGGCCAAGGGACACGGATGATGGGGAGGGATCTCAGTGCAGCCACACAACATCACCTGGCAGCAGCCCCCACCTCTGGTGGTCCCATTTAACTCCGCGCTTACTGCCACTAGACAGCTGGTGGAGCGCACGATTGGTGTCCTTAAAGGGTGCTTTCGTGTGCTCCACCGCACTGGTGGCGACATCATGTATTCGCCGGAGATGGTAAGTAAAATTGTGGTCCTGTGCGCAATTCTACATAACATCGCTGTAAGGAGTCGCGTTGAGCTTCCTCACACAGAGGAATTGCCAGATGAGGAGCCAGGGGTTGGGCAGAGAGTCGGTGGGGGGAGTGTTTCCCGGAGGGGAAACGAAGTAAGGGCACGCATTGTTCGGGAATATTTCAGGTATAGTGATTTTTAACAAATTATAAAAATATAACACAAAGTCACTGTATGTTTATGTTCATTTTGCTCTGATGTCATTTAGGTAGCTTTTGAAAGTTCATTGTGTAATTGTTTTGGTGTGTGTGAATATATTATTAGTTGTTTCTGTAAATATTCAAACATGTTAACCTTACAATGTTTTTTTTGTTTAGAAAATATTTTTCCGTTGTTAAAATGTTGTCATTTTTTTATTTTTTTTATACTAATCCTGTTTTCAAAACCAAATACACAACATATGATACTAAATGTTGAAAACTTTCTGACTGTGCAGCTGATTGTTCCTCCAAAATGTGGTGAGTACACAGATTGTCACAAATATTTTAGTAAAAATGTGTGTGTGTGTGTGTGTGTGTGTGTGTGTGTGTGTGTGTGTGTGTGTGTGTGTGTGTGTGGAATTGTGAGGGTAGGTTCTTTTATTATCATGTTCTTCCGCGACTGCGAATTTCCGCTTTAGCGAAATAACTAGAGATGAGCGGGTTCGGTTCCTCGGAATCCGAACCCGCCCGAACTTCATTTTTTTTTGACACGGGGCCGAGCGACTCGGATCTTCCCGCCTTGCTCGGTTAACCCGAGCGCGCCCGAACGTCATCATCCCGCTGTCGGATTCTCGCGAGGCTCGGATTCTATCGCGAGACTCGGATTCTATATAAGGAGCCGCGCGTCGCCGCCATTTTCACACGTGCATTGAGATTCATAGGGAGAGGACGTGGCTGGCGTCCTCTCCGTTTATAGAGAAGAGAGTGAGACTACTAGAGAGAGAGACACAGTAGTAATTTTGGGGAGCATTAGGAGGAGTACTACTACTTGCTGAAGTGATAGATAGTGTGACGTGTATATCTGACTTGTGGGGGAGACACTGACAGTGGGGAGCAGTTAGAGTCTGAGAGCAGGACTCAGGAGTACATATAACGTACAGTGCACACTTTTGCTGCCAGAGTGCCACACTGCCATTGTGACCACACTGACCACCAGTATAATATATATTGTGATTGTCTGCTTAGGAGTACTACTTGCAAGTTGCTGATAGTGTGACCAGTGACCTGACCACCAGTTTAATAATCACCACCAGTTTAATATATATATATATATATATATATATATATATATATATATAACTGTATATAATATATATATAATATTGTATACCACCTACCCGTGGTTTTTTTTTCTTCCTTTCTTCTTTATACATACTACTATAGTAGCTTACTGTAGCAGTCTGCGGTGCTGCTGAGCTGACAGTGTCCAGCAGGTCCGTCATCAGTCATTACATAATAAATATATATACCTGTCCGGCTGCAGTACTAGTGATATTATATATATATATATTGATTTCATCTCATTATCATCCAGTCTATATTAGCAGCAGACACAGTACGGTAGTCCACGGCTGTAGCTACCTCTGTGTCGGCAGTCGCTCGTCCATCCATTATTGTATACCACCTACCCGTGGTTTTTTTTTTCCTTTCTTCTTTATACATACTACTATAGTAGCTTACTGTAGCAGTCTGCGGTGCTGCTGAGCTGACAGTGTCCAGCAGGTCCGTCATCAGTCATTACATAATAAATATATATACCTGTCCGGCTGCAGTACTAGTGATATTATATATATATATATATATTGATTTCATCTCATTATCATCCAGTCTATATTAGCAGCAGACACAGTACGGTAGTCCACGGCTGTAGCTACCTCTGTGTCGGCAGTCGCTCGTCCATCCATAATTGTATACCACCTACCCGTGGTTTTTTTTTTCCCTTTCTTCTTTATACATACTACTATAGTAGCTTACTGTAGCAGTCTGCGGTGCTGCTGAGCTGACAGTGTCCAGCAGGTCCGTCATCAGTCATTACATAATAAATATATATACCTGTCCGGCTGCAGTACTAGTGATATTATATATATATATATATATTGATTTCATCTCATTATCATCCAGTCTACATTAGCAGCAGACACAGTACGGTAGTCCACGGCTGTAGCTACCTCTGTGTCGGCAGTCGCTCGTCCATCCATAATTGTATACCACCTACCCGTGGTTTTTTTTTTTTCCTTTCTTCTTTATACATACTACTATAGTAGCTTACTGTAGCAGTCTGCGGTGCTGCTGAGCTGACAGTGTCCAGCAGGTCCGTCATCAGTCATTACATAATAAATATATATACCTGTCCGGCTGCAGTACTAGTGATATTATATATATATATATTGATTTCATCTCATTATCATCCAGTCTATATTAGCAGCAGACACAGTACGGTAGTCCACGGCTGTAGCTACCTCTGTGTCGGCAGTCACTCGTCCATCCATAATTGTATACCACCTACCCGTGGTTTTATTTTTTCCCTTTCTTCTTTATACATACTACTATAGTAGCTTACTGTAGCAGTCTGCGGTGCTGCTGAGCTGACAGTGTCCAGCAGGTCCGTCATCAGTCATTACATAATAAATATATATACCTGTCCGGCTGCAGTACTAGTGATATTATATATATATATATTGATTTCATCTCATTATCATCCAGTCTATATTAGCAGCAGACACAGTACGGTAGTCCACGGCTGTAGCTACCTCTGTGTCGGCAGTCGCTCGTCCATCCATAATTGTATACCACCTACCCGTGTTTTTTTTTTCTTCCTTTCTTCTTTATACATACTACTATAGTAGCTTACTGTAGCAGTCTGCAGTGCTGCTGAGCTGACAGTGTCCAGCAGGTCCGTCATCAGTCATTACATAATAAATATATATACCTGTCCGGCTGCAGTACTAGTGATATTATATATATATATATTGATTTCATCTCATTATCATCCAGTCTATATTAGCAGCAGACACAGTACGGTAGTCCACGGCTGTAGCTACCTCTGTGTCGGCAGTCGCTCGTCCATCCATAATTGTATACCACCTACCCGTGGTTTTTTTTTCCCCTTTCTTCTTTATACATACTACTATAGTAGCTTACTGTAGCAGTCTGCGGTGCTGCTGAGCTGACAGTGTCCAGCAGGTCCGTCATCAGTCATTACATAATAAATATATATACCTGTCCGGCTGCAGTACTAGTGATATTATATATATATATATTGATTTCATCTCAT
Source organism: Pseudophryne corroboree (assembly GCF_028390025.1). Classification (NCBI taxonomy): domain Eukaryota; kingdom Metazoa; phylum Chordata; class Amphibia; order Anura; family Myobatrachidae; genus Pseudophryne; species Pseudophryne corroboree. Next base: position 206,895,397 of record NC_086444.1, read on the forward strand.
TATCATCCAGTCTACATTAGCAGCAGACACAGTACGGTAGTCCACGGCTGTAGCTACCTCTGTGTCGGCAGTCGCTCGTCCATCCATAATTGTATACCACCTACCCGTGGTTTTTTTTTTTCCCTTTCTTCTTTATACATACTACTATAGTAGCTTACTGTAGCAGTCTGCGGTGCTGCTGAGCTGACAGTGTCCAGCAGGTCCGTCATCAGTCATTACATAATAAATATATATACCTGTCCGGCTGCAGTACTAGTGATATTATATATATATATATTGATTTCATCTCATTATCATCCAGTCTATATTAGCAGCAGACACAGTACGGTAGTCCACGGCTGTAGCTACCTCTGTGTCGGCAGTCGCTCGTCCATCCATAATTGTATACCACCTACCCGTGGTTTTTTTTTTTCCCTTTCTTCTTTATACATACTACTATAGTAGCTTACTATAGCAGTCTGCGGTGCTGCTGAGCTGACAGTGTCCAGCAGGTCCGTCATCAGTCATTACATAATAAATATATATACCTGTCCGGCTGCAGTACTAGTGATATTATATATATATATATATTGATTTCATCTCATTATCATCCAGTCTACATTAGCAGCAGACACAGTACGGTAGTCCACGGCTGTAGCTAACTCTGTGTCGGCAGTCGCTCGTCCATCCATAATTGTATACCACCTACCCGTGGTTTTTTTTTTCCTTTCTTCTTTATACATACTACTATAGTAGCTTACTGTAGCAGTCTGCGGTGCTGCTGAGCTGACAGTGTCCAGCAGGTCCGTCATCAGTCATTACATAATAAATATATATACCTGTCCGGCTGCAGTACTAGTGATATTATATATATATATATTGATTTCATCTCATTATCATCCAGTCTATATTAGCAGCAGACACAGTACGGTAGTCCACGGCTGTAGCTACCTCTGTGTCGGCAGTCGCTCGTCCATCCATAATTGTATACCACCTACCCGTGGTTTTTTTTTCTCCCTTTCTTCTTTATACATACTACTATAGTAGCTTACTGTAGCAGTCTGCGGTGCTGCTGAGCTGACAGTGTCCAGCAGGTCCGTCATCAGTCATTACATAATAAATATATATACCTGTCCGGCTGCAGTACTAGTGATATTATATATATATATATATATATTGATTTCATCTCATTATCATCCAGTCTATATTAGCAGCAGACACAGTACGGTAGTCCACGGCTGTAGCTACCTCTGTGTCGGCAGTCGCTCGTCCATCCATAATTGTATACCACCTACCCGTGGTTTTTTTTTCTCCCTTTCTTCTTTATACATACTACTATAGTAGCTTACTGTAGCAGTCTGCGGTGCTGCTGAGCTGACAGTGTCCAGCAGGTCCGTCATCAGTCATTACATAATAAATATATATACCTGTCCGGCTGCAGTACTAGTGATATTATATATATATATATATATTGATTTCATCTCATTATCATCCAGTCTATATTAGCAGCAGACACAGTACGGTAGTCCACGGCTGTAGCTACCTCTGTGTCGGCAGTCGCTCGTCCATCCATAAGTATACTAGTATCCATCCATCTCCATTGTTTACCTGAGGTGCCTTTTAGTTGTGCCTATTAAAATATGGAGAACAAAAATGTTGAGGTTCCAAAATTAGGGAAAGATCAAGATCCACTTCCACCTCGTACTGAAGCTGCTGCCACTAGTCATGGCCGAGACGATGAAATGCCAGCAACGTCGTCTGCCAAGGCCGATGCCCAATGTCATAGTACAGAGCATGTAAAATCCAAAACACCAAATATCAGTAAAAAAAGGACTCCAAAATCAAAAATAAAATTGTCGGAGGAGAAGCGTAAACTTGCCAATATGCCATTTACCACATGGAGTGGCAAGGAACGGCTGAGGCCCTGGCCTATGTTCATGGCTAGTGGTTCAGCTTCACATGAGGATGGAAGCACTCAGCCTCTCGCTAGAAAAATGAAAAGACTCAAGCTGGCAAAAGCACCGCAAAGAACTGTGCGTTCTTCGAAATCCCAAATCCACAAGGAGAGTCCAATTGTGTCGGTTGCGATGCCTGACCTTCCCAACACTGGACGTGAAGAGCAAGCGCCTTCCACCATTTGCACGCCCCCTGCAAGTGCTGGAAGGAGCACCCGCAGTCCAGTTCCTGATAGTCAGATTGAAGATGTCAGTGTTGAAGTACACCAGGATGAGGAGGATATGGGTGTTGCTGGCGCTGGGGAGGAAATTGACCAGGAGGATTCTGATGGTGAGGTGGTTTGTTTAAGTCAGGCACCCGGGGAGACACCTGTTGTCCGTGGGAGGAATAGGGCCGTTGACATGCCTGGTGAAAATACCAAAAAAATCAGCTCTTCGGTGTGGAAGTATTTCAACAGAAATGCTGACAACAGGTGTCAAGCCGTGTGTTGCCTTTGTCAAGCTGTAATAAGTAGGGGTAAGGACATTAACCACCTCGGAACATCCTCCCTTATACGTCACCTGCAGCGCATTCATAATAAGTCAGTGACAAGTTCAAAAACTTTGGGTGACAGCGGAAGCAGTCCACTGACCAGTAAATCCCTTCCTCTTGTAACCAAGCTCACGCAAACCACCCCACCAACTCCCTCAGTGTCAATTTCCTCCTTCCCCAGGAATGCCAATAGTCCTGCAGGCCATGTCACTGGCAATTCTGACGATTACTCTCCTGCCTGGGATTCCTCCGATGCATCCTTGCGTGTAACGCCTACTGCTGCTGGCGCTGCTGTTGTTGCTGCTGGGAGTCGATGGTCATCCCAGAGGGGAAGTCGTAAGCCCACTTGTACTACTTCCAGTAAGCAATTGACTATCCAACAGTCCTTTGCGAGGAAGATGAAATATCACAGCAGTCATCCTGTTGCAAAGCGGATAACTGAGGCCTTGACAACTATGTTGGTGTTAGACGTGCGTCCGGTATCCGCCGTTAGTTCACAGGGAACTAGACAATTTCTTGAGGTAGTGTGCCCCCGTTACCAAATACCATCTAGGTTCCACTTCTCTAGGCAGGCGATACTGAGAATGTACACGGACGTCAGAAAAAGACTCACCAGTGTCCTAAAAAATGCAGTTGTACCCAATGTCCACTTAACCACGGACATGTGGACAAGTGGAGCAGGGCAGGGTCAGGACTATATGACTGTGACAGCCCACTGGGTAGATGTATGGACTCCCGCCGCAAGAACAGCAGCGGCGGCACCAGTAGCAGCATCTCGCAAACGCCAACTCTTTCCTAGGCAGGCTACGCTTTGTATCACCGGTTTCCAGAATACGCACATAGCTGAAAACCTCTTACGGCAACTGAGGAAGATCATCGCGGAATGGCTTACCCCAATTGGACTCTCCTGTGGATTTGTGGCATCGGACAACGCCAGCAATATTGTGTGTGCATTAAATATGGGCAAATTCCAGCACGTCCCATGTTTTGCACATACCTTGAATTTGGTGGTGCAGAATTTTTTAAAAAACGACAGGGGCGTGCAAGAGATGCTGTCGGTGTACAGAAGAATTGCGGGACACTTTCGTCGTACAGGCACCACGTACAGAAGACTGGAGCAACACCAAAAACGCCTGAACCTGCCCTGCCATCATCTGAAGCAAGAAGTGGTAACGAGGTGGAATTCAACCCTCTATATGCTTCAGAGGTTGGAGGAGCAGCAAAAGGCCATTCAAGCCTATACAATTCACCACAATATAGGAGGTGGAATGCACCTGTCTCAAGCGCAGTGGAAAATGATTTCAACGTTGTGCAAGGTTCTGCTGCCCTTTGAACTTGCCACACGTGAAGTCAGTTCAGACACTGCCAGCCTGAGTCAGGTCATTCCCCTCATCAGGCTTTTGCAGAAGAAGCTGGAGACATTGAAGGAGGAGCTAACACGGAGCGATTCCGCTAGGCATGTGGGACTTGTGGATGGAGCCCTTAATTCGCTTAACAAGGATTCACGGGTGGTCAATCTGTTGAAATCAGAGCACTACATTTTGGCCACCGTCCTCGATCCTAGATTTAAAACCTACCTTGGATCTCTCTTTCCGGCAGACACAAGTCTGCTGGGGTTCAAAGACCTGCTGGTGAGAAAATTGTCAAGTCAAGCGGAACGCGACCTGTCAACATCTCCTCCTTCACATTCTCCCGCAACTGGGGGTGTGAGGAAAAGGCTCAGAATTCCGAGCCCACCCGCTGGCGGTGATGCAGGGCAGTCTGGAGCGACTGCTGATGCTGACATCTGGTCCGGACTGAAGGACCTGACAACGATTACGGACATGTCGTCTACTGTCACTGCATATGATTCTCTCCCCATTGAAAGAATGGTGGAGGATTATATGAGTGACCGCATCCAAGTAGGCACGTCACACAGTCCGTACTTATACTGGCAGGAAAAAGAGGCAATTTGGAGGCCCTTGCACAAACTGGCTTTATTCTACCTAAGTTGCCCTCCCACAAGTGTGTACTCCGAAAGAGTGTTTAGTGCCGCCCGCTCACCTTGTCAGCAATCGGCGTACGAGGTTACTTCCAGAAAATGTGGAGAAGATGATGTTTATTAAAATGAATTATAATCAATTCCTCCGTGGAGACATTGACCAGCAGCAATTGCCTCCACAAAGTACACAGGGAGCTGAGATGGTGGATTCCAGTGGGGACGAATTGATAATCTGTGAGGAGGGGGATGTACACGGTGATATATATCGGAGGATGATGATGAGGTGGACATCTTGCCTCTGTAGAGCCAGTTTGTGCAAGGAGAGATTAATTGCTTCTTTTTTGGTGGGGGTCCAAACCAACCCGTCATTTCAGTCACAGTCGTGTGGCAGACCCTGTCACTGAAATGATGGGTTGGTTAAAGTGTGCATGTCCTGTTTATACAACATAAGGGTGGGTGGGAGGGCCCAAGGACAATTCCATCTTGCACCTCTTTTTTCTTTAATTTTTCTTTGCGTCATGTGCTGTTTGGGGAGTGTTTTTTGGAAGGGCCATCCTGCGTGACACTGCAGTGCCACTCCTAGATGGGCCAGGTGTTTCTGTCGGCCACTAGGGTCGCTTATCTTACTCACACAGCTACCTCATTGCGCCTCTTTTTTTCTTTGCGTCATGTGCTGTTTGGGGAGTGTTTTTTGGAAGGGCCATCCTGCGTGACACTGCAGTGCCACTCCTAGATGGGCCAGGTGTTTGTGTCGGCCACTAGGGTCGCTTAGCTTACTCACACAGCTACCTCATTGCGCCTCTTTTTTTCTTTGCGTCATGTGCTGTTTGGGGAGTGTTTTTTGGAAGGGCCATCCTGCGTGACACTGCAGTGCCACTCCTAGATGGGCCAGGTGTTTGTGTCGGCCACTAGGGTCACTTATCTTACTCACACAGCTACCTCATTGCGCCTCTTTTTTTCTTTGCGTCATGTGCTGTTTGGGGAGTGTTTTTTGGAAGGGCCATCCTGCGTGACACTGCAGTGCCACTCCTAGGTGGGCCAGGTGTTTGTGTCGGCCACTAGGGTCGCTTATCTTACTCACACAGCTACCTCATTGCGCCTCTTTTTTTCTTTGCGTCATGTGCTGTTTGGGGAGTGTTTTTTGGAAGGGCCATCCTGCGTGACACTGCAGTGCCACTCCTAGATGGGCCAGGTGTTTGTGTCGGCCACTAGGGTCGCTTAGCTTACTCACACAGCTACCTCATTGCGCCTCTTTTTTTCTTTGCGTCATGTGCTGTTTGGGGAGTGTTTTTTGGAAGGGCCATCCTGCGTGACACTGCAGTGCCACTCCTAGATGGGCCAGGTGTTTGTGTCGGCCACTAGGGTCGCTTATCTTACTCACACAGCTACCTCATTGCGCCTCTTTTTTTCTTTGCGTCATGTGCTGTTTGGGGAGTGTTTTTTGGAAGGGCCATCCTGCGTGACACTGCAGTGCCACTCCTAGATGGGCCAGGTGTTTGTGTCGGCCACTAGGGTCGCTTAGCTTAGTCATCCAGCGACCTCAGTGCAAATTTTAGGACTAAAAATAATATTGTGAGGTGTGAGGTATTCAGAATAGACTGAAAATGAGTGGAAATTATGGTTTTTGAGGTTAATAATACTTTGGGATCAAAATGACCCCCAAATTCTATGATTTAAGCTGTTTTTTAGTGTTTTTTGAAAAAAAACACCCGAATCCAAAACACACCCGAATCCGACAAAAAAAATTCGGTGAGGTTTTGCCAAAACGCGGTCGAACCCAAAACACGGCCGCGGAACCGAACCCAAAACCAAAACACAAAACCCGAAAAATTTCAAGTGCACATCTCTAGAAATAACCCCTCTGCTCTTCACAGCACTGCAGACAGCAATAAAGTTTATTCAATGCACACATCAATAAAGTTAATTTAGATGACAGCACAGATTTTACACCAATCACATGCCAACACACACTATAAATATATGCCCATATATGGAAAACGCCATTGCCATGATGCGTGCTGAACCGTTCACACGGCGTGAGCTCCGCGTCCTGGTGGCGGTGATGGACCGCAGCGTAGGCCGCTTTATCCCAAATCGGGTAAAGCGCGAGGCCTACGCGGAGGTCCGCTGCTTGTTAAGAAGCCGCATCTGCAGCCGGAGGACCATTATCCAGCTGGAGAGGCGCTGGAGCGACCTGCGAAGGCGTACGCCGGACTTGTTTGCGGAGCTACGCCAACAGATCCGGACCCTACGTGGGCGCACTAAGTAACATTTCGGCACATGACGGATTTTACGCATAACCTTTGCATACTTTCACTAAGTGAGAGTGTGAAAATTTGCACACTTACAATAAGCATGAGTGTGTGTGGGTAGGGCAAGCAGTACTGCATACCTCCCAACATGACCCTCTCCAGGAGGGACAGAATACTCTGCTTCTGGACTTGTCACTTAATTTAGTGAATAATGGTGTTTCAGCACAGATGATGGCAATCATACATTAAGAGGGAAGTGACGGAGCACAACATTCTGGCCCTCCTGGAGAGGGTCATGTTGGGAGGTATGGTACTGACTGTATGTTGTTGGGCATAATTACTGCACAGGCTCACAACTGAACACAATAACCTGCTCAGTGGTTTATTTAAAAAAATGTTGGTGGTTTTGAGAACTGGTGATGTTGGCTATAACAAACATTCAGATTCTATATATTATCGGATAGAAGGTGCTTAAGAAAGTTTAATTATATTATGATTGGTTGCTAAGGACATCACCAGTATAAACATTTTAATAACTTAGTAATGTTACCCCTGTCTCTTTAACATGGGACAGAACAGAGTAATATGAATATGCGGATGTTCTAAATGTATATGTTAAAACCTAAAAATTACATATGTCATTCTAGGGCGAGCACAACGGCAAGGTGCTGCTGCTGGTGCAGGGAGGCCACAACAGGCACATCCACAAACACCATCCCCTTCTGGCTCCCCCTCCACCTCTCCTGCCCAATCCCCCTCTCCAGCCACCTCACCCTCTCCAGCCACCTCACCCTCTCCTGCCCAATCCCCCTCTCCTGCCCAATCCCCCTCTCCTGCCACCTCACCCTCTCCAGCAACCTCACCCTCTCCTGCCCAATCCCCCTCTCCTGCCCAATCCCCCTCTCCAGCCACCTCACCCTCTCCAGCCACCTCAGCCTCATTTTCCAACTACCCCTCTCCAGCCCAAGCCCACTCTCTTTCCCAATCCCCCTCTCCAGCCCACACCCCCTCTCCAGCCCAATCCCACTCTCTTTCCAAATTCCCCTCTCTGCCCCCCTCCCCCTCTGTGTCCCAAAAAAGCACACCACCACCCTCACCATATCATTCCCAAACACCCTCTGTAAGTACCTCCCCCTTCCATCCTCTCACCCAATTGGACCCTCCTTCCCCCATCCTGCCTCCTTCCCCCATCCAGCACCCATCCCCCATCCAGCCAACCTCACCCATCCAGCCTCCATTCCCCAGCCAGCCCCCAGCCCCCATCCAGCCAACCTCACCCATCCAGCCTCCATCCCCCAGCCAGCCAACGTCGTCTACAGAATGGGCAGCAGAGGCCCCGGAGCCACTAGAGGGAGGTGGCCAAGTGGCAGAGGAGAGTAAGTTCGCACACATTTCTTATTTTTAAATTTTAAAAATACAAAACACATTCAAATAAATGCAGTGTTGTACTGTAGCCAATCTTTTGTCAAGGTTAAATGCTTGTCTTCTTGTCCTCTGACGAAACCGCACACGGATAATTGCGGAGAAACGCGTAAGGACTGGGGCTATATTCCTTTCTGATGTCCTCTTATCCTGCCAGCGATTTATACCTACCAATATCATCTTGGTTATTTGGAAACAGACCATTGAGAGAATCTCAGGTGCATCCTGTAATAAGGAGAAGTGTTACTACTCGGCTGTGACTGACACTGCAAAACGGGGGCCGTCCACGTACTATCAACAGGCACGCTTCTGGTCGTGAGTATAGTGGACAATATTGCAAAGTGGCCCTATTAGCACAGCGAGTATGGTCCTATAAATCCACAAATTACGGACTTTAAAGTTATAACACTTCAAACAATTTGGCTGCCTGCTGGCAGCAATTACCGGGAGTCAAAAGCCGGTGACTCATTGGAGTCTATTCTGAGCACGCACATATGCTCACAGCTGGACACTAACGATAGATATCAGCTTTGTTCTTTTGCATAGGACTTTCTCTCAGGACCATATTTTACATCTTGAATTTTTAATCTGAATATACAAGTGTTTTTTCCAAACCACATCGCTGCAGCATGGGGGATTTTTTAATTATTTAATTAATTGATATATATATATATATATTTTTTTTTTTTTGTGCATGTGTTTATTTTATTGTATATTAATAAATTTGTAATTTACACATTTATATGCGCTCTCTGATAGTATATCATATTATCAATTCTTGTTGCTGCATTGGTGGACAGATCAGTACTGTCCAATTGAGAGCTGCTATTTTTTAACATATACGACCATCATTATATATATTTTTAGGAGTTTTAAGTAGTGATGAGCGGATTCGGTTTTACTCGGTTTTACTCGGTTCTCAAAACCGAATCTTATTGGCTCACTGATGTCACGTGTTTTGGATAGCCAATAAGATTCGGTTTTGAGAACCGAGTAAAACCGAGTAAAACCGAATCCGCTCATCACTAGTTTTAAGACGCGCTGGAATTATTTGTCTTTCTTGCTTGTCTTCTTCATCATGGTATGGATGATGCATTCACATTTGTGTGCGGGACATTATATGTACAGTGTCTACATCTGGTTGCTAATCACTATGTCGACAGGTTTGCCTGCACAACAAGGTTTGTATGTGAAACATTATATGCAACACATTTAGACCTGAGTGTTCATTTTTGTGTGGTTTTACTTTTACAATTGAGCTTGGGTATTGCAATATTTAAAAAAAAAAGTCGCAGGAGTCACTTTGTTAGCCAGCCTAACGACACAATGATTTGTGTTGTGAAAGTTACACTCACAAAATGCTTATTTGCTTTTTCAAAACCTGTTTGACCTTATTTATTTAGTAAGGCAGGCTTTCAGGGAGTGTGGGCATGCTAGGATATGTTGTCCTTCTGAAGATGTTGATATGCAGTGTGATGATGCAGGGCAAAACAGCACAAAAGACAAGTCTGCTTCATTACAGATGTGAATGATGACCAGTATGGGGTTACATGTACTAATTTGGGGGTGTGATTCAAGATTGGATGTTGAACATAGCAACCAAACAAAAACAAAGTTTCAGTTATTTCCCACCTTCTAGAAGAGAAGTAGAATGTGATTGGTTGCTATGGACAACATCACACCCTAAATATAACTCCCATTTTAGTAAATGTACATCATGGTGTGGTAGACTTTTACACATTGAAATTTTGCGATGCCAAACATTGCTGAGTATGCTTGTGTGTTGGTATGCTACTGTTTTGTCATTTATACATCCATGATGTATATCATTTGATATGAAAGTGTGCTTTTTGGAATTGTGATGTATGTAATAGGTAATGTGAGTTATGTTTTAATTTGCATTTTGACTCTGCATTTCAGATGGTGCCATTGGAGATCCCACAAGCCTGGCAGGCATCGTTGGCCGGATGAAGGCAAATTTGGAGGCCATGTTGGCCGAAGTCAACCATTTGGCTAATTTATTGTAAAAAAAAATAAAAAAATTATGTTTATAAAAAACTTAAAACAAAAAATGTTCCAAAAATAAAAAAATTTAATTTACTGTTATGCGCTTGTGATGTTTTTAATGCCAAAATATTAAAGCATATTGCAAAGCAGAAATTGGTTACCTAACAAAAAAAACACAAACAAATTACGAGTTTAAGTCTTATTTATTACATACAAATTAGGTTAGTTAGTAGCTTATTTTTAAAATAAACATGTAAACACATACATTCACACACTAAACATCCACACCAAATTATGCTATTTACATTTATGTCAGGCACAGTTTACACATCTCTTGCACTTCTTTAAAAACAAACATGGTAATGTCCAATTATGCCTACAAAGTGTTCTTGAGGTATTCTTTGCAGACTTAATTGGTCATGCACACAATCAAGTATTACACTAATTGGATTTATAATTAAGGGACGCTTGCTGAGTTTGAATTGCAAGGTGTCATCTAAATTAGGAAAAAAAAACCATTGCTGTGCGTTTGTTTGCACAAACCTTAGCACATTTAAGAGGAATGCGTAAATCTACGATGAGATCGTTTTTTTACGATGAGGAGTGTGCGTATGCGATGGATTCGCAATAATGCGTTGTGATTTGGCATACGCCTACTTTGTGTAGTACTGCGTACGAAATAGCAAATGTACGTTGGGGGCGGATGTTCGCAGTTTTACAACATAATCGCAACTTTGCGAATATGTTGTGCAAACGAAAAACATAGCGAACAACTCGGAATGACCACCAAGGTCCTTAGTTTAAAAAAAGTTATATGCAGTCTCAGTGGTCATGCTTCTGAGTGGATATAACAATGTAACAAATCCAGGTGTTCATTTATCTGCAGTAAAAGGAATAAAGCACAGACTAACAAACAGCAGAAGTGAGCTTTCCTATATTTCATTGCAGTAATGGCAGTCTCTTCCCAGACGTGTGTCATTGTTATTTCCCAGGGATAGTAATGTTTTTGCTGCCAAGAGTTTTACCTTTCTGACAGTGATGAATATTTGGGTGTCAGACCAGCACAGATTACCTGCAGAGAAAAGGGAGTGTTCTGCATCATTTCATAGCTTGATGTATACAATGAACACCCAGCTTTGTTTGTTGCATAATGTTAAACTAGTTTCAAAGTGTTTTGTAGCTTACCTAAAACTATTTAGGGAAATTTAATTGGGCACGAGGTTTGGCGAGGTAAAAAACCTTGAGTGCCCTGTTTTGTATTACCGCAGGTATGTGCGCTCCCAATACCCGCAGTTTCCAATAAAAAACGAAAATGTTCACAGGGTTTCAGCAAAAAGAAGAGGACCCATTGTGGATACTAATTACTCAGGGCCGGATGTAGGCCTTGTGGCTCCCAGGGCAAAAAAAATAAGAATTTACTCATCGGTAATTCTATTTCTCGTAGTCTGTAGTGGATGCTGGGGACTCCGTAAGGACCATGGGGAATAGACGGGCTCCGCAGGAGACTGGGCACTCTAAAGAAAGATTCAGTACTATCTGGTGTGCACTGGCTCCTCCCTCTATGCCCCTCCTCCAGACCTCAGTTAAGGAAACTGTGCCCGGAAGAGCTGACATTACAAGGAAAGGATTTTGGAATCCAGGGTAAGACTCATACCAGCCACACCAATCACACTGTACAACTTGTGATAAACTTACCCAGTTAACAGTATGAACAACAACTGAGCATCACTCAACCGATGCTACATAACCATAACCGTTTGTTAAGCAATAACTATATACACGTATTGCAGAAAGTCCGCACTTGGGACAGGTGCCCAGCATCCACTACGGACTACGAGAAATAGAATTACCGGTGAGTAAATTCTTATTTTCTCTAACGTCCTAGTGGATGCTGGGGACTCCGTAAGGACCATGGGGATTATACCAAAGCTCCCAAACGGGCGGGAGAGTGCGGATGACTCTGCAGCACCGAATGGGCAAACACCAGGTCCTCCTCAGCCAGGGTATCAAACTTGTAGAGTTTTGCAAATGTGTTTGAACCTGACCAAGTAGCAGCTCGGCAAAGCTGTAATGCCGAGACCCCTCGGTCAGCCGCCTAAGAAGAGCCCACCTTCCTTGTGGAATGGGCTTTCACTGATTTTGGATGCGGCAATCCAGCCGCAGAATGAGCCTGCTGAATCGTGTTACAGATCCAGCGAGCAATGGTTTGCTTTGAAGCAGGAGCACCCAGCTTGTTGGACGCATACAGGATAAACAGCGAGTCAGTTTTCCTGACTCCAGCCGTCCTGGCAACATAGATCTTCAAAGCCCTGACTACATCAAGCAACTTGGAATCCTCCAAGTCACGAGTAGCCGCAGGCACCACAATGGGTTGGTTCAAATGAAAAGATGACACCACCTTTGGCAGAAACTGCGTACGAGTCCGCAATTCTGCCCTATCCATATGGAAAGCCAGATAGGGGCTTTTACATGACAAAGCCGCCAATTCTGACACACGCCTAGCTGAAGCTAAGGCCAACAGCATGACCAATTTCCACGTGAGATACTTTAGCTCCACTGTCCTAAGTGGCTCAAACCAGCGGGATTTCAGGAAACCCAAGACCACGTTAAGATCCCAAGGTGCCACTGGTGGCACAAAAGGAGGCTGAATATGCAGCACTCCCTTAACAAACGTCTGAACCTCAGGCAGCGAAGCCAGTTCTTTTTGAAAGAAAATGGATAGGCCCGAAATCTGGACCTTTATGGACCCTAATTTTAGGCCCATAGTCACACCTGACTGTAGGAAGTGCAGGAATCGACCCAGCTGGAATTCCTCTTTAGGGGCCTTCCTGGCCTCACACCAAGCAACATATTTTCGCCATATACGGTGATAATGTTTTGCTGTCACGTCCTTCCTAGCCTTTATCAGCGTAGGAATAACTGCATCCGGAATGCTCTTTTCTGCTAGGATCCGGCGTTCAACCGCCATGCCGTCAAACGCAGCCGCGGTAAGTCTTGGAACAGACTGCAGGCGCGCACGCAGGGGGGGTTTCCGAGTACCCAGAAACCCCCCACAAGCCGCCCATCATCAACTGAACTTTGACGTGTTTTTTTTTTTCTTGTGTGTGTACATCGCGAACAGTGTCTCCCTCTGCGCAGGCCAGCTGCACACTGAGCTGGCTACTGCATGTAGGGGGAGCTGCAGCAGCTCCTCTCAGGCAGAGTCACTCAGTGCAAGCAGCCAGCCAGGCGCGCCATGGGACTTGAGCGGCGCAGTCAGCGGGGACCCGGACCAGCGGCGGTGAGTGACGGATCATCTCACCATCTCGCTGCCAGTGAGTGCGGGAACGGGGGGGGGGGGGGGAAGCAGCCAGCAGGGACCCGGACCAGCGGCGGTGACGGATCATCATCTCGCGGCTACCAGTGAGTGCGGGAACGGGGGCAGGGGGGTGCTGGGGGGAGCTTGGGGGACCTGGTGCGTCTACCACCAACTGTATGTCAGGGGTTGAAGGAGGGCCACTCTGAAAATAAATTGCTGCAGTGATTGGTGCAGCATGTACATCCCCCAGCCATCACTGTTTGTGCAAGTAGCGTGTCATGTCATGTGTATAGGTGCTGGGGGCTGTGCTTCCTGTTAATGGGTGTGTGTATATGTCTTGTGTGCATGTATATTGTGTATGTATGTGTGAAAGTACTGTATGTTGTGTGTGTATATATGTTCTGTGTGCATGTATACTATGTGTTTATGTATGTATGCATGTAAGCTGTGTTTATGTATGTGTGCATGTATACTGTGTGTCTATGCATGTATGTATACTGTGTGCATGTATGTATACTGTGTGTGCATGTGTATTGTGTGTCTATGCATGTATGTGTGCTGTGTGCATGTATACTGTGTGTGTCTATGCATGTATGTATACTGTGTGTGCATGTATGTATACTGTGTGTGCATGTGTATTGCGTGTCTATGCATGTATACTGTGTGTCTCTGCATGTATGTATGCTGCTTGCATGTATGCTGTGCAAGTACGTATGCTGTGTGCATGTACAGTATGTATGTATGTATGTATGTATGTATGTATGTATGCTGTGTTCGTAAGTATGCTACTGTACAGTATGTGTGTGTATGCATGTCTATGTACACAGATGTACTGTATATGTGTGTACACACACACACACACGTATATATATTTATATATATATACACACATATACATAGCTTGTGCTGTGTGTGTGTATATGTGTGTGTATATATATATGTTTATGTGCTGTGTGTGTGTGTGTATATATATATATATATATATATATATATATATATATACATACATACAATCGTGTACGGTGGTACTCAGGCAAATAAAGACAGGACAACAGCCTCTGTAACCAACGTTTCAAAGACTCCTCGTTTTCGTCAGGGCATGGCCACAGAGGCTGTTGTCCTGTCTTTATTTGCCCGAGTGCCGCCGTACACGATTGTTCGCTTGGGGGAGCTGTGGAGGTCTCCTTGAACGGAAGGCAACGAGAAAGGTACCGTTTTGTAATGCGGAGAACTGCCGGGCTCACTGTGATATATATATATATATATATATATATATTATAGTATATGGTCGGAAACCCCCCTATGAAAATCCTGCGTTTGCCACTGGACAGGGCCCCTGTTGCCACAGGTCCTGTCTGAGAGGCAGAGGCCATGGGTCCTCTGTGAGCATTTCTTGCAGTTCCGGGTACCAAGTCCTTCTTGGCCAATCCGGAACAATGAGTATTGTTCTCACTCCTCTTTTTCTTACGATTCTCAGTACCCTGGGTATGAGAGGAAGAGGAGGAAACACATAGACCGACTGGAATACCCACGGTGTCACCAGTGCGTCCACAGCTATCGCCTGAGGGTCTCTTGACCTGGCGCAATACCTCTTTAATTTTTTGTTGAGGCGGGACGCCATCATGTCCACCTGTGGCAGTTCCCATCGATTTACAATCTGCGTGAAGACTTCTTGATGAAGTTCCCACTCTCCCGGGTGGAGGTCGTGTCTGCTGAGGAAGTCTGCTTCCCAGTTGTCCACTCCCGGAATGAACACTGCTGACAGTGCTTGCACGTGATTCTCCGCCCAACGAAGAATCCTGGTGGCTTCCGCCATTGCCACCCTGCTTCTTGTGCCGCCCTGGCGGTTTACATGAGCGACTGCCGTGATGTTGTCTGACTGAATCAGCACTGGTTGGTCTCGAAGCAGAGGCTCCGCTTGACTCAGGGCGTTGTATATGGCCCATAGCTCCAGGATATTTATGTGCAGACAAGTCTCCTGACTTGACCACAGCCCTTGGAAGTTTCTTCCTTGAGTGACTGCTCCCCACCCTCAGAGGCTTGCATCCGTGGTCACCAGGACCCAGTCCTGTATGCCGAATCTGCGGCCCTCGAGGAGGTGAGCACCTTGTAGCCACCACAGAAGAGACACCCTGGCCCTGGGGGACAGGGTGATCATCCGATGCATCTGAAGATGCGATCCGGACCACTTGTCCAGCAGATCTCACTGAAAGATCCTCGCATGGAACCTGCCGAAGGGAATGGCTTCCTATGACGCCACCATCTTTCCCAGGACTCGTGTGCAGTGATGCACCGACACCTGTGTTGGCTTTAAGAGGTCTCTGACCAGAGTCACAAGTTCCTGAGCCTTCTCCTCCGGGAGAAACACCTTCTTCTGGTCTGTGTCCAGAATCATGCCCAGGAAGGGCAGACGCTTCGCAGGAATCAGCTGCGACTTTGGAATGTTCAGAATCCAGCCGTGCTGACGCAACACTTCCTGAGAGTGTGCTACGCTGATCAGCAACTGCTCCCTGGACCTCACCTTTATGAGGAGATCGTCCAAGTATGGGATAATTGTAACCCCTTGCTTCCGAAGGAGCACCATCATTTCCGCCATCACCTTGGTAAAAACTCTCGGTGCCGTGGACAGGCCAAATGGCAACATCTGGAATTGGTAATGACAGTCCCGTACCACAAACCTGAGGTACTCCTGATGAGGCGGATAAATGGGGACATGCAAGTAAGCATCCTTGATGTCCAGATACACCATAAAATCCCCCTCTTCCAGGCTTGCAATGACCGCTCTGAGCGATTCCATTTTGAACTTGAACTTCTTCAGATAAATGTTCAGGGATTTTAAATTTAAAATGGGTCTGACCGAACCGTCCGGTTTCGGTACCACAAACATAGTGGAATAGTAGCCCCTTCCCCGTTGAAGGGGGGGAACCTCTACCACCACCTGCTGGAGAAAAAGTTTGTGAATTGCCGCCAACACTATCTCCCTTTCCATGGGGGAAGTTGGTAAGGCCGATTTTAGGTAACGGTGAGGGGGCGTCACCTCGAATTCCAGCTTGTATCCCTGAGACACAATTTGTATAGCCCAAGGATCCACCTGTGAGCGAACCCACTGGTGGCTGAAATGTCGGAGACGCGCTTCCACGGCTCCTGGCTCCGCCTGTGGAGCCCCAGCGTCATGCGGTGGATTTAGTGGAAGCCGGGGAAGACTTTTGTTCCTGGGACCTAGCTGCACGTGCAGCTTTTTTCCTCTACCCCTGCCTCTGGCAAGAAAGGACGCACCTCTGACCTTCTTGCTCTTCTGAGAACGAAAGGACTGCATTTGGTAATACGGTGCTTTCTTAGGCTGTGGAGGGACATAAGGCAAGAAATTTGACTTCCCAGCCGTAGCTGTGGAAACTAGGTCCAAGAGACCGTCCCCAAACAATTCCTCTACCTTATAAGGTAAAACCTCCATGTGTTTTTTAGAGTCGGTATCCCCTGTCCATTGCCGAGTCCATAAGACCCTTCTGGCAGAAATGGACATTGCATTTACTCTAGAGCCCAGCAGGCAAATGCCCTCTGGGCATCCCGCATATATATGACCACGTCCTTGATATGTGCCAGGGTCAGTAGAACAGTGTCCCTGTCCAGGGTATCTATCTCCTCAGACAGAGTATTCGTCCATGCAGCTACCGCACTACACATCCAGGCCGAAGCAATTGCTGGTCTCAGCAGTGTGCCAGAATGAGTATAAACAGACTTCAGGATAGCTTCCTGCTTTCTATCCGCTGGATCCTTTAGGGCGGCCGTATCCTGAGACGGCAGGGCCACCTTCTTAGACAAGCGTGTCAACGCCTTGTCTACCCTAGGGGAGGATTCCCAGCGTAACCTGTCCGTTGGCAGGAAAGGATACGCCATAAGTAATCTCTTGGAAATTATCACCTTCCTGTCAGGGGAATCCCACGCTTTTTCACATAATTCATTTAAATCATGTGAAGGGGGAAAAGTCACTTCATGCTTTTTCTCCCCATACATATAATTCCTCTTGTCAGGGACAGGATTTTCCTCAGAAATGTGTAATACATCCTTCATTGCTATAATCATGTAGCGGATGGCTTTAGTCATTTTAGGCTGCAACTTTGCCTCATCGTCATCGACACTGGAGTCAGATTCCGTGTCGACATCTGTGTCAACTATCTGGGATAGTGTGCGCTTTTGAGACCCTGAGGGCCTCTGCGCTGTAGGATCAGGCATGGGTTGAGACCCTGACTGTCCCAAGGTTACAGTTTTATCCAATCTGTTATGCAAGGAGTTTACATTATCATTTAACACCTTCCACATATCCATCCAATCAGGTGTCGGCACCGTCGGCGGCGACACCACACTCAGCTGCACTTGTTCTGCCTCCACGTATCCTTCCTCATCAAACATGTCGACACAGGCGTACCGACACACAGCACACACACAGGGAATGCTCTGACTGAGGACAGGACCCCACAAAGGCTTTTGGGGAGACAGAGAGAGAGAGTATGCCAGCACACACCACAGCGCTATATAACCCAGGGATTACACTGTACCTTAGTGTTTACCCCGTGGCTGCTGTTAAATATATCTCTGCGCCTAAATTTATGTGCCCCCCCCCCCCCCTCTCTTTTTTACCCTTTATTGCACCTGTATACTGCAGGGGAGAGCCTGGGGAGCGTCCTTCCAATGGAGCTGTGAAGAGAAAATGGCGCTGGTGTGCTGAGGAAGAAGGCCCTCAGGGGCGGGCTTCTGTCCCGCTTTAATGTGTAAAAAATGGCGGGGGCTCGGGCATATATACAGTCCCAGACTGTATATATGTCTATTTTTGCCAAAAAGGTAATTAATTGCTGCCCAGGGCGCCCCCCCCCTGCGCCCTGCACCCTACAGTGACCGGAGTGTGCGGTGTGCTGTGGGAGCAATGGCGCACAGCTGCAGTGCTGTGCGCTACCTTAAGTGAAGACAGGAGTCTTCAGCCGCCGATTTCGATGTCTTCATGCTTCTGCTGCTTCTGTACTCCTGGCTCTGCTAGGGGGACGGCGGCGCGGCTCCGGGAACGGACGATCAAGGTTAGGTACCTGTGTTCGATCCCTCTGGAGCTAATGGTGTCCAGTAGCCTAAGAAGCGCTACCTAGCTGCCGTGAGTAGGTTTGCTTCTCTCCCCTCAGTCCCTCGTAGCAGAGAGTCTGTTGCCAGCAGAAGCTCTCTGAAAATAAAAAACCTGACAAAATACTTTCTTTTCTAGCAAGCTCAGGAGAGCCCACTAGGAGCACCCAGCTCTGGCCGGGCACAGATTCTAACTGAGGTCTGGAGTAGGGGCATAGAGGGAGGAGCCAGTGCACACCAGATAGTACTGAATCTTTCTTTAGAGTGCCCAGTCTCCTGCGGAGCCCGTCTATTCCCCATGGTCCTTACGGAGTCCCCAGCATCCACTAGGACGTTAGAGAAATGGAGGTGTGGCTTTGGAGAAGGGGCGTGGTCAGTTATGCCCCCTGTAGCTGTGCCCCCAGTACTCTGCTCCCTGTACTGTGCCCCTAGTAGCGCCGATCACCCCCCCCCAAAAAAAATAAAAATAAAATAAATTAAAAAATACTCACTATCCCCGCTCCTGCTTCCCTACCGCTGCTGCCCTCCGTCTCCGGCCGCCGGTGCCGCTCCTCGGAGACGTCATGACGTCTCTCCCATAGCACAGCATAGACACTAGAGATCAATTATGACCCCTAGCATCTATGTGCCGGTCCCAAAATGCCATGCAACGCACTGTACAGCACCGGGGGGCTCCACCAGTAGCGGATCCTGCCACGGCGGTGGCGCCCAGAGTAAAAATCCTGCATGCCAATAGCATGATCCGCTACTGTAATTACTAATTAAGCTAATTAGAGACTTATAATTGCTTAATCTGTATTTGGGGGAGGGGGGGGGATGGGTTTCCATCAGGGTGCCACAGCAAGTCCTTGTGATTTTTTGTAAAAATAACTATTTTAGGAAAAATCAGACTTGTTCTGGAGGGTGTGGATCATTGGGTCGACCCTAACTAGTCGACAGTCAGTAAGTCGACCACTATTGGTCAACATGCACTAGGTTGACACAGGAAAAAGGTCGACATGGGCTGAAGGTTGACATGGAAAAGGTTAACACAGCTATAGGTCGACATGAGTGTTTTGACTATTTTGGTGTCGTTTACTCTGTAAAATCTGCTGGAAGCCCAATTACTGCACCAGGGCCCTCATTCCGAGTTGTTCGCTCGCAAGCTGCTTTTAGCAGCAGTGCACACGCTAAGCCGCCGCCTACTGGGAGTGAATCTTAGCTTAGCAAAATTGCGAACGAAAGATTCTCAAAATTGCGAATAGAAATTTCTAAGCAGTTTCTGAGTAGCTCGACACTTACTCTGCCACTGCGATCAGTTCAGTCAGTTTCGTTCCTGGTTTGACGTCACAAACACACCCAGCGTTCGCCCAGACACTCCCCCGTTTCTACAGCCACTCCCGCGTTTTTCCCAGAAACGGCAGCGTTTTTTCACACACTCCCAGAAAACGGACAGTTTCCGCCCAGAAACACCCACTTCCTGTCAATCACACAACGATCACCAGAACGAAGAAAAAACCTTGTAATGCCGTGAGTAAAATACCAAACTTCTTAGCAAATTTACTTGGCGCAGCCGCAGTGCGAACATTGGCCCTCATTCCGAGTTGTTCGTTCGCAAGGCGATTTTAGCAGAGTTACACACGCTAATCCGCCGCCTACTGGGAGTGAATCTTAGCTTCTTAAAATTGCGAACGATGTATTCGCAATATTGCGATTACAAACTACTAGCAGTTTCAGAGTAGCTTCAGACTTACTCGGCATCTGCGATCAGTTCAGTGCTTGTCGTTCCTGGTTTGACGTCACAAACACTCCCAGCGTTCGCCCAGACACTCCTCCGTTTCTCCAGCCACTCCCGCGTTTTTTCCGGAAACGGTAGCGTTTTTATCCACACGCCCATAAAACGCCGTGTTTCCGCCCAGTAACACCCATTTCCTGTCAATCACATTACGATCGCCGGAGCGAAGAAAAAGCCGTGAGTAAAAAAACTATCTTCATAGCAAAATTACTTGGCGCAGTCGCAGTGCGAACATTGCGCATGCGTACTAAGCAGAAAAACGCTGCGATGCGAAGAAAATTA
Organism: Pseudophryne corroboree; assembly: GCF_028390025.1. Classification (NCBI taxonomy): domain Eukaryota; kingdom Metazoa; phylum Chordata; class Amphibia; order Anura; family Myobatrachidae; genus Pseudophryne; species Pseudophryne corroboree. The sequence goes on from NC_086444.1 coordinate 206,915,982, forward strand.
CCGAGCGAACGACTCGGAATGAGGGCCATTGCGCATGCGCAGTTTGCAGAAAATCGCTGTGATGCAATGAAAAAGAACGAGCGAACAAATCGGAATGAGGGCCCATGTCCCTTTGCATTGCTCGCGTTCGTGCAAGGTTACTATTCCTAATTCTAGTCTACGTGGATCGTAAAGTATGAAAACGTTCAAAAAAACTTATTAAAAGGTGAAAAACTCATGTCGAACTTTTCCTGTGTCGACCTTTGCCAGGTCAATCTTTTGTCAATATCAACCTTTGAACCATGTATTTCATGTTGAACAATAGTGGTCGACCTATTCACTGTCGACCTAAGTGTTGTCGCCCTAACAACCGCATACCCTCTGGAGGCGTGAGAAAAAAGATGCAGTGATTTCTATAGAAAAAAACTGAGTCCCATTTTCTGTCCAACGGATGCGGGAGAATCATCACACCGCAGGGGTTTTTAAAACTTCCCGCCTGCAATTGGATTCCCCCATACATTATAAGTGTATATTCTTGCTCGGAAATAACTGTATTCAAAATTGTCTGCATCTATGTGGTCGCATTGCCCCATCTTCATAGGCATGCGCAGACTCAGAGGGGAGGAGATGTGCAACAACACCAGCCCCGGGACTAGAGCCGTAACTAGACATTTTGGTGCTCTGTGCTAGACAGAGAATTGGTGCCCCCTCCTCCCCATTTTAAAAAAATGGAGACAGTGTGCCACGCAGGTGTGTGCCAAAAATATAGGGGTGTGGCATCATGGGGATGGGGCAAGGCCACAGAATAGAACCAGTTTACATTACACTATACAGTAGTGTCCGTTATTACCCCCCAAAATCCTCTCTATGCCTCACTCTCTTTAAATTTATAATATTTTTATCTGCCCATCAATAACCCCCCACTGTCACTGGGTGCTACCAGGGCCGGATTAACAATGGGGCGGGTGGAGCTGCAGCTCCAGCCCCCCCCCCCCATCAAAATAGGCCCACAGATCCACCTCTCTCCATATTTCTCTCCTCTTCCCCTGCGCTGTGATGTCACACTGAGATATGCCACAAGCGCCTCCCCACCACTGTGCATACCAGCAGCAGCCAGCGCAGCGGTGGACTTGCCAGCTGGGACGCAGAGTAACAAGCCGATCATCCGGTCCCATGACCCCTCTGGTCGGCCAGCTAGTGGTGCTATCTTAATGGTAGGCAGGGTTGCACTGGACCACAGGGGTACAGGAGAAACCACCAGTGGGCCCCACTGTCTGGGGGGCCCTTCCCCTCCACTATAGATCAGGATCCACACTGTGCACTTGAATTGTACATTATACATGTAACCTTATACTGCACAGGACTATGGTTTATTACTCAGGTACATTATCATGCATGCATTAGCAGTATTTACTATATATATTTATCAAGGGGCCCAGCACATGCACTCTCTCATGGTTAGGCAAACCAATGTGGTGGCTGGCCACACCTCTAAACATGGGCCCCTACCTCTGCATCCCCCCCGGTGAGCCCTTTATGCCTCATATAGGCTATGTGTGTGTAGGGAGTGTATGTGTGTGTGAGGGGGCAGGCTTTGTGTGTATGTGGTGATATGGGCATGTTGCTGGGGTTGGTTGTGTGCACAGACACATGGTTGCTCACATTGGAGGCTACATATGCTCAGGCAGGTGATCTGCACGTCTGTGGACACTCGGTCCTTGTCATTTGGCTGCACTGTGTGCACTGGGAGGGGCTTTGTTGGTGTGTTGGCTATGGGGTGGGGGAGGCAATATGGGAAGGGTCACTGCTCGGGTGATTCCGCAAGTGGCGGTTTTAGATGCTGGCTAGCAGGGCGTGTGCCAAAAACACTGCGGCCTGAGGCCGCAGTCACCCTGCCGGCACCATCGGCACCAGTCGTTGCCTGCATCGCAGTGCTTCCCGCCGCTTCCTGCTGCTGGCCGCCCACCCTCTCCTGGCCCATTCCTGCCGGACGCCTCCTGCCACTACTCACTCACCCTCAGCTTCACACTGGGCGGAAGTATGAGAAGAACATAGAGCCAGGGAACCACAGGCGCCAGATGGTGAGTGACATCTAACAGGTGCAATTTGTATAATGGGCTATCCGGCGCAATGTGTATAAGGGGCTATCTGGCGCAATATTTATAAAATAAATATATATATACATATATATATAGGGGTATATTTACTAAGGTCCCGATTTTGACCGAGATGCCGTTTTTTCATCAAAGTGTCATCTCGGTAATTTACTAAACTCAAATCACGGCAGTGATGAGGGCATTCGTATTTTTTGGGTAGTCCATGAAAATAATTACGAATGAATACACCATCGGTCAAAACGCGGCTGTTTAAGTATGAATCTCGGTCATTTACTAAGAAGTGCAAAGCAAAAAATAAATAAAACACTGCCGTGAAAAATTACAACTCGTAAAAAAGTGCTAAAAAAAAACAGACCTGCTTTTTTAATGCGTGATTGTATAGGCATGCAGGGATCCATGAGATCCGTGCATGTATATCAGTGGGAAGGGGTGGGAAAGTGGTTATTTTCTTTAAAAAAATTGCGTGGGGTCCCCCCTCCTAAGCATAACCAGCCTCGGGCTCTTTGAGCCGATCCTGGTTGCAGAAATATGGGGAAAAAATTGACAGGGGTTCCCCCATATTTAAGCAACCAGCATCGGGCTCTGCGCCTGGTCCTGGTTCCAAATATATGGGGGACAAAAAGAGTAGGGGTCCCCCGTATTTCTAAAACCAGCACCGGGCTCCACTAGCTGGACAGATAATGCCACAGCCGGGGGTCACTTTTATATAGTGCCCTGCGGCCGTGGCATCAAAAATCCAACTAGTCACCCCTGGCCGGGGTACCCTGGGGGAGTGGGGACCCCTTCAATCAAGGTGTCCCCCCCCCAGCCACCCAAGGGCCAGGGGTGAAGCCCGAGGCTGTCCCCCCCATCCAATTGGCTGCGGATGGGGGGCTGATAGCCTTTTGTGAAAATGAAAAGATATTGTTTTTAGTAGCAGTACTACAAGGCCCAGCAAGCCTCCCCCGCATGCTGGTACTTGGAGAACCACAAGTACCAGCATGCGGCGGAAAAACGGGCCCACTGGTACCTGTAGTACTACTACTAAAAAAATACCCAAAAAAAGACAAGACACACACACCTTGAAAGTAAAGATTTATTACATACATCCACACAAACATATACACATACTTACCTTATGTTCACATGCAGGTCGGTCCTCTTGTCCAGTAGAATCCATGGGGTACCTGTTGAAAAAATTATACTCACAAAATCCAGTGTAGATCGGTCCTCTTCAAATCCATTTGTAATCCACGTACTTGAGAAAATAAAAAAACGGAGTCCCGACCACGAACTGAAAGGGGCCCCATATTTTCACATGGGACCCCTTTCCCCGAATGCCAGAAACCCACTCTGACTTCTGTCTAAGTGGGTTTCTTCAACCAATCAGGGAGCGCCACGTTGTAGCACCCTCCTGATCGGCTGTGTGCTCCTGTACTGACTGACAGGCGGCACACGGCAGTGTTACAATGTAGCGCCTATGCGCTCCATTGTAACCAATGGTGGGAACTTTCTGCTCAGCGGTGAGGTCACTTTCGGTCAACCGCAGGGCAGAAAGTTCCCACCATTGGTTACAATGGAGCGCATAGGCGCTACATTGTAACACTGCCGCGTGCTGCCTGTCAGTCAGTACAGGAGCACACAGCCGATCAGGAGGGTGCTACAACGTGGCGCTCCCTGATTGGCTGAAGAAACCCACTTAGACAGAAGTCAGAGTGGGTTTCTGGCAGTCGGGGAAAGGGGACCCATGTGCAAACATGGGTCCCCTTTCAGTGCGTGGCTCGGGTGTCCGTTTTTTTATTTTATTCAAGTACGTGGATTACAAATGGATGCTACGAGGAGCCTGGGACCCTGGAGCTGGTGAGTTTAATTTATTCAACAGGTACCCCTTGGATTCTACTGGAGAAGAGGACCGACCTGCGTGGGGCCATAGGTAAGTATGTTTGTATGTTTGTGTGGATGTATGTAATAAATCTTTACTTTCAAGGTGTGTGTGTCTTGTCTTTTTTTGGGTATTTTTTTAGTAGTAGTACTACAGGTACCAGCGAGCCCGTTTTTCCGCCGCATGCTGGTACTTGTGGTTCTCCAAGTACCAGCATGCGGGGGAGGCTTGCTGGGCCTTGTAGTACTGCTACTAAAAACAATATCTTTTAATTTTCACAAAAGGCTATCAGCCCCCCATCCGCAGCCAATTGGATGGGGGGGACAGCCTCGGGCTTCACCCCTGGCCCTTGGGTGGCTGGGGGGGGGGAGACCCCTTGATTGAAGGGGTCCCCACTCCCCCAGGGTACCCCGGCCAGGGGTGACTAGTTGGATTTTTGATGCCGCGGCCGCAGGGCACTATATAAAAGTGACCCCCGGCTGTGGCATTATCTGTCCAGCTAGTGGAGCCCTGTGCTGGTTTTAAAAATACGGGGGACCCCTACTCTTTTTGTCCCCCGTATTTTTGGAACCAGGACCAGGCGCAGAGCCCGATGCTGGTTGCTTAAATATGGGGGAACCCATGTCATTTTTTTTCCCATATTTCTGCAACCAGGATCGGCTCAAAGAGCCCGAGGCTGGTTATGCTTAGGAGGGGGGACCCCACGCAATTTTTTTTTAAGTTTTACAGTGTTTATTTAAAAAAAAAAAAAAAAAAAGGAGCCCCATCACGGATCACACAGATCCGGCCGAGATTCATTTTGAAAAAGTCGGCAGTGTTTTGCTAATCACTGCCGTAAAAAACTGAAAAAAAAACGAATGACATCGACATCGGAAAACCCGAAAAGGCAAAATACGGCAGCTTAGTAAATTAGTCGTAATCAATTCAAAAAGTTGCAATTTTACACTGTCGATGTCATTCGTGATTGAACTTTGACCTTTTTCCGAAAATTACGAATGTTAGTAAATATACCCCATAGAGAGAGAGAGAGAAATAGATATGGAAGAAAGAATGGAAATGTAAGACTACCAGAAACAGTATAACCTGCATCACATGCTATAGTAAAGGCTGTCAATCATAAAGTCACCTTAAGTGTCGATGCTTCAGTCTCCTTCCAAACCGATTTCAAGACCACCAACATTTACAGCAGCCGCTCTCAAGCCAAAAAGTACCTAAAGTTACTTATTGGCTTGAGAGCAGCTACTGGAATTATTGGCAGCTTTGACTCAGGCAAGGGACATTGGGGCAGATGTATTAAGTATGGAGAAGTGATAAAGCAGTGATAAGTGCAATGTGATAACACACCAGCCAATCAGCTCCAATATGTAAATTGACAGGTAGGAGCTGATTGGCTGGTGCGTTATCACCTTCCACTTATCACTGCTTTATCACTTCTCCAGGCTTAATACATCTGCCCCAATGTATGGCGGGCCCTGAATGACACAACCCCTAGTCACAACCCCACTGTTGCTGGTCACACCCCCTGCGACGGTACACAATAGGCCCTTCATAAATTTCAGCTCCAGGCCCATGTCCTTAATCTGGCACTGGGTGCTACACCTGCACTGCTCCCTTACTACTACTGCTGCCTGGCCCTGTACTCTGTGTAGGCATACCTCCCAACTGCCCAGAATTTTGCAGGACAGTCCTGTTTATCTGGTCACAGTGTCCCGTGGGGTGGGTGGGGTGGGGCAGTTGGGAGACCCTCTCTCACCCGCTGCAGGGCAGCCATGAATGCACACAGCATCTATTCACCAGGGAGAGAAGGACAGGAGGTATGTTAGCAGCTCACAGGGCATTCCTCATGCTCCCCACAGTGGCGAAAATGGGGGCATAGCCCACATTTGCGGCACTTCTTACTGGACAAAGCCGTCTAACAAAGAGGCACAGCCCCTACTTTTGGCCTGTGCCCCTCCTCCCAACTTCAGAAAGTTGGAAAGTATGGCATAGGCTCTCCGGGGCGTCAGTGGCATCAGAGTGTTCACTTATACCCCTTTTGGTACCCAGATCTTCAGGAGTTGCTCATAAAAGATCCTCGGCCTCTTCCTCTTCGCAAGGACCTGCTGCAGAAGGGGCCGTGCGTGTATCAAGACTTACCGCGGCTACGTTTGACGGCATGGCTGTTGAGCGCCGGATCCTAGCCCGAAAGGGTATTCCAAAGGAAGTCATTCCCACACTTATTCAGGCCAGGAAAGTAGTGACGTCGAAACATTACCACCGTATTTGGTGAAAATGTGTGTCTTGGTGTGAATCCAAGAAGGCTCCTACAGAAAAGTTTCAGTTGGGACGTTTTCTCCATTTTCTGCAGACTGGTGTGGAGGCGGGCCTTCGATTGGGGTCAATCAAGGTCCAGATTTCGGCCTTGTCAATTTTCTTCCAAAAACAATTGGCCGCTCTTCCAGAGGTTCAAACCTTCGTGAAAGGGGTTCTGCACATCCAGCCTCCATTTGTGCCTCCAGTGGCACCATGGGACCTTAATGTGGTGTTGCAGTTCCTTCAATCGGATTGGAGCGGCCAAATCTGACTGTCGGATTTGGCCGTTCCCGGATTCCTGACTTGCTGCTGCTGTCAGTGCTGCGGGTGCACTGACAGCAGCAGCAGAGGGAGCTGTCAACAGCGCCGGGGGTGAGGGGGGATCTGTCAGCAGCCTCAGGGGTGAGGAGATGTCTGCAGCAGTGGGGGGATCTGTCAGCAGCGCTGGGGGTGAGGAGGGATCTGTCAGCGGCGCCAGGCGTGAGGAGGGATCTGTCAGCCGTGAGATGTCTGCGGCGGTGGGGGGAGCAGCGGGGAAAGCAGCGGAGGAGATGGAGCGGACAGGGGGGGGGGGAGAGGAGACGGGGAAGCAGCGGCTGCAGCAGCGGAGGCCCACGGCAGCGTCCACCCGGCTCCAGCAAGCGGGACCTCGCTTGCTGGAGCCAGGTGGCCGCTGCCGCTGGGTTAATGCTCTCCCCGCTGCTCCCCCGTTTCCTGGTCTCAGCTCCCTCATCTCAATCCGACTTTTTTTAAAACCTGTCAGGTTTGGCCCCGCTTCCGACAATGCACGCTGATCGGCGGCTGAAGCTGCCGATCAGCGTGCATTCCGACAAGTCGGGTTTCCCGACTTGTCGGAATAAACAGGGCCCTAATGAATAGGTCGGAACCCCTTCCGACCTAAAACTGTCGGAAGCTGCCGTCTTTTCGACAAGACGGCAGCTTCCGACAGTTATTGAATATACCCCTAAAGAAGGCTTAGTGTGTGGCGCACTGTTTTAAAAAAGTTTGATAAATGACTAAGTTAAAACTTAGCTTTTATTAATATAATAAAATAAATCTCTTAAACAGGCATAGTTTCCTTTTGATATCCTGAGAGTGTATATGTAATGATGTGTAAAGTGGTGTAATAATACCAATATATTATCAAACTCCTCAATAGAGTAAGGGCAACTTTTATTTGTATTAAGCCTAATGAAATTTTAATAATAGCGTATCAGCTCTAATTTGTCAATTTCTGATATCCTTCTCCTAATTAAATTAAGGTCTCACTGATTTGACCAAGCTTATGCGAAATGTACGTCATCTAGCGGGAGCGGAGACGCACATCACTTCCGAAGGTGCAGCAGTTACACCAGGCCCGGCGTCCAGCACCCGAGCGGCCCCCTGCATCACCCTCCAGCACCACTTTACAATCATACCAGACTCCAATAGGTATTCAGAGCGGCTCTCATCCTCCGCCTCGTGTCTGCCGTTCCCCCTGCAATGTGTATACACAACAGGGGAGGGGGGATGTGAAGCGGGGACAGCAGAAGTTGCTTGCACTACTTCTGTCCTGAGGTGGACGGCTCTCCCCCCTCTCATGGAACAACAGCAGAAGGGGAGACCGTCATTTCACACTGGGACTTCTATTAGTGGAAAACCCACTAGTGGTTTTCGCTAACAATTCTCAAAGGATCACAGATTTACACGTGGTCCTGCGTGCAGCAATCCATTTTGACAATAGTTTTCCTGTCAAGGTACTGTAAACTCAGAGCTGCCTGCTCTTGGCTCTGTACCATAAATGTTACAATGGAGGTTTCTGTCTGTAGAAAGATGCAAATATTATTCAGAGAGCTGTGGCAGTGGCTCCAAAGTGAGTGTGAACAATTGACCAGAGTTTCACAACAAACTGCAATCTCCTAAAGTCATTGAATTCAGGAACTTTACAGGAATAAACATAAATGTTTGGCTGTGTCCCCTGCTATGGGCTTAAAAAGACTCTCCCAAGCGCCCTGTACAAACATAAGTGATTATCATCCATAGAGATGAGCGGGTTCGGTTTCTCTGAATCCGAACCCGCCAGAACTTCATGTTTTTTTTCACGGGTCCGAGCGACTCGGATCTTCCCGCCTTGCTCGGTTAACCCGAGCGCGCCCGAACGTCATCATGACGCTGTCGGATTCTCGCGAGGCTCGGATTCTATCGCGAGACTCGGATTCTATATAAGGAGCCGCGCGTCGCCGCCATTTTCACACGTGCATTGAGATTGATAGGGAGAGGACGTGGCTGGCGTCCTCTCCATTTAGATTATAAGAGACTGAGAGAGATTTACTGGAGCTGACTAGGAGGAGTACTGTTACTGTAGAAGTGTAGAGACTGAGTGGAGAGAGTTTACTAGTGAGGACAGTGCAGTTTACTTTATAATCCGTTCTCTGCCTGAAAAAAGCGATACACAGCACACAGTGACTCAGTCACATACCATATCTGTGTGCACTGCTCAGGCTCAGGCCAGTGTGCTGCATCATCTATTATCTATATAATATAATATTATATATATCTGTCTGACTGCTCAGCTCACACAGCTTATAATTGTGTGGGAGACTGGGGAGCACTACTGCAGTGCCAGTTATAGGTTATAGCAGGAGCCAGGAGTACATAATATATTATATAGTGAGTGACCACCAGACACACAGTGCAGTTTATTTAATATATCCGTTCTCTGCCTGAAAAAAGCGATACACACAGTGACTCAGTCAGTCACATACCATATCTGTGTGCACTGCTCAGGCTCAGGCCAGTGTGCTGCATCATCTATTATCTATATATAATATTATATATATCTGTCTGACTGCTCAGCTCACACAGCTTATAATTGTGGGGGAGACTGGGGAGCACTACTGCAGTGCCAGTTATAGGTTATAGCAGGAGCCAGGAGTACATAATATATTATATAGTGAGTGACCACCAGACACACAGTGCAGTTTATTTAATATATCCGTTCTCTGCCTGAAAAAAGCGATACACACAGTGACTCAGTCAGTCACATACCATATCTGTGTGCACTGCTCAGGCTCAGGCCAGTGTGCTGCATCATCTATTATCTATATATAATATTATATATATCTGTCTGACTGCTCAGCTCACACAGCTTATAATTGTGGGGGAGACTGGGGAGCACTACTGCAGTGCCAGTTATAGGTTATAGCAGGAGCCAGGAGTACATAATATATTATATAGTGAGTGACCACCAGACACACAGTGCAGTTTATTTAATATATCCGTTCTCTGCCTGAAAAAAGCGATACACACAGTGACTCAGTCAGTCACATACCATATCTGTGTGCACTGCTCAGGCTCAGGCCAGTGTGCTGCATCATCTATTATCTATATATAATATTATATATATCTGTCTGACTGCTCAGCTCACACAGCTTATAATTGTGGGGGAGACTGGGGAGCACTACTGCAGTGCCAGTTATAGGTTATAGCAGGAGCCAGGAGTACATAATATATTATATAGTGAGTGACCACCAGACACACAGTGCAGTTTATTTAATATATCCGTTCTCTGCCTGAAAAAAGCGATACACACAGTGACTCAGTCAGTCACATACCATATCTGTGTGCACTGCTCAGGCTCAGGCCAGTGTGCTGCATCATCTATATATATTATATATCTGTCTGACTGCTCAGCTCACACAGCTTATAATTGTGGGGGAGACTGGGGAGCACTACTGCAGTGCCAGTTATAGGTTATAGCAGGAGCCAGGAGTACATATTATATTAAAATTAAACAGTGCACACTTTTGCTGCAGGAGTGCCACTGCCAGTGTGACTGACCAGTGACCTGACCACACTGACCACCAGTATAGTTAGTAGTATACTTATATTGTGATTGCCTGAAAAAGTTAAACACTCGTCGTGTGACTTCACTTGTGTGTTTTTTTTTTTTTTATTCTATAAAAATAAAACTCATTCTGCTGACAGACAGTGTCCAGCAGGTCCGTCATTATATAGTATATAATATATACCTGTCCGGCTGCAGTAGTGATATATATATATATTTTTTATATCATTTATCATCCAGTCGCAGCAGACACAGTACGGTAGTTCACGGCTGTGGCTACCTCTGTGTCTCTGCACTCGGCAGGCAGTCCGTCCATAATTGTAATACCACCTAACCGTGGATTTTTTTCATTCTTCTTTATACATACATAGTTACATAGACATCTTCTCTTTATCAACCAGTCTATATTAGCTGCAGACACAGTACAGTACGGTAGTTCACGGCTGTGGCTACCTCTGTGTCTGCACTCGGCAGGCAGTCCGTCCATAATTGTATACCACCTAACCGTGGTTTTTTTTCATTCTTCTTTATACATACATAGTTACATAGACATCTTCTCTTTATCAACCAGTCTATATTAGCTGCAGACACAGTACAGTACGGTAGTTCACGGCTGTGGCTACCTCTGTGTCTGCACTCGGCAGGCAGTCCGTCCATAATTGTATACCACCTAACCGTGGATTTTTTTCAGTCTTCTTTATACATACATAGTTACATAGACATCTTCTCTTTATCAACCAGTCTATATTAGCTGCAGACACAGTACAGTACGGTAGTTCACGGCTGTGGCTACCTCTGTGTCTGCAGTCGGCAGGCAGTCCATAATTGTATACTAGTATCCATCTCCATTGTTTACCTGAGGTGCCTTTTAGTTGTGCCTATTAAAATATGGAGAACAAAAATGTTGAGGTTCCAAAATTAGGGAAAGATCAAGATCCACTTCCACCTCGTGCTGAAGCTGCTGCCACTAGTCATGGCCGAGACGATGAAATGCCAGCAACGTCGTCTGCCAAGGCCGATGCCCAATGTCATAGTACAGAGCATGTCAAATCCAAAACACCAAATATCAGAAAAAAAAGGACTCCAAAACCTAAAATAAAATTGTCGGAGGAGAAGCGTAAACTTGCCAATATGCCATTTACCACACGGAGTGGCAAGGAACGGCTGAGGCCCTGGCCTATGTTCATGGCTAGTGGTTCAGCTTCACATGAGGATGGAAGCACTCAGCCTCTCGCTAGAAAAATGAAAAGACTCAAGCTGGCAAAAGCAGCACAGCAAAGAACTGTGCATTCTTCGAAATCCCAAATCCACAAGGAGAGTCCAATTGTGTCGGTTGCGATGCCTGACCTTCCCAACACTGGACGTGAAGAGCATGCGCCTTCCACCATTTGCACGCCCCCTGCAAGTGCTGGAAGGAGCACCCGCAGTCCAGTTCCTGATAGTCAGATTGAAGATGTCAGTGTTGAAGTACACCAGGATGAGGAGGATATGGGTGTTGCTGGCGCTGGGGAGGAAATTGACCAGGAGGATTCTGATGGTGAGGTGGTTTGTTTAAGTCAGGCACCCGGGGAGACACCTGTTGTCCGTGGGAGGAATATGGCCGTTGACATGCCAGGTGAAAATACCAAAAAAATCAGCTCTTCGGTGTGGAGGTATTTCACCAGAAATGCGGACAACAGGTGTCAAGCCGTGTGTTCCCTTTGTCAAGCTGTAATAAGTAGGGGTAAGGACGTTAACCACCTCGGAACATCCTCCCTTATACGTCACCTGCAGCGCATTCATAATAAGTCAGTGACAAGTTCAAAAACTTTGGGTGACAGCGGAAGCAGTCCACTGACCAGTAAATCCCTTCCTCTTGTAACCAAGCTCACGCAAACCACCCCACCAACTCCCTCAGTGTCAATTTCCTCCTTCCCCAGGAATGCCAATAGTCCTGCAGGCCATGTCACTGGCAAGTCTGACGAGTCCTCTCCTGCCTGGGATTCCTCCGATGCATCCTTGCGTGTAACGCCTACTGCTGCTGGCGCTGCTGTTGTTGCCGCTGGGAGTCGATGGTCATCCCAGAGGGGAAGTCGTAAGCCCACTTGTACTACTTCCAGTAAGCAATTGACTGTTCAACAGTCCTTTGCGAGGAAGATGAAATATCACAGCAGTCATCCTACTGCAAAGCGGATAACTGAGGCCTTGGCATCCTGGGTGGTGAGAAACGTGGTTCCGGTATCCATCATTACTGCAGAGCCAACTAGAGACTTGTTGGAGGTACTGTGTCCCCGGTACCAAATACCATCTAGGTTCCATTTCTCTAGGCAGGCGATACCGAAAATGTACACAGACCTCAGAAAAAGAGTCACCAGTGTCCTAAAAAATGCAGCTGTACCCAATGTCCACTTAACCACGGACATGTGGACAAGTGGAGCAGGGCAGGGTCAGGACTATATGACTGTGACAGCCCACTGGGTAGATGTATGGACTCCCGCCGCAAGAACAGCAGCGGCGGCACCAGTAGCAGCATCTCGCAAACGCCAACTCTTTCCTAGGCAGGCTACGCTTTGTATCACCGGTTTCCAGAATACGCACACAGCTGAAAACCTCTTACGGCAACTGAGGAAGATCATCGCGGAATGGCTTACCCCAATTGGACTCTCCTGTGGATTTGTGGCATCGGACAACGCCAGCAATATTGTGTGTGCATTAAATATGGGCAAATTCCAGCACGTCCCATGTTTTGCACATACCTTGAATTTGGTGGTGCAGAATTTTTTAAAAAACGACAGGGGCGTGCAAGAGATGCTGTCGGTGGCCAGAAAAATTGCGGGACACTTTCGGCGTACAGGCACCACGTACAGAAGACTGGAGCACCACCAAAAACTACTGAACCTGCCCTGCCATCATCTGAAGCAAGAAGTGGTAACGAGGTGGAATTCAACCCTCTATATGCTTCAGAGGGTGGAGGAGCAGCAAAAGGCCATTCAAGCCTATACAATTGAGCACGATATAGGAGGTGGAATGCACCTGTCTCAAGTGCAGTGGAGAATGATTTCAACGTTGTGCAAGGTTCTGATGCCCTTTGAACTTGCCACACGTGAAGTCAGTTCAGACACTGCCAGCCTGAGTCAGGTCATTCCCCTCATCAGGCTTTTGCAGAAGAAGCTGGAGACATTGAAGGAGGAGCTAACACGGAGCGATTCCGCTAGGCATGTGGGACTTGTGGATGCAGCCCTTAATTCGCTTAACAAGGATTCACGGGTGGTCAATCTGTTGAAATCAGAGCACTACATTTTGGCCACCGTGCTCGATCCTAGATTTAAAGCCTACCTTGGATCTCTCTTTCCGGCAGACACAAGTCTGCTGGGGTTGAAAGACCTGCTGGTGACAAAATTGTCAAGTCAAGCGGAACGCGACCTGTCAACATCTCCTCCTTCACATTCTCCCGCAACTGGGGGTGCGAGGAAAAGGCTCAGAATTCCGAGCCCACCCGCTGGCGGTGATGCAGGGCAGTCTGGAGCGACTGCTGATGCTGACATCTGGTCCGGACTGAAGGACCTGACAACGATTACGGACATGTCGTCTACTGTCACTGCATATGATTCTCTCAACATTGATAGAATGGTGGAGGATTATATGAGTGACCGCATCCAAGTAGGCACGTCACACAGTCCGTACTTATACTGGCAGGAAAAAGAGGCAATTTGGAGGCCCTTGCACAAACTGGCTTTATTCTACCTAAGTTGCCCTCCCACAAGTGTGTACTCCGAAAGAGTGTTTAGTGCCGCCGCTCACCTTGTCAGCAATCGGCGTACGAGGTTACATCCAGAAAATGTGGAGAAGATGATGTTCATTAAAATGAATTATAATCAATTCCTCCGCGGAGACATTGACCAGCAGCAATTGCCTCCACAAAGTACACAGGGAGCTGAGATGGTGGATTCCAGTGGGGACGAATTGATAATCTGTGAGGAGGGGGATGTACACGGTGATATATCGGAGGGTGAAGATGAGGTGGACATCTTGCCTCTGTAGAGCCAGTTTGTGCAAGGAGAGATTAATTGCTTCTTTTTTGGGGGGGGTCCAAACCAACCCGTCATATCAGTCACAGTCGTGTGGCAGACCCTGTCACTGAAATGATGGGTTGGTTAAAGTGTGCATGTCCTGTTTTGTTTATACAACATAAGGGTGGGTGGGAGGGCCCAAGGACAATTCCATCTTGCACCTCTTTTTTCTTTTCTTTTTCTTTGCATCATGTGCTGATTGGGGAGGGTTTTTTGGAAGGGACATCCTGCGTGACACTGCAGTGCCACTCCTAGATGGGCCCGGTGTTTGTGTCGGCCACTAGGGTCGCTAATCTTACTCACACAGTCAGCTACCTCATTGCGCCTCTTTTTTTCTTTGCGTCATGTGCTGTTTGGGGAGGGTTTTTTGGAAGGGACATCCTGCGTGACACTGCAGTGCCACTCCTAGATGGGCCCGGTGTTTGTGTCGGCCACTAGGGTCGCTAATCTTACTCACACAGCTACCTCATTGCGCCTCTTTTTTTCTTTGCGTCATGTGCTGTTTGGGGAGGGTTTTTTGGAAGGGCCATCCTGCGTGACACTGCAGTGCCACTCCTAGATGGGCCCGGTGTTTGTGTCGGCCACTAGGGTCGCTAATCTTACTCACACAGCTACCTCATTGCGCCTCTTTTTTTCTTTGCGTCATGTGCTGTTTGGGGAGGGTTTTTTGGAAGGGACATCCTGCGTGACACTGCAGTGCCACTCCTAGATGGGCCCGGTGTTTGTGTCGGCCACTAGGGTCGCTTATCTTACTCACACAGCGACCTCGGTGCAAATTTTAGGACTAAAAATAATATTGTGAGGTGTGAGGTATTCAGAATAGACTGAAAATGAGTGTAAATTATGGTTTTTGAGGTTAATAATACTTTGGGATCAAAATGACCCCCAAATTCTATGATTTAAGCTGTTTTTTAGTGTTTTTTGAAAAAAACACCCGAATCCAAAACACACCCGAATCCGACAAAAAAAATTCGGTGAGGTTTTGCCAAAACGCGTTCGAACCCAAAACACGGCCGCGGAACCGAACCCAAAACCAAAACACAAAACCCGAAAAATTTCAGGCGCTCATCTCTAATCATCCACTGCTTAACCACTTGATGTTGCCCTTGTATACATTTGTGCATACCTCCCAACTTTGGCCTTGCAGTAAGAGAGACACACGCGCGTGGCCCACGAAAAGGGGGCGTGGCTTCATGGAGGACACGCGATCGTGAGCCACGCCCCCGTTTTCGTCACTGAGGGGGCATGCCCAGCGCTCTATGAGCCGCTGGCATGCCCCCTCACCCTCTGTCTCCAGTGAATAGACGCTGTGCGCATGCGCACAGCGTCTATACACTGCTGCTCTGCTAAGCAGGGCAGCGAATGCAGGAGCCTCCCAACTGCCCCCCCACCGCGGGACACTGCGGCCCGCGGGTGGGACAGCGGGACAGTCCCCCAAAAACGGGACTGTCCCGCGAAAATTGGGACATTTGGGAGGTATGATTTGTGTAAGGCTGGTCAGTGTCGGACTAGGGCATGTAGGGCCCACCGGGGGGAATGCAGGGGTAGGGGCCCATGTTTAGGTGTGTGGCATACTTGCCTACCTGACCCTCTCCATGAGGGAGAAAATGCTCTGTTCCTGGACTTTCCTGGTAATGTATGATTTTAGAGATGAGCGGGTTCGGTTTCTCTGAATCCGAACCCGCCAGAACTTCATGTTTTTTTTCACGGGTCCGAGCGACTCGGATCTTCCCGCCTTGCTCGGTTAACCCGAGCGCGCCCGAACGTCATCATGACGCTGTCGGATTCTCGCGAGGCTCGGATTCTATCGCGAGACTCGGATTCTATATAAGGAGCCGCGCGTCGCCGCCATTTTCTCACACGTGCATTGAGATTGATAGGGAGAGGACGTGGCTGGCGTCCTCTCCGTTTAGACACTTGATTTACTAATTTTGGGGAGCATTAGGAGTACTCAGTAGTGTACAGTGCAGAGTTTTGCTGATAGTGACCAGTGACCACCACTTTTATTTATAATCCGTTCTCTGCCTGAAAAAAGCGATACACAGCACACAGTGACTCAGTCACATACCATATCTGTGTGCACTGCTCAGGCTCAGGCCAGTGTGCTGCATCATCTATTATCTATATATAATATTATATATATCTGTCTGACTGCTCAGCTCACACAGCTTATAATTGTGGGGGAGACTGGGGAGCACTACTGCAGTGCCAGTTATAGGTTATAGCAGGAGCCAGGAGTACATAATATATTATATAGTGAGTGACCACCAGACACACAGTGCAGTTTATTTAATATATCCGTTCTCTGCCTGAAAAAAGCGATACACACAGTGACTCAGTCAGTCACATACCATATCTGTGTGCACTGCTCAGGCTCAGGCCAGTGTGCTGCATCATCTATATATATTATATATCTGTCTGACTGCTCAGCTCACACAGCTTATAATTGTGGGGGAGACTGGGGAGCACTACTGCAGTGCCAGTTATAGGTTATAGCAGGAGCCAGGAGTACATAATATTATATTAAAATTAAACAGTGCACACTTTTGCTGCAGGAGTGCCACTGCCAGTGTGACTAGTGACCAGTGACCTGACCACCAGTATATAATATTAGTAGTATACTATCTCTTTATCAACCAGTCTATATTAGCAGCAGACACAGTACAGTGCGGTAGTTCACGGCTGTGGCTACCTCTGTGTCGGCACTCGGCAGCCCGTCCATAATTGTATATACCACCTAACAGTGGTTTTTTTTTCTTTCTTTATACATACATACTAGTTACGAGTATACTATCTCTTTATCAACCAGTCTATATATTAGCAGCAGACACAGTACAGTGCGGTAGTTCACGGCTGTGGCTACCTCTGTGTCGGCACTCGGCAGCCCGTCCATAATTGTATATACCACCTAACCGTGGTTTTTTTTTCTTTCTTTATACATACATACTAGTTACGAGTATACTATCTCTTTATCAACCAGTCTATATATTAGCAGCAGACACAGTACAGTGCGGTAGTTCATGGCTGTGGCTACCTCTGTGTCGGCACTCGGCAGCCCGTCCATAATTGTATATACCACCTAACCGTGGTTTTTTTTTCTTTCTTTATACATACATACTAGTTACGAGTATACTATCTCTTTATCAACCAGTCTATATATTAGCAGCAGACACAGTACAGTGCGGTAGTTCACGGCTGTGGCTACCTCTGTGTCGGCACTCGGCAGCCCGTCCATAATTGTATATACCACCTAACCGTGGTTTTTTTTTCTTTCTTTATACATACATACTAGTTACGAGTATACTATCTCTTTATCAACCAGTCTATATATTAGCAGCAGACACAGTACAGTGCGGTAGTTCACGGCTGTGGCTACCTCTGTGTCGGCACTCGGCAGCCCGTCCATAATTGTATATACCACCTAACCGTGGTTTTTTTTTCTTTCTTTATACATACATACTAGTTACGAGTATACTATCTCTTTATCAACCAGTCTATATATTAGCAGCAGACACAGTACAGTGCGGTAGTTCACGGCTGTGGCTACCTCTGTGTCGGCACTCGGCAGCCCGTCCATAATTGTATATACCACCTAACCGTGGTTTTTTTTTCTTTCTTTATACATACATACTAGTTACGAGTATACTATCTCTTTATCAACCAGTCTATATATTAGCAGCAGACACAGTACAGTGCGGTAGTTCACGGCTGTGGCTACCTCTGTGTCGGCACTCGGCAGCCCGTCCATAATTGTATATACCACCTAACCGTGGTTTTTTTTTCTTTCTTTATACATACATACTAGTTACGAGTATACTATCTCTTTATCAACCAGTCTATATATTAGCAGCAGACACAGTACAGTGCGGTAGTTCACGGCTGTGGCTACCTCTGTGTCGGCACTCGGCAGCCCGTCCATAATTGTATATACCACCTAACCGTGTTTTTTTTTTCTTTCTTTATACATACATACTAGTTACGAGTATACTATCTCTTTATCAACCAGTCTATATATTAGCAGCAGACACAGTACAGTGCGGTAGTTCACGGCTGTGGCTACCTCTGTGTCGGCACTCGGCAGCCCGTCCATAATTGTATACTAGTATCCAATCCATCCATCTCCATTGTTTACCTGAGGTGCCTTTTAGTTGTGCCTATTAAAATATGGAGAACAAAAATGTTGAGGTTCCAAAATTAGGGAAAGATCAAGATCCACTTCCACCTCGTGCTGAAGCTGCTGCCACTAGTCATGGCCGAGACGATGAAATGCCAGCAACGTCGTCTGCCAAGGCCGATGCCCAATGTCATAGTACAGAGCATGTCAAATCCAAAACACCAAATATCAGAAAAAAAAGGACTCCAAAACCTAAAATAAAATTGTCGGAGGAGAAGCGTAAACTTGCCAATATGCCATTTACCACACGGAGTGGCAAGGAACGGCTGAGGCCCTGGCCTATGTTCATGGCTAGTGGTTCAGCTTCACATGAGGATGGAAGCACTCAGCCTCTCGCTAGAAAAATGAAAAGACTCAAGCTGGCAAAAGCAGCACAGCAAAGAACTGTGCATTCTTCGAAATCCCAAATCCACAAGGAGAGTCCAATTGTGTCGGTTGCGATGCCTGACCTTCCCAACACTGGACGTGAAGAGCATGCGCCTTCCACCATTTGCACGCCCCCTGCAAGTGCTGGAAGGAGCACCCGCAGTCCAGTTCCTGATAGTCAGATTGAAGATGTCAGTGTTGAAGTACACCAGGATGAGGAGGATATGGGTGTTGCTGGCGCTGGGGAGGAAATTGACCAGGAGGATTCTGATGGTGAGGTGGTTTGTTTAAGTCAGGCACCCGGGGAGACACCTGTTGTCCGTGGGAGGAATATGGCCGTTGACATGCCAGGTGAAAATACCAAAAAAATCAGCTCTTCGGTGTGGAGGTATTTCACCAGAAATGCGGACAACAGGTGTCAAGCCGTGTGTTCCCTTTGTCAAGCTGTAATAAGTAGGGGTAAGGACGTTAACCACCTCGGAACATCCTCCCTTATACGTCACCTGCAGCGCATTCATAATAAGTCAGTGACAAGTTCAAAAACTTTGGGTGACAGCGGAAGCAGTCCACTGACCAGTAAATCCCTTCCTCTTGTAACCAAGCTCACGCAAACCACCCCACCAACTCCCTCAGTGTCAATTTCCTCCTTCCCCAGGAATGCCAATAGTCCTGCAGGCCATGTCACTGGCAAGTCTGACGAGTCCTCTCCTGCCTGGGATTCCTCCGATGCATCCTTGCGTGTAACGCCTACTGCTGCTGGCGCTGCTGTTGTTGCCGCTGGGAGTCGATGGTCATCCCAGAGGGGAAGTCGTAAGCCCACTTGTACTACTTCCAGTAAGCAATTGACTGTTCAACAGTCCTTTGCGAGGAAGATGAAATATCACAGCAGTCATCCTACTGCAAAGCGGATAACTGAGGCCTTGACAACTATGTTGGTGTTAGACGTGCGTCCGGTATCCGCCGTTAGTTCACAGGAAACTAGACAATTTATTGAGGCAGTGTGCCCCCGTTACCAAATACCATCTAGGTTCCACTTCTCTAGGCAGGCGATACCGAGAATGTACACGGACGTCAGAAAAAGACTCACCAGTCTCCTAAAAAATGCAGTTGTACCCAATGTCCACTTAACCACGGACATGTGGACAAGTGGAGCAGGGCAGGGTCAGGACTATATGACTGTGACAGCCCACTGGGTAGATGTATGGACTCCCGCCACAAGAACAGCAGCGGCGGCACCAGTAGCAGCATCTCGCAAACGCCAACTCTTTCCTAGGCAGGCTACGCTTTGTATCACCGCTTTCCAGAATACGCACACAGCTGAAAACCTCTTACGGCAACTGAGGAAGATCATCGCGGAATGGCTTACCCCAATTGGACTCTCCTGTGGATTTGTGGCATCGGACAACGCCAGCAATATTGTGTGTGCATTAAATATGGGCAAATTCCAGCACGTCCCATGTTTTGCACATACCTTGAATTTGGTGGTGCAGAATTTTTTAAAAAACGACAGGGGCGTGCAAGAGATGCTGTCGGTGGCCAGAAAAATTGCGGGACACTTTCGGCGTACAGGCACCACGTACAGAAGACTGGAGCACCACCAAAAACTACTGAACCTGCCCTGCCATCATCTGAAGCAAGAAGTGGTAACGAGGTGGAATTCAACCCTCTATATGCTTCAGAGGTTGGAGGAGCAGCAAAAGGCCATTCAAGCCTATACAATTGAGCACGATATAGGAGATGGAATGCACCTGTCTCAAGTGCAGTGGAGAATGATTTCAACGTTGTGCAAGGTTCTGATGCCCTTTGAACTTGCCACACGTGAAGTCAGTTCAGACACTGCCAGCCTGAGTCAGGTCATTCCCCTCATCAGGCTTTTGCAGAAGAAGCTGGAGGCATTGAAGAAGGAGCTAAAAGGGAGCGATTCCGCTAGGCATGTGGGACTTGTGGATGCAGCCCTTAATTCGCTTAACAAGGATTCACGGGTGGTCAATCTGTTGAAATCAGAGCACTACATTTTGGCCACCGTGCTCGATCCTTGATTTAAAGCCTACCTTGGATCTCTCTTTCCGGCAGACACAGGTCTGCTGGGGTTGAAAGACCTGCTGGTGACAAAATTGTCAAGTCAAGCGGAACGCGACCTGTCAACATCTCCTCCTTCACATTCTCCCGCAACTGGGGGTGCGAGGAAAAGGCTCAGAATTCCGAGCCCACCCGCTGGCGGTGATGCAGGGCAGTCTGGAGCGACTGCTGATGCTGACATCTGGTCCGGACTGAAGGACCTGACAACGATTACGGACATGTCGTCTACTGTCACTGCATATGATTCTCTCAACATTGATAGAATGGTGGAGGATTATATGAGTGACCGCATCCAAGTAGGCACGTCACACAGTCCGTACTTATACTGGCAGGAAAAAGAGGCAATTTGGAGGCCCTTGCACAAACTGGCTTTATTCTACCTAAGTTGCCCTCCCACAAGTGTGTACTCCGAAAGAGTGTTTAGTGCCGCCGCTCACCTTGTCAGCAATCGGCGTACGAGGTTACATCCAGAAAATGTGGAGAAGATGATGTTCATTAAAATGAATTATAATCAATTCCTCCGCGGAGACATTGACCAGCAGCAATTGCCTCCACAAAGTACACAGGGAGCTGAGATGGTGGATTCCAGTGGGGACGAATTGATAATCTGTGAGGAGGGGGATGTACACGGTGATATATCGGAGGGTGAAGATGAGGTGGACATCTTGCCTCTGTAGAGCCAGTTTGTGCAAGGAGAGATTAATTGCTTCTTTTTTGGGGGGGGGTCCAAACCAACCCGTCATATCAGTCACAGTCGTGTGGCAGACCCTGTCACTGAAATGATGGGTTGGTTAAAGTGTGCATGTCCTGTTTTGTTTATACAACATAAGGGTGGGTGGGAGGGCCCAAGGACAATTCCATCTTGCACCTCTTTTTTCTTTTCTTTTTCTTTGCATCATGTGCTGATTGGGGAGGGTTTTTTTGGAAGGAACATCCTGCGTGACACTGCAGTGCCACTCCTAGATGGGCCCGGTGTTTGTGTCGGCCACTAGGGTCGCTAATCTTACTCACACAGTCAGCTACCTCATTGCGCCTCTTTTTTTCTTTGCGTCATGTGCTGTTTGGGGAGGGTTTTTTGGAAGGGACATCCTGCGTGACACTGCAGTGCCACTCCTAGATGGGCCCGGTGTTTGTGTCGGCCACTAGGGTCGCTAATCTTACTCACACAGCTACCTCATTGCGCCTCTTTTTTTCTTTGCGTCATGTGCTGTTTGGGGAGGGTTTTTTGGAAGGGACATCCTGCGTGACACTGCAGTGCCACTCCTAGATGGGCCCGGTGTTTGTGTCGGCCACTAGGGTCGCTAATCTTACTCACACAGCTACCTCATTGCGCCTCTTTTTTTCTTTGCGTCATGTGCTGTTTGGGGAGGGTTTTTTGGAAGGGCCATCCTGCGTGACACTGCAGTGCCACTCCTAGATGGGCCCGGTGTTTGTGTCGGCCACTAGGGTCGCTAATCTTACTCACACAGCTACCTCATTGCGCCTCTTTTTTTCTTTGCGTCATGTGCTGTTTGGGGAGGGTTTTTTGGAAGGGCCATCCTGCGTGACACTGCAGTGCCACTCCTAGATGGGCCCGGTGTTTGTGTCGGCCACTAGGGTCGCTAATCTTACTCACACAGCTACCTCATTGCGCCTCTTTTTTTCTTTGCATCATGTGCTGTTTGGGGAGGGTTTTTTGGAAGGGACATCCTGCGTGACACTGCAGTGCCACTCCTAGATGGGCCCGGTGTTTGTGTCGGCCACTAGGGTCGCTTATCTTACTCACACAGCGACCTCGGTGCAAATTTTAGGACTAAAAATAATATTGTGAGGTGTGAGGTATTCAGAATAGACTGAAAATGAGTGTAAATTATGGTTTTTGAGGTTAATAATACTTTGGGATCAAAATGACCCCCAAATTCTATGATTTAAGCTGTTTTTTAGTGTTTTTTGAAAAAAACACCCGAATCCAAAACACACCCGAATCCGACAAAAAAAATTCGGTGAGGTTTTGCCAAAACGCGTTCGAACCCAAAACACGGCCGCGGAACCGAACCCAAAACCAAAACACAAAACCCGAAAAATTTCAGGCGCTCATCTCTAATTGCCATCACCTGTGGTGAAACACCTTTCTTATCAATTAACTAGCTCACCACAGGATATGTCAATTATACATTACCAGGAAAGTCCGGGAACAGAGCATTTTCTCCCTCATGGAGAGGGTCAGGTAGGCAAGTATGGTGTGTGGCCAGTCTGCAGAGGGGATGTGGCCTGCCACCTCATTGGTTTGACTAACCATTAGAGAGTGCAATGTCTGGGCCCCTTCATAAATATATACAGTAAATTCATCTGCTGCATGCATGATAATGTACCAGATTAATAACAGCAATGCACTGTAGAAAATACACCACAGTCCAGTATAAGGTAACATACAGTATGTATAATGTATAATTTAAGTGCACAGTCTGGATCCTGATCCTTAGAGCAGGAGGTGGGCCCCCAGGCAGTGGGGCCCACCGGTGGTTTCCCCTGTACCCCTGTGGGCTAGTCCAAGCCTGAGGCTGGTGTCAGGTGATAAACTATGTTGCTGTTGTACAAACAGACCTTGTCCACGCAACTGTCAGGCCCCTTTTGCTGTGCCTCTCACCATAGGCTGTCCCAAGTGGGTCTCTCCACTGTTGCACCAGCTAACACCACAATGGCTGCCTTGCTGTGCTGCTCCAAGCCAGTCTGCCAGAGCCCAGATTTCCGTTGCTAGTCCATCAGTCTGCAGCAGCCCTGCACTCTCAGTGGCCACCTGTGTCTGTTTGGCCATCTGTCAAAGCCCTCTGTGTAGCGCCTCTCTTAATCTGGTACAGCTGCGTTCCTGCCAGTACAGCCGCAGCGCACCTCTCACTTGTCCAGTATCTCTCTTGACATGCACCATCACACACTCGCTCCTCCCCCAGTGGTCTCTGAGATGTCCAGCGAAAAGACAAGTGGGACGCTTTCCCTGGTGTCTTCATGGTTATAATGTTGCTCTCTTAGTCCTTGCAATCTCCCAGTGTCTCCAAGGTCCTAATGTCTCGCTCTCTTTTCTGGGGTATCTCACTTGTGGAAAATAAATTCCTGGTATGAAGATACAGGTCGAGTATCCCATATCCAGAATGCTCGGGACCAGGAGCATTCCGGATATGGAATTTTTTAGGATAACAGAATACCTGTTATCCGGATGGGTCCCGGGGTTCCACGGCGGGTCTGGCACGTCGGTGGGAGGGTCTGCAGAAGTCGGCGGCAGATAAATAGTAGTGACAGTGAGGGAATGGCTGTTTGTGATTGGCCATGGACTCCAGTCACGTCATGACATCACTACAGGGCCGAAATATTCTGTTTTTTGGAATGTTTCAGTTAACTGGTATCTGGATAACGGATACCCGACCTGTACATTTTGATGCAAGAAGAGGGTGTTGATTTGGACATCTTGTTGACATATGGACTATAGCAGGAAAGAAGAGTGCCTTTGGATTTAGACAGTCGTAAACAAGAAATATGGCAGTAAATGTAATAGCCTAAAAGATGCAGACATTGGCGAGTTCCTGGCAAGCCTGCTTGATGTTTTAAAGAAGCAACCATTTAAAGGCAAAACCAGCCTCCTTTTGCTTTACGTGATAGAAACACAGTTAAAGTCATAAACGTGATATATGTTAGTCCCAGATTTCTGGACTATGTATTTTATACCCTCAGTAAATGTCTGTTTTGCTAAACAGATTTGATAAGAGTTTGGTCTTCTAGTTAAAGCTGAATATAGGTCCTGGGGGTGTGGATGTGAGATGGAAGGGAGGGCTCCATCCACAAGGGCCATTTTGGGTCTTTAGGCTTTCAGCCTAAGAGCAGGCTAATTTGGGCCTGCACCTGTCGGAGGCTGATATAATCTCTGTCAGGGCTTGGCTCAGAGCTCACTACCTGGGCAAACAGGCAGCAAGCTTGTTGTTAGACACTGTGATTTCCTGACTGTATGTAGTGTGCATATGCCTATGTTTGTGGTAAGAGCATTAGGTCCTACCACTCTATTCTGTTCAGTTAGTGCCCAAACAAGCTAGGATTTCTTTTTCTGTTTTGTTTTATACTGCACAATAAAACTAGACATGTCTAGATTACACGAAAACACTGGACTGGTGTGCAGTTTTCCTAACTGCTGTGTGTTTGGAAGTGCCCTTCAACCACAGGAGAGGGCTCCCCTGCCCTGATCCCCCTACACTTGGTTTTGTCTTTTAAATGATTGCCATTTTAAAACATTGGAAAGACTCGCTGATGCCTCCATCTCACAGACTATTACATTTACACCATGAGGGTAATTGTATTTCATTACATTTTATATGAAAAATGTAGCTCAATGTTTAATACATATAGTAAAGGCGAAAGTGGGCACCCTTGCCAAGTCCCATTACTCAACTTAAATGGTAGGGAGAAGAGGCCATGTTGACACAGGTGCCACAGGATTAGAGTATAGGGCTTGTATTGCAGATAAAACCACAAAAGCCATAGGACTGCAAAGTTTGAAACATAAAAGGCCAAGACAATATTGAAGGCTTTCTCCACATGTAGTGAAAGCAATACTGCGTGTTTGAGACAGTTAATATGGGAAACGAGACTGATCATACATCGGGTGTGATCTAAAGCTTGCCTAGATGACAGAAAAACCAACTTGGTCCGCGTCAATTAGTCATTGCAAATATAAATTAAGTCTACTCTCCAAAATTTTAGTGAATAGTTTCAGATCTGCATTTATCTATGATATTGGTCCAGGGCCGTTTCTTGGGGCAGGAGAGCAGTGCAACCGCACTGGGCGCCTGCCGCGGCACTAACTGTGGCTCCCTGCTTTCCCCTCCTATTTCTCCCCGAGTAACCCGCTCGGGGGGCGGAGCTTCACGGAATGACGCGGTTGCGTCGTTACGTCACGACGCAACCCCGTCACTCCGCGAAACTCCCCCCCGAGCGGAGTACAGAGGGGGATCCAAGTTAGGAAGAGGGAAAGGCTGGCGCGAGGAGCGACTGGTGAGGCAGGCCGAAGAGCGGTAATCACCTCTGTAAGTATTCTCTCTCTCTCTCTCTCTCAATGTGTAAAATGGGGACACCTGCCGTAATGTGTGAAATGGGGATTCTTGCCTGCCGTAGTGTGGGGATTTAATGTATCAAGCGCATTGCGGTGTGTGGCATAATATGGTGCAGGGGGCATTACTGTGTGGGGCTTAATATGGTAGAATTTTTTTTTCCTGTGGTGGTCGTGATCTGTTGGAGCAGGGTCAAAAACTGGATTGTGAGGTAGTCTTTTCAGACGAGGCCATGCCCATTTAAATGAGGCCACACCCATTTAGATGAGGCCACGCCCCCTTGTCGGGTGCGCGCGCAAGGTTTTTTTTTCCATCTAGGTGGGGGGGGCACATTTTTTTATGTCATGGGGGGCGCATTTTTAAATCTCGCACTGGGAGCCAAATTGGCTAGAAACAGCCCTGTATTGGTCTGTAATTGGCACAGCAAGTAGGGTCTTTCTGTGGCTTGGGAATAACAATGACAACTGTTTCCAACATGTCACTATGAAAGCGTTCGCCCTGTATAATTTTATTAAAACAGAGTAACCCAATGAGATGACAGAACACCCGAAAAGGACTTATAATAAGATGCAGGGAGACCATCTGGGCATTGGACCTTAGAGGATATTTTATTTTTTAGGGCTGTGTCTTAATTTTCAGGAGGATGGATCAGCATCGGTACCACACTCTTCTGCTGTACTCTTATTTAACCTCTTTTAACCTCCTTTAATTGAGTAGCACTTCTATCTCTAAACTGCGGGCACATCTGTATTTAGTACATATTTTGGTACAGTAATATGCAGTACCCGCCATCAAGGGGGGGGTGCTGGGACTAAAGTCCTGTGCCCGGGTAGAGAGAAGACCTTGTCACTGGAGCAAAGGCTGATCACCCCATTGGCACTATCTCCCACCCAAATGTAGCATACCTGCAGCACTGCGCTGAACACACTCACACATTGCTAATTTTTTGTGGTGGGTTTCTGTGGCTGGTCTCACCCCCAGGACTAGCCATCCAATGAGCTCCCAGACCCATGCCTCATCTTCCCTCGGTGTCCTCCTATTGTACCACCTGCACCACTTCCCTTTCCCAGCGAGTCCTGCTGCTGCCTCATGGGTCCAGACTGACATATAAGGCGAGGGATGTGGAGGGGAAGTGGTGAGTCACCTGTAAGAGGACAACCATTTGCTGTGCAGCTGGAGACCAGCGGGGACACTGCACTCTGCATGACCCCCACAGAAGCAGGTAATAACTCCTACTACATTCAGACCGCAAATGCCGGATCCTACCCGGTAAGACAAACGTGTACTTACCGGGTGGGATCCGGCATTTGCGCTCCGCTGCTGGCTTTCCGACCCGGCAATATACCGGGTCGGTTGCCATAGCAGCGGAGGGAGCAGCAGCAGCAGGGGCGGGGGTGGAGGCGGCGCCGGGAGATGAGCTCATCTCCTGCGCCGCCTCTCCCTATGCTGTGAAGGGGAACCGTGTCGCATCGACACGGCTCCCATTCACACCGCACCTGACCCGGTAATCAACCCGGGTAAAACCCTTCTTTTTTACCGGGTTGAATTACCGGATCAGGCGACCCGCTAAATCGTGAAAGGACCTTTCACATTGCACACTGACCCGGTTCGACGCGGCAATATGCTGTGTCGATACCGGGTTATTTGTGCGATGTGAAAGGGGTAAAAGTGATCTGGGAACATGTCCCCCTCACTCTCTGTTCCTGGTCTCTGTCTTTCTATCACTCTTGCTCTCCCTCCCCATGTCTCCCTATCTCTCTGCCCCTGGTCTCTCTCTCTCTCTCTCTACCTCATGTCTCACTCTCTGTCTACCCCTGGTCTCTCTCTCCTATGTCTCCCTCTCTCTCTCCCATGTGTCTCTCACTCCCCCATGTCTCCCTCTCTCTCCCCCTTTCCCAATGTCTCCCTATCTCTCTGTCCCTGGTCCCCCCCCCCCCCCCCCCCCTTGTCTCCCTCTCTCTCTACCTCTGGTCCCTCTCTCTGTCTCTTTTTGTTTCTCTCTATCTTACCAGGATCCTGTAATTTCACTCGGCACCTACATTTTCATTCTCTCCTCGGCCTGGATGATGGGGGGGCTGCCTATTTTGTCAGTCCCTGGTACTGCAATTTCTGATGGCAGCCCTGGTAATGTAAAGAAATGTGCGGCGGGCAATTTTAGTGTTTTGTGTTTTGGTTCTAATTCCCCGCTCGTGTTTTGGTTTTGGCTTGGTTTTGCCAAAACCACCCTTTCGGGTTTTGGTTTTGGATCTGGCTGATTTTTGGGAAAAAAACATAAAAACAGCTAAAATAACAGAATTTGGGGGTAATTTTGCTCCTACGGTATTATTAACCTCAATAACATTCATTTCCAGTCTATTCTGAACACCTCACAATATTGTTTTTAGGCCAAAAGTTGCAACGAGGTGGCTGGATGACTAAACTAAGCGACACAAGTGTGCGGCACAAACACCTGGCCCATCAAGGAGTGGCACTGCAGCGGCAGACAGGATGGCAAATTTAAAAAATAGGCCCCAAACAGCACATGAGGCAAAGAAGAAAAAGAGGTGCAATGAGGTAGATGGATGGCTAAGCGACACAAGTGTACGGCACACACACCTGGCCCATCTAGGAGTGGCACTGCAGTGGCAGACAGGATGGCACTTAAAAAAACTAGTCCCCAAACAGCACATGATGCAAAGAAAAAAAAAGAGGTGCAAGATGGAATTGTCCTTTGGCCCTCCCACCCACCCTTATGTTGTATAAACAGGACATGCACACTTTAACAAACCAATCATTTTAGCTACAGGGTCTGCCACACGACTGTGGCTAAAATGACTGGTTTGTTTGGCCTCCACCAAAACAGAAGCAATCAATCTCTCCTTGCACAAACTGGTTCTACAGAGGCAAGATGTCGACCTTATCCTCATCCTCCGATTCCTCACCCCTTTCACTGTGTACATCCTCCTCCTCCTCAGAAAGTATTAATTTGTCCCCACTGGAATCCACCATCACAGGTCCCTGTGTACTTTCTGGAGGCAATTGCTGGTCAAGGTCTTCCCGGAGAAATTTATAATTCATTTTGATGAACATCATCTTCTCCACATTTTGTTGAAGTAACCTTCTACACCATTCGCTGACAAGGTTACCGGCTGCACTAAACACTCTTTCAGAGTACACACTGGAGGGGGGCAATTTAGGTAAAATAAAGCCAGTTTGTGCAAGGGCATCCAAATTGCCTTTTTTTCCTGCCAATATACGTACGGACTGTCTGACATGCCTACTTGGATGCTGTCACTCATATAATCCTCCACCATTCTTTCAATGGTGACAGAATCATATGCAGTGACAGTAGACATGTCAGTAATCGTTGGCTGGTCCTTCAGTCTGGACCAGATGTCAGCACTCGCTCCTGACTGCCCTGCATCACCGCCAGCAGGTGGGCTAGGAAATCTAGAGGAGGAGCTGTTGATGGGTCACGTTCCGCTTGAGTTGACAATTTTCTCACCAGCAGGTCTTTGAACCTCTGCAGACTTGTGCCTGCCGGAAGGAGAGATACAACGTAGGCTTTAAACCAAGGATCGAGCACGGTGGCCAAAATTTAGTGCTCTGATTTCAACAGATTGACCACCCTTGATTCCTGGCAAAGCGAATGAAGGTCTCCATCCACAAGTCCCACATACTTTGCGGAATCGCTCCGTCTTAGCTCCTCCTTCAATTTTTGCAGCTGCTTCTGCAAAAGCCTGATGAGGGGAATGACCTGACTCAAGCTGGCAGTGTCTGAACTGACTTCACGTGTGGCAAGTTCGAAGGGTTGAAGAACCTTGCACAAGACTGAAATCATTCTCCACTGCACTTGAGTCAGGTGCATTCCCCCTCCTTTGCCCCTATCGTAGGTGGATATATAGGCTTGGATGGCCTTTTGCTGCTCCTCCATCCTCTGAAGCATATAGAGTGTTGAATTCCACCTCGTTATCACCTCTTGCTTCAGGTGATGGCAGGGCAGGTTCATGTGTGTTTGATGGCGCTCCAGTCTTCAGGCACGCGGTGGCTGAATGCCGAAAGTGGCCCGCAATTTTTCGGACCACCGACAGCATCTCCTGCATGCCCCTGTCATTTAAAAAAAAAATTCTGCACCACCAAATTAATTGTATGTGCAAAACATGAGACGTGCTGGAATTTGCCCCGATGTAATGCATGCACAATATTGGTAGTGATGAGCGGGTTCGGTTCCTCGGAAACCGAACCCCCCCGAACTTCACCCATTTTACACGGGTCCGAGGCATACTCGGATTCTCCCGTATATCTCGGTTAACCCGAGCGCGCCCGAACGTCATCATCCCGCTGTCGGATTCTCGCGAGATTCGGATTCTATATAAGCAGCCGCGCGTCGCCGCCATTTTCACTCGTGCATTGGAAATGTTAGGGAGAGGACGTGGCTGGCGTCCTCTCCGTTTATTAATAATATTTGTGCTTATTGCTTAATTGTGGGGACTGGGGAGCAGCTGTATTATATAGGAGGAGTACAGTGCAGAGTTTTGCTGACAGTGACCATCAGTATACATTGTCTGCCTGAAAAACACTCCATATCTGTGCTCAGTGTGCTGCATATATCTGTGCTCACACTGCTTTATTGTGGGCACTGGGGACCACCAGTATATTATATAGGAGGAGTACAGTGCAGAGTTTTGCTGACCAGTGACCACCAGTATACGTTGTCTGCCTGAAAAACACTCCATATCTGTGCTCAGTGTGCTGCATATATCTGTGCTCACACTGCTTAATTGTGGGGACTGGGGAGCAGCTGTATTATATAGGAGGAGTACAGTGCAGAGTTTTGCTGACAGTGACCACCAGTATACGTTGTCTGCCTGAAAAATACTCCATATCTGTGCTCAGTGTGCTGCATATATCTGTGCTCACACTGCTTTATTGTGGGCACTAGGGACCACCAGTATATTATATAGGAGGAGTACAGTGCAGAGTTTTGCTGACCAGTGACCACCAGTATACGTTGTCTGCCTGAAAAACACTCCATATCTGTGCTCAGTGTGCTGCATATACTGTATCTGTGCTCACACTGCTTAATTGTGGGGACTGGGGAGCAGCTGTATTATATAGGAGGAGTACAGTGCAGAGTTTTGCTGACAGTGACCACCAGTATACGTTGTCTGCCTGAAAAACACTCCATATCTGTGCTCAGTGTGCTGCATATATCTGTGCTCACACTGCTTAATTGTGGGGACTGGGGAGCAGCTGTAATATATAGGAGGAGTACAGTGCAGAGTTTTGCTGACAGTGACCACCAGTATACATTGTCTGCCTGAAAAACACTCCATATCTGTGCTCAGTGTGCTGCATATATCTGTGCTCACACTGCTTTATTGTGGGCACTGGGGACCACCAGTATATTATATAGGAGGAGTACAGTGCAGAGTTTTGCAGACAGTGACCACCAGTATACGTTGTCTGCCTGAAAAACACTCCATATCTGTGCTCAGTGTGCTGCATATATCTGTGCTCACACTGCTTAATTGTGGGGACTGGGGAGCAGCTGTATTATATAGGAGGAGTACAGTGCAGAATTTTGCTGACAGTGACCACCAGTATACGTTGTCTGCCTGAAAAACACTCCATGTCTGTGCTCAGTGTGCTGCATATATCTGTGCTCACACTGCTTTATTGTGGGCACTGGGGACCACCAGTATATTATATAGGAGGAGTACAGTGCAGAGTTTTGCTGACCAGTGACCACCAGTATACGTTGTCTGCCTGAAAAACGCTCCATATCTGTGCTCAGTGTGCTGCATATATCTGTGCTCACACTGCTTAATTGTGGGGACTGGGGAGCAGCTGTATTATATAGGAGGAGTACAGTGCAGAGTTTTGCTGACAGTGACCACCAGTATACGTTGTCTGCCTGAAAAACACTCCATATCTGTGCTCAGTGTGCTGCATATATCTGTGCTCACACTGCTTAATTGTGGGGACTGGGGACAAGCTGTATTATATAGGAGGAGTACAGTGCAGAGTTTTGCTGACCAGTGACCACCAGTATACGTTGTCTGCCTGAAAAACACTCCATATCTGTGCTCAGTGTGCTGCATATATCTGTTCTCACACTGCTTTATTGTGGGGACTGGGTACCACCAGTAAATTATATAGGAGGAGTACAGTGCAGAGTTTTGCTGACAGTGACCACTAGAATATATAGCAGTACGGTACGGAAGGCCACTGCTCTACCTACCTCTGTGTCATCAAGTATACTATCCATCCATACCTGTGGTGCATTTCAGTTGTGCGCAGTATATATAGTAGTAGGCCATTGCTATTGATACTGGCATATAATTCCACACATTAAAAAATGGAGAACAAAAATGTGGAGGTTAAAATAGGGAAAGATCAAGATCCACTTCCACCTCGTGCTGAAGCTGCTGCCACTAGTCACGGCCGAGATGATGAAATGCCATCAACGTCGTCTGTCAAGGCCGATGTCCAATGTCATAATAGAGAGCATGTAAAATCCAAAAAACAAAAGTTCAGTAAAATGACCCAAAAATCAAAATTGAAAGCGTCTGATGAGAAGCGTAAACTTGCCAATATGCTATTTACGGCACGGAGTGGCAAGGAACGGCTGAGGCCCTGGCCTATGTTCATGGCTAGTGGTTCAGATTCACATGAGGATGGAAGCACTCATCCTCTCGCTAGAAAACTGCAGTGCCACTCCTAGATGGGCCAGGTGTTTGTGTCGGCCACTTGGGTCGCTTAGCTTAGTCACACAGCAACCTTGGTGCTCCTCTTTTTTTCTTTGCATCGTGTGCTGTTTGGGGACAATTTTTTTGAAGTGCCATCCTGTCTGACACTGCAG
Source organism: Pseudophryne corroboree (assembly GCF_028390025.1). NCBI lineage: Eukaryota > Metazoa > Chordata > Amphibia > Anura > Myobatrachidae > Pseudophryne > Pseudophryne corroboree. The sequence goes on from NC_086444.1 coordinate 206,948,638, forward strand.
TGCCACTCCTAGATGGGCCAGGTGTTTGTGTCGGCCACTTGTGTCGCTTAGCTTAGTCACACAGCGACCTTGGTGCGCCTCTTTTTTTCTTTGCATCATGTGCTGTTTGGGGACAATTTTTTTGAAGTGCCATCCTGCCTGACACTGCAGTGCCACTCCTAGATGGGCCAGGTGTTTGTGTCGGCCACTTGTGTCGCTTAGCTTAGCCATCCAGCGACCTCGGTGCAAATTTTAGGACTAAAAATAATATTGTGAGGTGTGAGGTGTTCAGAATAGACTGAAAATGAGTGGAAATTATGGTTATTGAGGTTAATAATACTATGGGATCAAAATGACCCCCAAATTCTATGATTTAAGCTGTTTTTGAGGGTTTTTTGTAATAAAACACCCGAATCTAAAACACACCCGAATCCGACAAAAAATTTTCAGGGAGGTTTTGCCAAAATGCGTCCGAATCCAAAACACGGCCGCGGAACAGAATCCAAACACAAAACCCGAAAAATTTCCGGTGCACATCACTAAATATTGGTGGCGTTTTCCAATATCACAAATCCCCAGGAGGGTCTAATTGGGGTAAGCCAATGTGCAATGATGTCCCTCAGTTTCCGTAAGAGGTTGTCAGTGGTGTGCCTCTTACGGAAAGCGGTGATACATAGCGTAGCCTGCCTAGGAACGAGTTGGCATTTGTGAGATGCTGCTGTTGGTGCCGCTGCTGCTGTTGTTGCTGCGGAAGGCCATACATCTACCCAGTGGGCTGTCACAGTCATATAGTCCTTAGTCTGCCCTGTTCCACTTGTCCACATGTCCATGGTTAAGTGGACAGTGGGTACGACTGCATTTTGTAGGACACTTTTTCTGACATCTCTGTACATTCTTGGTATCGCCTGCCTAGTGAAGTGGAATCTAGATGGGATTTGATACCGGGGACACAGTACCTCAAACAATTCCCTAAGTCCCACTGAAGTAATGGCGGATACCGGGCGCACGTCTAACACCAACATAGCTGTCAAGGCCTCAGTTATCCGCTTTGCAAAAGGATGACTGCTGTCATATTTCATTTCCTCACAAAGGACTGTTGGACAGTCAGTTGCTTAGTTGAAGTAGTACAAGTGGTCTTCCGACTTCCCCTCTGGGATGACGATCGACTCCCAGCAGCAACAACAGCAGCAGCAACAGCATGCGTACCACTCAAGGATCCTCCGGAGGAATCCCGGTTAGGAGAGGACTCCTCAGTCTTGCCAGTGACATCGCCTGCAGGGCTACTGACGTTCCTGACTTAGGAGGAAGTTGACATTGAGGGAGTTGATGGCGTGGTTTGCAGGAGCTTGGGTACAAGATGAAGAAGGGATTTAGGTGTCAGTTGACTGCTTACGCTCTTACCCAAAGTTTCACAACTTGACACTGACTTCTGATGAATGCGCTGCAGGTGACGTATAAGGGAGGATGTTCCTAGGTGGTTAACACCTTACCCCTACTTATTACAGATTGACAGAGGCAACACTCGGCTTGACACCTGTTGTCTGGATTTGTGGAGAAATAATTCCACACTGAAGAGGTGGCTTTTTTGGTATTTTGCCCAGGCATCACAATGGGCTTCTTCATCCCATGGACAACAGGTGTCTCCCCCAGTGTCTCATTTAAACCAACCACATCACCATCAGAATCCTCATCGTCAACTTCCTCCTCAGCACCAGCAACACCCATATCCTCATCCTGGTGTACTTCAACAATGACATCTTCAATTTGAATATCAGAAACTGGACTGTGGGTGCTCCTCCCAGCACTTGCAGAGGGCGTGCAAATGGTGGAAGGAGCCACCTCTCCCATCCAGTGTTGGGAAGGTCAGGCATCGCAACATCCGACACACTTGGACTCTCCTTGGGGATTTGTGATACCATCTTAGAACGCACAGTTCTTTTCTGTGCTTTTTCCAGCTTAACTCTTTTCATTTTTTTAGCGGGAGGATGAGGGCTCCCATCGTCATGTGAAGCTGAACCACTAGTCATGAACATAGGCCAGGACCTTAGCCGTTCCTTGCTTCTCCGTGTCATAAATGGCATATTGGCATGTTTACGTCTCTCCTCAGACCATTTAAATTTCTTTTTTGGCGTCTTTTTTTTCTGAACTTTGGCTTTTTCGATTTTACATGCCCTCTACTATCACATTAGACATCAGCCTTTGCAGACGATGTTGATGGCATTTCATCATCTATGTCATGACTAGTGGCAGCAAATTCAGCACTAGGAGGAAGTGGTTCTTGATCTTTCCTATTTTATTCTCTAAATTTTTGTTCCCCATTATTTTTATGGAGTTATATAACAATATAAGGTACAGGAAAGCGTACCTCTACACCACACAGGGTAAACCCTATGAAAATTATTTGGATTAAATATTAATAACCCCTTTATTTGGAGTAAATAATATACAGCACAGGACACCACCACTGAAGTTATTTATATGGCAGCACCACTGGACTGGATTTATACAGAATTATATGGATTTATATGGAATTATACGGCAGGATCACTAGATTTATACGCCAGTACCACTGGATTTATACGCCAGTACCACTGGACTGGATTTATATGCCAGTACCACTGGAATTATATGGCAACATCACTGGAATTATATGCCAGTATCACAGGAATTATATGCCAGTATTACTGGAATTATACACCAGTATCACAGGAATTATACGGCAATATCACTGGAATTATACGGCAATATCACTGGAATTATATGCCAGTATCACAGGAATTATACAGCAATACCACTGGAATTATTCGTCAATATCACAGGAATTATACGCCAGTATCACTGGAATTATACGCTAGTATCACGGGAATTATACGCCAATATCACGGGAATTATACAGCACAACACTGGATATATGGCAGCAGGGGACTCCATCACTGTGACTGGTCACTGGACTGATGCTGCACAAGACACTACCCCTGGTCTGATGCAATACAACACAGCAAAACTGCAAGGGATTTATACAGCAGCACTGGGGACATATAGCAGCAGAGGACTCCACCACTGTGACTGGCAGGACTGATGCAGCATAAGACACTACGGCCGGTTCTAGACCTTGTGGCTCCCAGGGCGAAAGTTTCTTTTGGCGCACACCCACAGGTGAAAAAGAGGTACAGCGCCTGCGGGCGCGCGCAAAAATTAGGGGCATGGCTTCATAGGGAAGTGGCGTGGTCAGTTTTGCTCCCTGTAGTTTTGCCCCGAGTAGCTGTTGTGCCCCCAGTACTGCACCCTCAGTAGTTGTGTCCCCAGTAGCTGTTGTGCCCCCAGTAGCTGTGCCCCTTGCAGCTGTGCGCCCATTACTGCGCCCTCAGTAGTTGTGCCCCAATTAGTTGTTGGGTTTCCTGCAGCTGTGACCCCAGTACTGCACCCTCATTAGTTTTGCCCCCAGTAGCTGTTGTGCCCCCATTAGTTTTGCCCCCAGTAGCTGTTGTATCCCCTTTAGTTTTGCCCCCAGTAGCTGTTGTGCCCTCATTAGTTTTGCCCCCAGTAGCTGTTGTGCCCCCATTAGTTTTGCCCCCAATAGCTGTTGTGCCCCCATTAGTTTTGCCCCCAGTAGCTGTTGTGCCCCCATTAGTTTTGCCCCAGTAGCTGTTGTGCCCTCATTAGTTTTGACCCCAGTAGCTGTTGTGCCCCCATTAGTTTTGCCCCAATAGCTGTTGTGCCCCCATTAGTTTTGCCCCCAGTAGCTGTTGTGCCCCCATTAGTTTTGCCCCTAGTAGCTGTTGTGCCCCCATAAGTTTTGCCCCCAGTAGCTGTTGTGCCCCCATTAGTTTTGACCCCAGTAGCTGTTGTGTCCCCATTAGTTTTGCCCCCAGTAGCTGTTGTGCCCCCATTAGTTTTACCCCAGTAGCTTTTGTGCCCCCATTAGTTTTGCCCCCATTGCTGTGCCCCTAGTAAAAAAAAAATAACAATCAAGAATACTCACCAGCCCCGTTCCTGTTTCCCGACCGCTGCTGCCGTCCGTCTTCCGCTGCCAGCGCCCCTCCATAGACACTAGAGGTCAATTATGACCCCTAGCGTCTATGACTGTCCTAAACTGCCGTGCGGTGTACGATGACGTCAGGCGCACCGCACGTCAGGCTCCACTAGCAGGGAAAGGTCCTCTCCGCGAAGGGAAACTAGACGCTACCTCACTAGTTTCCCTTTGCGGCTACTTCGTGGCTACTAACCACCGCCGCCGCCATCTGGAGTAGCGGCTCTTGCCACGGCGGCGGCGCCCTTGGGACAGCGGCACCCCGGGCAAAAGTCCTGCTTGCCCGTGGCAAGAGCCGCTACTGACACTACACTGGACTGAGCAGCACAAGACAGCACTGGAATCGCCACCCCACTTTCCCGGCCACACAGACCCTGAGTCCTCACACTACACTCTCCGAGACTGGAGTGAAAATAGCGGCAACGCGCGGGTCCTTATATGGAATCCAAACCCAGCGAGAATCCGACAGCAGGATGATGACGTTTTGCCTCGTTCTGGTTTCTGTGTCAGGCGGGAAGGGGAGGTTCGGTAGGGTTCGGATCTCAGGGATCTGAACACGCTCCTCTCTACTAATATACTGTATCACAAAAAAATGTTGAATCATGATTCAGTTACACTATCCCTATCTATAATTAATTACACATTTTTCCTTATAACAATGTATATTAACTATTAAGCATGGATAATAAATGTATAATCCTAGCTATTAATAGCAGAAGGACGACTTGACATATTTTTATTAGAGATGAGCGGATTCGGTTTTACTCGGTTTTACTCGGTTCTCAAAACGGCATCCGATTGGTTATCCAAAACACGTGACATCAGTGAGCCAATAAGATGCCGTTTTGAGAACCGAGTAAAACCGAGTAAAACCGAATCCGCTCATCTCTAATTTTTATGATGGCATTGTCTGAGCGTGGCACAACATATACCAAACTAAAGCTGGGTATACACTCAGTGAAGTTTCAAATGATTTAGCCCATTTTGACCCTTTGAGTGATATAGTTTGCAATATCATCCAGTGTGTATGCATTTACTATTTTGTAAACTATTTTGTATTTTACTATTTTGTAAACGATGTGCGCTTCTGCGGAACGCTAGAGATGTCTTCTCTCTGTACATGCAGGTCAATTTTGGCTATGTCGTTAACGATAAGGTGTATATCATCCAGTGTGTACGCTACGAATGATGAACAACCCCCATGAAATTCCTACCCAGTAGCTGAAAAACCCTAGTTTCGGATGACTCCTGCATATCATTGGTTATTTGTAAAAATCACTCAGTTGTTCGGGGCTCTGTGAAGTTCAGGGGAAAATTTTCAATGATATCGCTCATGGAGCATATTATCTAGTGTGTACCTAGCTTTAAGGTCTTGGTCCCTAGATTTGCTGTAATATATATTGCCATTGTAATTGGTTGCTTCATTTCGGAGTTATGTGGCAAAACGTCCACCTGCCGTTTACAATGCATTACCATTGTTCTCTGGAAAATGTGACACTTGTGAACTCTCCCTGTGACCTGGGTGACCTGGAACATGTGACCTGCTGGGTGACCTGGAACATTTGACCTGCTGGGTGGTCTGGAAACTGTGACAGTTATTTGCAGCTATCCACTAAGCAGGGATTTTCAACTCCTAAGGGGGTAAAAAGGGGTAAAATGTTCCCCCCAGCAACCTTTGCCAGGTTGAAACTGGGTATATCAGCTAGTATTGCTTATTTTTCAATTCAAACCACACAGTTTATACAGTCAAAATGTGACACCCCACTAAGGGTTCTGTTGGGCATATCTGGATTTTGCACTCAAGCTTCTGCCTGCATTACTCTGTAAAAGCTGTCTAGGTCAGAAAGGCTTGGACACTGCAGGGGTTAGCAGCTTTCCCACCTGGTGACATCAGTAGCTAACAAAGGAGCACTAGGACCCAGGGGAATGGCAGTTACAATTAGAGATGAGCGGGTTCGGTTCCTCGGAATCCGAACCCGCCCGAACTTCAGCTTTTTTTACACGGATCCGAGCGACTCGGATCTTCCCGCCTTGCTCGGTTAACCCGAGCGCGCCCGAACGTCATCATGACGCTGTCGGATTCTCGCTAGGCTCGGATTCTATCGCGAGACTCGGATTCTATATAAGGAGCCGCGCGTCGCCGCCATTTTCACACGTGCATTGAGATTGATAGGGAGAGGACGTGGCTGGCGTCCTCTCCATTTAGATTAGAAGAGAGAGAGTGAGATTGAGACAGAGACACTTGATTTACTGGAGCTTAGGAGTACTAGAGAGTGCAGAGTTTACTAGTGACTGACCACTGACCAGTGACCACCAGTGCAGTTTTATTTAATATAATCCGTTCTCTGCCTGAAAAAAACGATACACAGTGACTCAGTCACATACCATATCTGTGCTCAGCCCAGTGTGCTGCATCATCTATGTATAATATCTGACTGTGCTCACACAGCTTAATTGTGGGGGAGACTGGGGAGCAGTTATAGGTTATAGCAGGAGCCAGGAGTACATATTATTAAAATTAAACAGTGCACACTTTTGCTGCAGGAGTGCCACTGCCAGTGTGACTGACCAGTGACCTGACCACACTGACCACCAGTATAGTATACTATATTGTGATTGCCTGAAAAAGTTAAACACTCATCGTGTGACTTGTGTGGTGTTTTTTTATTCTATAAAAAACTAATTCTGCTGACAGACAGTGTCCAGCAGGTCCGTCATTATATAATATATACCTGTCCGGCTGCAGTAGTGATATATATATATTTTTTATATCATTATTTATCATCCAGTCGCAGCAGACACAGTACGGTAGTTCACGGCTGTAGCTACCTCTGTGTCGGCACTCGGCAGTCCATCCATAATTGTATACCACCTACCCGTGGTTTTTTTTTTCTTTCTTCTTTATACATACTACATCTCATTATCATCCAGTCTATATTAGCAGCAGACACAGTACAGTACGGTAGTCCACGGCTGTAGCTACCTCTGTGTCGGCACTCGGCAGTCCATCCATAATTGTATACCACCTACCCGTGGTTTTTTTTTCTTTCTTCTTTATACATACTACATCTCATTATCAACCAGTCTTTATTAGCAGCAGACACAGTACAGTACGGTAGTCCACGGCTGTAGCTACCTCTGTGTCGGCACTCGGCAGTCCGTCCATAATTGTATACCACCTACCCGTGGTTTTTTTTTCTTTCTTCTTTATACATACTACATCTCATTATCATCCAGTCTATATAAGCAGCAGCCACAGAACAGTACGGTAGTCCACGGCTGTAGCTACCTCTGTGTCGGCACTCGGCAGTCCATCCATAATTGTATACCACCTACCCGTGGTTTTTTTTTTCTTTCTTCTTTATACATACTACATCTCATTATCATCCAGTCTATATTAGCAGCAGACACAGTACAGTACGGTAGTCCATGGCTGTAGCTACCTCTGTGTCGGCACTCGGCAGTCCGTCCATAATTGTATACCACCTACCCGTGGTTTTTTTTTCTTTCTTCTTTATACATACATACTACATCTCATTATCAACCAGTCTATATTAGCAGCAGACACAGTACAGTACGGTAGTCCACGGCTGTAGCTACCTCTGTGTCGGCACTCGGCAGTCCATCCATAATTGTATACCACCTACCCGTGGTTTTTTTTTTCTTCTTTATACATACTACATCTCATTATCATCCAGTCTATATTAGCAGCAGACACAGTACAGTACGGTAGTCCACGGCTGTAGCTACCTCTGTGTCGGCACTCGGCAGTCCATCCATAATTGTATACCACCTACCCGTGGTTTTTTTTTTCTTCTTTATACATACTACATCTCATTATCATCCAGTCTATATTAGCAGCAGACACAGTACAGTACGGTAGTCCACGGCTGTAGCTACCTCTGTGTCGGCACTCGGCAGTCCGTCCATAATTGTATACCACCTACCCGTGGTTTTTTTTTCTTTCTTCTTTATACATACATACTACATCTCTTTATCAACCAGTCTATATTAGCAGCAGACACAGTACAGTACGGTAGTCCACGGCTGTAGCTACCTCTGTGTCGGCACTCGGCAGTCCATCCATAATTGTATACTAGTATCCATCCATCTCCATTGTTTACCTGAGGTGCCTTTTAGTTGTGCCTATTAAAATATGGAGAACAAAAATGTTGAGGTTCCAAAATTAGGGAAAGATCAAGATCCACTTCCACCTCGTGCTGAAGCTGCTGCCACTAGTCATGGCCGAGACGATGAAATGCCAGCAACGTCGTCTGCCAAGGCCGATGCCCAATGTCATAGTACAGAGCATGTAAAATCCAAAACCCCAAATATCAGTAAAAAAAGGACTCCAAAACCTAAAATAAAATTGTCGGAGGAGAAGCGTAAACTTGCCAATATGCCATTTACCACACGGAGTGGCAAGGAACGGCTGAGGCCCTGGCCTATGTTCATGGCTAGTGGTTCAGCTTCACATGAGGATGGAAGCACTCAGCCTCTCGCTAGAAAAATGAAAAGACTCAAGCTGGAAAAAGCACAGCAAAGAACTGTGCGTTCTTCGAAATCCCAAATCCACAAGGAGAGTCCAATTGTGTCGGTTGCGATGCCTGACCTTCCCAACACTGGACGTGAAGAGCATGCGCCTTCCACCATTTGCACGCCCCCTGCAAGTGCTGGAAGGAGCACCCGCAGTCCAGTTCCTGATAGTCAGATTGAAGATGTCAGTGTTGAAGTACACCAGGATGAGGAGGATATGGGTGTTGCTGGCGCTGGGGAGGAAATTGACCAGGAGGATTCTGATGGTGAGGTGGTTTGTTTAAGTCAGGCACCCGGGGAGACACCTGTTGTCCGTGGGAGGAATATGGCCGTTGACATGCCTGGTGAAAATACCAAAAAAATCAGCTCTTCGGTGTGGAAGTATTTCACCAGAAATGCGGACAACATTTGTCAAGCCGTGTGTTCCCTTTGTCAAGCTGTAATAAGTAGGGGTAAGGACGTTAACCACCTCGGAACATCCTCCCTTATACGTCACCTGCAGCGCATTCATAATAAGTCAGTGACAAGTTCAAAAACTTTGGCCGACAGCGGAAGCAGTCCACTGACCAGTAAATCCCTTCCTCTTGTAACCAAGCTCACGCAAACCACCCCACCAACTCCCTCAGTGTCAATTTCCTCCTTCCCCAGGAATGCCAATAGTCCTGCAGGCCATGTCACTGGCAATTCTGATGATTCCTCTCCTGCCTGGGATTCCTCCGATGCATCCTTGCGTGTAACGCCTACTGCTGCTGGCGCTGCTGTTGTTGCTGCTGGGAGTCGATGGTCATCCCAGAGGGGAAGTCGTAAGCCCACTTGTACTACTTCCAGTAAGCAATTGACTGTTCAACAGTCCTTTGCGAGGAAGATGAAATATCACAGCAGTCATCCTACTGCAAAGCGGATAACTGAGGCCTTGGCATCCTGGGTGGTGAGAAACGTGGTTCCGGTATCCATCATTACTGCAGAGCCAACTAGAGACTTGTTGGAGGTACTGTGTCCCCGGTACCAAATACCATCTAGATTCCATTTCTCTAGGCAGGCGATACCGAAAATGTACACAGACCTCAGAAAAAGAGTCACCAGTGTCCTAAAAAATGCAGCTGTACCCAATGTCCACTTAACCACGGACATGTGGACAAGTGGAGCAGGGCATGGTCAGGACTATATGACTGTGACAGCCCACTGGGTAGATGTATGGACTCCCGCCGCAAGAACAGCAGCGGCGGCACCAGTAGCAGCATCTCGCAAACGCCAACTCTTTCCTAGGCAGGCTACGCTTTGTATCACCGGTTTCCAGAATACGCACACAGCTGAAAACCTCTTACGGCAACTGAGGAAGATCATCGCGGAATGGCTTACCCCAATTGGACTCTCATCGGACAACGCCAGCAATATTGTGTGTGCATTAAATATGGGCAAATTCCAGCACGTCCCATGTTTTGCACATACCTTGAATTTGGTGGTGCAGAATTTTTTTAAAAACGACAGGGGCGTGCAAGAGATGCTGTCGGTGGCCAGAAGAATTGCGGGACACTTTCGGCGTACAGGCACCACGTACAGAAGACTGGAGCACCACCAAAAACTACTGAACCTGCCCTGCCATCATCTGAAGCAAGAAGTGGTAACGAGGTGGAATTCAACCCTCTATATGCTTCAGAGGTTGGAGGAGCAGCAAAAGGCCATTCAAGCCTATACAATTGAGCACGATATAGGAGGTGGAATGCACCTGTCTCAAGCGCAGTGGAGAATGATTTCAACGTTGTGCAAGGTTCTGATGCCCTTTGAACTTGCCACACGTGAAGTCAGTTCAGACACTGCCAGCCTGAGTCAGGTCATTCCCCTCATCAGGCTTTTGCAGAAGAAGCTGGAGACATTGAAGGAGGAGCTAACACGGAGCGATTCCGCTAGGCATGTGGGACTTGTGGATGGAGCCCTTAATTCGCTTAACAAGGATTCACGGGTGGTCAATCTGTTGAAATCAGAGCACTACATTTTGGCCACCATGCTCGATCGTAGATTTAAAGCCTACCTTGGATCTCTCTTTCCGGCAGACACAAGTCTGCTGGGGTTGAAAGACCTGCTGGTGAGAAAATTGTCAAGTCAAGCGGAACGCGACCTGTCAACATCTCCTCCTTCACATTCTCCCGCAACTGGGGGTGCGAGGAAAAGGCTCAGAATTCCGAGCCCACCCGCTGGCGGTGATGCAGGGCAGTCTGGAGCGACTGCTGATGCTGACATCTGGTCCGGACTGAAGGACCTGACAACGATTACGGACATGTCGTCTACTGTCACTGCATATGATTCTCTCAACATTGAAAGAATGGTGGAGGATTATATGAGTGACCGCATCCAAGTAGGCACGTCACACAGTCCGTACTTATACTGGCAGGAAAAAGAGGCAATTTGGAGGCCCTTGCACAAACTGGCTTTATTCTACCTAAGTTGCCCTCCCACAAGTGTGTACTCCGAAAGAGTGTTTAGTGCCGCCGCTCACCTTGTCAGCAATCGGCGTACGAGGTTACATCCAGAAAATGTGGAGAAGATGATGTTCATTAAAATGAATTATAATCAATTCCTCCGCGGAGACATTGACCAGCAGCAATTGCCTCCACAAAGTACACAGGGAGCTGAGATGGTGGATTCCAGTGGGGACGAATTGATAATCTGTGAGGAGGGGGATGTACACGGTGATATATTTTTTCTTTTTTTTTTCTTTGCGTCATGTGCTGTTTGGGGAGGGTTTTTTGGAAGGGCCATCCTGCGTGACACTGCAGTGCCACTCCTAGATGGGCCCGGTGTTTGTGTCGGCCACTAGGGTCGCTTATCTTACTCACACAGTCAGCTACCTCATTGCGCCTCTTTTTTTCTTTGCGTCATCTGCTGTTTGGGGAGGGTTTTTTGGAAGGGTCATCCTGCGTGACACTGCAGTGCCACTCCTAGATGGGCCCGGTGTTTGTGTCGGCCACTAGGGTCGCTTATCTTACTCACACAGTCAGCTACCTCATTGCGCCTCTTTTTTTCTTTGCGTCATGTGCTGTTTGGGGAGGGTTTTTTGGAAGGGACATCCTGCGTGACACTGCAGTGCCACTCCTAGATGGGCCCGGTGTTTGTGTCGGCCACTAGGGTCGCTTATCTTACTCACACAGCTACCTCATTGCGCCTCTTTTTTTCTTTGCGTCATGTGCTGTTTGGGGAGGGTTTTTTGGAAGGGACATCCTGCGTGACACTGCAGTGCCACTCCTAGATGGGCCCGGTGTTTGTGTCGGCCACTAGGGTCGCTTATCTTACTCACACAGCGACCTCGGTGCAAATTTTAGGACTAAAAATAATATTGTGAGGTGTGAGGTATTCAGAATAGACTGAAAATGAGTGGAAATTATGGTTTTTGAGGTTAATAATACTTTGGGATCAAAATGACCCCCAAATTCTATGATTTAAGCTGTTTTTTAGGGTTTTTTGAAAAAAACACCCGAATCCAAAACACACCCGAATCCGACAAAAAAAATTCGGTGAGGTTTTGCCAAAACGCGGTCGAACCCAAAACACGGCCGCGGAACCGAACCCAAAACCAAAACACAAAACCCGAAAAATTTCCGGCGCTCATCTCTAGTTACAATACCCAGAGAGCAGGAAAGTACAGAGACCTAGCAACAGGCTGACCAGTGACCTAAGGAGGAGGAGCCTACAGAGTGGGAACCTGAGGCTGAGGAGCCGAAGCTGCGCACTGGTGTGTGCTGAAGGGGAGCCGTTCTGTGAGCTCCACAGGGAGAGTCTGAGGAGTCTGTGGAGAAAGGCTACTCATGGGCTGACAAGAATCAGTGCACTGAGGAGACGCTGTGTTCATACCCTCCAACAATTTACACATAAAAATCGGTACAAATTCGAAAAGGGGATGTGGCCACGGGTAAAGGTACGTGGCCACGCCCCTTTTCCTATACTTTCAATGGAAGTTTGGAGAGCCTGAAATCGGTACAGACCATAAAAAAGGTACTGTACTTGCCAAAAAGGTGCAGTTGGAGGGTATGTGTGTGAGAGAAAGCCAGCTTAGCCAAGAGACAGCCTGTGGAACCAGTCAGTGACGGCTCCAGCTAGAGAGAACACAGGCTGTGATTGTCTCAATCAGAATCTGGCTCCAGCCAGAGAGAGAGAGACACAGTCAGTGTGAGAGATTGTCAGCTATTGCCAGTGCCAGGCAGCTAATGCGACAAGCGGTGAGATCTACATTGTTTACACTGTACAGCATTGCACAAGTAGTGCGATTTCATGACAAATACTTCTCTTTTGTTGTTACTCAGTGGAATAGTGCAGTACCAAGATTCTTCAGCAGCCTGTTAGAGCCCCTGCTATGGGATAATCCACTTCACCAGTTTAAGTGCTCAAACTTGGGACCACAAGGGAAGATCCCTGTACACTACTCCCAAGTTTTTGCACTAAGGAGGTCTTTAGTTCATTCTAAGGCTAGTACCCAGCTTCCGCACAGTGGACAAAAAGGGACTTAAATTTGGGGACACTTGCATAGACAGAGACACTATGGGATCTCCAATTTTCCCGCGGTACATTACCGTGGGTAATGCTATCTTCCGGGGCTATCCTATTAGCCCCTATAAGGTGACAAGAGCTTATCAGGGTTTCTGTCAGGGGCATAACGAGAACTTAGTGGGCACCATAGCAAAATCCTGAAAGCCCCCCCCCCCCCCCATCGTTGTCACTACAATGCACCTTAGTGGAGCAGGAAAGAGAGAGTGAGAGGAATGAGAGACAAAGAGCGTGTCAGGAGGAGAGAGAAAGAATGAGAGAGGAGCAACAAAGAGAGGGAGAGAGAGGGGGGCCATGGAGAGAGAGAGGGTTTCATGGAAAAAGAGAGAATGAGAGAAAGAGAGAAGAGCAAGAGAGAGGGTGTCATGGAGAAAGAGAAAGGGATGAGAGGGGAGAGAGAGAAGGCATCAGGGAGAGAAAGAGGGTTTTAGAGGGTGTCAGAGAGAGAAGGGGGGAGGAGCAAGAGAGTGAGAGGAGCAAGAAAAAGTGAGAGTGTCTGGGAGAGAAAGAGGGAGAGACAGAGAGGGAGAGAGAGAGGGTGTCAGGGAGAGAGAGACAGTGTGTGTGTGTGTGTGTGTGTGTGTGTGTGTGTGTGTGTGTGTGTGTGAGAGAGAGAGAGAGGGCTAGACAAAAGAGAGAGAGGGCAGGGATTGAGTGTCAGGGAGGGAGAAAGCGAGGGGAGCAAGAGAGTGAAATACTCAGGGAGAAAAAGAGGGGGAGAGAACTAAAGAGAAAGAGGGATTCAGGGAGAGAGTGTGTGTCGGGGGGGGGAGAGAGAGAGAGACACTGCCAGAGAGAGAGAGAGAGAGAGAGAGAGACACAGTTTCAGGGAGAGAGAAAGACACTACCAGAAAGAGACAGTGTCAGGGAGAGAGGTAGGGATAGAGAGAATGTGTCAGGCGGAGACATAGAGACAGAAAGTCAGGCAAAGAGAGAGAGAGATGGAGGGAGGTAGAGACAGTGTCAATGAGAGAGGGGTAGAGAGACCATGTCAGGGAGAGAGTGTCAGGGAGAGAGACTATGTCAGAGGGAGTGATGAAGATTGTCAGAGAGAGAGAGAGATGGAGAGAGGGAGAGACAGTGTCAGAGAAAGGGAGGGAGAGAGAGGGGGAGAGACAGTGCCAGGGAGAGAGTGACCATGTCAGGGAGAGAGAGACTGTGTCAGGGGGAGAGAGACCATGTTGGGGGGAGAGAGAAATTGTGTCAAGGTGACAGAAAGAGTGTCAGGGAGAGAGTCATAAAGAGAGAGATGGTGTCAGAAAGTCAGGGAGAGAGAGTGTGTGTCAGGGGGAGAGAGAAGGAGAGACAGTGTCAGGGGGAGAGAGGGAGTGAGAGACTGTGTCAGGGAGAGAGTCAGTGTCAGGGAGAGAGAGAGGGCTAGACAAAAGAGAGAGAAGGGAGTGAGTGTCAGGGAAAGAGAGAAAGAGGGGAGCACGAGAGTGAAATACTCAGGGAGAAAAAGAGGGTGAGAGAACTAGAGAGAGGGATTCAGAGAGAGTGAGTGTGTGTTGGGGGAAAGAGAGAGACACTGCCATAGAGAGACAGTGTCAGGGAGAGAGATAGGGAGAGAGAGAATGTGTCAGGCGGAGACATAGAGACAGAGAGTCGGGCAAAGAGAGAGATTCAGGTAGAGACAGTGTCCAAAGAGAGAGGGAGAGAGACAGTGCCAGAGAGAGAGAGAGAGACCATGTCAGGTTGAGATAGAGAGACACTGCCAGAAAGAGAGAGACAGTGTCTGGGAGAGAGATACTATGTCAGAGGGAGAGATGGAGATTGTCAAGGAGAGAGATGAAGGGAGGTAGAGACAGTGTCAAAGAGAGAGGGGGAGAGAGACAGTGCCAAAGAGAGAGACCATGTCAGGGTGAGACAGAGAGACACTGCCAGAAAGAGACAGACAGTGTCAGAGAGACTATGTCAGAGGGAGAGATGGAGATTGTCAAGGAGAGAGATATGGAGAGAGGGAGAGACAGTGTCAGAGAGAGGGAGGGAGGGAGAGACAGTTTCAGGGAGAGAGAGGGAGAGAAACAGTGCCAGGGAGAGAGTGCCCATGTCAGGGGGAGAGAGAGAGAGAGACCGTGTCAGGGGGAGAGAGAGAGCGACCATGTTGGGGGGAGAGAGAGATTGTGTTAGGGTGAGAGAGTGTCAGGGAGAGAGTCATGAAGAGAGAGACGGTGTCAGAAAGAAAGGGAGAGAGAGTGTGTCAGGGGAGAGAGAAGGAGAGACACAGTGGGGGTCATTCTGAGTTAAATGCTCGCTAGCAACTTTTTGCAGCGCTGTGATCAGATAGTTGCCGCCTATGGGGGAGTGTATTTTAGCTTTGCAAGTGTGCGAACGCTTTTGCAGCCGACGGTACAAAAAAGTTCTTAGCAGTTTCTGAGTAGCTTTGGACATACTCAGCCGCTGCTATCACTTCAGTCTTTTTGGTCCCGGAATTGACGTCAGACATCCGCACTGCAAACGCTTGGACACGCCTGCGTTTTTCCAAACACTCCCAGAAAACGGTCAGTTGACACCCACAAACGCCCTCTTTCTATCAATCACCTTGCGATCGGCTGTGCGAATGGATTCTTCGTTAAATCCATCGCCCAGCACCGATCCTCTTTGTACACGTACAACGTGCCTGTGCATTGCTGTGCATACGCATGCACAGTTTTGCTGAGATTTAACCTGATCGCAGCGCTGCAAAAAGTTGCTAGCGAGCGATCAACTCGGAATGACCCCCCAGTGTCAGGGAGAGAAAGACAGTATCAGAGAGAGGGAGAGAGAGACAGTGTCAGAGAGGGAGAGAGAGAGAGAGAGAGAGAGAGAGAGAGAGAGAAATACAGTGTTAGAGAGAGAGAGAGGCATTGTCAGGGAGAGAGAGGGAGGGTGAGACAGTGTCAGGGAGAGAGATGGAGTCTGAGTGTCAAGGATAGAGAGACAGTGCCAGTGAGAGAGAGGGTGATAGTGTCAGAGAGTGAGTGTGTCAGGGAGAGAGAGAGAGTCTGAGTGTCAGGAAGAGAGAGACAGTGGGGGGATTCAGAAGTGGACGCAGGTAAGCATCTGTATGCAGTGGCCACGTCCATCTGGTCTGTGCACGTGCACCGGCAGCAGTGCGCGTTCGCGACCTTTCTCATTGCATCCATGCAGCTGCAAAGTGATTGACAGTGGAGGCCATTCAAGTGGCAACGTTTCAGCGTTTCATGGGCTTGGCGGCCAACACTAGGGTGTGTTGTGAGCATTTTTAGGGTGGCTGCGTGACATCACACGCAGCTGCACCGGAAAAAAAAAATTTGGCGGACCCCCTGTCAGCGCAGCCAGGCTGCACAGGCAGGGGTCGACCTTAAATCAATGCGTCTGCAATTTTCGTATGCATCGTGAGGCGGCACCACACTTGCTGGATGGCCTTGCCCTGTGCTGGGCGGTCCCCAGCATGTGAAGAGCTGGACGCAGATCTTACTGTATCTCTGAATAACCCCCAGTAACAGGTAGAGAGAGAGAGAAGCAAAAGAGAGAGTGTGGGGTGGGCACTTTGTGGCATTAGGCCCCACCCCCTAAATACCTGTGAATCACGGCACTCACTGCTCCGTCTGCTGTTGGGATTCGGAGGCGGAGCCGGCCAGGTAGTGCCCCTGACCCTACACCTTCTGCATAGCTGCCGCCTGAGAGGAGGGGTGCTATTGTCGGCTGCCGTTCTTCTCGTGGGCGGGGGTGCAGGGGAAACCCTGAAGCGGCTTGGCCCCCATAACAGCAGCACCCCCTATAACCTCGGTAGTTACTCCACTGGTAACTGTTGATGCACCGGGTGCCGGCTCCCGACAGCTCCCAGTGCACTGCTGACCTCCGGCTCCCCGGTCACATAACCGCTCCCCCATCATGTGACTGCAGTCAGGGGAATAGGGGGGCTGCGATGCTGCTCTAGTTTCCCCACTGGGGGTCTCTGGCCACGGCACCCTCACTGCAGTCCCAGCCTGCTGCTGCGGTGGGCATGAGAAACTACAGTTTGCCGCAGCCTCTTGGGATTTTGTTTCGCCTGTCTGGGACAGACATCCATCGACATCGCGATGGGTGTATCCGAGCAGCGTAGCATCTACAATCCACCCTCTGACATTCCAATAGAGGGGGTTAGAGAAACATATATTACAGCCAAGTCACCAATTTTCTGGGTTAACCCTTATTAAGGTTTATACTAATCCTGACCAAGCTGAAACTCCAAAAGGCCATTCCGACACTGGGCCTGATTCACAGGTGGACGCAATTTCAACAGCGTTGGCAAATAGCTGATGTTTTTAAGTCTGCACATGTGTGGTCGATAGTGCACAGGCATCCCGAAAGTCACTGCTTAGAGGTGCAGAACAGAATTAGCCGCAGCCATTTCTGAGTGATTTGCGCACGCGCAATGGAGATGTCCCAAGCAGTAATTCCAGAGTCTACTTGCTGCCAGAGAGGATGGGGCCTGCGACGGAGGCTGCACGCGGGTCACCTCCTATCTTTAAACGCCCCTGAAGGGGGGTGGCTAAAAAGAGCACAGATACAGATGGAGCCACGCTAGGCGCGATTAGATCTCGGCTTCTCCGACTGGCCGCGCGTGCCCGTGACGGAGACGTGCCCCATTCACTTGAATGGAGAGCGTCTACGTCCGCGCACCTGGACGAAGATGCTCGCGCCTGACAGAGGCCCACATTCCGAGTTGATCGCTAGCTGCTTTTGGTCGCAGCGCAGCAATTAGGTGAAAAAGCGGCATTTCTGCGCATGCATACGAGCCGCAATGCGCACGCGCAAAGTATTTTCACACAAAACTATGCAGTTTTACACAAGGCCGAGCGACGCTTTTCTGTCGCTGTGTTGATCGGTGAGTAATTGACAGGAAGTGGGTGTTTCTGGGTGGTAACTGACCGTTTTCCGGGAGTGTGCTAAAAAACGCAGGCGTGTCAGGTGAAAACGCAGGCGTGCTTGGGGAAACGGGGGAGTGGCTGGTCAAACACAGGGCGTGTTTGTGACGTCAAAGCAGGAACTAAACTGACTGAGGTGATCGCAAGGTAGGAGTAGGTTTGGAGCTGCTCAGAAACTGCATGAAAATTTTTACGCGCAGTTCTGCTAACCTTTCATTTGCATTTCTGCTAAGCTAAGATACACTCCCAGAGGGCGGCGGCCTAGCGTGTGCACTGCTGCTAAAAGCAGCTAGCGAGCGATCAACTCGGAATGAGGGCCAGAGACGCTCTGAATGGGAGCGTCTCTGTGCACTCCCGGCATGACTAAGCAGGCAAAGACAAGTGTGGCTCCATTTTTTGTGAGTGTCGTGGGTGTGTCGCAGGTTAGCGGTTATGTACAATGGCATAGAACCACTCACATAGGAGGCCATGCACGGATGCAGAAATTGCACTTGTCATAAGGCTGGTGCAAGTTTCAATGGTGCAACTGATGGTGGTGTCTAAGCTAGTGATGTGCACCGGACATTTTTCGGGTTTTGTGTTTTGGTTTTGGTTCCGCGGCCGTGTTTTGGATTCGGACGCGTTTTGGCAAAACCTCCCTGAAAATTTTTTGTCGGATTCGGGTGTGTTTTGGATTCGGGTGTTTTTTACAAAAAACCCTCAAAAACAGCTTAAATCATAGAACTTGGGGGTAATTTTGATCCCATAGTATTATTAACCTCAATAACCATAATTTACACTCATTTCCAGTCTATTCTGAACAACTCACACCTCACAATATTATTTTTAGTCCTAAAATTTTCACCGATGTCGCTGGATGGCTAAGCTAAGCGACACAAGTGGCCGACACAAACACCTGGCCCATTTAGGAGTGGCACTGCAGTGTCAGACAGGATGGCACTTCAAAAAAATTGTCCCCAAACAGCACATGATGCAAAGAAAAAAAAAGAGGCGCACCAAGGTCGCTGTGTGACTAAGCTAAGCGACCCAAGTGGCCGACATAAACACCTGGCCCATCTAGGAGTGGCACTACAGTGTCAGGCAGGATGGCACTTCAAAAAATAGTCCCCAAACAGCACATGATGCAAAGAAAAAAAGAGGCGCACCAAGGTCGCTGTGTGACTAAGCTAAGCGACCCAAGTGGCCGACACAAACACCTGGCCCATCTAGGAGTGGCACTGCAGTGTGAGGCAGGATGGCACTTCAAAAAAATAGTCCCGAAACAGCACATGATGCAAAGAAAAAAAGAGGCGCACCAAGGTCGCTGTGTGACTAAGCTAAGCGACCCAAGTGGCCGACACAAACACCTGGCCCATCTAGGAGTGGCACTGCAGTGTCAGGCAGGATGGCACTTCAAAAAAATTGTCCCCAAACAGCACATGATGCAAAGAAAAATGAAAGAAAAAAGAGGTGCAAGATGGAATTGTCCTTGGGCCCTCCCACCCACCCCTGTCCTTGGGCCCTCCCACCCACCCTTATGTTGTATAAACAGGACATGCACACTTTAACGAACCCAACATTTCAGCGACAGGGTCTGCCACACGACTGTGACTGAAATGACTGGTTGGTTTGGGCCCCCACCAAAAAAAGAGGCAATCAATCTCTCCTTGCACAAACTGGCTCTACAGAGGCAAGATGTCCACCTCATCATCATCATCCTCCGATTCCTCACCCCTTTCACTGTGTACATCCCCCTCCTCACAGATTATTAATTCGTCCCCACTGGAATCCACCATCTCAGGTCCCTGTGTACTTTCTGGAGGCAATTGCTGCTGGTGAATGTCTCCACGGAGGAACTGATTATAATTAATTTTGCTGAACATCATCTTCTCCACATTTTCTGGAAGTAACCTCGTACGCCGATTGCTGACAAGGTGAGCGGCTGCGCTAAACACTCGGAGTACACACTGGAGGGAGGGCAACTTAGGTAGAATAAAGCCAGTTTGTGCAAGGGCCTCCAAATTGCCTCTTTTTCCTGCCAATATACGTACGGACTGTCTGACGTGCCTACTTGAATGCGGTCACTCATATAATCCTCCACCATTCTTTCAATGGTGAGAGAATCATATGCAGTGACAGTAGACGACATGTCAGTAATCGTTGGCAGGTCCTTCAGTCCGGACCAGATGTCAGCACTCTCTCCAGACTGCCCTGCATCACCGCCAGCGGGTGGGCTCGGAATTCTTAGCCTTTTCCTCGCACCTCCAGTTGCGGGAGAATGTGAAGGAGGAGATGTTGACGGGTCACGTTCCGCTTGACTTGACAATTTTCTCACCAGCAGGACTTTGAACCTCTGCAGACTTGTGTCTGCCGCAAAGAGAGATACAATGTAGGATTTTAAATCTAGGATCGAGCAAGGTGGCCAAAATGTAGTGCTCTGATTTCAACAGATTGACCACCCGTGAACCCTGGTTAAGCGAATTAAGGGCTCCATCCACAAGTCCCACATCCCTAGCGGAATCGCTCTGTTTTAGCTCCTCCTTCAATGTCTCCAGCTTCTTCTGCAAAAGCCTGATGAGGGGAATGACCTGACTCAGGCTGGCAGTTTCTGTTCTGACTTCACGTGTGGCAAGTTCAAAGGGTTGCAGAACCTTGCACAACGTTGAAATCATTCTCCACTGCGCTTGAGTCAGGTGCATTCCCCCTCCTTTGCCTATATCGTGGGCAGATGTATAGGCTTGAATGGCCTTTTGCTGCTCCTCCATCCTCTGAAGCATATAGAGGGTTGAATTCCACCTCGTTACCACCTCTTGCTTCAGATGATGGCAGGCAGGTTCAGGAATGTTTGGTGGTGCTCCAGTCTTCAGCACGCGGTGGCTGAATGCCGAAAGTGGCCCGCAATTCTTCGGGCCACCGACAGCATCTCTTGCACGCCCCTGTTGTTTTTTAAATAATTCTGCACCACCAAATTCAATGTATGTGCAAAACATTAGACGTGCTGGAATTTGCCCAGATGTAATGCACGCACAATATTGGTGGCGTTGTCCGATGTCACAAATCCCCAGGAGAGTCCAATTGGGGTAAGCCATTCTGCGATGATGTTCCTCAGTTTCCGTAAGAGGTTGTCAGCTGTGTGCCTCTTATGGAAAGCGGTGATACAAAGCGTAGCCTGCCTAGGAACGAGTTGGCGTTTGCGAGATGCTGCTACTGGTGCCGCCGCTGCTGTTCTTGCTGCGGGAGGCAATAGATCTACCCAGTGGGCTGTCACAGTCATATAGTCCTGAGTCTGCCCTGCTCCACTTGTCCACATGTCCGTGGTTAAGTGGACATTGGGTACAACTGCATTTTTTAGGACACTGGTGACTCTGAGGTCTGTGTACATTTTCGGTATCGCCTGCCTAGAGAAATGGAACCTAGATGGTATTTGGTACCGGGGACACAGTACCTCAATCAAGTCTCTAGTTGCCTCTGAATTAACGGTGGATACCGGAACCACGTTTCTCACCGCCCAGGCTGCCAAGGCCTGAGTTATCCGCTTTGCAGCAGGATGACTGCTGTGATATTTCATCTTCCTCGCAAAGGACTGTTGGACAGTCAATTGCTTACTGGAAGTAGTACAAGTGGTCTTCCGACTTCCCCTCTGGGATGACGATCGACTCCCAGCAGCAACAACAGCAGCGCCAGCAGCAGTAGGCGTTACACTCAAGGATGCATCAGAGGAATCCCAGGCAGGAGAGGACTCATCATACTTGCCAGTGACATGGCCTGCAGGACTATTGGCTTTCCTGTGTAAGGTGGAAATTGACACTGAGGGAGTTGGTGGTGTGGTTTGCAGGAGCTTGGTTACAAGAGGAAGGGATTTAGTGGTCAGTGGACTGATTCCGCTGTCATCCAAAGTTTTTGAACTTGTCACTGACTTCTGATGAATGCGGTCCAGGTGACGTATAAGGGAGGATGTTCCTAGGTGGTTAACGTCCTTACCCCTACTTATTACAGCTTGACAAAGGCAACACATGGCTTGACACCTGTTGTCCGCATTTGTGTTGAAATAATTCCACACTGAAGAGCTGATTTTTTTTGTATTTTGACCTGGCATGTCAATGGCCATATTCATCCCACGGACAACAGGTGTCTCCCCGGGTGCCTGACTTAAACAAACCACCTCACCATCAGAATCCTCCTTGTCAATTTCCTCCCCAGCGCCAGCAACACCCATATCCTCATCCTGGTGTACTTCAACAGTGACATCTTCAATTTGACTATCAGGAACTGGACTGCGGGTGCTCCATCCAGCACTTGCAGGGGGCGTGCAAATGGTGGAAGGCGCAAGCTCTTCCCGTCCAGTGTTGGGAAGGTCAGGCATCGCAACCGACACAATTGGACTCTCCTTGGGGATTTGTGATTTAGAAGAACGCACAGTTCTTTGCTGTGCTTTTGCCAGCTTAAGTCTTTTCATTTTTCTAGCGAGAGGATGAGTGCTTCCATCCTCATGTGAATCTGAACCACTAGCCATGAACATAGGCCAGGGCCTCAGCTGTTCCTTGCCACTCCGTGTCGTAAATGGCATATTGGCAAGTTTACGCTTCTCACCAGACGCTTTCAATTTTGATTTTTGGGTCATTTTACTGAACTTTTGTTTTTTGGATTTTACATGCTCTCTACTATGACATTGGGCATCGGCCTTGGCAGACGACATTGATGGCATTTCATCGTCTCGGCCATGACTAGTGGCAGCAGCTTCAGCACGAGGTGGAAGTGGATCTTGATCTTTCCCTATTTTTACCTCCACATTTTTGTTCTCCATTTTTTAATGTGTGGAATTATATGCCAGTATCAATAGCAATGGCCTACTACTACATATACTGCGCACAACTGAAATGCACCACGGGTATGGATGGATAGTATACTTGACGACACAGAGGTAGGTACAGCAGTGGCCTACAATACCGTACTGCTATATATTATATACTGGTGGTCAGCAAACTGTGCAAAAATGAAATGCACCCCAGGTATGGATGTATAGTATACTTGACGACACAGAGGTAGGTACAGCAGTGGCCTACTGTACCGTACTGCTATATATTATATACTGGTGGTCAGCAAACTGTGCAAAACTGAAATGCACCACAGGTATGGATGGATAGTATACTTGACGACACAGAGGTAGGTACAGCAGTGGCCTACTGTACCGTAATGCTATATATTATATCCTGGTGGTCAGCAAACTGTGCAAAAATGAAATGCACCACAGGTATGGATGGATAGTATACTTGACGACACAGAGGTAGGTACAGCAGTGGCCTACTGTACCGTACTGCTATATATTATATACTGGTGGTCAGCAAACTGTGCAAAACTGAAATGCACCACAGGTATGGATGGATAGTATGTATACTTGACGACACAGAGGTAGGTACAGCAGTGGCCTACTGTACCGTAATGCTATATATTATATACTGGTGGTCAGCAAACTGTGCAAAAATGAAATGCACCACAAGTATGGATGGATAGTATACTTGACAACACAGAGGTAGATACAGCAGTGGCCTACTGTACCGTACTGCTATATATTATATACTGGTGGTCAGCAAACTGTGCAAAACTGAAATGCACCACAGGTATGGATGGATAGTATACTTTACGACACAGAGGTAGGTACAGCAGTGACCTACTGTACCGTAATGCTATATATTATATACTGGTGGTCAGCAAACTGTGCAAAAATGAAATGCACCACAAGTATGGATGGATAGTATACTTGACAACACAGAGGTAGATACAGCAGTGGCCTACTGTACCGTACTGCTATATATTATATACTGGTGGTCAGCAAACTGTGCAAAACTGAAATGCACCACAGGTATGGATGGATAGTATACTTGACGACACAGAGGTAGGTACAGCAGTGGCCTACTGTACCGTAATGCTATATATTATATACTGGTGGTCAGCAAACTGTGCAAAACTGAAATGCACCACAGGTATGGATGGATAGTATACTTGACGAAACAGAGGTAGGTACAGTAGTGGCCTACTGTACCGTAATGCTATATATTATATACTGGTGGTCAGCAAACTGTGCAAAAATGAAATGCACCACAGGTATGGATGGATAGTATACTTGACGACACAGAGGTAGGTACAGCTGTGGCCTACTGTACCGTACTGATATATATTATATACTGGTGGTTAGCAAACTGTGCAAAACTGAAATGCACCACAGGTATGGATGGATAGTATACTTGACGACACAGAGGTATGTACAGCAGTGGCCTACTGTACCGTAATGCTATATATTATATACTGGTGGTCAGCAAACTGTGCAAAAATGAAATGCACCACAGGTATGGATGGATAGTATACTTGACGACACAGAGGTAGGTACAGCAGTGGCCTACTGTACCGTAATGCTATATATTATATACTGGTGGTCAGCAAACTGTGCAAAACTGAAATGCACCACAGGTATGGATGGATAGTATACTTGACGACACAGAGGTAGGTACAGCAGTGGCCTACTGTACCGTACTGCTATATATTATATACTGGTGGTCAGCAAACTGTGCAAAACTGAAATGCACCACAGGTATGGATGGATAGTATACTTGATGACACAGAGGTAGGTACAGCAGTGGCCTACTGTACCGTAATGCTATATATTATATCCTGGTGGTCAGCAAACTGTGCAAAAATGAAATGCACCACAGGTATGGATGGATAGTATACTTGACGACACAGAGGTAGGTACAGCAGTGGCCTACTGTACCGTACTGCTATATATTATATACTGGTGGTCAGCAAACTGTGCAAAACTGAAATGCACCACAGGTATGGATGGATAGTATGTATACTTGACGACACAGAGGTAGGTACAGCAGTGGCCTACTGTACCGTAATGCTATATATTATATACTGGTGGTCAGCAAACTGTGCAAAACTGAAATGCACCACAGGTATGGATGGATAGTATACTTGACGACACAGAGGTAGGTACAGCAGTGGCCTACTGTACCGTAATGCTATATATTATATACTGGTGGTCAGCAAACTGTGCAAAAATGAAATGCACCACAAGTATGGATGGATAGTATACTTGACAACACAGAGGTAGATACAGCAGTGGCCTACTGTACCGTACTGCTATATATTATATACTGGTGGTCAGCAAACTGTGCAAAACTGAAATGCACCACAGGTATGGATGGATAGTATACTTGACGACACAGAGGTAGGTACAGCAGTGGCCTACTGTACCGTAATGCTATATATTATATACTGGTGGTCAGCAAACTGTGCAAAACTGAAATGCACCACAGGTATGGATGGATAGTATACTTGACGATACAGAGGTAGGTACAGTAGTGGCCTACTGTACCGTAATGCTATATATTATATACTGGTGGTCAGCAAACTGTGCAAAAATGAAATGCACCACAGGTATGGATGGATAGTATACTTGACGACACAGAGGTAGGTACAGCTGTGGCCTACTGTACCGTACTGATATATATTATATACTGGTGGTCAGCAAACTGTGCAAAACTGAAATGCACCACAGGTATGGATGGATAGTATACTTGATGACACAGAGGTAGGTACAGCAGTGGCCTACTGTACCGTAATGCTATATATTATATACTGGTGGTCAGCAAACTGTGCAAAACTAAAATGCACCACAGGTATGGATGGATAGTATACTTGACGACACAGAGGTAGGTACAGCAGTGGCCTACTGTACCGTAATGCTATATATTATATACTGGTGGTCAGCAAACTGTGCAAAACTGAAATGCACCACAGGTATGGATGGATGGATAGTATACTTGACGACACAGAGGTAGGTACAGCAGTGGCCTACTGTACCGTACTGCTATATATTATATACTGGTGGTCAGCAAACTGTGCAAAACTGAAATGCACCACAGGTATGGATGGATAGTATACTTGACGACACAGAGGTAGGTACAGCAGTGGCCTTCTGTACCGTACTCCTATATATTATATACTGGTGGTCAGCAAAATTATGCACTGTACTCCTACTATATACTAGTGATGAGCGGGTTCGGTTTTACTCGGTTTTACTCGGTTCTCAAAACGGCATCTTATTGGCTCACGGATGTCACGTGTTTTGGATAGCCAATAAGATGCCGTTTTGAGAACCGAGTAAAACCGAGTAAAACCGAGTAAAACCGAACCCGCTCATCACTAGTATATAGTAGGAGTACAGTGCATAATTTTGCTGACCACCAGTATATAATATATAGGAGTACGGTACAGAAGGCCACTGCTGTACCTACCTCTGTGTCGTCAAGTATACTATCCATCCATACCTGTGGTGCATTTCAGTTTTGCACAGTTTGCTGACCACCAGTATATAATATATAGCAGTACGGTACAGTAGGCCACTGCTGTACCTACCTCTGTGTCGTCAAGTATACTATCCATCCATCCATACCTGTGGTGCATTTCAGTTTTGCACAGTTTGCTGACCACTATATACTGTACCGTATATACTGTATATACTGTCTACAATGCAGCACAGATATGGAGTGTTTTTCAGGCAGACAACGTATACTGGTGGTCACTGGTCAGCAAAACTCTGCACTGTACTCCTCCTATATAATATTATACTGGTGGTCCCCAGTCCCCACAATAAAACAGCACACTGAGCACAGATATGGAGTGTTTTTCAGGCAGACGACGTATACTGGTGGACACTGTCAGCAAAACTCTTCACTGTACTCCTGCTATATAATACAGCTGCTCCCTAGTCCCCACAATTAAGCAGTGTGAGCACAGATATATGCAGCACACTGAGCACAGATAAGGAGCGTTTTTTTCAGGCAGAGAACGGATAAAACTGGTGGTCACTGATCAGCAAAACTCTGCTCTGTACTCCTCCTATATTATACAGCTGCTCCCCAGCCCTCCCCACAATTAAGCAATAAAGCACAATCAAGTTCAACAATAAACGGAGAGGACACCAGCCACGTCCTCTCCCTAACATCTCCAATGCACGAGTGAAAATGGCGGCGACGCGCGGCTGCTTATATAGAATCCGAATCTCGCGAGAATCCGACAGCGGGATGATGACGTTCGGGCGCGCTCGGATTAACTGAGCCATACGGGAGAATCCGAGTATGCCTCGGACCCGTGTAAAATGGGTGAAGTTCGGGGGGGTTCGGTTTCCGAGGAACCGAACCCGCTCATCACTACTAAGGACGTATTACAGCATGCACGTGCCCTAAAGGTGGCTATCTCAGCCTTTGCACATTTGCCTGCACAGATCTCCACCAGGGAAGGACTATGTAGCATCATTTGCATAAAGAAGCATATGCAACTGCCCAGCCATGGCTGCTTCTGTGTCCACATCTGAATCAGGCCCACTGTGTACAATTGAAACAAATTCCCCATTGTGAAGTCTTTTTGCTTCCTAGTTACCCTGTGTTGGACATACTTTTCCATCCACACTGTAGCCCATAGCCTACCAATGCTAATGTTATCGTCTATCAGGGCCAAGCTCAAACAATCTAAGATTTTTAGTGCTTTGCAAATTGGGCCAGATCGCAGTCCATACAGACAAAAAAACAGGAGAGTACAGTATGTAGTGTTCATTTGCCTAAAGCAATTATATATATATATATATATATATATATATCAGTTACTTCAATTATATGGGGATATTCGGTTAATAAGCAGACCTTTTTCATATGAATGTCATGTAACTGTAACATACAGTAATACTTTTTCTATAACGGCATGTCACTCATATAAAACCTACCACATTTATTTAGTCCCAGCAATCACACAGTAAATGGAGAGAGATAAATTGTGGGAGATAAAGTAGTAGCAAATTACATTATATTTTACAGGCTGTTTGAAACACGACAATTAGGAGTTGATTGATTGGTACTTTATCTCTCACAATTTTAACTCTCAAAAAGCTTTGATAAATACCCCCTATATCTCAGATTTAAAAGAAATCTCCACCCATAATTCACTTCTCACAAGAACCCTTTTTCATCAATTAGCCTAAATGTCGGTGGTTCAGGTGATAACTAGTGATGAGCGGGTTCGGTTCCTCGGAAACCGAACCCGCCCCGAACATCACCCATTTTACACGGGTCCGAGGCATACTCAGATTCTCCCATATGGCTCGGTTAATCCGAGCGCGCCCGAACATCATCATCCCGCTGTCGGATTCTCGCGAGATTCGGATTCTATATAAGGAGCCACGCGTCGCCGCCATTTTCACTCGTGCATTGGAAATGTTAGGGAGAGGACGTGGCTGGCATCCTCTCCGTTTGTGCTTATTGCTTAATTGTGGGGACTGGGGAGCAGCTGTATTATATAGGAGGAGTACAGTGCAGAGTTTTGCTGATCAGTGACCACCAGTTTTATCCGTTCTCTGCCTGAAAAACGCTCCATATCTGTGCTCAGTGTGCTGCATATATCTATGCTCACACTGCTTTATTGTGGGGACTGGGGACCAGCAGTATTTTATAGGAGGAGTAGAGTGCAGAATTTTGCTGACCAGTGACCACCAGTATACTGTACGTTGTCTGCCTGAAAAACGCTCCATATCTGTGCTCAGTGTGCTGCAAATATCTGTGCTCACACTGCTTTATTGTGGGTACTGGGGACCACCAGTATATTATATAGGAGGAGTACAGTGCAGAGTTTTGCTGACCAGTGACCACCAGTATACGTTGTCTGCCTGAAAAACGCTCCATATCTGTGCTCCGTGTGCTGCATATATCTGTGCTCACACTGCTTTATTGTGGGTACTGGGGACCACCAATATATTATTTAGGAGGAGTACAGTGCAGAGTTTTGCTGACCAGTGACCACCAGTATATATAGCAGTACGGTACGGAAGGCCACTGCTCTACCTACCTCTGTGTCGTCAAGTATACTATCCATCTAGATTCTATACCTGTGGTGCATTTTAGTTTTGCAGTTTGCTGACAGTGACCACCAGTATATAAAGCAGTACGGTACGGAAGGCCACTGCTCTACCTACCTCTGTGTCGTCAAGTATACTATCAATCTAGATTCTATACCTGTGGTGCATTTTAGTTTTGCAGTTTGCTGACAGTGACCACCAGTATATATAGCAGTACGGTACAGAAGGCCACTGCTCTACCTACCTCTGTGTCGTCAAGTATACTATCCATCTAGATTCTATACCTGTGGTGCATTTTAGTTTTGCAGTTTGCTGACAGTGACCACCAGTATATATAGCAGTACGGTACGGAAGGCCACTGCTCTACCTACCTCTGTGTCGTCAAGTATACTATCAATCTAGATTCTATACCTGTGGTGCATTTTAGTTTTGCAGTTTGCTGACAGTGACCACCAGTATATATAGCAGTACGGTACGGAAGGCCACTGCTCTACCTGCCTCTGTGTCGTCAAGTATACTATCCATCTAGATTCTATACCTGTGGTGCATTTTAGTTTTGCAGTTTACTGACAGTGACCACCAGTATATATAGCAGTACGGTACGGACGGCCACTGCTCTACCTACCTCTGTGTCGTCAAGTATACTATCCATCTAGATTCTATACCTGTGGTGCATTTTAGTTTTGCAGTTTGCTGACAGTGACCACCAGTATATAAAGCAGTACGGTACGGAAGGCCACTGCTCTACCTACCTCTGTGTCGTCAAGTATACTATCAATCTAGATTCTATACCTGTGGTGCATTTTAGTTTTGCAGTTTGCTGACAGTGACCACCAGTATATATAGCAGTACGGTACGGAAGGCCACTGCTCTACCTACCTCTGTGTCGTCAAGTATACTATCAATCTAGATTCTATACCTGTGGTGCATTTTAGTTTTGCAGTTTGCTGACAGTGTGTCACAACTGAGGGCCTGAGCTGACGGGAGGCAGCCTCAGTTGTAGGGGCTGAGATGTAACGGAACCTGGGAGGTTGTATCAGACCCCTAGACATGTAAGTAACATGTAGAATAACTGCCCGAAGGCGTGACCACGACAACCAGGATAAAAGTCAATGATGTTTATTATGACAAACTCCGTAACACAGCAGCAGTAAAAGGAAACATAAAAGTCAACAGAGGATAAATACAATTCCTGGGTACTACAGGGTGGCAAGGGCCACAGGCACTGGTAGAGTGAGACAGTTCTTATAATCTTCTAGTTGGAAAGTCCTTACCAGGCCTGACTGTAGCAATGGAGAGAACCCAGGATCGTACCAGCTGATGTTCCAGGAAAGGCTGGGCTGCTGAAGGTAAAACGGCTGCTGTGGATACTGGCTGGAACCAGACTGTTGTTGGTACGGAGTGGATACTGGCTGGAACCAGTTAAATAATAAACGAACTTGAGAGCGATGAAATAATAATAAAGTTTGGAGTTTGAGAGCGGTGAAATAATAATACCGGTGGAGAGTGGTAAACTGCAGAAAAGGACACCGGCCCTTTAAGAGAAGCTATACACTGCTGGAAGCTGGGCTGGAAGCAGGTGATTGTTTGAGAGCGGTGAAATAATAATACCGGTGGAGAGTGGTAAACTGCAGAAAGGACACCGGCCCTTTAAGAGAAGCTATACACTGCTGGAAGCTGGGCTGGAAGCAGGTGATTGTTTGAGAGCGGTGAAATAATAATACCGGTGGAGAGTGGTAAACTGCAGAAAGGACACCGGCCCTTTAAGAGAAGCTGTACACTGCTGGAAGCTGGGCTGGAAGCAGGTGATTGTTGTAGCTGGAAACAGGTGAGTCCAGAATGGATCGGAGAGTCAGGCTACACCGCAGATGGAATGCTGGTACGGGTCTCTATAGCAGAAGTCTGGAGACAGGAGCTGGAACCTGGAAGACAACCACAGGAGAGAGACAAACTGGAACTAGGTTAGACAACCAAAGCACTGACGCCTTCCTTGCTCAGGCACAGCATACTTATACCTGCAGCAAGGAAGGGGTTGGCTAGGCAATTATGCAAATCAACAATACAGACAGCAGATTGGTGGAAATAATCAGATGACAAAATCCAAGATGGCTGCGCCCATGCAGACACTTGGAGGGAAGTTTGGTTTGTAATCCATGTGAGAATTGAAACAGTAATGGCGACGCCGGCCACAGGAGACAGGAGACGCCAGACTGACAAGTGCACATTTAACCACGCGGGCACAGCGGAGGCCGCGGCTGATGAAATCACCACTCTGACATTCTGCATGTGGAAACTCAGGAACAGCGGGATCCGGTCCTGGAACGCTGAGCCAGCCTTAGGAGGCATCTGAAGGGTAAGTAATGGCGTCCAGATACCCGGATCGTGACAGCACCCCCCCCTTTAGGAGTGGCCCCAGGACACTTCTTAGGCTTTAAAGGAAACTTTGCGTGGAAATTTCGGACCAAGGCAGGAGCATGGACGTCTGAGGCATTGGTCCAAGAGCGTTCTTCAGGACCATAGCCCTTCCAGTCAATGAGGTATTGTAACTGACCGTAACGGAAACGTGAGTCCAAAATCTTGGCCACCTCGTACTCGACTCCCCGTTGAGTCTGAACTTTGGGAGCTGGAGGAAGTGCGGAATGAAACCGATTAAGGATCAGCGGTTTCAACAAAGAAACATGAAATGTCCTGGGTATTTTCAAGAAGGATGGTAACTGTAACCTGTAGGCAACAGGATTGATGACTTGTTCAATCTTGAAGGGTCCGATGTAGCGAGGTGCAAATTTCATGCTGGGAACTCTCAACCTCAAATTCTTCATGGACAGCCACACACGATCACCCACCTTGAGAGCAGGAACCGCTCTACGCTTCCTATCGGCAAACTTCTTATACCTGAATGAGGCTTTAAGCAGGGCTGCGCGGACGTTCCTTCAGTTATTTGAAAACTGACGCAAGGTGACATCCACTGCTGGAACAGAAGTTGCGGGAAGCGGTGGGAATTCTGGGACTTTAGGGTGGAATCCATAATTAATGAAGAATGGTGTAGAAGAAGATGAGGAATGGTATTGATTGTTGTGGCTGAACTCGGCCCAAGGAAGGAGTTGAACCCAGTCATCTTGAGAGGAAGACACATATATACGGGGGAAGGCCTCCAAGTCCTGATTCACCCTCTCGGTTTGACCATTGGTCTGAGGATGGTAAGCCGTGGAAAACTTTAACTTGACTTGGAGGGCTTGACACAAACTTCGCCAAAATTTGGCTACAAATTGTACTCCACGATCCGAGATGATCTCTTCAGGAAGACCGTGTAGTCGGAAGATCTCTTGTATAAACACTTGAGCCAACTTGGAAGCTGACGGAAGACCGGTGAGAGGGATGAAATGTGCCATCTTGGTGAACCGGTCAACTACCACCCAGATGGTATTAAACTTGTTGCAGATAGGTAGATCGGAAACAAAGTCCATCGACAAATGGGTCCATGGTCGACGGGGAATAGATTATGGAACCAGTTGCCCCGCAGGCGACTGGCGGGAGACTTTGTGTTGGGCACACTTTGGGCAGGAGGCAATAAATTCCATAACGTCCTTCTTCAGAGTTGGCAACCAGTAGGACCTAGAAATAAATTCAAGGGTTTTCTGAATGCCTGTATGTCCAGCAAAACGGGAAGCATGGGCCCAATGCATGAGCTTCTTCCTTAGAACTGGCTTAACAAAACTTTTTCCTGGTGGAGGCGTAGAGTCCATCCCTACCATGGAGAATGCCAACGGATTAATAATAGGATGCTTGTCTGCAGACTCGGACTCATTTTCTTGCTCCCATGAGCGGGAAAGGGCATCGGCCTTACGATTCTGAGAAACCGGACAGAACTGGAGTTTAAAGTCAAACCTAGAGAAGAAAAGTGCCCATCTGGCCTGACGAGGATTCAGACATTGTGCGCCTTTGAGATATAAAAGATTTTTGTGGTCGGTAAGTATGGTGATTGAGTGGGAAGCTCCCTCCAACAGGTATCTCCACTCCTCCAGAGCGAGCTTGATGGCTAGCAACTCCTGATCGCCAATGGCATAGTTGCGCTCAGCTGGGGAGAACTTCCGGGAGAAGAAACTGCAAGGATGTAGATGTCCATCTTTGGCCCTCTGGGATAACACTGCTCCTACTCCAACGGAGGAGGCATCTACCTCTAAGATAAAAGGAGAATCGGTGTCGGGCTGTTTCAGAACTGGTGCAGAGATGAACCGTTGCTTCAGAAGGTGAAAGGCCTGTGTAGCTTCCTCGGACCACTTGGACGGATTAGCACCTTTCTTGGTTAATGCAGTGATAGGCGCCACGATGGTGGAAAAGTCTCGTATAAATTTTCTATAATAATTGGCGAACCCTAAGAACCTCTGGACCCCTTTGAGGCTTAAGGGTATAGGCCAATTCTGGATTGCTTGGAGTTTCTCAGGATCCATCTCTAGTCCGGAACCGGACACAATGTAACCTAGAAACGGAATGGTTTTAACTTCAAACACACACTTCTCCAATTTACAATAGAGGTGATTGACACGGAGACGGGAAAGAACCTCTTTTACCCAGAAACGATGATCTTCGAGATTATTAGCAAAGATGAGGATGTCGTCTAGATAAACCACGACATGGCGGTACAAGATGTCCCTGAAAATCTCATTCACGAAGTGCTGGAAGACTGCTGGAGCGTTGCTCAATCCGAAGGGCATGACGAGGTACTCATAATGTCCGTCACGGGTGTTAAAGGCGGTCTTCCACTCGTCACCCTCACGGATTCGGATGAGATTGTAGGCACCCCTCAAGTCCAGCTTTGTGAAAATAGTTGCACCACTAACTCTATCAAAGAGCTCGGTAATCAGGGGTAAAGGGTATCGGTTCTTGACGGTAATGTCGTTCAGACCTCTGTAGTCGATGCACGGACGCAGACCACCGTCTTTCTTCTTAACGAAGAAGAAGCCTGCGCCGGCTGGAGAAGAAGATGGTCGGATGAAACCCTTCGCCAGGTTCTCTTTGATGTACTCTTCCATGGAGTGTGTCTCAGGCAGAGACAACGGATAAGTTCGGCCTCGCGGTGGAACCTTCCCTGGAATGAGGTCGATTGGGCAGTCCCATTCTCTATGAGGAGGAAGGATATCAGCAGAGGCTTTACTGAACACGTCCGTGAAGTCTTGATATGGAGGAGGCGGAACATCAGATGACCTGGGGAAGGAAGAACAAACAGGAAGAACTTTGGCTAAACAAGTCTCAGCACAGGAGGGACCCCATGCCAGTATTTGCGTAGTCGTCCAGTCAATTGATGGGTTGTGGAGACGGAGCCATGGAAGGCCTAAAACCACTGGATGTGTGGCTCTTGGAATCACTAAAAAAGAAATATACTCAGAATGAAGAACTCCCACTCTCAGACGAACTGGAAGAGTCCTTAAGGAAATGACTGCGTCAAAAATCTTGCTGCCATCCACGGCAGTCAAAGAGATGGACGAGGACAGTCTCTCTGTGGGTAGGGACCACCGTTTAACATAAGCTTCGGTTATGAAATTCCCAGCTGCTCCGGAATCAAGGAGGGCAATGACGTTCCTGTAACGTTGAGCAATTTGGAGCGACACCGGGAGGTTACAGTCATGAGGAGATGGAGAGTAGATCATTACTCCTAGCCGGCCCTCTCCTTGGCGAGCTAGGATCTGGAGTTTCCCGGACGTTTGGGACAGGCATTGATAGTGTGCGACGGAGCTGCACAGTAGAGACAGAGAGACTCAGAGAGACGTCTTCGGCGCTCAGCGGGAGATAGACGGGAACGACTAATTTGCATAGGCTCATCCTTGGATGGAGATGGTTGACGAGGAGGAGGAGCAGAAGATTTAGGAGTAGATGATCTTCCTCGCTCGGTTGCTCTCTCTCTGAAACGTAGATCAACCTTCGTGCAAAGAGAAATTAGCTCATCCAACTTAGAGGGCAAGTCTCTGGTAGCTAACTCATCCTTGATGCGTTCTGATAAGCCATGCCAGAATGCAGCATACAGGGCCTCGTCGTTCCATGCCAGTTCGGATGCCAGGATTTTAAACTGTATAAGATACGGTCCCACAGTACGTGTTCCCTGGCGTAAACGGAGAATCTCAGATGAAGCAGATGTTATCCGGCCTGGCTCGTCGAAGATGCGCCTGAATGTAGCTACAAAGTCAGTATAGGAGGATAGCAGGGGATCAGACTTCTCCCATAAAGGTGATGCCCAGTCAAGGGCTGAGCCACTGAGAAGGGAGATGATATAGGCTATTTTGGTACGGTCACTGAAGAAATTGCCAGGTAGAAGCTCAAAGTGGATTTCACATTGATTGAGAAATCCCCTGCAGAACCTTGGAGATCCATCAAATTTTGCTGGCGTTGGAAGATGAAGATGTGGACTGGAAATGGGTAAGGTGGGTGGGGTTACAGCTGGTGTTACTGTAGTGGACGCACCGGACGTGCCAGGTCCACGGAGGGTCGTTTGAATCCCATCCAGCCGTGTAGAGAGATCCTGGAGACAGCGGATGATGTGGCCCTGTGCAGCCTCCTGATGTTCAAGTCGGGCTGCCAGTTCTTGCATCGGCCTGGCCGCTTGATCCTGGTCTCCGGCTGGATTCATTAGGTCAGTGCTTACTGTCACAACTGAGGGCCTGAGCTGACGGGAGGCAGCCTCAGTTGTAGGGGCTGAGATGTAACGGAACCTGGGAGGTTGTATCAGACCCCTAGACATGTAAGTAACATGTAGAATAACTGCCCGAAGGCGTGACCACGACAACCAGGATAAAAGTCAATGATGTTTATTATGACAAACTCCGTAACACAGCAGCAGTAAAAGGAAACATAAAAGTCAACAGAGGATAAATACAATTCCTGGGTACTACAGGGTGGCAAGGGCCACAGGCACTGGTAGAGTGAGACAGTTCTTATAATCTTCTAGTTGGAAAGTCCTTACCAGGCCTGACTGTAGCAATGGAGAGAACCCAGGATCGTACCAGCTGATGTTCCAGGAAAGGCTGGGCTGCTGAAGGTAAAACGGCTGCTGTGGATACTGGCTGGAACCAGACTGTTGTTGGTACGGAGTGGATACTGGCTGGAACCAGTTAAATAATAAACGAACTTGAGAGCGATGAAATAATAATGAAGTTTGGAGTTTGAGAGCGGTGAAATAATAATACCGGTGGAGAGTGGTAAACTGCAGAAAAGGACACCGGCCCTTTAAGAGAAGCTATACACTGCTGGAAGCTGGGCTGGAAGCAGGTGATTGTTTGAGAGCGGTGAAATAATAATACCAGTGGAGAGTGGTAAACTGCAGAAAGGACACCGGCCCTTTAAGAGAAGCTATACACTGCTGGAAGCTGGGCTGGAAGCAGGTGATTGTTTGAGAGCGGTGAAATAATAATACCGGTGGAGAGTGGTAAACTGCAGAAAGGACACCGGCCCTTTAAGAGAAGCTGTACACTGCTGGAAGCTGGGCTGGAAGCAGGTGATTGTTGTAGCTGGAAACAGGTGAGTCCAGAATGGATCGGAGAGTCAGGCTACACCGCAGATGGAATGCTGGTGCGGGTCTCTATAGCAGAAGTCTGGAGACAGGAGCTGGAACCTGGAAGACAACCACAGGAGAGAGACAAACTGGAACTAAGTTAGACAACCAAAGCACTGACGCCTTCCTTGCTCAGGCACAGCATACTTATACCTGCAGCAAGGAAGGGGTTGGCTAGGCAATTATGCAAATCAACAATACAGACAGCAGATTGGTGGAAATAATCAGATGACAAAATCCAAGATGGCTGCGCCCATGCAGACACTTGGAGGGAAGTTTGGTTTGTAATCCATGTGAGAATTGAAACAGTAATGGCGACGCCGGCCACAGGAGACAGGAGACGCCAGACTGACAAGCGCACATTTAACCACGCGGGCACAGCGGAGGCCGCGGCTGATGAAATCACCACTCTGACATTCTGCATGTGGAAACTCAGGAACAGCGGGATCCGGTCCTGGAACGCTGAGCCAGCCTTAGGAGGCATCTGAAGGGTAAGTAAGGGCGTCCAGATACCCGGATCGTGACACAGTGACCACCAGTATATATAGCAGTACGGTACGGAAGGCCACTGCTCTACCTGCCTCTGTGTCGTCAAGTATACTATCCATCTAGATTCTATACCTGTGGTGCATTTTAGTTTTGCAGTTTGCTGACAGTGACCACCAGTATATATAGCAGTATGGTACGGAAGGCCACTGCTCTACCTACCTCTGTGTCGTCAAGTATACTATCCATCTAGATTCTATACCTGTGGTGCATTTTAGTTTTGCAGTTTGCTGACAGTGACCACCAGTATATATAGCAGTACGGTACGGAAGGCCACTGCTCTACCTACCTCTGTGTCGTCAAGTATACTCTCCATCTAGATTCTATACCTGTGGTGCATTTTAGTTTTGCAGTTTGCTGACAGTGACCACCAGTATATATAGCAGTACGGTACGGAAGGCCACTGCTCTACCTACCTCTGTGTCGTCAAGTATACTATCAATCTAGATTCTATACCTGTGGTGCATTTTAGTTTTGCAGTTTGCTGACAGTGACCACCAGTATATATAGCAGTACGGTACGGAAGGCCACTGCTCTACCTGCCTCTGTGTCGTCAAGTATACTATCCATCTAGATTCTATACCTGTGGTGCATTTTAGTTTTGCAGTTTGCTGACAGTGACCACCAGTATATATAGCAGTACGGTACGGAAGGCCACTGCTTTACCTACCTCTGTGTCGTCAAGTATACTATCCATCTAGATTCTATACCTGTGGTGCATTTTAGTTTTGCAGTTTGCTGACAGTGACCACCAGTATATATAGCAGTACGGTACGGAAGGACACTGCTCTACCTACCTCTGTGTCGTCAAATATACTATCCATCTAGATTCTATACCTGTGGTGCATTTTAGTTTTGCAGTTTGCTGACAGTGACCACCAGTATATATAGCAGTACGGTACGGAAGGCCACTGCTCTACCTACCTCTGTGTCGTCAAGTATACTATCCATCCATACCTGTGGTGCATTTCAGTTGTGCGCAGTATATATAGTAGTAGGCCATTGCTATTGATACTGGCATATAATTCCACACATTAAAAAATGGAGAACAAAAATGTGGAGGTTAAAATAGGGAAAGATCAAGATCCACTTCCACCTCGTGCTGAAGCTGCTGCCACTAGTCATGGCCGAGACGATGAAATGCCATCAAAGTCGTCTGCCAAGGCCAATGCCCAATGTCATAGTAGAGAGCATGTAAAATCCACAAAACAAAAGTTCAGTAAAATGTCCCAAAAATCAAAATTGAAAGCGTCTGATGAGACGGAGTGGCAAGGAACGGCTGAGGCCCTGGCCTATGTTCATGGCTAGTGGTTCAGCTTCACATGAGGATGGAAGCACTCATCCTCTCGCTAGAAAACTGCAGTGCCACTCCTAGATGGGCCAGGTGTTTGTGTCGGCCACTTGGGTCGCTTAGCTTAGTCACACAGCTACCTCATTGCGCCTCTTTTTTTCTTTGCATCATGTGCTGTTTGGGGACTATTTTTTTGAAGTGCCATCCTGTCTGACACTGCAGTTCCACTCCTAGATGGGCCAGGTGTTTGTGTCGGCCACTTGGGTCGCTTAGCTTAGTCACACAGCTACTGTACCTCATTGCGCCTCTTTTTTTCTTTGCATCATGTGCTGTTTGGGGACTATTTTTTTGAAGTGCCATCCTGTCTGACACTGCAGTGCCACTCCTAGATGGGCCAGGTGTTTGTGTCGGCCACATGTGTCGCTTAGCTTAGTCACACAGCGACCTTGGTGCGCCTCTTTTTTTCTTTGCATCATGTGCTGTTTGGGGACTATTTTTTTGAAGTGCCATCCTGCCTGACACTGCAGTGCCACTCCTAGATGGGCCAGGTGTTTGTGTCGGCCACTTGTGTCGCTTAGCTTAGCCATCCAGCGACCTTGGTGCAAATTTTAGGACTAAAAATAATATTGTGAGGTGTGAGGTGTTCAGAATAGACTGAAAATGAGTGTAAATTATGGTTTTCGAGGTTAATAATACTATGGGATCAAAATGACCCCCAAATTCTATGATTTAAGCTGTTTTTGAGGTTTTTTTGTAAAAAAACACCCGAATCCAAAACACACCCGAATCCGACAAAAAAATTTCAGGGAGGTTTTGGCAAAACGCGTCCGAATCCAAAACACGGCTGCGGAACCGAATCCAAAACCAAAACACAAAACCCGAAAAAATTTCCGGTGCACATCTCTATAAACCGACTAAACCTCAGTTGCCCGGTATAATGGGCAATGCTAGAAAAGATCTAGGGGCCTAATTCAGACCCGATCAATGCTGTGCGTTTTCACACAGCGGGTGATCGGGTCTGAACTGCGCTTGCGTATGCACCGCAATGCACAGGTGCGTCGATCTGCAGCGATGGGGAGTGCCCAGCAACGATGGGATGGTGCGAACAAAACGATTGCACGGGCGATCGCAAGGTGATTGACAGGAAGAGGCCATTTGTGGGTGGCAACTGACTGTTTTAGAGGAGTGTCCGGAAAAACGCAGGAGGGACCAGGCGTTTGGAGGGAGGGTTTCTGACGTCAGCTCCGGCCCCAATCATCGCACTGAAAGACTGTCCTGGGCTGTGCAGCTCTCTGCACATGCGATCGCACACATGCACAGCGAATACCCCCTCCCCCTGTAGGTGGCGACTACCTGATCGCAGCAGTGCAAAAATCGCCTGCTAGCGATCAGGTCTGAATTAGGCCCTAAATGTATTTGATACTCAAACCTGGGACACAAGTTCACTCAATTTATTGGCCCTAGACTCAGCTTTCATACCAGCCAAGGAATCTGGGAGCCCAACCGCTCTGCTAGATGGTTGGATCATGTAATAAATAATTTTTTATATATTATTGATTTACAGTTCTGTTAATAATTAATTTTAGTGGTTTCTGATATTGTGATGATTATCTCTTTACTTAAATTCATTAGTAACAAAAATCATCCATTTTTAACTAGTGTGTACACGTTTGCAGTCGAATACTAATTTCTGAGTCATGGCTGCTTCTTTTGACAGACGTTTTTGGGCACTGCCTATAACATAAAGCTTGCACAATATCTGAAACAATCATGATTATAACAGTTTATGACAAACCTCATAAAACACACAGCATTTTGGTAACATTATCCTACTGTCTCTTAATCAGCAGATGGCTTTTAAGCACAATGACAAGTGATCTCTCCATAAGTGGATCACCTGCATGGAATAAGGATCACCTGCATGAAATAGCGTGACAGACTGTCTGACAACAAACATTGCTAATGTACTGACTTTATTTTCCCAGGAGTAAAAGTAGGCACATGTCTAGTGACAGGTTATTTTCTACACAATTTCTCTTTAATGCTTCTGGCTTGTGTTTTTTTGCTACTGGTAAATACACTGTTCTGCCGTCCTCCGTCAAGAATAAATAGTTGTGCAGCCAACAAGAGGCTCTGCAACATGAATGTCACGCAGAATTGTGGTATGCAATGTACCTGATCAAATTGTACCTCGGACTCAGGTTAATTAGGTTAGGATGACATTTTATGCTTTTTTTGTCCAGTTATATTCATATAATTCCAGGAAAAAATACACATAATACAAAGATTATGTGAATTAATTAAACTGGTAACTTCCTAGAATAATAGGATCAACATGAACTTTTATTTTTGATTTTTTAATAAACAGAGCAAGGAACAAGGAACAAGTTATGTAATATGTAAAAATAGGATTTTAATTACCTACCGGTAAATCCTTTTCTCGTGGTCCGTAGAGGATGCTGGGGTCCACATTAGGACCATGGGGTATAGACGGGTCCACTAGGAGCCACTGGCACTTTACGAGTTTAATAGTGTGGCTGGCTCCTCCCTCTATGCCCCTCCTACCAGACTCAGTCTAGAAACTGTGCCCGAGGAGATGGACAACTTGGAGAGAAGGATTTTACACAGATAGTGGCGAGATTCACACCAGCTCACACAAACAAGGCAAACCTAGCTAACTAGCTTGAAAACTCAGCAACAGCTGAATAACATTACTGAACCAAGTAATAACGCAGTAATTAACTAAGAACAAAGCAGTGCTGAACCAAGTAACCACTGCAGGATAAGGAAGCACTGGGCAGGCGACCAGCATCCTCTACGGACAATGAAAAAAGGATTTACCGGTAGGTAATTAAAATCCTATTTTCTCTTACGTCCTAGAGGATGCTGGGGTCCACTTTAGTACCAAAGCTCCCAGAACGGGAGGGAGAGCGCGGAGGCTCCTGCAGAACTGATTGACCAAACTTTAGGTCCTCAGAGGCCAAAGTATCGAACTTGTAGAACTTAGCAAACGTGTTCGACCTAGACCAAGTAGCCGCTTGGCAAAGCAGTAAAGCTGAGACACCCTTACGAGTAGAGTGGGCCTTAACAGATTTTGGACATGGCAATCCTGCCGTAGAATACGCATGCTGGATAGTGAACCTGATCCAGCGAGATAA
This sequence comes from Pseudophryne corroboree, assembly GCF_028390025.1. Taxonomy (NCBI): domain Eukaryota; kingdom Metazoa; phylum Chordata; class Amphibia; order Anura; family Myobatrachidae; genus Pseudophryne; species Pseudophryne corroboree. Next base: position 206,990,010 of record NC_086444.1, read on the forward strand.
TGTCTGCTTAGAAGTAGGATACCCAATTTTCTTGGGATCATACAGGACAAACAGAGAGTCCGATTTTCTGTGATGAGCAGTCCTCTTCACATAGATTTCCAGTGCCCTTACAGCATCCAAGGACTTTGATGACATTGCGGAGTCAGTAGCAACTGGCACCACAATAGGTTGGTTGATATGAATTGCCAACACAGCCTTCGGAAGGAGCTGCTGACGTGTCCGGAGCTCAGCTCTATCTTCATGGAAGACCAAGTAGAAGCTTTTATAAGACAAAGCCCCCAACTCCGACACACGTCTAGCAGAAACTAAGGCCAACAAAGTGACAGCCTTCCACGTGAGAAACTTGACCTCAACCTCCTGTAGAGGCTCAAACCAAGCCGTTTGGCAGGACTGTAACACCATGTTAAGATCCGAGGGTGCCGTAGGCGGCACAAAGGGAGGCTGGATATGCAGAACCCCTTTCAAAAAAGTCTGAACCTCAGGGAGGGAAGCCAGCTGTTCCTGGAAGAAGATGGATAGGGCCGAAATCTGGACCTTTACGGATCCCAACCTCAGGCCCATATCCACACCTGCTTGCAGGAAGAGGAGAAACCATCCAAGTTGAAACTCCACCGTAGGAAACTTCTTGGATTCACACCAAGATACATACTGTTAGAGTCAAATATATTTCTAATAAATATTTAAAATGCCAGCGTTAATAATATATGTTGCGGACGCAAGGCGCATCTTATTACCGTATACGATAAAAGTGCGCTGTATGTCGCAAACACTACATCCCTTAAGAGAAAACAAGCACTTGCACACATTGTCTGAGCTCCAACACTCATTGATGTATATATATTTGATATTAAAAGGATATGCATACAATATAACACATGTACAGTATATATATGGTTACAGATTTACGATTACACAGGAAGCAGATAGATACAAAAGAATCCATTACAGCCAGCAATACTTCACCCTATTTGCTCAATGCACACTCCGCTCCATCTTTGGATCTGCCTCAACACCAACAAATAGTAACTACCAGCAGCAGAATAACAGCAAAACAGAGTTTCTTGTGTCTGCAATCACCTATATCCTATGTATTTTTGGGGGAGTACATGTCTTCTGTTATTGGTCCAGGGGAGGGAACTTTCTCATTCATGATGTGTCATTGGTCAGTTAATATGCAAGCAATGTCCAGCCTTGAAGATGACATCATAGGGGTTGGCCACTGGTTTAATTGTGGCTTCATATTCCTACATTTAATCAGAACTAATTGTTGCAATGAGCTACAACTTAACCACAGCTATCAAACCAACACACTCATTCCCTTGATCATTTTGACACCAAGCATGACATGTTTATCTTGTTCTGTTCCATTAATACATATACATGATGTTATAGTCCATTATATAATTTAAAGCATTATAATGTCTAGTGCTTGACATGTTTAATTTATGTGTGGTATGAAATACGTGTTGAATATATTCTTGTGGCTTATCTGTGTGAATGCGTATAATACCATATATTGCTGTGCACGCTGCGCGTATTCGCACGCACAGCGACTCATCCGTGTGGAGTTTGTATTTTTTCTGTATGTAATATTTTTTACTTCGACAGTCCACCCTTTGGCAGTAAACAATAACTGCCATAAATTATTAACAGAAGAAAAATATTTCAAACACATAATCGGTGACCTAGACACACGTATGTATTCATTTAGCAAATCAGACATTGACCATATTAGGGGAAGACAGGGAGGAGGACAGGACATCCTCTATATGCACTCGGCAGTCACAGGACCACTGGTTGGGTGTGGGACAACATTCAACCTATAGAGTATGCTGGGACAGTGCTATGGCCTATGATGTCTGATTTGAACGAACGTTGCACACATACATGCACCTACGTCTTTGCACACTGATGTTCAGATTCGATAGAGGTTTTGTTGGGTTGAGGGAGAAAACACAAACAAATCGTGAAAGAGACATACAAAATTTTCATGGTATATATTCCTATCACTCCCTGAACATTGTTTCCATTTCATAAACGTATGCTAGGACTGTTTTATCATTGAACAAGTGTTATTAGTTCAGGTCCTTCCTAGATAACATGCAGTTCGGGGTGAGTCACTCAAACTTTTCTTCCGCATATATTAATGAGCTCTTTATCTGCTATGTGTGAATAGCCATTGTCTGATTTTTCCTGATTACCTCCCAATTTCCTGATTTCCTGAAATTGGTGAGATTTAAACATACCATGGATTTATCTATGGTACTGGTGGATCTTAAAGCTAGGGGGTCTAGTTATATTATATTCCTAGTCCACCGGTCCCCCCCCTCCATGTAATTCAAGTACCCAACTAAAGAATATGGCAATAATCCTGCTTCATTTTGTCTTAGAGGTACCTGTGAGCACATCCTACATTCCGTTTGGTTTAAGATCTTACCCACTAGTGAGTGGTAATCACTCAATGGATGTCTGTCAAATGCTGCCTTATTGCTAGACTGACATCTCTGGATGAACTCATCTTCAGTTATGGGGTCACAATAACTACAAAATACAGTATTCCTCAGACAATAGCCTATCACGTTACCTCCGAACTCCGTAACTACTAGACCTTTGATTTTCCCTGGCTTTAACAAAGTGATAGGCTGATCCTGAGATCCTATAAAGACATCACTCCTTTCTCCAGAACCAGTTCCAGTCCCACACTCGACTCCTTATGAAAAACCTCATCAAAAATAGAATGTCCTGAAAAAATATGTTTGTCAACGGGAAAAAAAGAAAGAAAGAACAAAACAAATCTTGTCCATAGCAAATCAATTACAATGACTGGTCTTTCTGTAATCTTTTAGTACGCTCAGGTAGTGTTCAACAGTGCCGCCTGTCAGTCTTCACGGAACAGACTCTCTGGTGATACTTCTGCGATCTCACTCCATTTACGAGTTCCTTCAGAACTGCTGACTTTCCTGCGATGGGAAACGTGGACCCAAGTCTCTCTCTCGGCTACTTACACTGGGATCGTGCTGTCAACAAAACTTTGTACGGTCCTTCCCACCTTTCTATTAGGCAACCTGAGCGTAAGAACAATCACACAGTCTCTTGGTTCATAATCAAGACAGTTAGTAGTTGGCATACCAGGAATCAATAGTTTCAAGTTCTTTTGTTAAGTTCTCAAATGCTGGCTCATCTCAATAAGGTACTGTACTGTCAGCTCATTGGTGTATTTCTGATCATTGTGCGGATCGATCATGACATGAGGTTCTCTTCCAAAAAAACAAAAAAACAAAACAAAAATTTCGAAGAGGGTGATTCATTAAGTGGGGATCTGGGAGTGGTTCCGATGCTACATAACACTAGTGGCAGTGTCTATGACCACAATAGTCCGGTTTCAAGCTATCACTTTGCTCCTACTCCTAAGGATACCATATCTACACACAAATGTCTGCACAATTTTCTTTGCGGTAAACACAGCAGTATTTGTGGCAGCAGGATATGCCTCTACCCAGTTTGAGAAAACATCAGTGCACACCAATACAGAATTCAAATTCCTACAGGGTGTTAACTGTACGAAGTCAATTTGTGTTACCTGAAAAAGGTCTGTCTGCAGGAGGGATATGGGATGGCTCTGTCGGTACTACCTTATCAAATGTTCTTCCTCATGCAAGTAAGACATGTCATTGCTTTCCTGCTTGCCTGAGAAGAGAACCCTAGTGCACGCCAGTAAGCTCTTACCAATTTGCACATACCTTCCTTACCCTAGGTGAGTCAGACCATGTGCCGCCTCAGCTAGGCCTGGGAGATATGTCCTGGGGGCTTCTGGCTTACCTTGTCCATCTCTCCAGAGTCCTGAGGACTCCTGACCATACCCCTTCGCCTTCCAGACCTCGTTTTCCTGTAGGAAACACAAATTTGCATCTTAATTTAACTGTTGTGTATTTGCAATGTAGAGTACCATGAGCATCATTCAAAAAAGAAAAAGAAAAAACATCTCTAGAGGAGAAAAAGGAAAAGGAAATATCAGGTCTTCGTTCACCAATGGGCTGTCACTTATGTCTGGTCTCGTAGTAAAGGTCTGATTCAGATATTTCATACCATCATGCATATCAGTGTCTACAAAATTTCCCTTCACCAGTATTTTCTTCCTCCACCCTTTGTGCATGACAAGGCACACTGCAGTAATATACTGGTGTCATCGTGCTGATGAGACATACCGGGTTCGGGCAGAACTTTGAAGGACCAATACGGCATGTGGTGTATGAACTGTCAAATCATATACCAGTACTACGTCCCATGTATTTGACCCTTATCCTACACAACTGTAGTTTATCCCTTGAGACCTGGTGTCCTGTTTGGAAGAGACGAAACAGAAACTGCTTTGTATCTGCCAAGGACGACTCAAATGAATCAGCGCACAACAACAAGTCATCAACATATTGTATCAGCACCGACCCACTCTCCGGCTGAAAGGACTGTAAACAGTCATGCAGGGCTTGGGAGACAATACTCAGGCTGTCACTCGAAATCTTGGGAGAATCAGATCCATGTATTGTACCACCCTGTGTGAACGCAAAAGATGAAGAGGAAACTGTGAAGAAAAACAGAATAGAGGTTGGTGACAGATAAGTTTGTAGAGGTGGAAAGGATTTTATTAAAATTACAACTGGATTGGGCACTATGGGGAATTGATGAACTACTTGATCTACCCCCCTTAAAGCTTGTGCTTGCTGTGTCACTACTGGGACTACCTCAGCCATCAATCAAGTGTCCTGTCTATCCTAAATTCATAGGGAACCAGGTATCTGTGAGATAATTTCCTCTACCTGTGATGGACATGAATCTAGAATAGTGGAATGCAACATTAGTCTTTGAGGAGTATCTACATACCTTGTACTTCCTGAGTGGGAGTACAATATATGTATTTCACATTTCAATTTACATAACAAAATCTCTGTCGATTAAGTTAGTCAGGGGCCACTGCTGCTAGGAAAAAATGGAAAGGGTTTAGCATCATAGAGGCCCAGTCATAACTTCAGCAGGTTTTGTCAAAGGGTAATGTTGCACTTCTCTCGTTCCTCCCATTTGACGAATTAGTGTTTACCAGTGATCTTATCCTGATGAAGAATTTTCTAGTACTGCAAAAGAAAAAAAAAACAACAACAAGCTTCTAGGTCATGCGAAATATTCATTCAATCCTTCTCATCCCGTATTAAGGGTCTGTACATGGTCCAACAAACATTTCCTAGCTTATCTTGACTAGGGGCATTACTAGAAATGAATACTTCTTATGTGGTAATTTAAAAAGAAATACCCGGAGGTTACCCTATCTCTGTCCGCTTTCCTACTGGTAAATAATACTAATGTGCGGACAGAATATTCTCCATTTATGACGTTACTTTCTTTGTTTTTTAATTTTATTTTTGGGTTTTACTATATATGTACTTGAATGACTCCATACTTACCAGTTCCACTGGTCTCAGCCACTTCCCCTGCAGGCTACAGCTCCTCTTTTACCGGTTAAATACTCCTCTGAGTGCATGAGAAATGGCTGAAACCAGTCAGGTTGCCTTCTCCTCCTAAAGAAAACTTTGACATTCATTAGTACATATATAGGTTACATTCATATTTTTATTTTTTTTATTTTCTATAGTTTGTATGCTGGCTGTAACTGCTTCCACATCCACATATGGCGGTGTACTTGCTTTCTCTTTTTTTCTACTTATTTATTGTTGTTACAAGTTCAAACAGTTATTATGTTTTCGTTCTCATAAGACTTTGGTTAAACATATTTGTTTTCATATTACCTGCAATACCTCAGGATCAAACCCACCAACTCTAGGAAATGATGCCCTATCATTCACTGTCATTCTCACCCATTCGTCACAAAAAGCCTTTCTGTGTGGACCATACTTTCCACACATTATCTCCTCCGCACGTTTTCACACAGTACGTGCCTCAATAAACCAAGCGGGCCCTCTGGCCTCCGCTCTCCAGCCTGAACCCTGGCTGCCGAACGTTTCTCGCTAGTGCACTTGGGTGGTCATTCCGAGTTGTTCGCTCGGTAATTTTCTTCGCATCGCAGCGATTTTCCGCTAATTGCGCATGCGCAATGTTCGCACTGCGACTGCGCCAAGTAAATTTGCTATGAAGATTGGTATTTTACTCACGGCATTACAAGGTTTTTTCTTCGTTCTGGAGATCGGAGTGTAATTGAAAGGAAGTGGGTATTTCTGGGCGGAAACTGGCCGTTTTATGGGAGTGTGTGAAAAAACGCTACCGTTTCTGGGAAAAACGCGGGAGTGGCTGGAGAAACGGAGGAGTGTCTGGGCGAACGCTGGGTGTGTTTGTGACATCAAACCAGGAACGACAAGCACTGAACTGATCGCACTGGCAGAGTAAGTCTCGAGCTACTCAGAAACTGCACAGAGAAGACTTTTCGCAATATTGCAAATCTTTCGTTCGCAATTTTGATAAGCTAAGATTCACTCCCAGTAGGCGGTGGCTTAGCGTGTGCAATGCTGCTAAAAGCAGCTTGCGAGCGAACAACTCGGAATGAGGGCCTTGGTTCCCATTGCAGACTTATTGACATGATCCCCAAATGGACAATACGAGCAAAAAGTCCTCTGAGTTCTCTCACCAACTCCTCCGCTGGCAGTACCACGACTCACTCCAATAGTGACCATCGCGTACCCAGTGAGGTATCCCTATCAGGCCCCTCTGCACTGTAAGTATTGACGTATTAACAGCAATAAATCAATACGCCACCTTTTTCAGTGGAGGTTAAAAATCAGACTGTTCTTTGTGGTTTCTTTCCACATGAATTCCGCCTGGGAAACGTCACCAAGCCTTCCTATGGACTTCCACCAGGAATATTTCCTGAGAGAGAGTCAGCGAAAAATTCCTTCTACTTTACACAAATCACACAGCGTGTATGATGACGCAATTGCGAAAAGAATGCAAATGGTATCACGTTGCACCGCGTATCACACACACCGAGGTGCGGTCCAATCGCACGGCCTATAGATACTTCTTATCTACATGCCCTATGATCACAGGAGTCAAATTCACAAGCTGCGCTCCACAGCCGGAGCGTAACACTAAAATACTTCTACACGTTGTAGTACGTGCCTACTTCCTCAATACACGATCTATTACGCTCCTCTACACATTGTAGTACGTACCTACTTCGTTAATACGTAGGGTTGCAACCCTTTCACGCCGCCGAGCCTCTGCTAATTCAGCGTCTCCCACAGGATCCCGGTTTCACCGGGGTTCAATACATCCACACCTACGTTCAGCTCACACTAATACACAATATTTTCTGTACAGAAAAATATCACTCCCTTTGATTGATAGCTTGTCCCAGAGGTAGTACACTTTAAACAAAATATTATAGTAATCTGCTTTTAAAATCGGATAGTTACTTGCTATTTTATGACTATGTCTTCTATCCCGCCTTTAAATTTATTTCTATTGTGTGGTTAAACTTGCGCTCGCTAATTCACGCAACCTTACGTAAGCACGCAACCGTGTGCGATCCCATACGCTTACCTCACGTACAGTACCACGTGTACACCTTGCGTTCACAACTTAATATACCAAACTTATCACGATCAACGTAAGCAACATTCTACTGATCACTACACAATACACTTTTGTTCCTCACACCCGCTGGAAGTCGCCCACACGGGTAATCCTCCTTTGAGTGCTTACCTAAAATTTTAGGCCGGAACTGCGTTTTGTGTTTTACAATTTACCCACTTAAACAAATACACAAAATGTTTAACAAATAAACGTATCCGATTCTATGCAAATCTGTAATGACTATTGACTATAATTTAAATGCTATGATTCAGATTGGATAGCTATCTTGCAGAACATACGCTGATATAAATATACGCATATAACCATAATATAATATTATATATATATATATATACACTGCTCAAAAAAATAAAGGGAACACTTAAACAACACAATGTAACTCCAAGTCAATCGCACTTCTGTGAAATCAAACTGTCCACTTAGGAAGCAACACTGATTGACAATCAATTTCACATGCTGTTGTGCAAATGGAATAGACAACAGGTGGAAATTATAGGCAATTAGCAAGACACCCCCAATAAAGGAGTTGTTCTGCAGGTGGTGACCACAGACCACTTCTCAGTTCCTAGGCTTTCTGGCTGATGTTTTGGTCACTTTTGAAAGCTGGCGGTGCTTTCACTCTAGTGGTAGCATGAGACGGAGTCTACAACCCACACAAGTGGCTCAGGTAGTGCAGCTCATCCAGGATGGCACATCAATGCGAGCTGTGGCAAGAAGGTTTGCTGTGTCTGTCAGCGTAGTGTCCAGAGCATGGAGGCGCTACCAGGAGACAGGCCAGTACATCAGGAGATGTGGAGGAGGCCGTAGGAGGGCAACAACCCAGCAACAAGACCGCTACCTCCGCCTTTGTGCAAGGAGGAACAGGAGGAGCACTGCCAGAGCCCTTTAAAATGACCTCCAGCAAGCAACAAATGTGCATGTGTCTACTCAAACGATCAGAAACAGACTCCATGAGGGTGGTATGAGGGCCCGACGTCCACAGGTGGGGGTTGTGCTTACAGCCCAACACCGTGCAGGACGTTTGGCAATTGCCAGAGAACACCAAGATTGGAAAATTCGCCACTGGCGCCCTGTGCTCTTCACAGATGAAAGCAGGTTCTCACTGAGCACATGTGACAGACGTGACAGAGTCTGGAGACGCCAAGGAGAACGTTCTTCTGCCTGCAACATCTTCCAGCATGACCGGTTTGGCAGTGGGTCAGTAATGGTGTGGGGTGGCATTTCTTTGGGGGGCCACACAGCCCTCCATGTGCTTGCCAGAGGTAGCCTGACTGCCATTAGGTACCGAGATAAGATCCTCAGACCCCTTGTGAGACCATATGCTGGTGCGGTTGGCCCTGGGTTCCTCCTAATGCAAGACAATGCTAGACCTCATGTGGCTGGAGTGTGTCAGCAGTTCCTGCAAGATGAAGCCATTGTTGCTATGGACTGGCCCGCCCATTCCCCAGACCTGAATCCAAATGAGCACATCTGGGACATCATGTCTCGCTCCATCCACCAACGCCACGTTGCACCACAGACTGTCCAGGAGTTGTCGGATGCTTTATTCCAGGTCTGGGAGGAGATCCCTCAGGAGACCATCCGCCACCTCCTCAGGAGCATTCCCAGGCATTGTAGGGAGGTCATACAGGCACGTGGAGGTCACACACACTACTGAGCCTCATTTTGACTTGTTTTAAGGACATTACATCAAAGTTGGATCATCCTGTAGTGTGTTTTTCCACTTTAATTTTGAGTGTTACTCCAAATCCAGACCTCCATGGGTTAATAAATTTGATTTCCATTGACAATTTTGTGTGATTTTGTTGTCAGCACATTCAACTATGTAAAGAACAAAGTATTTAATAAGAATATTTCATTCATTCAGATCTAGGATGTGTTGTTTAAGTGTTCCCTTTATTTTTTTGAGCAGTGTATATATATATATATATATATAAATACACACACACACACACACACACACACACACACCATTGACTGCACTTCTATGAAACCCCTCACCCATTCAGTGCCTCTAATTTGCATATCAACAGATTGTTCACCTGCTTGTACTAAAGTGGGTGAACAGGTTAATTAACATTTCAATGCCTATCTTGTAGCAAACAGAGGGGTCATTTTACACACTCAGTATTTTTCCAAGTCTAAAACTAATCCTGGAGGAGGGGGAAAAAAAAAAACCCTCTCATCTGTGTGTATTTTCTTACATCAAGTATTCATCTCACTATTAACTCTCACTAGGCCCAATTGAAACTTTTTGTAATTGACTATGGCATGGGTTTGTTGAATTCATTGTTAGCTTTTAAATGGTGTTGGATTTGTACATATATATATATTGTTTATTTGTGACAAAGGAAACTGATTGCTTTAAACACACTGAAAGTCAGCTGTTAGCGAAGTAGGTAGAGTGACTTTCCTAAAATGGCCACTGCTCCTCCCCGTTATTCACAAGCCATGTGCTTGGGCAAAATGGAGGACAGACCATGCGGCTAGCTCCTTTGTCAAAAATATATCACAAATTTTACAAGCACCGGAAGTTTGTTACTTTAGGCCTTTTAGCAGTATGCGAATTGGACGCAGCATGCTAACACAGCTATATCATACCTATGCACCAACTTTGAAATGCTCTTCAAATTTACTTAACAGATAAGCAATCCAATCTGAATCAAGCACAATATGACTTATTTGAACTTTGTTTTGCAACAATAAAAATATGCTGTAGCATTTCCAATATTGTGAGAAATATATTGTCCCTTGAATTTCATATCAGCGCCTTACTTATAACACAAAGAAAACGGCATGTGGTTCAGCAGCATGTCGATGCGTCCATCGTTAGCTGGTAGACCACAGCGGCGTCTGTACAGTGAATCATTAAGAACGTGATATCGTGGACGCAGCCCCCAAACTGAGAAGTCCAAATATATTTCTAATAAATATTTAAAATGCCAGTGTTGATATATGTTGCTGACGCAAGGCGCATCTTATTACCGTATACGATAAAAGTGCACTGTACATCGCAAACACTACATCCCTTAAGAGAAAACAAGCACTCACACACATTGTCTGAGCTCCAACACTCATTGATGTATATATATTTGATATTAAAAAGATATGCATACAATATAACACATGTACAGTATATATATGGTTACAGATTTACAATTACACAGGAAGTAGATAGATACAAAAGAGTCCATTACAGCCAGCAATACTTCACCCTATTTGCTCAATGCACACTCCGCTCTATCTTTGGATCTGCCTCAACACCAACAAACAGCAACTACCAGCAGCAGAATAACAGCAAAACAGAGTTTCTTGTGTCTGCAATCACCTATATCCTGTGTAATTTTGGGGGAGTACATGTCTTCTGTCATTGGTCCAGGAGAGGGAGCTTTCTCATTCATGATGTGTCATTGGTCAGATAATATGCAAGCAATGTCCAGCCTTGAAGATGACATCATAGGGGTTGGCCCCTGGTTTAATTGTGGCTTCATATTCCTACATTTAATCATAACTAATTGTTGCAATGAGCTACAACTTAACCACAGCTATCAAACCAACACACTCATTCCCTTGATCATTTTGACACCAATCATGACCTGTTTATCTTGTTCCATTTCATTAACGCATATACATGAAGTTATAGTCCATTATATAATTGAAAGCATTATAATGTCTAGTGCTTGGCATGTTTAATTTATGTGTGGTATGAAATATGTGTTGAATATATCCTTGTGGCTTCTCTGTGTGAATGCATATAATACCATATATTGCTGTGCACGCTGCGCATATTCGCACGCACAGCGACTCATCCGTGTGGAGTTTGTATGTTTTCTGTATGTAATAGTTTTGACTTCGACAATACTTTTTCCAAATGCGATGGTAATGTGTAGACGTTACTCCTTTCCTAGCCTGTATCAGGGTAGGAATAACCTTGTTCAGAATGCCCTTCCGAGCTAATATCTGGCGTTCAACCTCCATGCCGTCAAACGTAGCCATGGTAAGTCTTGATAAGTGAACGGCCCCTGCTGCAACAGATCCTCCCGAAGAGGAAGAGGCTTCGGATCTTCCAACAGTAGATCCAGAAGATCCGCATACCAAGCCCTTCTTGGCCAGTCCGGAGCAATGAGGATTGCCTGAACTCTTGCTCTCCTTATTAGCTTTAGAATCCTTGGAATGAGTGGAAGTGGAGGAAACACGTACACCGACTGGAACACCCACGGAGTTACCAGGGCGTCCACCGCCACTGCTTGTGGGTCTCTTGACCTGGAACAATACCTCCGAAGCTTCTTGTTGAGCTGGGAGGCCATCATGTCTATTTGAGGTACACCCCAAAGATCTGTCACCTCCATGAACACCTCCGGATGGAGGCCCCACTCTCCTGGATGGAGATCGTGTCTGCTGAGGAAGTCCGCTTCCCAGTTGTCCACTCCCGGAATGAAAATTGCTGACAGTGCCACCGCGTGCTTTTCTGCCCAGAGGATGATTCTTGTTACCTCTGACATTGCAGATCTGCTCTTCGTTCCGCCCTGTCGGTTTATGTAGGCCACCATCATCACATTGTCCGACTGTACTTGAATGGCCCGATCTCGCAGAAGGTGTATCACTTGGAGAAGACCGTTGTACACGGCTCTTAGTTCCAGAATGTTTATTGGAAGAATGGATTCCAGATTTGACCACCTTCCTTGGAAGGTTTCCCCTTGAGTGACTGCTTTCGGTGACAGACGTATACTCAGGTGCATATGTAAATGAGAACCCGACCACTTGTCTAGGAGACCCAGTTGGAAGGATCGAGCATGAAATCTCCCGAACTGTAGAGCCTCATAAGAGGTAACCATCTTCCCCCACTGATGAATAGATGCCCGGGCTGGCTTCAGGACATCCCGGACCATTGTTTGTATCACCAACACTTTCTCCACCGGTTGAAACACCCTCTGCACTTCCATGTCGAGGATCATCCCCAGGAAAGACAATCTCCTTGTCGGCTAAAAATGGGACTTTGGAAGGTTCAGGATCCAACCATGGTCCTTAAACAGACGTATTGTGAGAGCAACGGACTGCAACAGCTTCTCCCTGGACGATGCCTTTATCAGCAGATCGTCCAGATATGGAAGTATGTTCACTCCCTGTCTGTGGAGGAGAACCATCATCTCTGCCATCACCTTGGTGAACACCCTCGGTGCCGTGGAGAGACCGAATGGCAATGGCTGAAACCGATAGCTACTGTCTAACAGTGCAAATCTGAGATAATCCTGGTGCGGCGGCCAAATCGGAATGTGGAGGTACGCATCCTTGATATCCAGGGATACCAGAAACTCCCCCTCCTCCAGACCTGAGATCACTGCTCTCAGAGACTCCATTTTGAACTTGAACTCCCTTAGATAAGGGTTTAGTGATCAAGATCAAAATCGGTCTGGCCGAACCATCCAGTTTTGGTACCACAAAAAGGTTTGAATAGTAACCCATGTTTTGCATATGAGGTGGAACTGTAACAATGACCTCCGACTTTTCCAATTTTTGGATGGCTTCCTGTAGGATAGCCCTGTCTGTCAGCAAAGCTGGTAAGCTTGATTTGAAGAATCGGTGAGGCAGGGTTTCCCAGGGGTCCAGGCCGGATAACACCCAGACATGGCTGAAACGTCTGAGTCTCGCCCCCACCAGCCCGTCCTATAGGCTGTGTGGTCCACCATCATGCTGAGGATTTTGAGGTAGCAGAAGCAGGCTTCTGGTCCTGGGAACCTGCAGGTACAGGCTTTTTGGATTTTGCCAGCCCACCTCTAAGGAAGGTGGTAGGAGGCTTGGACTTTTTTGTCTTAGCAGTCCGAAAGAACTGCGATGCAGAGGAAGAAAAGGGTTTCTTTGCAGAAGGCGTAGCTGAGGGAAGAAAAGGTGACTTTCCCGCGGTTGCCATGGAAATCCATGCATCCAACGCTTCCCCAAAGAGAGCCTGACCTGTGTAGGGTAGGTTCTCCACACTTCTCCTGGATTCTGCGTCTGCAGACCATTGGCGTAGCCAGAGTCCCCTGTGAGCTGAAACTGGCATGGAAGATATCCTTGCATTCAGCGTACCCAGGTCCTTCATGGACTCCACCATGAACCCCGCAGAATCCTACATGTTACGTAAAAACAGTTCAATGTCAGTTCTAACCATTGTATCTAAGTCTAAGTACCATGCCTGACCACTTTACTATAGCTTTAGAAATCCATGCACAGGCAATAGTAGGCTTTAAGGCCACCCCTGAAGCAGTGTATATAGATTTGAGTGTAATGTCAATCTTATGATCGGCCTGTTCTTTTAACGCAGTAAAACCAGGGACAGGTAAAACCACCTTTTTTGATAGTATGGAGACAGATGCGTCAACTATGGGTGGGTTCTCCAATCTTTTGCTATCCTCCTCGGGGAAAGGAAAAGCAACCAGAACCCTCTTGGGGATCTGGAATTTTTTCTCCAGGGTTTCCCAGGATTTTTCAAATAAAGCGTTTAATTCTTTAGACGATGGGAAGGTAAGCGAGGCTTTCTTATTGTCTGTGAAGTAAGCCTTCTCAACCTGCTCAGGCGTTGTGCCAGTACTATTTAACACATCTCTAATGGTCTCAATCATGAGCTGCACCCCCTTTGCCAGGGATGCCGCCTCCCTCAGCATATCCCCATCTAGAGATGAGCGCCTGAAATTTTTCGGGTTTTGTGTTTTGGTTTTGGGTTCGGTTCCGCGGCCGTGTTTTGGGTTCGAACGCGTTTTGGCAAAACCTCACCGAATTATTTTTGTCGGATTCGGGTGTGTTTTGGATTCGGGTGTTTTTTTCCAAAAACACTAAAAAACAGCTTAAATCATAGAATTTGGGGGTCATTTTGATCCCAAAGTATTATTAACCTCAAAAACCATAATTTACACTCATTTTCAGTCTATTCTGAATACCTCACACCTCACAATATTATTTTTAGTCCTAAAATTTGCACCGAGGTCGCTGTGTGAGTAAGATAAGCGACCCTAGTTGCCGACACAAACACCGGGCCCATCTAGGAGTGGCACTGCAGTGTCACGCAGGATGTCCCTTCCAAAAAACCCTCCCCAAACAGCACATGACGCAAAGAAAAAAAGAGGCGCAATGAGGTAGCTGTGTGAGTAAGATTAGCGACCCTAGTGGCCGACACAAACACCGGGCCCATCTAGGAGTGGCACTGCAGTGTCACGCAGGATGGCCCTTCCAAAAAACCCTCCCCAAACAGCACATGACGCAAAGAAAAAAAGAGGCGCAATGAGGTAGCTGACTGTGTGAGTAAGATTAGCGACCCTAGTGGCCGACACAAACACCGGGCACATCTAGGAGTGGCACTGCAGTGTCACGCAGGATGTCCCTTCCAAAAAACCCTCCCCAAACAGCACATGACGCAAAGAAAAAAAGAGGCGCAATGAGGTAGCTGTGTGAGTAAGATTAGCGACCCTAGTGGCCGACACAAACACCGGGCCCATCTAGGAGTGGCACTGCAGTGTCACGCAGGATGTCCCTTCCAAAAAACCCTCCCCAATCAGCACATGATGCAAAGAAAAAGAAAAGAAAAAAGAGGTGCAAGATGGAATTATCCTTGGGCCCTCCCACCCACCCTTATGTTGTATAAACAAAACAGGACATGCACACTTTAACCAACCCATCATTTCAGTGACAGGGTCTGCCACACGACTGTGACTGATATGACGGGTTGGTTTGGACCCCCCCCAAAAAAGAAGCAATTAATCTCTCCTTGCACAAACTGGCTCTACAGAGGCAAGATGTCCACCTCATCTTCACCCTCCGATATATCACCGTGTACATCCCCCTCCTCACAGATTATCAATTCGTCCCCACTGGAATCCACCATCTCAGCTCCCTGTGTACTTTGTGGAGGCAATTGCTGCTGGTCAATGTCTCCGCGGAGGAATTGATTATAATTCATTTTAATGAACATCATCTTCTCCACATTTTCTGGATGTAACCTCGTACGCCGATTGCTGACAAGGTGAGCGGCGGCACTAAACACTCTTTCGGAGTACACACTTGTGGGAGGGCAACTTAGGTAGAATAAAGCCAGTTTGTGCAAGGGCCTCCAAATTGCCTCTTTTTCCTGCCAGTATAAGTACGGACTGTGTGACGTGCCTACTTGGATGCGGTCACTCATATAATCCTCCACCATTCTATCAATGTTGAGAGAATCATATGCAGTGACAGTAGACGACATGTCCGTAATCGTTGTCAGGTCCTTCAGTCCGGACCAGATGTCAGCATCAGCAGTCGCTCCAGACTGCCCTGCATCACCGCCAGCGGGTGGGCTCGGAATTCTGAGCCTTTTCCTCGCACCCCCAGTTGCGGGAGAATGTGAAGGAGGAGATGTTGACAGGTCGCGTTCCGCTTGACTTGACAATTTTGTCACCAGCAGGTCTTTCAACCCCAGCAGACCTGTGTCTGCCGGAAAGAGAGATCCAAGGTAGGCTTTAAATCTAGGATCGAGCACGGTGGCCAAAATGTAGTGCTCTGATTTCAACAGATTGACCACCCGTGAATCCTTGTTAAGCGAATTAAGGGCTGCATCCACAAGTCCCACATGCCTAGCGGAATCGCTCCGTGTTAGCTCCTTCTTCAATGCCTCCAGCTTCTTCTGCAAAAGCCTGATGAGGGGAATGACCTGACTCAGGCTGGCAGTGTCTGAACTGACTTCACGTGTGGCAAGTTCAAAGGGCATCAGAACCTTGCACAACGTTGAAATCATTCTCCACTGCACTTGAGACAGGTGCATTCCATCTCCTATATCGTGCTCAATTGTATAGGCTTGAATGGCCTTTTGCTGCTCCTCCAACCTCTAAAGCATATAGAGGGTTGAATTCCACCTCGTTACCACTTCTTGCTTCAGATGATGGCAGGGCAGGTTCAGTAGTTTTTGGTGGTGCTCCAGTCTTCTGTACGTGGTGCCTGTACGCCGAAAGTGTCCCGCAATTTTTCTGGCCACCGACAGCATCTCTTGCACGCCCCTGTCGTTTTTTAAAAAATTCTGCACCACCAAATTCAAGGTATGTGCAAAACATGGGACGTGCTGGAATTTGCCCATATTTAATGCACACACAATATTGCTGGCGTTGTCCGATGCCACAAATCCACAGGAGAGTCCAATTGGGGTAAGCCATTCCGCGATGATCTTCCTCAGTTGCCGTAAGAGGTTTTCAGCTGTGTGCGTATTCTGGAAAGCGGTGATACAAAGCGTAGCCTGCCTAGGAAAGAGTTGGCGTTTGCGAGATGCTGCTACTGGTGCCGCCGCTGCTGTTCTTGCGGCGGGAGTCCATACATCTACCCAGTGGGCTGTCACAGTCATATAGTCCTGACCCTGCCCTGCTCCACTTGTCCACATGTCCGTGGTTAAGTGGACATTGGGTACAACTGCATTTTTTAGGACACTGGTGAGTCTTTTTCTGACGTCCGTGTACATTCTCGGTATCGCCTGCCTAGAGAAGTGGAACCTAGATGGTATTTGGTAACGGGGGCACACTGCCTCAATAAATTGTCTAGTTCCCTGTGAACTAACGGCGGATACCGGACGCACGTCTAACACCAACATAGTTGTCAAGGACTCAGTTATCCGCTTTGCAGTAGGATGACTGCTGTGATATTTCATCTTCCTCGCAAAGGACTGTTGAACAGTCAATTGCTTACTGGAAGTAGTACAAGTGGGCTTACGACTTCCCCTCTGGGATGACCATCGACTCCCAGCGGCAACAACAGCAGCGCCAGCAGCAGTAGGCGTTACACGCAAGGATGCATCGGAGGAATCCCAGGCAGGAGAGGACTCGTCAGACTTGCCAGTGACATGGCCTGCAGGACTATTGGCATTCCTGGGGAAGGAGGAAATTGACACTGAGGGAGTTGGTGGGGTGGTTTGCGTGAGCTTGGTTACAAGAGGAAGGGATTTACTGGTCAGTGGACTGCTTCCGCTGTCACCCAAAGTTTTTGAACTTGTCACTGACTTATTATGAATGCGCTGCAGGTGACGTATAAGGGAGGATGTTCCGAGGTGGTTAACGTCCTTACCCCTACTTATTACAGCTTGACAAAGGGAACACACGGCTTGACACCTGTTGTCCGCATTTCTGGTGAAATACCTCCACACCGAAGAGCTGATTTTTTTGGTATTTTCACCTGGCATGTCAACGGCCATATTCCTCCCACGGACAACAGGTGTCTCCCCGGGTGCCTGACTTAAACAAACCACCTCACCATCAGAATCCTTCTGGTCAATTTCCTCCCCAGCGCCAGCAACACCCATATCCTCCTCATCCTGGTGTACTTCAACACTGACATCTTCAATCTGACTATCAGGAACTGGACTGCGGGTGCTCCTTCCAGCACTTGCAGGGGGCATGCAAATAGTGGAAGGCGCATGCTCTTCACGTCCAGTGTTGGGAAGGTCAGGCATCGCAAACGACACAATTGGACTCTCCTTGTGGATTTGGGATTTCAAAGAACGCACAGTTCTTTGCGGTGCTTTTGCCAGCTTGAGTCTTTTCAGTTTTCTAGCGAGAGGCTGAGTGCTTCCATCCTCATGTGAAGCTGAACCACTAGCCATGAACATAGGCCAGGGCCTCAGCCGTTCCTTGCCACTCAGTGTGGTAAATGGCATATTGGCAAGTTTACGCTTCTCCTCCGACAATTTTATTTTAGGTTTTGGAGTCCTTTTTTTTCTGATATTTGGTGTTTTGGATTTGACATGCTCTGTACTATGACATTGGGCATCGGCCTTGGCAGACGACGTTGCTGGCATTTCATCGTCTCGGCCATGACTAGTGGCAGCAGCTTCAGCACGAGGTGGAAGTGGATCTTGATCTTTCCCTAATTTTGGAACCTCAACTTTTTTGTTCTCCATATTTTATAGGCAGAACTAAAAGGCACCTCAGGTAAACAATGGAGATGGATGGATTGGATACTAGTATACAATTATGGACGGACTGCCACGGTTAGGTGGTATAAAAAAACCACGGTTAGGTGGTATATATTATAATAATAATACATTTATGGATGGACGGACTGCCTGCCGACTGCCGACACAGAGGTAGCCACAGCCGTGAACTACCGCACTGTACACTGGTTGATAAAGAGATAGTAGTATACTCGTAACAACTAGTATGACACTATGACGGTATAAAGAATGAAAAAAAAACCACGGTTAGGTGGTATATATTATAATAATACAATTATGGATGGACGGACTGCCTGCCGAGTTCCGACACAGAGGTAGCCACAGCCGTGAACTACCGCACTGTACACTGGTTGATAAAGAGATAGTAGTATACTCGTAACAACTAGTATGACTGACTATGACGGTATAAAGAATGAAAAAAAAACCACGGTTAGGTGGTATATATTGTAATACAATTATGGATGGACGGACTGCCTGCCGACTGCCGACACAGAGGTAGCCACAGCCGTGAACTACCGCACTGTACACTGGTTGATAAAGAGATAGTAGTATACTCGTAACAACTAGTATGACTGACTATGACGGTATAAAGAATGAAAAAAAAACCACGGTTAGGTGGTATATATTGTAATACAATTATGGATGGACGGACTGCCTGCTGACTGCCGACACAGAGGTAGCCACAGCCGTGAACTACCGCACTGTACACTGGTTGATAAAGAGATAGTAGTATACTCGTAACAACTAGTATGACTGACTATGACGGTATAAAGAATGAAAAAAAAACCACGGTTAGGTGGTATATATTATAATACAATTATGGATGGACGGACTGCCTGCCGACTGCCGACACAGAGGTAGCCACAGCCGTGAACTACCGCACTGTACACTGGTTGATAAAGAGATAGTAGTATACTCGTAACAACTAGTATGACACTATGACGGTATAAAGAATGAAAAAAAAACCACGGTTAGGTGGTATATATTATAATAATACAATTATGGATGGACGGACTGCCTGCCGAGTTCCGACACAGAGGTAGCCACAGCCGTGAACTACCGCACTGTACACTGGTTGATAAAGAGATAGTAGTATACTCGTAACAACTAGTATGACTGACTATGACGGTATAAAGAATGAAAAAAAAACCACGGTTAGGTGGTATATATTGTAATACAATTATGGATGGACGGACTGCCTGCCGACTGCCGACACAGAGGTAGCCACAGCCGTGAACTACCGCACTGTACACTGGTTGATAAAGAGATAGTAGTATACTCGTAACAACTAGTATGACTGACTATGACGGTATAAAGAATGAAAAAAAAACCACGGTTAGGTGGTATATATTATAATACAATTATGGATGGACGGACTGCCTGCCGACTGCCGACACAGAGGTAGCCACAGCCGTGAACTACCGCACTGTACACTGGTTGATAAAGAGATAGTAGTATACTCGTAACAACTAGTATGACACTATGACGGTATAAAGAATGAAAAAAAAACCACGGTTAGGTGGTATATATTATAATACAATTATGGATGGACGGACTGCCTGCCGAGTGCCGACACAGAGGTAGCCACAGCCGTGAACTACCGCACTGTACACTGGTTGATAAAGAGATAGTAGTATACTCGTAACAACTAGTATGACTGACTATGACGGTATAAAGAATGAAAAAAAAACCACGGTTAGGTGGTATATATTATAATACAATTATGGATGGACGGACTGCCTGCCGACTGCCGACACAGAGGTAGCCACAGCCGTGAACTACCGCACTGTACACTGGTTGATAAAGAGATAGTAGTATACTCGTAACAACTAGTATGACACTATGACGACGGTATAAAGAATGAAAAAAAAACCACGGTTAGGTGGTATATATTATAATAATAATACAATTATGGATGGACGGACTGCCTGCCGACTGCCGACACAGAGGTAGCCACAGCCGTGAACTACCGCACTGTACACTGGTTGATAAAGAGATAGTAGTATACTCGTAACAACTAGTATGACACTATGACGACGGTATAAAGAAAGAAAAAAAAATACCACAGTTAGGTGGTATATATTATAATAATAATACAATTATGGATGGACGGACTGCCTGCCGACTGCCGACACAGAGGTAGCCACAGCCGTGAACTACCGCACTGTACACTGGTTGATAAAGAGATAGTAGTATACTCGTAACAACTAGTATGACTGACTATGACGGTATAAAGAATGAAAAAAAAAACCACGGTTAGGTGGTATATATTATAATAATAATACAATTATGGATGGACGGACTGCCTGCCGACTGCCGACACAGAGGTAGCCACAGCCGTGAACTACCGCACTGTACACTGGTTGATAAAGAGATAGTAGTATACTCGTAACAACTAGTATGACACTATGACGACGGTATAAAGAAAGAAAAAAAAATACCACGGTTAGGTGGTATATATTGTAATACAATTATGGATGGACGGACTGCCTGCCGAGTTCCGACTGCCGACACAGAGGTAGCCACAGCCGTGAACTACCGCACTGTACTGTGTCTGCTGCTAATATAGACTGGTTGATAAAGAGATAGTATACAATACATACAACAATATACTACTATACTGGTGGTCAGGCACTGGTCACCACTAGTCACACTGGCAGTGGCACTCCTGCAGCAAAAGTGTGCACTGTTTAATTTTAAATTAATATAATATTATGTACTCCTGGGGGCTCCTGCTATAACAACCTGCAGTGCTCCCCAGTCTCCCCCACAATTATTATAAGCTTTGCCTTTTATACATTGATGTGCAGCACACTGGGCTGAGCTGAGTGCACACAGACTGAGTCACACTGTGTGACTGGCTGCTGCTGTGTATCGTTTTTTTTCAGGCAGAGAACGGATATAGCAGAGAACGGATATATTATATTAAAATAAATAAAAGTTAACTAACAACAACTGCACTGGTCACTGTGGTAAACTCTGTCTGACTCTGCACAATCTCTCTCTCTCTTCTAATCTAATTTCTAATGGAGAGGACGCCAGCCACGTCCTCTCCCTATCAATCTCAATGCACGTGTGAAAATGGCGGCGACGCGCGGCTCCTTATATAGAATCCGAGTCTCGCGAGAATCCGACAGCGTCATGATGACGTTCGGGCGCGCTCGGGTTAACCGAGCAAGGCGGGAGGATCCGAGTCTGCTCGGACCCGTGAAAAAAACATGAAGTTCGTGCGGGTTCGGTTTCAGAGAAACCGAACCCGCTCATCTCTATCCCCATCACCGTCTGCCATGTCAGAGTCAGTATCCATGTCATCTTGCATAATCTGGTCAAGTGCACATTTCTGTGGGTAAATGCTAGGGGTTTGTGAAGGAATAGGAACAGAACCTGACCAAACTGCCATAGAATTCTTTAAAACCTGAGTTTCAGTCTCAGTGTGAGCTACCCTAGTAGAGATCTGAGAGATCATTCCCTTAATAGAGGTCAGCCATTCTGGCTCAGCAATAGGGATTTGAGACAAGACATTACATTCCTGTGTACATGGAATGGATTCCTCTGGAGAAGAAATGTCCTCTGCAGCATAAGACACAGAGTCCCTGGACATGGCTATGTGAGAAAGTATACACCCACACACACAAGAAAATGTCAGACACAGTTTCCCCCCCAAGTACCTTCAGAGAAACACAGAGCTTGGAGCCAGCACACACACACACAGCGCTTCACTAGGTAGTTATAACAAAAATACACCTTCTACAACCCCCTGGTACCGCACAGGATAGCTGGAGTCGTGTGGAGGGACAGCACTCCCTGTCAGCGTCTCTGTAGCTTGATCTGCAGGGAGTAAAATGGTGCTGCTGGATCCGCTCTGAGGAGAAGCTACACCTCCTGATGATGGCGCGTCTTCCCGCACTTTCAAATTTTATACTGGCCGGAGGATTTTAGCAATCAGCATCACCGAGGTCCCTGAAAGCCCTTTTAGTGACCAGTGTAGGGTATTAACGTCGCTGGCTCAGGGCGCCCCTCCTGGCGCCGCGCTGATGTACCGCTGAGCACTCCGGAGTGCAGTTAGTACTGCGCTCCTACCCTGTTGTCGCCATTCTCACTCGCTACCGGAATCTTCTGGCTCTGTTAGGGGGTGGCGGCATGCTGCAGGAGTGAGCGGTTGCCTGGGGCGGCTAACGATCATCACCCTCATGAGCTCAGTGTCCTGTCAGCGGAGATAGTGGCCATTAACCTCTCAGGGTTGGACACTCCTCCCCCCCTAAGTCCCATGAAGCAGGGAGGCTGTTGCCAGCAGCCTCCCTGTGCCTAACTCTAATAAAAATAAGAAAACCAGGAAGACTCCTATGGAGCTCCCCTAGCTGTGACCGGCTCCGTCGGGCACATTTTCTAAACTGAGTCTGGTAGGAGGGGCATGGAGGAAGGAGCCAGCCCACACTATTAAACTCTTAAAGTGCCAATGGCTCCTAGTGGACCCGTCTCTACCCCACGGTACTGATGTGGACCTCAGCATCCTCTAGGATGTTAGAGAAAGGGGTGTGTGTACATCACCAAATTGTAACGTTTCCTAACAACCTGCATATAGTACAGTGGTTTTGATAACTTTGATGGCAACTTTGAACACCATAAAGCAATCAGAAAATACACGGAACAAGATATAGTGGCTATAGCATGTTAAATACAAAGAAAGTATGGGGAGGAGAAAGACTCATGGACAGTGTGGATTATCTATCTGCAGGATTGACTATAAGGGGTATTTCTCATACGTCCTAGAGGATGCTGGGGTCCACTTCAGTACCATAGGGTATAGACGGCTCCGCAGGAGCCATGGGCACTTTAAGACTTTTCAAGGGTGTGAACTGGCTCCTCCCTCTATGCCCCTCCTCCAGACCTCAGTTTTAGAAATGTGCCCAGGCAGACTGGATGCACTCCAGGGGAGCTCTACTGAGTTTCTCTGAAAAGACTTATGTTAGGTTTTTTATTTTCAGGGAGGACTGCTGTCAACAGTCTCCCTGCTTCGTGGGACTGAGGGGGCAGAAGTAAGAATCACTTCCTAAAGAGTTTCATGGCTCTGCTTCTGGCTGACAGGACACCATTAGCTCCTGAAGGGTACTGAATGCTATCTGTGCCTAGATGCTCACTCCCACAGCGTGCCGTCACCCCCCTTGCAGAGCCAGAAGTCAGAAGATAGGTGAGTGTTAGAAAAGAGATCTTTAATTAAGGTGACGGCTAAAGGTACCGCGAGGCTGGCGGGAGCACAGTGCGCCATACTGCCCACACAACACAGGCACTGCAGGGTGCAGGGTGCTGGGGGGGGGGGGGGGGGGGCGCCCTGGGCAGCATAAAACCTTATAAAACTGGTAAAAAAAGGGGCATAAGGTGCTGAGGCACAGCCCTACCCCTGCAGGTATAAATAATATTATCAGAATCTCTGAGGAGAAACGCGCCATTGCGGCGGTGGAGCTTCCTCCTCAGTCAGCGCCATTTTCTCTCTCTCCTCAGGCTGCAGAGACAACGCTGGTCCTCCTCCACTACTGAATGCAAGTATCAGGGTGCAAAAAAGGGGGGGGCACAGTGAAATTGGTGCTTTACATTGTGTATTTACATTATAAAAAGCGCTGTATGTCAGTGGGCATTTTATGTTTTACAGGCATTGTGTTACTGGCGCTGGGTTTGTGAACTGGCTGCTCCTATCTGCGTCCTTCTGATAGATTTTACTGTGGGTCTGTCCCTTATAAGTCCCGGAGTGTCTGTGGGGTGTTTGTGCACGTGTGTGACATGTCTGAGGCAGGGAGTTATTCCCCTGAGGGAGCCATTTTAGGGACACAGAGTTGTAATGTGGTGGCGCTGCCGGCACACCACGAGCCTGACTGGGTGAAAGAAATACGTGATAGTGTGAATCATATCAGTAGGAGATTAGATAAGTCTGAGTCTCATGCAGAAAGCTGGAGAAAATCAGTTGAAGATGTGATTTTTCAGGGTTCTGCTGTCTCATCCGCAGGCGACCCCTCTGGGTCACATAAGAGACCGTTTGCAAACGTTGTACATACTGATACCGACACGGACTCTGATTCTTGTGTCTACTATAGTGATTCCAGGGAGATAAATCCTAAATTGGCAAAAAACATACAATATATGATTGTTGCTATAAAGGAGGTCTTAGAAGTTACGGAAGCCCCTACTGTAACTCAGGAGAAGGCTTATTTCTATAAGGAAAAGAAATGTAAGGTAACTTTCCCTCCTTCCCACGAGCTGGATACTCTTTTTGAGGGAGTGTGGGTGAATCTTGATAAGAAATTTCATATTCATAAAAGGATTCAGATTGCTTATCCTTTTCCTTTAGAGGACAGGAAAAGATGGAAGTCACCCCTGGTGTTAGACAGTGCACTGTCAAGGTTAACAAAAAAGGTGATTCTCCCTGCACCTGGGACGGCTTCACTAAAGGAGCCGGCAGACCGCAAAATGGAGACTACGTTAAAATCTATTTATGTGGCCAATGGTACGCTGCTCAGACCCGCCACTGCTTGCGCATGGGTGAGTCGTGCTATTAAAAAATGGTCAGATAACTTGTCATCGGAAATTGACACGATTGATAGAGACGAGATACTCCTAACGTTAGGTAATATCAAAGACACTGCCGCATACATGCTGGAAGCTATGAAGGATATTGGACTCTTGGGTTCAACAGCCGCTACCATGGCAGTATCGGCTCGGAGGGCGTTGTGGATTCGCCAGTGGAATGCTGATGCAGATTCCAAAAGAAATATGGAGGCTCTCCCGTATAAAGGTGAGGCCTTATTTGGTGATGGGCTGGATGCGTTAGTCTCGGTGGCTACCGCAGGTAAGTCAACATTCTTGCCTTATGCTCCTGCACCGGCGAAAAAGACACATCACTCTCACATGCAGTCCTTTCCGCCCAACAAATACAGAAAGGCCAAAGGTTCCCCCTTCTTTGCAGGTAGGGGCAGGGGAAAAGGAAAGAAATCTGCAGCATCTCCAGGATCCCAGGAGCAGAAGTCAACCCCTACTTCTGCCAAATCTGCAGCATGACGGTGGGGCTCCCTTGCGGGAGTCCGCTCGGGTGGGAGCACGTCTGAAATGTTTCAGTCAAAGTTGGTTTCAATCTGGCCTGGACCCATGGGTCTTACAAATAGTGTCCCATGGGTACAAACTGGAGTTTCAAGACGTCCCCCATGCCGATTTTTCAAATCGACCTTGCCAGCTTCTCTTCCAGAAAGAGAGGCAGTAACAACGGCAATTCAAAAATTATGTCAGGATCAGGTCATTGTCCTGGTACCCTTGTCACAACAAGGAGAAGGTTTTTATTCAAGCCTCTTCGTAGTTCCGAAGCCGGACGGCTTGGTCAGACCGATTTTAAACCTGAAAAATCTGAATCTCTACCTGAAAAGGTTCAAGTTTAAGATGGAATCCCTGAGGGCAGTGATTTCCAGTCTGGAGGAGGGGGACTTCATGGTGTCAGTAGACATAAAGGATGCTTACTTGCATGTTCCCATTTATCCTCCTCACCAAGCTTATCTGAGATTCGCAGTACAGGATTGCCATTACCAGTTCCAGACGTTGCCATTCGGTTTCTCCACGGCACCGAGGGTTTTCACCAAGGTGATGTCAGAGATGATGGTCCTCCTTCATCAAAAAGGAGTCAATATAATTCCTTATCTGGACGATCTCCTGATAAAAGTGAAATCCAGGGAACAGTTGGTGAGAACACCGCACACTCCCCAGATAAAAGATGAAACAACTTAGAATTGCGCAATTAGCTCTATAATGCAGCCCAGTTCAATCTAGGTTCACCAAACCATACAACAATATACAAGAAATAAGAGATCCCTGTGGCGCAACATAGAGTTACATGTAATATAAATTGACATAGAAATCAATAAATTCCTTTGATGTCAAGTCCTTCAAATGAAAGCCGTCTTTATAGTTCCAATCGATGTACCTCAAAATAGGAAAAATAACTTAGTGCAACACTGTTTGTTACTATACAAGGGGATTTGATGTTTGATACATTACACTCACATTTAGTTAGTGTAAAAATAGCTCATCATCCTCCAATAAATGACAATTCCTGAGATATCTTCCTCCAACTGAGATATATGAAACTCAGAAGAGAAGAATTATGTGCAACAGTTTTCATAAAAAACATTAATTTAATAATAAAGAATAGTCCTCGTCTTAGAAGGTGTTCAATGATCCAAGGAGTTGTCTGACGAAGGACTTGTGAGTCTGCAACGCGTTAAGCAGGTGGTTCTTCAGACAACTCCTTGGATCATTGAACACCTTCCAAGACGAGGACTTTTCTGGCTGTTTTCATCCCGATCTTTGGTTTGGAACTTTGGGGGTAATTCCGAGTTGATCGCAGCAGGAAATTTGTTAGCAGTTGGGCAAATCCATTTTAACTGCAGGTGTGGCAGATATAACATGTGCAGAGAGAGTTAGATTTGTGTGGGGTGTGTTCAAACTGAAATCTAAATGGCAGTGTAAAAATAAAGCAGCCAGTATTTACCCTGCACAGAAACAAAATAACCCACCCAAATCTAACTCTCTCTGCACATGTTATATCTGCCCCCCCCTGCAGTGCACATGGGTTTGCCCAACTGCTAACAAACTTGCTGCTGCGATCAACTCAGAATTACCCCCTTTATCCGAGTGTGAGCTGTTTGCCCCTATGGAGGATTATATGTGAATTTGTTTCTTATACATTGTGAGTGTAACTTTATTATTAAATTAATGTTTTTTATGAAAACAGTGTTGCACTATAATTCTTCTCTTCTGAGTTTCATATAACTCAATTGGAGGAAGATATCTCAGGAATTGTCATTTATTGGAGGCTGATGAGCTATTTTTACACTAACTAAATGTGAGTGTAATGTATCAAACATCAAATCCCCTTGTATAGTAACAAACGGTGTTGCACTAAGTTATTTTTCCTACAAAGACGGCTTTCATTTGAAGGAGATTGACATCAAAGGAATTTATTGGTTTCTATGTCAATTTATATTACATGTAACCCTATGTTGCGCCACAGGGATCTCTTATTTCTTGTACCGCACACTCCCTGTCAATGCTCCAACAACACGGTTGGATCATGAATTTTCCAAAGTCGCAGTTGGAACCAACGACAAGATTGTTCTTTTTAGGGATGATTCTAAACACAGAAGTACAGAGAGTGTTTCTTCCAGTGGAAAAGGCTCTGGAAATCCAGAAAATGGTCAAACAAATATTGAAACCAACAAGCGTGTCGATCCATCAATGCATTCGGTTGTTGGGGAAAATGGTAGCAGCCTACAAGGCCATACAGTTTGGCCGATTTCATGCCAGAGTATTCCAGTGGGACCTGTTGAACAAGTGGTCCGGATCCCACCTACACATGCACCGGAAGATAATCCTGTCATCCAAAGCCAGGATTTCGCTCCTGTGGTGCTACACAGTTCTCACCTACTAGAGGGATGCAGGTTCGGGATTCAGGACTGGGTCCTGGAAACCACGGATGCAAGTCTCCGAGGCTGGGGAGCTGTCACACAGGGGGAAAGCTTCCAAGGAAAATGGTCAAGTCAGGAAGCCTGCCTTCACACAAACATTCTGGAATTGAGAGCCATTAACAACGGCCTTCTACAAGCGGTACATCTTTTTCAAGATCATCCCGTGCAGATCCAGTCGGACAATGTAACAGCAGTTGCGTACATAAACAGGCAAGGCTGTGAATATCAAATTGCTTTCTAACAAATATTTAAAATGCCCGCTCTAATATATATTGTAGATGCCTGCACATCTTATTACCATGTGCCATGAATGTGCGCTATACATCGCAAAACACTGCATCCCATAAGAGAAAACAATACACCCACACATTATCTGAGTTCCAAAGCTCATTGATGTATATATTTGTTATTAAAAGGATTTGTATTCAATATATCACAATGTACAGTATACATATAGTTACATGGTTACAATTCATACAGTAAGCAGTTAATACATACAGTTACATACAGTTACAGGCCAGCAAATACATCACCATATCTTTCTCATATATAGTCTTCCCTCCATATCACTCTCTCTCTCTGTAAAATCATGTAGGCACTGGTCTGGCAGCACCTCCATCATCGTCTGGGACAACACAGCAACTAACTCCTGTGTGTCTCTGTAATGTGTTATCTAGTTTGGGGGAGTGCACACATCTAGTCTAAGGGAGGGAACTTTCTCATTCATGATGAGTCACTGGTTTGTTCGTATGCTAACCAGGTACAGCCTTGAAGACATCCAAAGGGCTGGCCTCAGTTTCCTGTCCACCACCTGTTTGGAATGTCTATTGTTCTAATAAAAGTGACTTCAGCTTTCATACATTTAATCATAACTACTTGTTGCAATGTCCTACAACTTAATAACAAGTATCAAATGAATCTACACATTAATCTGGTTGCTTTAATACCAAATATGACAGGGCTATCTTGCTTCGTTCAAATAATACACATACATGACATTACTCCATTATATAATTTTAAATCATTATGAGGTCTGGCACTTGATATGTTATAATTATGTGCTGTATGAAATAAGTGTCAATTCCATCTCTGTGGCATGTCCGTGTAAATGCGTGTGTTACCATATATTGCTGTGCTTGCTGCGCGTATTTGCAAGCATAGCGACTTATATGTGTAGAGTCTGTATGTTCTTTCTATGTAGTATTTTTGACTTCGACAGTCCACCCTTTGGCAGTAAACAATAACTGCCATCAATTATTAACATAAGAAAAAAAAATATTTCAGACAATAATCGGTGACCTAGACACAAGTATGTATTCATTTCGCAAATCAGATGTTTGATCATATTTGAGGAAGACAGGGAGGAGGACGAGACATCCTCTATATGCACTCAGCGGTCACAGGACCACTGGTTGGGTGTGGGACAACATTCAATCTATAGAGTATGCTGGGACAGTGCTTTGGCCTATAATGTCTGATTTGGATGAACATTTCACACATACATGTACCTACATCTTTGTACACTGATGTTTGGATTCGATTGAGGTTCTGCTGGGTAGATGAAGAAGACACAAACAAATCGTGAAAGTGACATATAAAATTTTCATGATCTACATATTCCTATCCTTTTCTGAACATTGTTTCCATTTCTGGAACGTATGCTAGGTCTGTTTAATAATTGAACAAGGGTTATAAGTAGTGTCCTTCCTAAATAACATAAACCTTTGGAGTTCGGGGAGAGTCACTCATAAACCTTTCTTCCACATATATTAATGAGCTCTTTATCTGTAATGTGTGAATATCCATTGTCTGATTGTTCCTGATTACCTCCGAACTCCATAACTACTAGACCTTTGATTTTTCTCTGGCTTTAACAAACTGATCGGCTAATCCTGGGATCCTATAAGGAAATCACTCCTTCCTCCAGAATCAGTTCCAGTCCCACACTCGACTCCTCATAAAAAAACCTCGCAAAAATAGAATGTCTTGAAAAAAAAAAGTTTGTCAGCGGGAAAGAGAGAAAAGAGAAATAGAACAAAGCAACTCTTGTTCATAACAAATCAATTACAATGACTGGTCTTTCTGCAATCCTTTAGTATGCTCAGGTAGTGTTCAACAGTGCCGCCTCTCAGTCTTCAGGGAACAGAGTCTCTGGTGATACTTTTGCGATCTCACTCTATTTACGAGTTCCTTCCGGACTACTGACTTTCCTGCAATGGGAATCGTAGATGCAAGTCTCTCTCTCGGCTACTTTCACTGGGATAGTGCTGTCAACAAAACTTGGTACGGTCCTTCCCACCTGTCTATTAGGCAACCTGAGCGTAAGAACAATCACACAGTCTCTTGGTTCACAATCAAGACAGTTAGTATTTGGCATACCAGCAATCAACAGTTTCAAGTTCTTTTGTCAAGTTCTCAAATGCTGGCTCATCTCAATAAGGTACTGTACTGTCACCTCATTGGTGTATTTCTGATCATTGTGCGGATCAATCATGACATGAGGTTGTCTTCCAAAAACAACAAAAAAGACACAAATACCAAAACAAAAACAAATTTCGAGCGGGTGATTTGTTAAGTGAAGATCTGGGAGTGGTTCCGAAGCTACATAATACTAGTGGCAGTATCTATGATCACAATAGTACAATTTCAAGCTTTGCTCCTACTTCTAGGGGTACCATTATCTACACACAAATTTCTGCGCAATTTTTCTTTGCGGTAAACACAGCAGCATCCGTGGCGGCAGGAAATGCCTCTACCCAGTTTGAGAAAACATCAGTGCACACCAATACATAACAACAATTCCTAAAGGGTATTAACTGTACGAAGTCGTTGTGTGTTTGCAATGTAGAGTACCATGAGCATAACTCAAAGAAAAAAAAGAAAAAAAAAAACATCTCTAGAGGAGAGAAAGAAGAAGAAAATGAAAATGAAAATGTCAGGTTTGCCATTCACCAACAGTGTCTATACAAAATTTCCCTTCACCAGTATTCTCATCCTTCCTCCACCCCTTGTGCATGACAAGGCACACTGCAGTAATACTGGTGTTATCGTGCTGGTGAGATATACTGGGTTCGGGCAGAACTCTGAAGGACCAATTAGGCATATAGTGTTTGAACTGTAATCGGGTCCATGTATTGTACCACCCTGTGTGAACGCAAAAGATGAAGAGGAAACTGTAGAGAAACAGAATAGAGGTTGGTGACAGGTGAGTTTGTAGAAGTGGAGAAGATTTTATAAAAATTTGACAACTGGATTGGGCACTACCGGGAAGTGGTTCTCTGCTTGGTCTACTCCCCTTAAAAAAAAATCTGTGTTTGTCGTATCGCTATTGGGACTATCCCAGCCATCAATCCAGTGTCCTGTCCATCCTAAGTTCATAGGGAACCCGGTATCTGTGAGATAATTTCCTCTACCTGTGATGGACATGCATCTAGAACAGTGATATGTAACATTAGTCTTCGTGGGTATCCAACATACTTTGTACTTCCTGAGTGCGAGCACATTATATGTATATCATATCTAGCAAAGCTCCTGTTAAGTTAATCAGGGGCCATTTCTGCTAGGAAAAAGAAGCAAAAGTTTAGAGGCCCCATCTTAACCCCAGCAAGTTTTGTCAAAGGGTAATGTTGCATTTATTTTGTTCTTCCCATTAGCTGAATCTGTGTTTTCTATATGGCTTATGATTCCTTACTATATGTCCCTTGGTCCCGTCTATGTGTTTAATAATGCGGCTTGTGTTTTCTGTCTAGGGGGTCTATATTGACTATGTGTCCTACTACTCCTACAATTTCTGGCAAAATGCCCTTTATTTTTACAAATGTAACATATTCTCGGTCTTTTCCAAACAGCAGGGTCTGGGCTTTGGTCTGATGGGGCTTTCCTGTCAGAGCCTGTAAACTTATTGTCATCAGCTTCTCCTCCTGTTGTTTTTCTGCACCTAGCAATATTCTTGTGGTGCTCAATTGCGCACTCTCTAAGACAAGCTACTGTGGCCGCTCTCCAATTAGGCAAAGATGTTTGTACCCTGTCCCTTACTGTCTTATTGAGCCCGTCCATTAGCACAGAGACAGCCACCTCCCATTTGTCGAATTAGTGTTTACCAGTGATCTTATCCAGACGGAGAGTTTTCTATTACTGCAAAAGACACACACAATTTTTTTTTAACAAGCTTCTAGGCCATGCGAAGTATTCATTCAATCCTTCTCATCCCGTATTAAGGGTCTGTACATGGTCCAACAAACATTTCCGAGCTCATCTTGACTAGGGGCATTACTAGGAATGAATACTTCTTATCTGGTAACTAAAAGAAATACCCGGGGGTTACCCTGTCTCTGTCCGCTTTCCTACTGGCAAATACTAAGGTGCGGACGAGTTTTTCTCCATTTCTGACGATAATTTCTTGATTTTTATTTTATTTTTGGGTTTTACTATATATGTACACGAATGATACCATACTTACCAGTTCCACTGGTCTCAGCCACTTCCCGCGCAGGCTACTGCTCTTCTTTTACCGGTTGGATACTCCTCTGAGTGCATGAGAAATGGCTGAAAACAATCAGGTCACCTTCTCCTCCTAAATAAAACTTCAACATTCATTAGTACATATATGGGTTACAGTCATATTTTTCATATTTTTATTATTTTCTATAGTTTGTATGCTGGCCGTAACTGCTTCCACATCTACATATGGCGGTGTACTTGCATTCTCTTTTTTCTTCCTACTTGTTTATTTTTGCTACAAGTTCAAACAGTTCTTAAATTTCTATTCTTGTCTTATATGACTTTTGTTAGACATACCACCTGCAATACCTTAGGATCAAACTCACCAACCCCTCTTGCTAAAACAGGTTTAAACAATTTGTATGTCTGGCCCTTTGTTTTCTGGATTTTATCAGACATATTTTAATCTTTACGTTCTGCAGTACCTCTGGCTCAAAGCTGCCCACCCTAGGGAATGATACCCTATCGTTGTCAGTCATACGTACCCATTCGTCACAATAAACTTCAGTGTGTGGACCATATTTTCCACACTTAATAGACCTCGCTGACCCCTTGGGCCGCGGCTCTTCAACCTGAACCCTGGCTACCATACGTCCCTTAGTTGAGCAACTGGCTCCCATAATTGTGGGCCTTTTCCCACAAACACCAAAACACTCAATATAAGCCGACGGTGAAAGTTCTCCGTGCGCTTTCACCCACTCCCGCCCACGTTGGCCGGTACTACCATACACTGTCAATAGCGAAGGCGATGTACCCAACTTTTTAGGAGTGACTTACCCTTTCCAGTAAATATCTGTCGTTGGAGATTTTCCCGAGAAAGACCAGCAAAAACTCCCTTTATGCACTTGTACACAAATCACGCTTGCGAATGCTCTATACAGCGCTAATGATACCATGATTTTACGCAAAAGCTCGTAAATAGGGGATCAAGTTGCGCTATGTATCGCACCCACAAACATGCAGTCCAATCGCACAACATATAGGTACTTGTTACCTATCCGCCCTACGACCACTGGAATCGAATCACAAGCTGCGAAACCTCAGCCGGAGCGTATCAACAAAACTATATGGGTCACAAAGTTCACAATTCCCTACCATGCTCCTTTTTAAGTCTCTTCACGAGTTACGTATTCCAAATCCTATACTAATGTGAGTCAGCCGCCTCACGCCGCCAAGCCTCCACTCACTTGGTGTACCGAACGACGGGATCCCGAATTCCGGGGTTCAACCCACTCACTCCCGCTTTCACTCACTCAAATACGCTTTGTTTTTCTGTACAGAAAATTTTCACTCATTCTGATCGGCAGCTTTACCCCCAGAGGCAATACAGTTTAAACAAAAGTTTTATACTAATCTGCTTTTGAAATCGGATAGTTATGTGCTATTGTATTAAATGTCTACTATCCCACCTTAATTGAACAAATATCATGTGGTTTTATTATGCGCACACAACCCTACGCAAGCTTGTGTAATTACGCAACCGTGCGTACCCCTATGCCACGTATGTGGCCTTGCGCCACGTGCACGTTTTTGTACGCTGTCCTCACGTTTCGTACCATGTGTACCAATGTGCGTACGCAATAGAACAAATTACACAACTCTATAAATGTGAGCAATACTAACTATAATCGCTCACTTAACACAACACCCAGTTTTTTTCTTAACAATCAGGCCAGAACTGCGTTTCATGTCTATAATTACTCCCTTAAATACATTTATTTAAAATGTATCTGTATAGCAAACAAATGTATCTGATTTCACACAGATCTATAATGACTGCAATAATCTATAATTTAAATGATATGATTCAGATTGGATAGCTATCTTGCAGAACATACACTGATATAAATATACACATAATTATAATAATATTATATATATATGTACCATTCACTGGTCTCCTATGAGACACCTTACCTCTAATTTGCATATCAAAGACATTTGCTTTTCACTGCTAAAAAAAAGTAGTTACACAGGTTAATTTGCATTTCAATGGCTATCCTCTCTAGTAAGCAGATTCTACAAGTCTTGGAAGAAAAAAAAACAAAAAAACAAAACAAAAACTATTTCTTTCCTTTTCTATCTGTGTGCACCCCCCCCCCCCACTTGATGTAAAGTAATTACGCACAGACAAGAAAAAAAACTTATCTCGCCATTTACTCTCACTAGGCCCTATTGAAACTATTTGTAATTGACTATGGCATGGGTTAAATAAATGCATTGGTAACTCATAAATGGTGCTTGATGTGACAAAGGAAACTGATTGTCCTGAGCACACTGAAAATCAGCTATTTAGAAAGTGACCTTCCTAAAATGGCCACTGCTCCTCCCCCTTCCACATCCATGAGGTTTACACAAGATGGTGGACAGGCCATGTGGTTAGGCCAAAATGGAGGACAGACCATGCGGCTTCCTTTGTCACAAAGAAATCACAAATTATACAAGAACCAGAAGTTACTTTAGGCCTGATTTTTTTTAAAAACTATATCAAGGCTATGCAGCAACTTTTAAATGTACTTTTCAATCTACTTAACAGATAAACAATCCAATCTGAATCAAACACAATATGACTTATTTGAACTTTGTTTTGCAACAATAAAAATATGTTTTAGCATCTTAAATATTATGAGTAACACATTGTCCCTTGACTTTTCATATCATCGGCTTACTGATAACACAACAGAACACACGGATATGATTTTCTCAGCGTCCACCATAAGCTGATCGACCACAGCATCGCGTTTGTAATGTACAGTGCATCATCAAGACTGTGATATCGCGGACGAGCCCTCATCTGTGAATACCAAATTGCTTTCGAACAAATATTTAAAATGCCCGCTCTAATATATATTGTAGATGCCTGCACATCTTATTACCATGTGCCATGAATGTTCGCTATACATCGCAAAACACTACATCCCATAAGAGAAAACAATACACCCACACATTATCTGAGTTCCAAAGCTCATTGATGTATATATTTGTTATTAAAAGGATTTGTATTCAATATATCACAATGTACAGTATAAATATAGTTACATGGTTGCAATTCATACAGTAAGCAGTTAATACATACAGTTACAGGCCAGCAAATACATCACCATATCTTTCTCATATATAGTCTTCCCTCCATATCCCTCTCTCTCTCTCTGTAAAATCATGTAGGCACTGGTCTGGCAGCACCTCCATCATCGTCTGGGACAACACAGCAACTAACTCCTGTGTGTCTCTGTAATGTGTTATCTAGTTTGGGGGAGTGCACACATCTAGTTTAAGGGAGGGAACTTTCTCATTCATGATGAGTCACTGGTTTGTTCGTATGCTAACCAGGTTCAGCCTTGAAGACATCCAAAGGGCTGGCCTCAGTTTCCTGTCCACCACCTGTTTGGAATGTCTATTGTTCTAATAAAAGTGATTTTAGCTTTCATACATTTAATCACAACTACTTGTTGCAATGTCCTACAACTTAATAACAAGTATCAAATGAATCTACACATTAATCTGATTGCTTTAATACCAAATATGACAGGTCTATCTTGCTTTGTTCAAATAATACACGTATATGACTTTAGTCCATTATATAATTTTAAATCATTATGATGTCTGGCACTTGATATGTTATAATTATGTGCTGTATGAAATAAGTGTCGAATCCATCTCTGTTGCATGTCCATGTAAATGCGTGTGTTACCATATATTGCTGTGCTCGCTGCACGTATTTGCAAGTATAGCGACTTATATGTGTGGAGTCTGTATGTTCTTTCTATGTAATATTTTTGACTTCGACAAGGCGGAACGAAAAGCAGAGCGGCATTGGCAGAGGTGACAAGGATTCTCCTCTGGGCAGAAAGCCATGTAATAGCTCTGTCAGCAATTTTCATTCCAGGAGTGGACAACTGGGAAGCAGACTTCCTCAGCAGACACAATCTCCATCCAGGAGAGTGGGGCCTCCACCAAGAAGTGTTCACAGAGATGACAAGTCTTTGGGGAGTTCCTTAGGTAGACATGATGGTATCTCGTCTAAACAAGAAGCTTCAGAGATATTGTTCCAGGTCAAGAGACCCTCAAGCAATAGCAGTGGATGCACTGGTGACCCAGTGGGTGTTTCGGTCGGTATATGTATTCCCTCCACTTCCACTGATTCCAAAAGTTCTCAAAATAATAAGAAGAACAAGAGTTCGAGCAATCTTCATTGCCCCAGACTGGCCAAGGAGGGCTTGGTATCCAGATCTTCAGGAGTTGCGAATAAAAGATCCTCGGCCTCTTCCTCCTCGAGAGGACCTACTACAGCAGAGGTCGTGTGTGTATCAAGACTTACCGTGGCTATGTTTGACGGCATGGCTGTTGAGCGCTGGATCCTAGCCCGAAGGGGTATTCCCAAGGAAGTCATCCCCACTCTTATTCAGGCCAGGAAAGGAGTAATGTCTAAACATTACCACCGTATTTGGAGAAAATATGTGTCTTGGTGTGAATCCAATCCTATGGAAGAGTTTGAGTTGGGACGTTTTCTCCATTTTCTGCAGGCTTGTATGGATGCAGGCCTTAGATTGGGGTCAATCAAGGTATCAGTTTTCTTTCAAAAACAATTGGCCTTCTTTCCAGAGGTTCAGACCTTCGTGAAAGGGGTTCTGCACATCCAGCCTCCATTTGTGCCTCCAGTGGCACAATGGGACCTTAATGTGGTGTTGCAGTTCCTTCAATCGGATTGGTTTGAACCTCTGCAGGAGATAGAATTGCATTTTCTCACTTGGAAAGTGGTGATGCTTTTGGCCTTGGCATCCAGAAGGCGGGTGTCTGAGTTGGGTGCTTGTCTCACAAGAGCCCTTACCTGATCTTCCATGAAGATAGGGCAGAGTTCAGAACTCGACAACATTTTCTTCCAAAGGTGGTTTCATCTTTTCACATAAACCAACCTATTGTAGTGCCAGTGGCTACTGACACTTTCACTGAGTCAAAGTCTCTAGATGTGGTTAGGGCTTTGAAGATTTATGTCGCAAGAACAGCTCGGATACGGAAACCAGAGGCTCTGTTTGTCCTGTATGCTCCCAACAAGATTAGGTGTCCTGCTTCTAAGCAGACTATTGCACGCTGGATAAGAGGTATGATTCAGCACGCTCATTCCGAAGTCGGTGAAGACCCATTCTACTAGGAAAGTGGGCTCATCCTGGGCGGCTGCCGGGGTGTCTCGGCTTTACAACTTTGCCAAGCAGCTACTTGGTCAGGGTCAAACAGATTTGCTAAATTTTAAACACTTTGACACTTTGGCCGATGAGGACCTCAAGTTTGGTCAATTGGTGCTGCAGGGTCATCCGCACTCTCCCGCCCGTACTGGAGCTTTGGTATAACCCCATGGTACAGAAGTGGACCCCAGCATCCTCTAGGACGTATGAGAAAATAAGATTTTAATACCTACCGGTAAATCCATTTCTCCTAGTCCGTAGAGGATGCTGGGCACGCGACCCAGGTGGTCATTCCGAGTTGTTTGCTCGTTGCCGTTTTTCGCAATGGAGCGATTAGGTGGAAAATGCACATGCGAATGGTACGCAGCTCGCATGCGCGTAGTAATTTTACACAAAACTTTGTAGATTTACACAAGCTCGAGCGACGTTTTCTGATCGCTCGAGTGATCGTAGTGTGATTGACAGGAAGTGGGTGTTTCTGGGCGGAAACAGGACGTTTTCAGGGAGTGTGCTAAAAAAACGCAGGCGTGCCAGGTAAAAACGCAGGAGTGGCTGGAAAAATAGGGGAGTGGCTGGCCTAACGCAGGGCGTGTTTGTGACGTCAAACCAGGAACTAAACGGACTGAGGTGATCGCAATCTAGGAGTAGGTCTGGAGCTACTCAGAGACTGCAAGGCATTATTCAATAGCAGTTCTGCTAACCTTTCGTTCGCTATTCTGCTAAACTAAGATACAATCCCAGAGGGCGTCGGCCTGGCGTTTGCAATGCTGCTAAAAGCAGCTAGCGAGCGAACAACTCGGAATGACGGCCCCAGTGC
Organism: Pseudophryne corroboree; assembly: GCF_028390025.1. Taxonomy (NCBI): domain Eukaryota; kingdom Metazoa; phylum Chordata; class Amphibia; order Anura; family Myobatrachidae; genus Pseudophryne; species Pseudophryne corroboree. Next base: position 207,028,539 of record NC_086444.1, read on the forward strand.
GTACTTTACCTGCAGTTTGTTCATTATAGTTACACAAGTTGTGTTACATTTGTTTTCAGCATGTTGCTGTAAATGGTTCATGCCTGTTGGCGTGTGTTATGTTGAATGCCATGTTGTGCGGCATGGTTGAGGTGTAATGAATCTCACCATTAATATAAAAGTAAATCCTTTCCACGAAATGTCCGTCTCCCTGGGCACAGTTCCTATAACTGAGGTCTGGAGGAGGGGCATAGAGGGAGGAGCCAGTTCACACCCTTGAAAAGTCTTAAAGTGCCCATGGCTCCTGCGGTACCGTCTATACCCGATGGTACTGAAGTGGACCCCAGCATCCTCTACGGACTAGGAGAAAAGGATTTACTGGTAGGTATTAAAATCCTATTATTTACTCAAGGGCGATTTTCAACAATTGCTGAAAATCGTTCTGTTTCACGGGCCGAAACACACATTTACTAACATATGTTTTTTTTAATATTATTATTTAAATGTTTGTAAATGTGTGACTAAGGGGGACATGTATTAAGAAGTGATAAAAGTGGAGAAGTGAGCCAGTGGAGAAGTTGCCCCTGGCAACCAATCAGCATTGATGTAACATTTATAATTTGCATACTATAAACTAGTGATGAGCGGGTTCGGATCCTCGGGAGGATCCGAACCCAGCCGAACTTCACCTTTTTTTGTACGGGTCCGAGCAACTCGGATCCTCCCGCCTTGCTCGGTTAACAAGAGCGCGTCCGAACGTCATTATCCCGCGGTCGGATTCTCGCGAGATTCGGATTCTATATAAGGAGCTACGCGTCGCCGCCATTTTTCACTCGTGCATTGGAGATGATCGTGAGAGGACGTGGCTGGCGTCCTCTCAGTTTCTATGTTCAGTGGGCTGCAAATATCTGTGCTCAGTGTGCTGCAAATATCTGTGCTCAGTGTGCTGCAAATATATGTGCTCAGTGTGCTGCAAGTGTAAATATCTACGTTCTCTGCCAGAAAAACGCTCCATATCTGTGCTCAGTGTGCTGCAAATATCTGTGCTCAGTGTGCTAATTGCTTTATTGTGGGGACTGGGGACCAGCAGTATTATATAGTAGGAGGACAGTGCAGAGATTTGCTGACCAGTGACCACCAGTATTATACGTTCTCTGCCTGAAAAACGCTCCATATCTGTGCTCAGTGTGCTGCAAATATCTGTGCTCAGTGTGCTAATTGTTTTATTGTGGGGACTGGGGACCAGCAGTATTATATAGTAGGAGGACATTGCAGAGTTTTGCTGACCAGTGACCACCAGTATTATACGTTCTCTGCCTGAAAAACGCTCCATATCTGTGCTGCATTGTAGTATATAGTAGGAGGACATTGCAGACTTTTGCTGACCACCAGTATAACTATATATATAGCAGTACGGTACAGTAGGCCACTGCTCTACCTACCTCTGTGTCGTCAAGCATACTATCCATCCATACCTGTGGTGCATTTCAGTTTTGCACAGTTTGCTGACCACCAGTATATAATATATAGCAGTACGGTATAGTAGGCCACTGCTCTACCTACCTCTGTGTCGTCAAGTATACTATCCATCCATACCTGTGGTGCATTTCAGTTTTGCACAGGTTGCTGACCACCAGTATATAATATATAGCAGTACGGTTCAGAAGGCCACTGCTCTACCTACCTCTGTGTCGTCAAGTATACTATCCATCCATACCTGTGGTGCATTTCAGTTTTGCACATTTTGCTGACCACCAGTATATAATATATAGCAGTACGGTACAGTAGGCCACTGCTCTACCTACCTCTGTGTCGTCAAGTATACTATCCATCCATACCTGTGGTGCATTTCAGTTTTGCACAGTTTGCTGACCACCAGTATATAATATATAGCAGTACGGTACAGTAGGCCACTGCTCTACCTACCTCTGTGTCGTCAAGTATACTATCCATCCAAACCTGTGGTGCATTTCAGTTTTGCACAGTTTGCTGACCACCAGTATATAATATATAGCAGTACGGTACAGAAGGCCACTGCTCTACCTACCTCTGTGTCGTCAAGTATACTATCCATCCATACCTGTGGTGCATTTCAGTTTTGCACAGTTTGCTGACCACCAGTATGTAATATATAGCAGTACGGTACAGTAGGCCACTGCTCTACCTACCTCTGTGTCGTCAAGTATACTATCCATCCATACCTGTGGTGCATTTCAGTTGTGCGCAGTATATATAGTAGTAGGCCATTGCTATTGATATATTACTGACATATAATTCCACACATTAAAAAATGGAGAACAAAAATGTGAAGGGTAAAATAGGGAAAGATCAAGATCCACTTCCACCTCGTGCTGAAGCTGCTGCCACTAGTCATGGCCGAGACGATGAAATGCCATCAACGTCGTCTACCAAGGCCGATGCCCAATGTCATAGTAGAGAGCATGTAAAATAAAAAATAAAAAAAGCTCAGTAAAATGACCCAAAAATCTAAATCAAAATCGTCTGAGGAGAAGCGTAAACTTGCCAATGTGCCATTTACGACATGGAGTGGCAAGGAACGGCTGAGGGCCTGGCCTATGTTCATGGCTAGTGGTTCAGCTTCACATGAGGATGGAAGCACTCATCCTCCTGCTAGAAAACTTAAAAGAGTTAAGATGGCAAAAGCACAGGAAAGAACTGTGCGTTCTTCTAAATCACAAATCCCCAAGGAGAGTCCAATTGTGTCGGTTGCGATGCCTGACCTTCCCAACACTGGACTGGAAGAGGTTGCGCCTTCCACCATTTGCACGCCCCCTGCAAGTGCTGGAAGGAGCACCCGCAGTCCAGTTCCTGATAGTCAAATTGAAGATGTCACTGTTGAAGTACACCAGGATGAGGATATGGGTGTTGCTGGCGCTGGGGAGGAAATTGACAAGGAGGATTCTGATGGTGAGGTGGTTTGTTTAAGTCAGGCACCCGGGGAGACACCTGTTGTCCGTGGGCCGAATATGGCCATTGACATGCCTGGTCAAAATACAAAATAAATCACCTCTTCGGTGTGGAATTATTTCAACAGAAATGCGGACAACTGGTGTCAAGCCGTGTGTTGCCTTTGTCAAGCTGTAATAAGTAGGGGTAAGGGCGTTAACCACCTAGGAACATCCTCCCTTATACGACATCTGGATCGCATTCATCAGAAGTCAGTGACAAGTTCAAAAACTTTGGATGACAGCGGAAGCAGTCCACTGACCACTAAATCCCTTCCTCTTGTAACCAAGCTCCTGCAAACCACACCACCAACTCCCTCAGTGTCAATTTCCTCCTTAGACAGGAAAGCCAATAGTCCTGCACGCCATGTCACTGTCAAGTCTGATGAGTACTCTCCTGCCTGGGATTCCTCCGATGCATCCTTGAGTGTAACGCCTACTGCTGCTGGCGCTGCTGTTGTTGCTGCTGGGAGTCGATCGTCATCCCAGTGGGGAAGTCGGAAGACCACTTGTACTACTTCCAGTAAGCAATTGACTGTCCAACAGTCCTTTGCGAGGAAGAGGAAATATCACAGCAGTCATCCTGCTGCAAAGTGGATAACTCAGGCCTTGGCAGCCTGGGTGGTGAGAAACGTGTTTCCGGTATCCACCGTTAATTCACAGGGAACTAGAGACTTGATTGAGGTACTGTGTCCCGGGTACCAAATACCATCTAGGTTCCAATTCTCTAGGCAGGCGCTACCGAAAATGTACACAGACGTTAGAAAAAGAGTCACCAGTGTCCTAAAAAATGCATTTGTACCCAATGTCCACTTAACCACGTACATGTGGACAAGTGGAGCAGGGCAGACTCAGGACTATATGACTGTGACAGCCCACTGGGTAGATGTATTGCCTCCCGCAGCAAGAACAGCAGCGGCGGCACCAGTAGCAGCATCTCGCAAACGCCAACTCGTTCCTAGGCAGGCTACGCTTTGTATCACCACTTTCCATAAGAGGCACACAGCTGACAACCTCTTACAGAAACTGAGGAACATCATCGCAGAATGGCTTACCCCAATTGGACTCTGCTGGGGATTTGTGACATCTGACAACGCCACCAATATTGTGCGTGCATTACATGTGGGCAAATTCCAGCACGTCCCATGTTTTGCACATACATTAAATTTGGTGGTGCAGAATTATTTAAAAAACAACAGGGGCGTGCAAGAGATGCTGTCGGTGGCCCGAAGAATTGCGGGCCACTTTCGGCATTCAGCCACCGCGTGCCGAAGACTGGAGCACCAGCAAATAGTCCTGAACCTGCCCTGCCATCATCTGAAGCAAGAGGTGGTAACTAGAGATGAGCGCCGGAAATTTTTCGGGTTTTGTGTTTTGGTTTTGGGTTCGGTTCCGCGGCCGTGTTTTGGGTTCGACCGCGTTTAGGCAAAACCTCACCGAATTTTTTTTGTCGGATTCGGGTGTGTTTTGGATTCGGGTGTTTTTTTCCAAAAAACCTAAAAAACAGCTTAAATCATAGAATTTGGCGGTCATTTTGATCCCAAAGTATTATTAACCTCAAAAACCATAATTTCCACTCATTTTCAGTCTATTCTGAATACCTCACACCTCACAATATTATTTTTAGTCCTAAAATTTGCACCGAGGTCGCTGTGTGAGTAAGATAAGCGACCCTAGTGGCCGACAAAAACACCGGGCCCATCTAGGAGTGGCACTGCAGTGTCACGCAGGATGGCCCTTCCAAAAAACCCTCCCCAAACAGCACATGACGCAAAGAAAAAAAGAGGCGCAATGAGGTAGCTGTGTGAGTAAGATTAGCGACCCTAGTGGCCGACACAAACACCGGGCCCATCTAGGAGTGGCACTGCAGTGTCACGCAGGATGTCCCTTCCAAAAAACCCTCCCCAAACAGCACATGACGCAAAGAAAAAAAGAGGCGCAATGAGGTAGCTGTGTGAGTAAGATAAGCGACCCTAGTGGCCGACACAAACACCGGGCCCATCTAGGAGTGTCACTGCAGTGTCACGCAGGATGTCCCTTCCAAAAAACCCTCCCCAAACAGCACATGACGCAAAGAAAAAAAGAGGCGCAATGAGGTAGCTGTGTGAGTAAGATAAGCGACCCTAGTGGCCGACACAAACACCGGGCCCATCTAGGAGTGGCACTGCAGTGTCACGCAGGATGTCCCTTCCAAAAAACCCTCCCCAAACAGCACATGACGCAAAGAAAAAGAAAAGAAAAAAGAGGTGCAAGATGGAATTGTCCTTGGGCCCTCCCACCCACCCTTATGTTGTATAAACAAAACAGGACATGCACACTTTAACCAACCCATCATTTCAGTGACAGGGTCTGCCACACGACTGTGACTGATATGACGGGTTGGTTTGGACCCCCCCCAAAAAAGAAGCAATTAATCTCTCCTTGCACAAACTGGCTCTACAGAGGCAAGATGTCCACCTCATCATCACCCTCCGATATATCACCGTGTACATCCCCCTCCTCACAGATTATCAATTCGTCCCCACTGGAATCCACCATCTCAGCTCCCTGTGTACTTTGTGGAGGCAATTGCTGCTGGTCAATGTCTCCGCGGAGGAATTGATTATAATTCATTTTAATGAACATCATCTTCTCCACATTTTCTGGATGTAACCTCGTACGCCGATTGCTGACAAGGTGAGCGGCGGCACTAAACACTCTTTCGGAGTACACACTTGTGGGAGGGCAACTTAGGTAGAATAAAGCCAGTTTGTGCAAGGGCCTCCAAATTGCCTCTTTTTCCTGCCAGTATAAGTACGGACTGTGTGACGTGCCTACTTGGATGCGGTCACTCATATAATCCTCCACCATTCTATCAATGTTGAGAGAATCATATGCAGTGACAGTAGACGACATGTCCGTAATCGTTGTCAGGTCCTTCAGTCCGGACCAGATGTCAGCATCAGCAGTCGCTCCAGACTGCCCTGCATCACCGCCAGCGGGTGGGCTCGGAATTCTGAGCCTTTTCCTCGCACCCCCAGTTGCGGGAGAATGTGAAGGAGGAGATGTTGACAGGTCGCGTTCCGCTTGACTTGACAATTTTGTCACCAGCAGGTCTTTCAACCCCAGCAGACTTGTGTCTGCCGGAAAGAGAGATCCAAGGTAGGCTTTAAATCTAGGATCGAGCACGGTGGCCAAAATGTAGTGCTCTGATTTCAACAGATTGACCACCCGTGAATCCTTGTTAAGCGAATTAAGGGCTCCATCCACAAGTCCCACATGCCTAGCGGAATCGCTCCGTGTTAGCTCCTCCTTCAATGTCTCCAGCTTCTTCTGCAAAAGCCTGATGAGGGGAATGACCTGACTCAGGCTGGCAGTGTCTGAACTGACTTCACGTGTGGCAAGTTCAAAGGGCATCAGAACCTTGCACAACGTTGAAATCATTCTCCACTGCGCTTGAGACAGGTGCATTCCACCTACTATATCGTGCTCAATTGTATAGGCTTGAATGGCCTTTTGCTGCTCCTCCAACCTCTGAAGCATATAGAGGGTTGAATTCCACCTCGTTACCACTTCTTGCTTCAGATGATGGCAGGGCAGGTTCAGTAGTTTTTGGTGGTGCTCCAGTCTTCTGTACGTGGTGCCTGTACGCCGAAAGTGTCCCGCAATTCTTCTGGCCACCGACAGCATCTCTTGCACGCCCCTGTCGTTTTTTAAAAAATTCTGCACCACCAAATTCAAGGTATGTGCAAAACATGGGACGTGCTGGAATTTGCCCATATTTAATGCACACACAATATTGCTGGCGTTGTCCGATGCCACAAATCCACAGGAGAGTCCAATTGGGGTAAGCCATTCCGCGATGATCTTCCTCAGTTGCCGTAAGAGGTTTTCAGCTGTGTGCGTATTCTGGAAAGCGGTGATACAAAGCGTAGCCTGCCTAGGAAAGAGTTGGCGTTTGCGAGATGCTGCTACTGGTGCCGCCGCTGCTGTTCTTGCGGCGGGAGTCCATACATCTACCCAGTGGGCTGTCACAGTCATATAGTCCTGACCCTGCCCTGCTCCACATGTCCGTGGTTAAGTGGACATTGGGTACAACTGCATTTTTTAGGACACTGGTGAGTCTTTTTCTGACGTCCGTGTACATTCTCGGTATCGCCTGCCTAGAGAAGTGGAACCTAGATGGTATTTGGTAACGGGGGCACACTGCCTCAATAAATTGTCTAGTTCCCTGTGAACTAACGGCGGATACCGGACGCACGTCTAACACCAACATAGTTGTCAAGGCCTCAGTTATCCGCTTTGCAGCAGGATGACTGCTGTGATATTTCATCTTCCTCGCAAAGGACTGTTGAACAGTCAATTGCTTACTGGAAGTAGTACAAGTGGGCTTACGACTTCCCCTCTGGGATGACCATCGACTCCCAGCAGCAACAACAGCAGCGCCAGCAGCAGTAGGCGTTACACGCAAGGATGCATCGGAGGAATCCCAGGCAGGAGAGGGCTCGTCAGAATTGCCAGTGACATTGCCTGCAGGACTATTGGCATTCCTGGGGAAGGAGGAAATTGACACTGAGGGAGTTGGTGGGGTGGTTTGCGTGAGCTTGGTTACAAGAGGAAGGGATTTACTGGTCAGTGGACTGCTTCCGCTGTCACCCAAAGTTTTTGAACTTGTCACTGACTTATTATGAATGCGCTGCAGGTGACGTATAAGGGAGGATGTTCCGAGGTGGTTAACGTCCTTACCCCTACTTATTACAGCTTGACAAAGGGAACACACGGCTTGACACCTGTTGTCCGCATTTCTGGTGAAATAGTTCCACACCGAAGAGCTGATTTTTTGGGTATTTTCACCAGGCATGTCAACGGCCATATTCCTACCACGGACAACAGGTGTCTCCCCGGGTGCCTGACTTAAACAAACCACCTCACCATCAGAATCCTCCTGGTCAATTTCCTCCCCAGCGCCAGCAACACCCATATCCTCCTCATCCTGGTGTACTTCAACACTGACATCTTCAATCTGACTATCAGGAACTGGACTGCGGGTGCTCCTTCCATCACTTGCAGGGGGCGTGCAAATGGTGGAAGGCGCATGCTCTTCACGTCCAGTGTTGGGAAGGTCAGGCATCGCAACCGACACAATTGGAGTCGGACTTTCCTTGTGGATTTGGGATTTCGAAGAACGCACAGTTCTTTGCGGTGCTACTGCTTTTGCCAGCTTTAGTCTTTTCATTTTTCTAGCGAGAGGCTGAGTGCTTCCATCCTCATGTAAAGCTGAACCACTAGCCATGAACATAGGCCAGGGCCTCAGCCGTTCCTTGCCACTCCGTGTGGTAAATGGCATATTGGCAAGTTTACGCTTCTCCTCCGACAATTTTATTTTAGGTTTTGGAGTCCTTTTTTTACTGATATTTGGTGTCTTGGATTTGACATTCTCTGTACTATGACATTGGGCATCGGCCTTGGCAGACGACGTTGCTGGCATTTCATCGTCTCGGCCATGACTAGTGGCAGCAGCTTCAGCACGAGGTGGAAGTGGATCTTGATTTTTCCCTAATTTTGGAACCTCAACATTTTTGTTCTCCATATTTTAATAGGCACAACTAAAAGGCACCTCAGGTAAACAATGGAGATGGATGGATTGGATACTAGTATACAATTATGGACTGGCTGCCGAGTGCCGACACAGAGGTAGCCACAGCCGTGAACTACCGCACTGTACTGTGTCTGCTGCTAATATATAGACTGGTTGATAAAGAGATAGTATACTCGTAACTAGTATGTATGTATAAAGAAAGAAAAAAAAACCACGGTTAGGTGGTATATACAATTATGGATGGGCTGCCGAGTGCCGACACAGAGGTAGCCACAGCCGTGAACTACCGCACTGTACTGTGTCTGCTGCTAATATAGACTGGTTGATAAAGAGATAGTATACTCGTAACTAGTATGACTATAAAGAAAGAAAAAAAAACCACGGTTAGGTGGTATATACAATTATGGACGGGCTGCCGAGTGCCGACACAGAGGTAGCCACAGCCGTGAACTACCGCACTGTACTGTGTCTGCTGCTAATATATAGACTGGTTGATAAAGAGATAGTATACTCGTAACTAGTATGTATGTATAAAGAAAGAAAAAAAAACCACGGTTAGGTGGTATATACAATTATGGACGGGCTGCCGAGTGCCGACACAGAGGTAGCCACAGCCGTGAACTACCGCACTGTACTGTGTCTGCTGCTAATATAGACTGGTTGATAAAGAGATAGTATACTCGTAACTAGTATGTATGTATAAAGAAAGAAAAAAAAACCACGGTTAGGTGGTATATACAATTATGGACGGGCTGCCGAGTGCCGACACAGAGGTAGCCACAGCCGTGAACTACCGCACTGTACTGTGTCTGCTGCTAATATATAGACTGGTTGATAAAGAGATAGTATACTCGTAACTAGTATGTATGTATAAAGAAAGAAAAAAAAACCACGGTTAGGTGGTATATACAATTATGGACGGGCTGCCGAGTGCCGACACAGAGGTAGCCACAGCCGTGAACTACCGCACTGTACTGTGTCTGCTGCTAATATATAGACTGGTTGATAAAGAGATAGTATACTCGTAACTAGTATGTATGTATAAAGAAAGAAAAAAAAACCACGGTTAGGTGGTATATACAATTATGGACGGGCTGCCGAGTGCCGACACAGAGGTAGCCACAGCCGTGAACTACCGCACTGTACTGTGTCTGCTGCTAATATAGACTGGTTGATAAAGAGATAGTATACTCGTAACTAGTATGTATGTATAAAGAAAGAAAAAAAAACCACGGTTAGGTGGTATATACAATTATGGACGGGCTGCCGAGTGCCGACACAGAGGTAGCCACAGCCGTGAACTACCGCACTGTACTGTGTCTGCTGCTAATATAGACTGGTTGATAAAGAGATAGTATACTCGTAACTAGTATGACTATAAAGAAAGAAAAAAAAACCACGGTTAGGTGGTATATACAATTATGGACGGGCTGCCGAGTGCCGACACAGAGGTAGCCACAGCCGTGAACTACCGCACTGTACTGTGTCTGCTGCTAATATAGACTGGTTGATAAAGAGATAGTATACTACTAATATTATATATACTGGTGGTCAGGTCACTGGTCACTAGTCACACTGGCAGTGGCACTCCTGCAGCAAAAGTGTGCACTGTTTAATTTTAATATAATATTATGTACTCCTGGCTCCTGCTATAACCTATAACTGGCACTGCAGTGCTCCCCAGTCTCCCCCACAATTATAAGCTGTGTGAGCTGAGCACAGTCAGATATATATATACATTGATGCAGCACACTGGGCTGAGCAGTGCACACAGATATGGTATGTGACTGAGTCACTGTGTGTATCGTTTTTTTCAGGCAGAGAACGGATATATTATTAAATAAAACAAACAACTGCACTGTCTGGTGGTCACTGTGGTCGTCAGTCACTAAACTCTGCACTCTCTTCTACAGTATCACAGCCTCAGGTCAATCTCTCTCTCTCTCTCTCAACCCTAATCTAAATGGAGAGGACGCCAGCCACGTCCTCTCCCTATCAATCTCAATGCACGTGTGAAAATGGCGGCGACGCGCGGCTCCTTATATAGAATCCGAGTCTCGCGATAGAATCCGAGCCTCGCGAGAATCCGACAGCGTCATGATGACGTTCGGGCGCGCTCGGGTTAACCGAGCAAGGCGGGAAGATCCGAGTCGCTCGGACCCGTGAAAAAAAACATGAAGTTCGGGCGGGTTCGGATTCAGAGAAACCGAACCCGCTCATCTCTAGTGGTAACGAGGTGGAATTCAACCCTCTATATGCTTCAGAGGATGGAGGAGCAGCAAAAGGCCATTCAAGCCTATACATCTGCCTACGATATAGGCAAAGGAGGGGGAATGCACCTGACTCAAGCACAGTTGAGATTGATTTCAACATTGTGCAAGGTTCTGCAACCCTTTGAACTTGCCACACGTGAAGTCAGTTCAGACACTGCCAGCCTGAGTCAGGTCAATCCCCTCATCAGGCTTTTGCAGAAGAAGCTGGAGACATTGAAGAAGGAGCTAAAACACAGCGATTCCGCTAGGCATGTGGGACTTGTGGATGGAGCCCTTAATTCGGAATCACGGGTGGTCAATCTGTTGAAATCAGAGCACTACATTTTGGCCACCGTGCTCGATACTAGATTTAAAACCTACGTTGTATCTCTCTTTCTGGCAGACACAAGTCTGCAGAGGTTCAACGACCTGCTGGTGAGAAAATTGTCAAGTCAAGCGGAATGTGACCCGTCAACAGCTCCTCCTTCACATTCTCCCGCAACTGGGGGTGCGAGGAAAAGGCTAAGAATTCCGAGCCCACCCGCTGGTGGTGATGCAGGGCAGTCTGGAGCGAGTGCTGACATCTGGTCCGGACTGAAGGACCTGCCAATGATTACTGACATGTCGTCTACTGTCACTGCATATGATTCTGTCACCATTGAAAGAATGGTGGAGGATTATATGAGTGACCGCATCCAAGTAGGCACATCAGACAGTCCGTACGTATACTGGCAGGAAAAAGAGGCAATTTGGAAGCCCTTGCACAAACTGGCTTTAATTTATTTTACCTAAATTGCCCCCCCTCCAGTGTGTACTCCGAAAGAGTGTTTAGTGCAGCCGCTCACCTTGTCAGCAATCGGCGTACGAGGTTACTTCCAGAAAATGTGGAGAAGATGATGTTCATCAAAATGAATTATAATCAATTCCTCCGTGGAGACATTCACCAGCAATTGCCTCCTGAAAGTACACAGGGACCTGAGATGGTGGATTCCAGTGGGGACGAATTAATAACCTGTGAGGAGGGGGATGTACAGTACACAGTGAAAGGGGTGAGGAATCGGAGGAAGAGGAGGAGGTGGACATCTTGCCTCTGTAGAGCCAGTTTGTGCAAGGAGAGATTGATTGCTTCTTTTTTTGGTGGGGGCCCAAACCAACCAGTCATTTCAGGCACAGTCGTGTGGCAAACCCTGTCGCTAAAATGATGGGTTTGTTAAAGTGTGCATGTCCTGTTTATACAACATAAGGGTGGGTGGGAGGGCCCAAGGACAATTCCATCTTGCACCTCTTTTTTCTTTCATTTTTCATTGCATCATGTGCTGTTTGGGGACTATTTTTGGAAGTGCCATCCTGTCTGACACTGCAGTGCCACTCCTAGATGGGCCAGGTGTTTGTGTCGGCCACTTGTGTCGCTTAGCTTAGCCATCCAGGGACCTTGATGCACCTCTTTTTTTCTTTGCATCATGTGCTGTTTGGGGACTATTTTTTAAATCTGCCATCCTGTCTGACACTGCAGTGCCACTCCTAGATGGGCCAGGTGTTTGTGTCGGCCACTTGGGTTGCTTAGCTTAGTCACACAGCTACCTCATTGCGCCTCTTTTTTTCTTTGCATCATGTGCTGTTTGGGGACTATTTTTTTGAAGTGCCATCCTGTCTGACACTGCAGTGCCACTCCAAGATGGGCCAGGTGTTTGTGTCGGCCACTTGGTTCGCTTAGCTTAGTCACACAGCTACCTCATTGCGCCTCTTTTTTTCTTTGCATCATGCGCTGTTTGGGGCTATTTTTTTGAAGTGCCATCCTGTCTGACAATGCAGTGCCACTCCTAGATGGGCCAGGTGTTTGTGTCGGCCACTTGTGTCGCTTAGCTTAGTCACACAGCTACCTCATTGCGCCTCTGTTTTTCTTTGCATTATGTGCTGTTTGGGGACTATTTTTTTGAAGTGCCATCCTGTCTGACACTGCAGTGCCACTCCAAGATGGGCCAGGTGTTTGTGTCGGCCACTTGGTTCGCTTAGCTTAGTCACACAGCTACCTCATTGCGCCTCTTTTTTTCTTTGCATCATGCGCTGTTTGGGGACTATTTTTTTGAAGTGCCATCCTGTCTGACAATGCAGTGCCACTCCTAGATGGGCCAGGTGTTTGTGTCGGCCACTTGTGTCGCTTAGCTTAGTCACACAGCTACCTCATTGCGCCTCTGTTTTTCTTTGCATCATATGATGTTTGGGGACTATTTTTTTGAAGTTCCATCCTGTCTGACACTGCAGTGCCACTCCTAGATGGGCCAGTTGTTTGTGTCGGCCACTTGGGTCGCTTAGCTTAGTCATCCAGCGACCTCGGTGCAAATTTTAGGACTAAAAATAATATTGTGAGGTGTGAGGTGTTCAGAATAGACTGAAAATGAGTGTAAATTATGGTTATTGAGGTTAATAATACTATGGGATAAAAATGACCCCCAAATTCTATGATTTAAGCTGTTTTTGAAGGTTTTTTGTAAAAAAAACACCCGAATCCAAAACACACCCGAATCCGACAAAACATTTTCAGGGAGGTTTTGCCAAAACGCGTCCGAATCCAAAACATGGCCGCGGAACCGAATCCAAAACCAAAACACAAAACCCGAAAAATTTCCGGTGCACATTACTACTATAAACTAGAGATGAGCGGGTTCGGTTCCTCTGAATCCGAACCCGCCCGAACTTCAGGTTTTTTACACGGGTCCGAGCAGGCTCGGATCTTCCCGCCTTGCTCGGCTAACCTGAGCGCGCCCGAACGTCATCATCACGCTGTCGGATTCTCGCGAGGCTTGGATTCTATCGCGAGACTCGGATTCTATATAAGGAGCCGCGCGTCGCCGCCATTTTCACACGTGCATTGGGAGTCATAGGGAGAGGACGTGGCTGGCGTCCTCTCCGTTTAGAGAAGAGAGAGACACAGTATTTTGGGGAGCATTATTAGGAGGAGTACTACTATACTGTATACTACTATACTACTTGCTGAAGTGATATTTATAGATTAGATAATAGATAGTGTGACTGTAAGTGTATTATCTGACTTGTGGGGGAGACACTGACAGTGGGGAGCAGTTAGAGTCTGAGAGCAGGACTCAGGAGTACATATAACGTACAGTGCACACTTTTGCTGCCAGAGTCAGTGCCTCACTGCCATTGTTGTGACCACACTGACCACCAGTATAATAATATATTTTGTGATTGTCTGCTTAGGCCTCGGAGTACTAGTTGCAAGTTGCAACGTGACCTGAAGTGACCACCAGTTTAATAATCAATCACCACCAGTTTAATATATATATATATATATATATATATATATATAATTGTAATTGTAATTGTAATTGTAATATATAATTCTTTATACATACTACTATAGTAGCTTACTGTAGCAGTCTGCGGTGCTGTGCTGACCTGACAGTGTCCAGCAGGTCCGTCATCAGTCATTACATAATAAATATATATAGTACCTGTCCGGCTGCAGTACTAGTGATATTATATTGATTTCATCTCATTATCAATAATTTATCAACCAGTCTAGACTCTATATTAGCAGCAGACACAGTACGTTAGTCCACGGCTGTAGCTACCTCTGTGTCGGCACTCGGCAGTCCATCCATAATTGTATACCACCTACCCGTGTTTTTTTTCTTTTCTTTCTTCTTTGTACATACTACTATAGAGTATAGTAGCTTACTGTAGCAGTCTGCGGTGCTGCTGAGCTGACAGTGTCCAGCAGGTCCGTCATCAGTCATCATTACCTAATAAATATATTATCTACCTGTCCGGCTGCAGTACTAGTGATATTATATATACATACATATATATATTGATTTCATCTCATTATCAATCATCCAGTCTATATTAGCAGCAGACACAGTACGTTAGTCCACGGCTGTAGCTACCTCTGTGTCGGCACTCGGCAGTCCATCCATAATTGTATACCACCTACCCGTGGTTTTTTTTTCTTTCTTCTTTGTACATACTACTATAGTATAGTAGCTTACTGTAGCAGTCGGCGGTGCTGCTGAGCTGACAGTGTCCAGCAGGTCCGTCATCAGTCATCATTACCTAATAAATATATTATCTACCTGTCCGGCTGCAGTACTAGTGATATTATATATACATACATTACATATATATATTGATTTCATCTCATTATCAATCATCCAGTCTATATTAGCAGCAGACACAGTACGTTAGTCCACGGCTGTAGCTACCTCTGTGTCGGCACTCGGCAGTCCATCCATAATTGTATACCACCTACCCGTGGTTTTTTTTTTTTCTTTCTTCTTTGTACATACTACTATAGTATAGTAGCTTACTGTAGCAGTCTGCGGTGCTGCTGAGCTGACAGTGTCCAGCAGGTCCGTCATCAGTCATCATTACCTAATAAATATATTATCTACCTGTCCGGCTGCAGTACTAGTGATATTATATATACATACATATATATATTGATTTCATCTCATTATCAATCATCCAGTCTATATTAGCAGCAGACACAGTACGTTAGTCCACGGCTGTAGCTACCTCTGTGTCGGCACTCGGCAGTCCATCCATAATTGTATACCACCTACCCGTGGTTTTTTTTTTTCTTTCTTCTTTGTACATACTACTATAGTATAGTAGCTTACTGTAGCAGTCTGCGGTGCTGCTGAGTTGACAGTGTCCAGCAGGTCCGTCATCAGTCATCATTACCTAATAAATATATTATCTACCTGTCCGGCTGCAGTACTAGTGATATTATATATACATACATATATATATATTGATTTCATCTCATTATCAATCATCCAGTCTATATTAGCAGCAGACACAGTACGTTAGTCCACGGCTGTAGCTACCTCTGTGTCGGCACTCGGCAGTCCATCCATAATTGTATACCACCTACCCGTGTTTTTTTTTTTTTTCTTCTTTGTACATGCTACTATAGTATAGTAGCTTACTGTAGCAGTCTGCGGTGCTGCTGAGCTGACAGTGTCCAGCAGGTCCGTCATCAGTCATCATTACCTAATAAATATATTACCTACCTGTCCGGCTGCAGTACTAGTGATATTATATATACATACATATATATATTGATTTCATCTCATTATCAATCATCCAGTCTATATTAGCAGCAGACACAGTACGTTAGTCCACGGCTGTAGCTACCTCTGTGTCGGCACTCGGCAGTCCATCCATAATTGTATACCACCTACCCGTGTTTTTTTTTTTCTTTCTTCTTTGTACATACTACTATAGTATAGTAGCTTACTGTAGCAGTCTGCGGTGCTGCTGAGCTGAAAGTGTTCAGCAGGTCCGTCATCAGTCATCATTACCTAATAAATATATTATCTACCTGTCCGGCTGCAGTACTAGTGATATTATATATACATACATATATATATTGATTTCATCTCATTATCAATCATCCAGTCTATATTAGCAGCAGACACAGTACGTTAGTCCACGGCTGTAGCTACCTCTGTGTCGGCACTCGGCAGTCCATCCATAATTGTATACCACCTACCCGTGGTTTTTTTTTTTTTCTTTCTACTTTGTACATACTACTATAGTATAGTAGCTTACTGTAGCAGTCTGCGGTGCTGCTGAGCTGACAGTGTCCAGCAGGTCCGTCATCAGTCATCATTACCTAATAAATATATTATCTACCTGTCCGGCTGCAGTACTAGTGATATTATATATACATACATATATATATTGATTTCATCTCATTATCAATAATCCAGTCTATATTAGCAGCAGACACAGTACGTTAGTCCACGGCTGTAGCTACCTCTGTGTCGGCACTCGGCAGTCCATCCATAATTGTATACCACCTACCCGTGGTTTTTTTTTTTTCTTTCTTCTTTGTACATGCTACTATAGTATAGTAGCTTACTGTAGCAGTCTGCGGTGCTGCTGAGCTGACAGTGTCCAGCAGGTCCGTCATCAGTCATCATTACCTAATAAATATATTATCTACCTGTCCGGCTGCAGTACTAGTGATATTATATATACATACATATATATATATTGATTTCATCTCATTATCAATCATCCAGTCTATATTAGCAGCAGACACAGTACGTTAGTCCACGGCTGTAGCTACCTCTGTGTCGGCACTCGGCAGTCCATCCATAATTGTATACCACCTACCCGTGGTTTTTTTTTTCTTTCTTCTTTGTACATACTACTATAGTATAGTAGCTTACTGTAGCAGTCTGCGGTGCTGCTGAGCTGACAGTGTTCAGCAGGTCCGTCATCAGTCATCATTACCTAATAAATATATTATCTACCTGTCCGGCTGCAGTACTAGTGATATTATATATACATACATATATATATTGATTTCATCTCATTATCAATCATCCAGTCTATATTAGCAGCAGACACAGTACGTTAGTCCACGGCTGTAGCTACCTCTGTGTCGGCACTCGGCAGTCCATCCATAATTGTATACCACCTACCCATGTTTTTTTTTTCTTTCTTCTTTGTACATGCTACTATAGTATAGTAGCTTACTGTAGCAGTCTGCGGTGCTGCTGAGCTGACAGTGTCCAGCAGGTCCGTCATCAGTCATCATTACCTAATAAATATATTATCTACCTGTCCGGCTGCAGTACTAGTGATATTATATATACATACATATATATATTGATTTCATCTCATTATCAATCATCCAGTCTATATTAGCAGCAGACACAGTACGGTAGTCCACGGCTGTAGCTACCTCTGTGTCGGCACTCGGCAGTCCATCCATAAGTATACTAGTATCCATCCATCTCCATTGTTTACCTGAGGTGCCTTTTAGTTGTGCCTATTAAAATATGGAGAACAAAAATGTTGAGGTTCCAAAATTAGGGAAAGATCAAGATCCACTTCCACCTCGTGCTGAAGCTGCTGCCACTAGTCATGGCCGAGACGATGAAATGCCAGCAACGTCGTCTGCCAAGGCCGATGCCCAATGTCATAGTACAGAGCATGTCAAATCCAAAACACCAAATATCAGTAAAAAAAGGACTCCAAAACCTAAAATAAAATTGTCGGAGGAGAAGCGTAAACTTGCCAATATGCCATTTACCACACGGAGTGGCAAGGAACGGCTGAGGCCCTGGCCTATGTTCATGGCTAGTGGTTCAGCTTCACATGAGGATGGAAGCACTCAGCCTCTCGCTAGAAAACTGAAAAGACTCAAGCTGGCAAAAGCACCGCAAAGAACTGTGCGTTCTTCGAAATCCCAAATCCACAAGGAGAGTCCAATTGTGTCGGTTGCGATGCCTGACCTTCCCAACACTGGACATGAAGAGCATGCGCCTTCCACCATTTGCACGCCCCCTGCAAGTGCTGGAAGGAGCACCCGTAGTCCAGTTCCTGATAGTCAGATTGAAGATGTCAGTGTTGAAGTACACCAAGATGAGGAGGATATGGGTGTTGCTGGCGCTGGGGAGGAAATTGACCAGGAGGATTCTGATGGTGAGGTGGTTTGTTTAAGTCAGGCACCCGGGGAGACACCTGTTGTCCGTGGGAGGAATATGGCCGTTGACATGCCTGGTGAAAATACCAAAAAAATCAGCTCTTCAGTGTGGAGGTATTTCAACAGAAAAGCGGACAACAGGTGTCAAGCCGTGTGTTGCCTTTGTCAAGCTGTAATAAGTAGGGGTAAGGATGTTAACCACCTCGGAACATCCTCCCTTATACGTCACCTGCAGCGCATTCATAATAAGTCAGTGACAAGTTCAAAAACTTTGGGTGACAGCGGAAGCAGTCCACTGACCAGTAAATCCCTTCCTCTTGTAACCAAGCTCACGCAAACCACCCCACCAACTCCCTCAGTGTCAATTTCCTCCTTCCCCAGGAATGCCAATAGTCCTGCAGGCCATGTCACTGGCAATTCTGACGATTCCTCTCCTGCCTGGGATTCCTCCGATGCATCCTTGCGTGTAACGCCTACTGCTGCTGGCGCTGCTGTTGTTGCTGCTGGGAGTCGATGGTCATCCCAGAGGGGAAGTCGGAAGACCACTTGTACTACTTCCAGTAAGCAATTGACTGTCCAACAGTCCTTTGCGAGGAAGATGAAATATCACAGCAGTCATCCTGCTGCAAAGCGGATAACTGAGGCCTTGACAACTATGTTGGTGTTAGACGTGCGTCCGGTATCCGCCGTTAGTTCACAGGGAACTACACAATTTCTTGAGGTAGTGTGCCCCCGTTACCAAATACCATCTAGGTTCCACTTCTCTAGGCAGGCGATACCGAAAATGTACACAGACCTCAGAAAAAGACTCACCAGTGTCCTAAAAAATGCAGCTGTACCCAATGTCCTCTTAACCACGGACATGTGGACAAGTGGAGCAGGGCAGGGTCAGGACTATATGACTGTGACAGCCCACTGGGTAGATGTATGGACTCCCGCCGCAAGAACAGCAGCGGCGGCACCAGTAGCAGCATCTCGCAAACGCCAACTCTTTCCTAGGCAGGCTACGCTTTGTATCACCGCTTTCCAGAATACGCACACAGCTGAAAACCTCTTACGGCAACTGAGGAAGATCATCGCGGAATGGCTTACCTCAATTGGACTCTCCTGTGGATTTGTGGCATCGGACAACGCCAGCAATATTGTGTGTGCATTAAATATGGGCAAATTCCAGCACGTCCCATGTTTTGCACATACCTTGAATTTGGTGGTGCAGAATTTTTTAAAAAACGACAGGGGCGTGCAAGAGATGCTGTCGGTGGCCAGAAGAATTGCGGGACACTTTCGGCGTACAGGCACCACGTACAGAAGACTGGAGCACCACCAAAAACTACTGAACCTGCCCTGCCATCATCTGAAGCAAGAAGTGGTAACGAGGTGGAATTCAACCCTCTATATGCTTCAGAGGTTGGAGGAGCAGCAAAAGGCCATTCAAGCCTATACAATTGAGCACGATATAGGAGATGGAATGCACCTGTCTCAAGCGCAGTGGAGAATGATTTCAACGTTGTGCAAGGTTCTGATGCCCTTTGAACTTGCCACACGTGAAGTCAGTTCAGACACTGCCAGCCTGAGTCAGGTCATTCCCCTCATCAGGCTTTTGCAGAAGAAGCTGGAGACATTGAAGGAGGAGCTAACACGGAGCGATTCCGCTAGGCATGTGGGACTTGTGGATGGAGCCCTTAATTTGCTTAACAAGGATTCACGGGTGGTCAATCTGTTGAAATCAGAGCACTACATTTTGGCCACCGTGCTCGATCCTAGATTTAAAGCCTACCTTGGATCTCTCTTTCCGGCAGACACAAGTCTGCTGGGGTTGAAAGACCTGCTGGTGAGAAAATTGTCAAGTCAAGCGGAACGCGACCTGTCAACATCTCCTCCTTCACATTCTCCCGCAACTGGGGGTGCGAGGAAAAGGCTCAGAATTCCGAGCCCACCCGCTGGCGGTGATGCAGGGCAGTCTGGAGCGACTGCTGATGCTGACATCTGGTCCGGACTGAAGGACCTGACAACGATTACGGACATGTCGTCTACTGTCACTGCATATGATTCTCTCACCATTGAAAGAATGGTGGAGGATTATATGAGTGACCGCATCCAAGTAGGCACGTCACACAGTCCGTACTTATACTGGCAGGAAAAAGAGGCAATTTGGAGGCCCTTGCACAAACTGGCTTTATTCTACCTAAGTTGCCCTCCCACAAGTGTGTACTCCGAAAGAGTGTTTAGTGCCGCCGCTCACCTTGTCAGCAATCGGCGTACGAGGTTACATCCAGAAAATGTGGAGAAGATGATGTTCATTAAAATTAATTATAATCAATTCCTCCGTGGAGACATTGACCAGCAGCAATTGCCTCCACAAAGTACACAGGGAGCTGAGATGGTGGATTCCAGTGGGGACGAATTGATAATCTGTGAGGAGGGGGATGTACACGGTGATATATCGGAGGATGATGATGAGGTGGACATCTTGCCTCTGTAGAGCCAGTTTGTGCAAGGAGAGATTAATTGCTTCTTTTTTGGTGGGGGTCCAAACCAACCCGTCATTTCAGTCACAGTCGTGTGGCAGACCCTGTCACTGAAATGATGGGTTGGTTAAAGTGTGCATGTCCTGTTTATACAACATAAGGGTGGGTGGGAGGGCCCAAGGACAATTCCATCTTGCACCTCTTTTTTCTTTAATTTTTCTTTGCGTCATGTGCTGTTTGTGGAATGTTTTTTGGAAGGGCCATCCTGCGTGACACTGCAGTGCCACTCCTAGATGGGCCCGGTGTTTGTGTCGGCCACTAGGGTCGCTTATCTTACTCACACAGCTACCTCATTGCGCCTCTTTTTTTCTTTGCGTCATGTGCTGTTTGGGGAGGGTTTTTTGGAAGGGCCATCCTGCGTGACACTGCAGTGCCACTCTTAGATGGGCACGGTGTTTGTGTCGGCCACTAGGGTCGCTTATCTTACTCACACAGCTACCTCATTGCGCCTCTTTTTTTCTTTGCGTCATGTGCTGTTTGGGGAGGGTTTTTTGGAAGGGCCATCCTGCGTGACACTGCAGTGCCACTCCTAGATGGGCCCGGTGTTTGTGTCGGCCACTAGGGTCGCTTATCTTACTCACACAGCTACCTCATTGCGCCTCTTTTTTTCTTTGCGTCATGTGCTGTTTGAGGAGGGTTTTTTGGAAGGGCCATCCTGCGTGACACTGCAGTGCCACTCCTAGATGGGCCCGGTGTTTGTGTCGGCCACTAGGGTCGCTTATCTTACTCACACGGCTACCTCATTGCGCCTCTTTTTTTCTTTGCGTCATGTGCTGTTTGGGGAGGGTTTTTTGGAAGGGCCATCCTGCGTGACACTGCAGTGCCACTCCTAGATGGGCCCGGTGTTTGTGTCGGCCACTAGGGTCGCTTATCTTACTCACACAGCTACCTCATTGCGCCTCTTTTTTTCTTTGCGTCATGTGCTGTTTGGGGAGGGTTTTTTGGAAGGGCCATCCTGCGTGACACTGCAGTGCCACTCCTAGATGGGCCCGGTGTTTGTGTCGGCCACTAGGGTCGCTTATCTTACTCACACGGCTACCTCATTGCGCCTCTTTTTTTCTTTGCGTCATGTGCTGTTTGGGGAGTGTTTTTTGGAAGGGCCATCCTGCGTGACACTGCAGTGCCACTCCTAGATGGGCACGGTGTTTGTGTCGGCCACTAGGGTCGCTTAGCTTAGTCATCCAGCGACCTAGGTGCAAATTTTAGGACTAAAAATAATATTGTGAGGTGTGAGGTATTCAGAATAGACTGAAAATGAGTGGAAATTATGGTTTTTGAGGTTAATAATACTTTGGGATCAAAATGACCCCCAAATTCTATGATTTAAGCTGTTTTTTAGTGTTTTTAAAAAAAAAACACCCGAATCCAAAACACACCCGAATCCGACAAAAAAAATTCGGTGAGGTTTTGCCAAAACGCGGTCGAACCCAAAACACGGCCGCGGAACCGAACCCAAAACCAAAACACAAAACCCGAAAAATTTCAAGTGCACATCTCTACTATAAACACATACGACTGGCTCATATGATGACATAGCGGAATTTGATAAGCATTCACACTTACCAATCGGCTGCTTGATATGTCTGTGCAGACAACACAACTGGGCAGTGAATTGAATTTGCCCACCCAGCTGTGATGTCAGTGTCGGAGGTCCCTGCAACCAGTCGGTGGGTCATCTGTACACACACAGCCAGACATGCCTAAATATCTGCAAGATATATGGATTGTACTAAATATTCCCGTAGCCTGCAATACAACAATAATTTGTTGCTAATTGGTTTGGCTATCCAGCTAGCTCATTCACACTTTCCAACTAATATATATATTATCCAATTATCCTCCCTAGGGAAGCAAAGCAGATAAAGTATGGCGATCACTGTGAAATATCTTAGTGTAGGGACACAATATCTGCTAGGTGTCAGGTGTCAGATAAAATGTCTTTTGGTCTGACAGAGATTTTATCTGACCCTGTATGCCCACAGTGGCGTCACTATGGGAATGCAGGCCACTCCCAGGTGACACCCTTGGAAGGGGTCAGACTAAAACCTGTAATGACTTAATCCCCTGCTGTATTGTTCTCTCTGTATTGTATTGCAGCTGAAAACAATAGATGAAAAGCCTATGCTAATAAGCCTTGGTGCACCTAGGCGCAGCAGAGAAGCCTAGATGAGCGAGGCTCCATCTGTAGCTAGTAACCTTAAAAATCATAGGATCTTAGTGACGATGAGCACACCACTGAAGGTAAGAGTGCCAGATGTGGTAATAAATGTGAGCTGATGTATGCTTACGAGAACTCAGTAGTGTTTGAATGACCGCCTCAGAAAACCCTTTATCCCTTAAGAGGGATGACTCGAGCCACGCTATCAAAGTTAAGCGAGCTAGGTCCGGGTGAATACAAGGCCCTTGAGATAAAATATCAGGTTGAAGAGGAAGCGGGAGGTGCTCATCTATGGAAAGAGAATGGAGATCTGTGAACCAATGGCGTCTGGGCCATGCCAGAGCCACTAGGATGATCTTGCCGCCTGCTCTTTGAATTTGCATAGTACTCTGGGAAGAAGAGATACTGCAGGGAAGAGATAGGCCAGATGAAAGTTCCATGGAACTGTGAGAGCGTCCACAAAGCCTGCGTCCAGATCTCGTGTCCTCGCCCAATATACAAGATTGTGTCTAGAGGCCATGAGGTCCACATCTGGAAGACCCAAGTGTTCCACTAGAATCTGGAAGATGTCTAGGTGTAGGGACCATTTGCCTGGGTGCACGTCCTGGCGACTGTGGAAATCTGCTTCCCAGTTGAGGACTCCTGGAATGAAGATCGCCGAGATGGCAGGAAGATGAATCTGGGTGCTGTGGAAGGACCAAATGGTACAGCCTGGAATTGAAAATGCTAATGGAGAACAGCAATACGGAGATGCTGTTGATGACAGGGTGCTATAGGCACATGCAGGTATGCATCCTGTATATCCTGGGAAATCATAACATCCCCAGGTGGCATAGCTAGGACTATGGAACTAATTGTTTCCATTCAAAATTTGGGTACACTGAAGTACTTGTTTAGGATTTTCAGATTGAGTATGGGATGGTAGGAAAGAAAGTAGAATAGAATCCTTGGCCCTGCTGGTACACAGGAACAGGAATAACTACCCCCGATTGCAGTAAGGATTGAATTACTGACTTCAGTGCCTTGAACTTGGTAAGATCTCCTGGAGGACCGGTGTGGAAGTATTGTCTGGGGGGATGCTTCAGGAAGGAGAGAGCGTACCCATGAGAGACCACTTTTTGAACCCAGGCATTTGTTGTGATTTGATTCCACGCGTGGGTGAACTGAAGAAGTCGGCCTCTCACCCAGGAGTTACCAAGGGGGAGGCCCGCCCCATCATTTTGTAGTTGGCCGAGGTCACGTAGAGTAAGCTGAAGGCAATTATGTCCAATTCTGGTCCAAAAATAAATTTTCATAGGAACAGGAGTGCTTCTAAGGCTTTTTTTAGCATCAGAATCAGCTTTCCAGAAACGCAGCCAAACAATGCAACATCCTCCCACAAAAACAGACAAAGCTTTTGTGGATAGGAGAGCAGTATCCAAAGCAGCCTCTCCAATGTGATATGCAGCATCTCTGATGTTGGCTAACAGTGTCACCTGTTCTGTGGTAGCGTCAGATTGAAAACTGTTTTCAAGTGCCTCAACCCAGTTTTCAATCACTTTAGCTACCCAGGCCATAGCCGTTGAAGGTCTGGCTATGGCACCTGTAAGCGAATATACAGATTTAAGACATGTGTCCAATTGTCTGTCCTGTAGGTCCTTAAGTGGGGATGCAGTGGGTGTCGGCAGAATAGAACTTCTAACGTAAAACAAAACAAACTATAGTTTTCTCTTCTTTGCGCTCAGTCTGGAGGCAGGCAGGTGACCAATATTAAGAGAAGAGAGAACCCACTCTCAAAAGGTGCAATGAATACTGGGACAATACCATACCTCCAACTTTTGGGTGTAAGCAGGTGGGAAACAATGCGTTTCAGAGCTTGCAGGCTCCTTTGTCAAACTTAACAAAGGAGCCTGCAAGCTCTGAAACGCGTTGTTTTGTGCTGCTTTTTGTGGAACCACTGTGCCGCCAGTGCTCTGGAGGATCCATCTGGGACCAGACGAGGAGACGTGTGAGGTAACTAACCGCTGCAGAGGGTTGCCAATATCCGTCTCTTAAGTCAGGATCCCATATGCTACTTGAGCACCGCAACAAATCTTTGCTGGCACCTTTTAAATGTGTAATTTTATATACTTTTTACACATAGTAATATTTTGGATGTTTTAAAGATAACATTGGATGTATCCAGTTTTTTATAAAATAAACCTGTTTTTTTTTTTTTTTAAATATTGGTGTGGAGAAATTCCCTCGTTTGAAGCAAGTGAAAGATACCTTTACGAGCATTCGAGACAGAATACTAATGTAAGTTAACTGTCCCATAGAGCTCGTGTGTGTTTCATCATCTGTGTTGTGTTGTAAAGAAACTGCTATGTGCATGCGAGACTGAACTCGAATGTAAGTTCATGCACAAAAGACCTATGTCCATGCTGATCAGTGTGTGATAGATTTTATACATCTGGAAGCGCAAGAGGCCTGTATTGTCCCAGAACTTCTAACGTGTCACATGGGCATCCACTGTAGGTGTATTTTCCCGTTTGGAACAATTTGTCTTTGGTAGCATATAAAAGGAGCTCAGCCTTTTAGGAACCATACATTTCTTTATAGGAGTTTTCCATGCCTCATCCTTAGATTCAGAAAAATGATCAGAGTGTGGAAACTCAGCTACTACTACCTTCTGTCGTTTATAAAGAGGATATTTACTTTTAAGGGTCGATTCAGTATCTTCTAGTTGTAGAGAGAATTTGATCGCCCTTATTTAAGCTGCCACATTAAATTTTGACTGCACTTCATCCTCCCCTGATGGAGAGTCTGCGTCAGAACCCTCAGCCTGATCTACTACCGTAGAAGACTCTTCTGAGCAGGGCCTGATTAAGGGTTCCAGCTGCCCTAGGCTAATGCAGAAGTAACTGTAGTGCACACGGGCCCCTGGGTCCAGGGGGGCCCACATCACACACACTGCACCCATATTTGAATAATTACCTTCCAGTGTCCAGCATCGGGCACTGCAATTGCATGCGCAGTAGTTAAATTGGTCTCCAGAACATGTCGGGCGCCATGTTTCCGGAGACTTACACATGTGTAGTAGACTCCGGTAAATGCCGGAGACTACTGCGCCGTACAGAGTAGGGGGACCATCTGGAGATGCACACGGGCCCCTTCCCCTTGAAACGCCCCTGAGTGTACTGCTGTGAATTGAATGGCCCTCCCACCAATCTGAGCCTGTCCTGACGTGACAGGCTCAGCTGTCAGTCAGCAGCCCTGCCCTTCCCTGTCCACTTTCCCAGTCTCTACATTTTCATGTCTTCGTTATACTTGCCTACTTTTAATAGCTAGTATCAGGGAGAATCCAGATGAGAGCAGAATACACTACGCAAAGTGCGGCACACTGTTGACGGTGTGTGTCATGCTCCGCCCCAAAGAGCGTGTCTTGGTCCACCTAAGGGCATATTTATTACCACTCAGGTGTCTCCTGCAATGGCAGATGAAAACTAGCACTAGTACTAAAAGCATTAAAAAAAAGCAATAATGTAGGTACACTACAGGAATAATATAGGTGCCCTCATAGGCGAATCCGGGGGGGGGGGGCACCCGGGCCCGGGGCCCCCCTGTCGTTTCTGACTTCTTTTTTCAAAAGGAGAACAGCAGCAGCACTACTGCTATTTCCGTCAGTCAGATTTTATAAAAGAGCCGACAGGTACTAGGACCTGCCGCGGCTCTTACAGCAAGTCTGTGTGGTATCCAATGAGGAGGCTGGAGCTGCAGCTCCAGCCTCCCCCTGCTCACACTGCAACCTACCTCCCCCACTGCCAGCCAGCCAGAGTCCAGCCCAGGCGCGGGCTTCAAATGCCAGCATCGAGTAAGACTGTTACTTATGATGGCGCAGAAGTCTTCATTAGCCCTCACTGCACCGAACAGTTTCCCAGCGCTTCCTCCTCCACTTCCTTTACCACCATGCTAGGTGCAGTCAAACTCAGCCT
Source organism: Pseudophryne corroboree (assembly GCF_028390025.1). NCBI lineage: Eukaryota > Metazoa > Chordata > Amphibia > Anura > Myobatrachidae > Pseudophryne > Pseudophryne corroboree. The sequence goes on from NC_086444.1 coordinate 207,055,418, forward strand.
CAGCTTTGAGAAGGCGGCCCTTGTGATTGTGACTGGACTGTCCTGCAGATGTCTTATGCTGCTTGTTGGAGATCCAGCTGGTTGCTTCTGCTAATCAAAGATGGCAGTTCGTGTCCTGCAGTCTGAGTCTCAGAGCAGTGCCCAAAACAAGGTATGCTGCACCTGCCACCACCAACTAAAAACTTTAACAATTATATTGTGCTGGGGTGCCTTCCAGGCTCCCATAACTAATGGAACAGGTGACCAACATTTCAAGGCCCAATCAGCCTTTTCATCAGGGTGAAACATTGGCAATAAACCAGGATGCGCTCCTACAGCCAATCATTACCTGATGGCATCTTCTGTGAGGCCACGCCCCCTGTGATACCACACCCCTTATCTGGGAGCATGCATGCCTTACCTGCATGTAAATATAACTATTACCGTTCCCCTATCATGGTGCCCCCCCTTTAATTTTCTTCTGGATCCGCCCCTGGGTGCCCTAAATATTCAGGTACATTTGTGAGAAGATATGAATAAACCTACAGTATATATACTGGCGTGGGATTGGGACTCCAGGGCAACCTAATAAGCTTTTGAAGATTGATGATTAACTAGTGAGGTTGGAGGTAGAATGAAGCTGTATTTTCAAGCACTTACTCAAGCTGTTCATTATTGAAGTATGGGTGCTCTGATATTACTGTATGTATAACTAGTTTATTTTGGTTGTTTGATTTTGTTTTTTTCTGTTTGAGCATTAGTGCATATATTTTGGGGGGCTTCGTCTGTTTCTTATTACTGCTCCAGTCATATTCTATCTATGCAGCTTAAAAAAGCTAAAAGCAAAACATTACTAGTATACTGTCAATTTGGATTTTAATGAAAAATGAATACATGGGTATTCATTTGTAGCGTTAATATGGAAAAGAAGAGTGATAATAAAATATTGAGAAGATCAATAGAAGGAATGTGAAAGGGAATTATTAAAAATGTGAATAACTTCTTTTGCATTAAAAACAATATGCATATAAAATGCATATACATTCTACTTGGTATTAATACAATTTTTAAGAAGAAAACAATCTGGATAAACAGCATGGGTCTTAGACCTCCATTTACTTCAAATGAAATATTGCAGTGACACAGCCATGATTACCATAGGAATCATGCACATATTGCTCTTTAAATGGCAGTACTGTCAAGGACCAAAGTCAAGGAATGGTAAATGATTAGGCAATAATGCTCATAGTGACGTAGGGTCAGCAGCAGGGAAGCCTTGTACTATATTTATTCATCAACAGAGTAACATTTACAGACTTGGCAATTACTCATGTGTAGTATACATAACTTGCACCATTTCTCATCTTTGTTCAGAAGCAGAATGTACAATGTGACAACATTTTAGTCATGTAACACTAGGGTTGCCTTGATTTGTTTTGAAGTTGGTGATATCCTAATAGTCCTGACTATTGATTTGGGCAGGTACAGGACCACGTGGTCTCAATGCATTGAAAACTACCCCATTTAATTCAACAAATCAATGAGTCTTTGCCAGTGCACAACATACTGTATACATGGATAGCATGCTCTACAGCACAGGTTCTCAAACTCGGTCCTCAGGACCCTACACAGTGCATGTTTTGCAGGTCTCCTCACAGAATCACAAGTGAAATAATTAGCTCCACCTGTAGACCTTTTAAAATGTGTCAGTGAGTAATTAATACACCTGTGCACCTGCTGGGTTACCTGCAAAACATGCACTGTGTGGGGGTCCTGAGGACCGAGTTTGAGAACCACTGCTCTACAGACATCTGTGGTGTGCTGGGCAGGATTACATTCATTCATTTGAGTATGACCTCCAACTCTCTTCCTTTGAACTTCACTGCATATAGAGGCAGGAGTGTGTGTAACAAGCCTCTATATGAAATAAATGTAATACCTGCAAATTGTTTCAAATCAGTAAAGCAAACATTATATTTAAAGCAAGCTTCCTGTTGCTGAACACTAGGAGTGCTTTAGTCTCTATATTACAGGGCTGCACAACCAGATACGCAGAACTATATTATGAAGAGTAATTAACAAATAAAAAAAAAGCAGGTCTCATATGGCTTAAAAACTGCACAATAAAAAAATCACAGATGGGGTGTGCCAAACAGCCTGTCATTCATGACTCAGTAATATGAATGCTGCAGAGATCTCCTATTAGGATAAATGACAGCGAACATACGTTAAGCTAAGCTGCTTTCCCAATTAATGTTGTACAACGAAGGCCTTATTCCTAGACATACACTTCATCTACAGTATGCTGTGATTCACAGTTGATGACAGATATTCCATTCCTGGTTATACATTAAACAGAGTAGACAGACCATGCTGCAGCTTAATAGCGTGTTACTCAGCTGTACATATAATTCCTGGAGCAGATTTCCTGTAATATAGGCTTTGCTAGTGTGACACATGGCTTGCTTGCTGACTTTTTTATTGTCCCCTCCAGGATTTCACGAAAATGCAGTGGCTGTGCAGTACCATCCTATCTAAGAATCAGGCCCCTAAATCCTGTGATCATGTGAGTTTTGAGTATTTAAATGGGTTTCTGAGGGCCAGATTCTGAGTCAGATGCAGTAGCCTCAGTGTCTGCATCTTCTGGCAGTTACATGCTTGTGACTTTACGTGACTGTTGCTGCAATCCTTTAATCCAGCCATCCGACCAGCATTGCTGTACCTACAGTATAAGACTGGATGCTGAGTCACACACTGCTGCAACTGCATTAGCGACTGTTGTCATAACTGTATATGCGACATTGGGGTCTTCTATCAGGACCTTGAATAACCAGTCACATTCCTTAAGATGTGCAATTTTCAGATAGGAATTATGAAAGTAAAATACATTGTTCAGTGTTAATCTGACATTCCATTATTATGTAGTCCTTAAAATGGCTGCCACCCATCCGAGTCAGCAGTGCGCAGGGAAAAGATGCACGTTAGGCAGCAGTCAAACTTTATTATTGACCTCAGGTCACATATTAAGGTTCACATTACACGGGATCCGGTCTCTAGGTCGACAGTAACTAGGTCGACAGTAACTAGGTCGACATTATCTAGGTCGACCACTATTGGTCGACTGTAACTAGGTCAACAGGGTTTCTATGTCGACATGGTATCTAGGTCGACATGTTCTAGATCGACAGGTCAAAAGGTCGAAATGAGTTTTTCATGATTTTTTTCTTTTTTGGAACCTTTTCATACTTAACAGTCCACGTAGACTACAATTGGGAAAGGTAACCTGTGCCGAGTGAGGCGGTAGCGGAGTGAGACACCGTGCCCGAAGCATGGCGAGTGAAGCGAGCCATGCAAGGGGACACGGTGCACTAATTGGGGTTCCCGGTCACCCTACGAAGAAAACGACACAAAGAACCCATAAAATACTCATGTCGACCTATTGACCTGTCGACCTAGAACATGTCGACCTAGAGACCCTGTCAACCTAGCATCCCTGTCGACCTAGTTACTGCCGACCAATAGTGGTCCACCTGGACACTGTCAACCTAGTTACTATCTACCTTCCATACCCCACCCACATTAAACAGAGGGTGTGCTGTTTTGAGGGAGGAGGAATCTTGAGGAATCTGACAGGAGACTCCTTGCAAGACCCTGGGCAGCCAGCTAGATTCCTCAAGACACAGGAGGAAACCAAGGCCGGTTCTAGACTTTGTGGCGCCCAGGGAGAAAGTTTCCTCTGGCACCCCCCCTGGCAGGTAAAGCAGGGTTAGTGCGCACCGTAGGCGCGCGCCCAAAAATAGGAGCATGGCTTCATAGGGAAGGGACGTAGGCACAGTTATGCCCCTTATAGTTATGCCCCCTGTAGTTGTGCCCCCAGTAGTTGTGCTCCAAGTAGATTTGCCCCCAGAAGTTGTGGCCCCTGTAGTTGTGCCCCCAGTAGATTTCCCCCTAGTAGTTTTGCCAAAACTAGTTTTGTGCCAAAAAATAGGAGCATGGCTTCATAGGGAAGGGGCGCGGCCACAGTTGTGCCACCTGTAGTTGTGCCCCCTGTAGTTGTGCCCCCAGTAGTTGTGCCCCCTGTAACTGTGCTCCCTGTAGTTGTGCCCCCTGTAACTGTGCTCCCTGTAGTTGTGCCCCCTATAGTTGTGCCCCAAATAGATTTACCCCCAGTAGTTGTGCCCCCAGTAGATTTGCCCCCTGTACTTGTGACCCCAGTACATTGCCCCCAGTAGTTGTGCCCCCAGTAGATTTGCCCCAATAGTTGTGCCCCGTGTAATTATGCCCCCTAGTAGCGCTGCTTACAAACGCACACAAAAAAACAATACTCACCATCCCCGCTCCTGCTTCCCGACCGCTGCTGCCCTCCGTCTCTGGCCATCCGCTCCTCTCTATGGGAAAGACGTCATGACGTCTCTCCCATAGCGCCGCACAGATACTAGAGGTCAAAAAGGCATACTTTCCCTTCAATACCATTTGCAATGTCACCAACAAAGATATAAAAAAGCACTGGCCCTGGTAACTATGGAGGTCACAATGGTGCACCATTGGTGGATTGTGTAGAGCAGGCATTCCCAACCTCAGTCCTCATGGCACACTAACAGTTTAGGTTTTAGTAATATCCATGCTTGAGCACAGGTGACTTAATTAGTACCTCACTTATTCTGATTTATTTATCTGTGCTAAATCCTGGATATCACTAAAACTTGAACTGTTAGCGTGCCTTGAGGACCGATGTTGGGAATGCCGGGTGTAGAACCACTGGAGTAGTTACACATCGTGGCCCATGCAGACTTGCATTCCGCAGGGATCCTGCTAGTGGATAAGGGGAAGGCTTAAACAAGCATTTGCATATTATTGCACCCGCGAATCCACCACTATAGGTGGACGGTCTTACTTGGCCCATGTGGGTTTCCTCCATGCTCAGACCACATTGACAGAACACCTGTGCACATCCCCCACCTTTATCCTGAATTTTGTGTTATGTGACGTTCCTCCTGTGTCACTTGTAACTGACTTGTATGGGACACAATATTGCCTAGTTAATGTATATGGTATACAAGGGCACGAAGGGGCTTTGAGGTTGGTATATAAAAAGGCATGACTGAGGGGACTAAAAATAAAAATGGGCATGAGGGCTCTTGGCTGGCATAAAATAGAATGAGGAGCCTCTGAGATATGTAACGGGGCATGAGGGAGGCTCTGACATAAAAAAGGTCAGTTTTTGGTCACGCCTTATAAGGGGGCGTACCCTATCAGGAAAGGAGCATGGTCTTGCAGGAAACTCCCATTTACATCACTCTGAGGGTGTGTCCAGCATTCCAGGAGATTCTGGGATGCTCCTGGGAGACTCTGCCAGGACTGCATGATAATGTCACAGTGCAGCCCCCAGCCCTCTGTCACTGCAGAGGAGCTGGCAGTTTGGTGTCATCCCCAGGAAGGGTGCCACCCGAGTGCGGGCTCCCCCCCCCCTCCACCCATAGTGTTGCCTCTGGGCCACACCTCTAGCAATGCCCCCTGTTCAGGAATCTGAAAATTAAAAAAGGTAGTAATCCTAGCAGAGCCCTGGGGGCAGCACCATCCCTGCCCCCCATCTGGGCACAGCAACATTTTATTCTGCAGGTAACCCCGCACTCTGAGCAATATCATATGTTCATGGGAGAGGCCTGGACAGGGCATCAGTGAGTATTTTTCAGGTGCTGGTGAAAATGTATATAACTCCTGGAACTTTGATAGAAAGCTGTGTCCCTCCATAGCACTGGGCCCCATAGCACCTGCACCTACCGCTTATATAATAGTTACACCTTTGGGCCCAATAGCAGCGTGGGATGTAGTCATATCAGTTATGATGTTGACATTGTTAAAACTGAACAAGTTTGCATGTGCAGAATGTCGACATATTCACAATGTCAACATGTTAATGTCGACATTCTGCTTGATCTGGAGGGTTAGGGTTAGGTTACGGGAAAGGGCCCTGTTCCTTGCAGGCTGGCAATATACTCTTTTATAGTTGTCCAAGTGCCTCTGTGGTGGCTGGCCACACCCCTCTTGAAGCTGGCCACACCCTTTAAACTTGGGCCCCTGCCACTGCACTCCCCAGTGGGCTGTTCATGTCCCAGTCTGACACTGCACCCAGCAGCGACACCTCCAACACTATAGCAATTACGCCCATTGTTCTGTCAACACAAAGTATTTCATTCTCTGCAGTTTACCCATACCTCCCAATCAGGGGCGGATTGGCCCACCATGACACATTCCGATGGGCCGGTCCCATATCCCCCTCAGCCAGACCGATTTACACTCAGGCTGGGCTGGCTCACACTGCTTCCAGTACTTGCGGTTCATTGGAATGCAATCCAGAAGTTAGGCTAGCGGGCACTTCCGGGTGCCGCTAGCCGTGAAAAGTGGTGAAGCTGTTCTACCAACGGGGGGACCAGGAGAAAGTTAACCAGCCCAGCAGCATCCTCTCTCTGGCCCCGGCCAAAGGTCTCTTCAATGAGCCCGGCCCGGGAGCAGCAGCATAGTGATAGTCGGAGCCGAGTTCACAACACCCGCCGCCACCCTAGCTCCTGCACTCTCACTGACCTGGTCAGAGCGGCAACTGAGCACTGAAAGGGAACCAACAGAGAGGTTATTTTTAATTACATTATTTGCAAATAATGTAATTAAAAATAACCTCTCTGCTGGTTCCCTTTCAGTGCTCAGTTGCCGCTCTGACCAGATGGTGTAAGGGTTAGGGCGTCTCCGGTCACAGTGTACGGTTTGGGGACTGGACAGGAGCAGGATGTACTTTGTTCTCAGGATGCCAGCTGATCAGACAGCAGTCACAGCCAGCCCTGGGACAATCTCTAATGCAAAGTCCTTCAGCCATATAGCTGCCCAATGTCTGTCCATGATGATGGGCCTATTTATGTAATGCGGTGGCTACATATGTAATGTTGTGGTTATGTATGTAATGTGGTGCTATTCGTGTTATGTGGTGCTATACTTGTAATGCATGTAATAATGTGGTGGCTATGTATGTAATCAGGGGCGGATTGGTCACTGGGACAGATTCCACTGCGCTGGTCCCCTGTTTCTGTTTTTCCCTACTTGTGTGTGCTCCCTCCCTGTACTGTGCTGTATGTAGTGTGTGCTCCCTCCCTGTACTGTGCTGTATGTAGTGTGTGCTCCCTTCCTGTACTGTGTTGTATGTAGTGTGTGGTCCCTCTCCCTGTACTGTGCTGTATATAGTGTGTGCTCCCTCCCTGTACTGTGCTGTATGTAGTGTGTGCTCCCTCCCTGTACTGTGCTGTATGTAGTGTGTGGTCCCTCCCTGTACTGTGCTGTATATAGTTTGTGCTCCCTCCCTGTACTGTACTGTATGTAGTGTGTGCTCCCTCCCTGTACTGTGCTGTATGTAGTGTGTGCTCCCTCCCTGTACTGTGCTGTATGTAGTGTGTGCTCCCTTCCTGTACTGTGTTGTATGTAGTGTGTGGTCCCTCTCCCTGTACTGTGCTGTATATAGTGTGTGCTCCCTCCCTGTACTGTGCTGTATGTAGTGTGTGCTCCCTCCCTGTACTGTGCTGTATGTAGTGTGTGGTCCCTCTCCCTGTACTGTGCTGTATATAGTGTGTGCTCCCTCCCTGTACTGTACTGTATGTAGTGTGTGCTCCCCCTCCCTGTACTGTGCTGTATGTAGTGTGTGCTCCCTCCCTGTACTGTGCTGTATGTAGTATGTGCTCCCCCTCCAAGTACTATGCTGTATGTAATGTGTGCTGAGGTCCCTCCCTGCACTGTGCTGTATGTATTGTGTGCTCCCTTCCTGCACTGTGCTGTATGTAGTGTGTGCTCCCTCCCTGCGCTGTGCTGTATGTAGTGTGTACTTCCTCCCTGTACTGTGCTGTATGTAGTGTGTGCTCCCTCCCTGTACTGTGCCGTATGCAGAGGCAGAACTCTGGGAGGCAACGGAGTCGGCTGCCGCCGGGCTCTTGCTTTAAAGGGGGCACCTCGCCTCCATTGTCTCCAGTTTCGTGATGGCAGCAATGAGTCAAACTTACTCATTCCTGTACAGTAAGCCCGCCGGCTGCAGACTGTGATGCGGTCCCTCCAGCACTCACCTCCAGGAAGGCATGGCACTTGTGCGCGACTGCAGTGGTTGTGAAAGTTGGGAGAGGAGCTTCTGCTGCTGCGGGAGGGACGTGGGGACAGACGTGCGAGGCGCTGTTATGATAAGAACAGCCGGTACAGCTACAGCGCTCACCTCGGATTCCCTATTGTGGCTGGCGCTCTGCGGGGAGAGCAGAGCCTTCTTTCACTAGTGCAGAGGAAGAGGAATAGAAGGGGCACCAGGAGAAGATTAGGAACGAGGTGTCTGTGTTCTGTACGTGCCTATATAAAAACGTACGCTCCCTTTCTCCCTCTCTGAGTGCACTGTCATATTCTAGTAAATATATTTTGTGATATAATGTGATTTTTATATATATATATATATATATATATATATATATATATATATAAAAGCGTCTGTGGATGCGGCACTTCAGGAGTGCTGCATCCACACACGCTTCTATTGAACTTTACTATGCGGGCACCCGGTGCGGTATTGTCAGCCGATGGGAGAGCCGGTATCCATTGATTCTTTTTATATATATATATATATATATATATATATATATATATATATATATATATATATGTTGCAAAAGATGATACAGCGCCATTTGTGGGGTATGATCTCAGTAATAAAAAATTGCTAAAAGATACTAAAAACACACAAAACCTTGTTAGAGGTGTCTGCCACCCCTTAAGATTGCAATACTGGTACAGTGCTGCCAAAAAAGTATATAGTGGGGGGATAAGGGTACCGGCGACTTCTGTTGTGTGAGAGTGCAAAGACTAATGCTAAAATTTACGATTTATAAGCCAAAAAATATAAAATTGAACAAACAGTTTTAATAGCACATATAAAATAATATACATACATTTTTTTTCAAAAGAATAGAAATAAAAATCCAAGATCAGATAAAAAGGTAAAAAGGTAAGGACTTAGCTTTAAAATAGGCAAGGGGGTCACTGCAGGGAATCCAACGCGTTTCGTCACACCAGACTTCTTCAAGGGGTAGGGACAGAGTGAGACTGCATGCCTATTTATAGCCCTAGCAATACTTGCTCTGGGTATGTGATGTCATAATTGATCATATGATCAATTAAAAATATTTAACATGAAAACAATCAGGACATTTAATCAAAACATGGCCCAAGGTAGTAGGGGTCACAGTAGTATATTCCTAGTGAAAAACGAGTGTTCAAAGTAGTGCAATCATATCTAAAAGTGTTCAGAAATGCTGGGAGATAGTAAATTGCGGCACTTCCGCCACACTTCCAGTGACGGAGGTAGCGCGTCACTTGACTCCGGGTATTTCCGCCCCTCTTCCGGTTTGCTAGTGCGCATGCGCCGGCGGCGCTCCCCGTTCACTGCGCATGTGCCCGCAGTCAGTTCAGGATAACAGCAGACGTAGTTCAGGTCTCAGTGAGCTGTATGTCCATCCCATCAGGTGCTGTAGCGGCCATTTTGTTGGGGCGAAACTCCATAAGAAATACAGGAATTGCGGCGGCCATCTTTCAGGAGTCTAAGGAGACTCAAATACTGTGACTTTGCGGTATCCATGGCAACGATCCCATGTAAATAGAACAAACAGAGAAACATGGTGAAATCTATGCAATGGTTTTTCACAGATGCTGGGAACTATTACATGTGGAGATGGAAATGTCTAAATGCCCCACATGATATTATGAACTGCACAAATTCTGCAATATTTTTGCCTAAGAACGTAACATGTCGTTAGTGAATACAGTGTTTGGTGACATGCTATATGATGAAGCTAGAAGTGAGGAGATTAGAATTTAGTGGGGAGAAGGAACCAGGTGCAGAATAAGATAATATAGTAAATAAATATATAAATTATATATGTTTTATAAGGGAGGTATAAATAGAGTGTGTCCTCCATGAGTGACATTTTTGAATCAATAAAGTGACATGTGAATAATGTGAACCTAGTGTGTATCAAGTGATAACAGACCGGTCACTGGTTGGCTTGACGTCATTTGTCAGTCCTTACAGTACCCGATCTTCCCAGACAGTCCCCCTCTCTGGTACTGGTCGGGCCCAAAACACTGCTTAGCTTCCAAGATCGGACGAGATTGGGCGTGCCAGTGTGGTTTGACTGTACGCGAAAATAGACGTCGTAACACCAGTATTCGATCGCACGATACTTGAAACAAATCTTTATTAAAGTGTGCATTGGACCACAAAAACAAAAACAAGGACAAGAATAAGTTGTGAAAGGAGAGACATGAGTGGATACAGCACCTCATAGGAAGGGTGCAATCTCATATCCCTCGTTCAGACCCATTGGTTGCAAGGTCTGTAGCTGGAATATCCAATACATCTCCCTTCTCGAGAGTTTGTTCGCAAGGTCACCTCCTCTCTCTCCCAGACACACATGCTCAATAGCCTTGAACGTGAGATCCTCAGGATTGGAGTTGTGTCGTGCCGTAAAATGTTTTGAAACAGTGTGGCTCTCCACCTTGTTCTTAATGTTCCTTATGTGTTCCTGGATCCTTGTTTTTAATGATCTTTTAGTCTTGCCCACGTACTTCTTTTTGCAAGGGCATTCGAGTAGGTAGATCACGGACATAGTGTTACAGTTCATGCAGTCTTTTATGGTATGTTGCTTTTTGTCATCCGTGTCACTGAAAGTTTTCCGATTTGGATGCAAGTATTTACATACGTTACATTTCCCACACTTAAAGGACCCCACACACTTGGGCATCAGGGTGTTCCTGGTGTGGTTCTCCTTCAAAAGACTTGGTGCAAGATGGTCCTTCAGGTTTCTGGATTTTTTAAAAATAAGGACTGGTTCGGGCGGTAGGATGTCCTTAAGTACAGGGTCCATGAGAAGGATATTCCAGTGGTTCTTAAGCGAGTTCCTGATGGTCTTCTCGTGTTGGCTATAGGTGGTGATGAAGGCAACTGAATTCTTACTGGTGTCTCTTGGTTTATACTTCAGGAGGTCCTCTCTGTCCACTCTCCTTGTCTTTGCTAGGGCTTCCTCCAGAATGGGCCCCGGGTATTCTTTGTCCTTGAACCTTTTGCTGTAGATCTCCAGTTGGTCCTCACAGTCCTTGGAATTTGTGCAGTTCCTTTTTATCCTTGAAAACTGTGATGCCGGTATGTTGTCCTTCCACTTCCGGATGTGGTTGCTCTGGTAGTGCAAATAGCTATTCATATCCACCTCTTTGATAAAGTTCTTAGTGGTGATCCCTCCATTTTCACCATTTAAAATCAAGTCCAGATATTCAACTGATTTGTCATCGAGTTTCGAAGTGAAGGTCAAGTTGAGATCATTATTTCCCATCGCACTTAAAAATTAATTAAAAGATTTTGCAGAGCCGTTCCAAATGATTAAAATGTCATCGATGTATCGTTTGTATAGTATCACATTCTCCTTGAAAGCACTAGAATTGTAGACATGTGTTTCTTCCCAACATCCCATGAATAAATTAGCAAAGCTCGGGGCAAAAATAGTCCCCATAGCTGTGCCGCAGCGTTGTAGATAAAACTGGTTAAGAAACTTAAAATAATTACGGCTGAGGATAAAAAGCATAAGATCACAAATAAAATCACGGTGGATGGGGGTTAAAGCTGGATCGTTGTCCAGGTATTCCCTGCATGCAGCTATGCCCTTAGAATGTTCGATGCATGTGTATAAGGATTGGACATCCACTGTCGTATTTATGGGCGACAGTGGATGTCCAATCCTTATACACATGCATCGAACATTCTAAGAGCATAGCTGCATGCAGGGAATACCTGGACAATGATCCAGCTTTAACCCCCATCCACCGTGATTTTATTTGTGATCTTATGCTTTTTATCCTCAGCCGTAATTATTTTAAGTTTCTTAACCAGTTGTATCTACAACGCTGCGGCACAGCTATGGGGACTATTTTTGCCCCGAGCTTTGCTAATTTATTCATGGGATGTTGGGATAAAACACATGTCTACAATTCTAGTGTTTTCAAGGAGAATGTGATACTATACAAACGATACATCGATGACATTTTAATCATTTGGAACGGCTCTGCAGAATCTTTTAATGAATTTTTAAGTGCGATGGGAAATAATGATCTCAACTTGACCTTCACTTCGAAACTCGATGACAAATCAGTTGAATATCTGGACTTGATTTTAACCGGTGAAAATGGAGGGATCACCACTAAGAACTTTATTAAGGAGGTGGATATGAATAGCTATTTGCACTACCAGAGCAACCACCTCCGGAAGTGGAAGGACAACATACCGGCATCACAGTTTTCAAGGATAAAAAGGAACTGCACGAATTCCAAGGACTGTGATGACCAACTGGAGATCTACAGCAAAAGGTTCAAGGACAAAGAATACCCGGGGCCCATTCTGGAGGAAGCCCTAGCAAAGACAAGGAGAGTGGACAGAGAGGACCTCCTGAAGTATAAACCAAGAGACACCAGTAAGAATTCAGTTGCCTTCATCACCACCTATAGCCAACACGAGAAGACCATCAGGAACTCGCTTAAGAACCACTGGAATATCCTTCTCATGGACCCTGTACTTAAGGACATCCTACCGCCCGAACCAGTCCTTATTTTTAAAAAATCCAGAAACCTGAAGGACCATCTTGCACCAAGTCTTTTGAAGGAGAACCACACCAGGAACACCCTGATGCCCAAGTGTGTGGGGTCCTTTAAGTGTGGGAAATGTAACGTATGTAAATACTTGATTCCAAATCGGAAAACTTTCAGTGACACGGATGACAAAAAGCAACATACCATAAAAGACTTCATGAACTGTAACACTATGTCCGTGATCTACCTACTCGAATGCCCTTGCAAAAAGAAGTACGTGGGCAAGACTAAAAGATCATTAAAAACAAGGATCCAGGAACACATAAGGAACATTAAGAACAAGGTGGAGAGCCACACTGTTTCAAGACATTTTACGGCACGACACAACTCCAATCCTGAGGATCTCATGTTCAAGGCTATTGAGCATGTGTGTCTGGGAGAGAGAGGAGGTGACCTTGCGAACAAACTCTCGAGAAGGGAGATGTATTGGATATTCCAGCTACAGACCTTGCAACCAATGGGTCTGAACGAGGGATATGAGATTGCACCCTTCCTATGAGGTGCTGTATCCACTCATGTCTCTCCTTTCACAACTTATTCTTGTCCTTGTTTTTGTTTTTGTGGTCCAATGCACACTTTAATAAAGATTTGTTTCAAGTATCGTGCGATCGAATACTGGTGTTACGACGTCTATTTTCGCGTACAGTCAAACCACACTGGCACGCCCAATCTCGTCCGATCTTGGAAGCTAAGCAGTGTTTTGGGCCCGACCAGTACCAGAGAGGGGGACTGTCTGGGAAGATCGGGTACTGTAAGGACTGACAAATGACGTCAAGCCAACCAGTGACCGGTCTGTTATCACTTGATACACAGTAGGTTCACATTATTCACATGTCACTTTATTGATTCAAAAATGTCACTCATGAAGGACACACTCTATTTATACCTCCCTTATAAAACATATATAATTTATATATTTATTTACTATATTATCTTATTCTGCACCTGGTTCCTTCTCCACACTAAATTCTAATCTCCTCACTTCTAGCTTCATCATATAGCATGTCACCAAACACTGTATTCACTAACGACATGTTACGTTCTTAGGCAAAAATATTGCAGAATTTGTGCAGTTCATAATATCATGTGGGGCATTTAGACATTTCGATCTCCACATGTAATAGTTCCCAGCATCTGTGAAAAATCATTACATAGATTCCACCATGTTTCTCTGTTTGTTCTATTTACATGGGATCGTTGCCATGGATACCGCAAAGTCACAGTATTTGAGTCTCCTTAGACTCCTGAAAGATGGCCGCCGCAATTCCTGTATTTCTTATGGAGTTTCACCCCAACAAAATGGCCGCTACAGCACCTGATGGGATGGACATACAGCTCACTGAGACCTGAACTACGTCTGGTGTTATCCTGAACTGACTGCGGGCACATGCGCAGTGAACATGGAGCGCCGCCGGCGCATGCGCACTAGCAAACCGGAAGTGGGGTAGAAATACCCGGAGTCACGTGACGCGCTACCTCCGTCACCGGAAGTGTGGCGGAAGTGCCGCAATTTACTATCTCCCAGCATTTCTGAACACTTTTAGATATGATTGCACTACTTTGAACACTCGTTTTTCACTAGGAATATACTACTGTGACCCCTACTACCTTGGGCCATGTTTTGATTAAATGTCCTGATTGTTTTCATGTTAAATATTTTTAATTGATCATATGATCAATTATGACATCACATACCCAGAGCAAGTATTGCTAGGGCTATAAATAGGCATGCAGTCTCACTCTGTCCCTACCCCTTGAAGAAGTCTGGTGTGACGAAACGCGCTGGGTTCCCTGCAGTGACCCCCTTGCCTATTTTAAAGCTAAGTCCTTACCTTTTTACCTTTTTATCTGATCTTGGATTTTTATTTCTATTCTTTTGAAAAAAAATGTATGTATCTTATTTTATATGTGCTATTAAAACTGTTTGTTCAATTTTATATTTTTTGGCTTATAAATCGTAAATTTTAGCATTAGTCTTTGCACTCTCACACAGCAGAAGTCGCCGGTACCCTTATCCCCCCACTATATATATATATATATATATATATATATATATATACAGATAGGACTCGCGGTCACTGCGCACAGCATCTATTTACTAGAGAGGGAAGGACAGGGGGCATGCCAGCACTTTATAGAGCGCTGGCCATGGCCCCGTAGTGCCGAAAAATGGTGGCATGGCTTCACGGAAGTGCTGCGATCGCGAGCCACACCCCTTTTCTATAGGACACATCCCCTTTTCGGGCACCGCGCCATAGTGTCCCTCTTCCACTTCTCCCAATGTTGGGAGGTATGGTTTAACAGCACACGCACCAAACAATCTATACTATGGTGCTTACAGGGTCAGCTCAGCATGCATTTCAGATTTGCCTATACTATGTTGGATATGCATAAGATACATATCATGTGTTAGCATATTGTCACTGCCAAAAAGATAAATGTGTTGAAGTGGAACAGAGAGTATATTCATTTTTCCAAAGGCTATTTTCTGAGTGTGAAACATTCCAGTGGGAATAGTTCACTGGCAAACAGACCTTGGGGCGAATTACTGAATACTTTTACTGTTTTAGCAAGCGTCCATACCAAAGAAAAATCCACACAGTCTTTGTGGCTACATCTGACATCTCAGTTCAATGAATGTGCACTAG
Source organism: Pseudophryne corroboree (assembly GCF_028390025.1). Lineage (NCBI taxonomy): Eukaryota > Metazoa > Chordata > Amphibia > Anura > Myobatrachidae > Pseudophryne > Pseudophryne corroboree. The sequence continues at coordinate 207,070,747 of NC_086444.1, forward strand.
GATTATCTGGTATTTTCTGTTAGCTAAATACATTATCTAAGTCAATACCAAAAAAGGCTATTTAGGGTGGCATATTTTTAAAAATCACTGATTTTCAGCGACTTTTGCTGCAGGATATAAAGTGTGGACTGTTTCTCTAGCATCCATAAGGGATATTGGGGACAAATGTAGTATGATGGGTCCAAAGGAGCCATTGCACTTTAAATTTCTTCAACTGTGAGTGTGCTGGTTCCTCCCCTCTAAGCCCCCTCCCACAGGCAGTTTAGAAAAAAGTGCCATCAGGAGATGATGCACACTCTGCAAGCTCCAGAGTTTTTCTTCAATTTCATTTAAACATTTACTTATTTCTGTATGCTGTTTGGGCAACAGCATACCTACGCCGTGGGAGTTAGGGGGGGGGGGCATGGTTACCGGCCTCAGGAGGTGCAGAGCCGCTTCTCCGCTGCAGGAGGGGCCGTTTGTTCAGCGGGCCACTGCGCCTTAGCTGTCGCAGCCGCAGCTTGCCACACACCCCTAACAGAGCCTGAAGGTGATCGTTGTGGTGAATACAAACCGGGGGCCCCGCTAGGGGGGCCCCCCGGTTCATTGAGCGGCAGAAGCATGGGTGAGGCGTATGGGTCCCTCCTGGGGTGGACCCGTGGGCGCCCCTGCGTGAGACTGGCTGGAGGTATGTTGTACCAAGCATTTATGTGAGGCTACACAGCCTGTGGAGACATTGCCAGTATAAAACGTATGAGTCCAGAGCCTTCCTGACTGGGGGCTATAAAGACCCTGATGTCAGATATGTCATCTCAACTCACTGCCAATGTCAATAAAACACCAGAACTGCAACAAGCAGTGGCTAGCCTAACTGCCAAGGCTGATGCTTCTCATTCCCCACTGTCTACTAGAGGTGCACAAAAAACGTGCTTTGCCTGCAATTCTATCAGATTCAGATGATGATGTACAGGTGGATGGGGATGATGGGGGTCACATTAGTGGAGATTCCACCTCTACACAGGGTATCAAAACCTCTCATATTGGCTATAAAGGATCTGTTAAAGCTTCCGCTGGAGGATGCTACTAATCAGCAGTCATTTTCCCGCGCACAAGACAAAATGATAGTCATTTTCCTGATTCCAAAGAATTGGATGATTTATTTAAAATAGCCTGAAAAATTCAGATAAAAAATATCAGGTGTCCTTCTCATTTTCCCTGAAGGCAGGAAATTCTGGGAAGAATCTCCAGCAACAGACGTCTCAGTCTCTCGTCTTTCTAAAAAGGCGGTGCTCCCTGCTCCGGGCTCTTTTACGGTAAAGGACACGGGGGATAGGAAAATAGAGACCACTCTAAAATCTATCTAAACTGCTGCAGGCATAGCTCAAAGACCGGTCATTGCTGGTTGCTGGATGACACATGCAATTCATACATGGGCTACTCAGATTCAAGAGGGTCTTTCAGGTGATATGACCTTGGTTACTACTGTAACTTTCCTAAAACACATTCAGGACACGGCAAGAGTCCTCTGTGACTCCCTTAAAGAGATTGGCAATATAAATGCTAGAACCACTGCTATGGCTGTGTCTGCACGCAGAGCCATATGGTTGCGTCAGTGGATTGCAGACGCTGACTCCAAACATAATGTGGAATCTCTTCCTTTCACAGGTGAATGGCTCTTCGGAGGTGAATTGGACGCATGGATTTCCAAAGCTACTGCTGGGAAATCCATGTCTCTTTCTTCAGGTGCTCCGCCTGCTAGCCGCACCTACCCGGGACTGTCTAATCAGTCCTTTCGGACCTCCAGATTTTGATCTAGGGACCGGGGTGCCTCCAATGCAGCTAGAGGCTCCAGAAGTAAGCCTAAGAAACCAGCCGTTGCTGGCTCTCAGGAACAGAGCACCAGTTCAGCTTCCACAAAGACTTCGGTATGGCGGTGCCCACCCACCCCGAGAGGATCTCGTGGTGGGAGCTTGGTTACGTCTCTACAGCCACATCTGGGACGGTTCCTGCCAAGATGCCTGGGTAAGGGACCTTATCTCTCAGAGTTACAAGCTGGAGTTTGACGGTGCTCCTCCACAATGATTTTTTAAATCAAGCTTGCCAGTTTTGGAAAATATGCGTGTTACTCTACTACTGGCCATCGACAAGTTGGTCCAGTCCCAGGTCATTGTTCCAGTACCCCTACTACAACAAGGACAAGGTTACTACTCCAGTCTGTTTGTAATGCCAAAACCAGATAGGTCTGTGAGACCCATTTTGAATCTGAAGTCCTTGAATCCTTTCCTGAAGGTTTTCAAATTCAAGATGGTATCTTTGAGAGCGGTGATCGCGTGCCTGGAACAGCAGGAATTCCTTGTGTCCCTGGCTATCAAGAACCCTTACCTACATATCCCAATTTGGCCTCCTCATCAGGCCTACAGTATCTGTGGTTCGCCCTACTGAATGATCACTACCAGTTTCAGGCGTTGCCCTTCGGCCTGTCTACAGCTCCGAGGGTGTTCACGAAGGTGATGACGGAAATTATGTTCCAGATCAGAGTCCAGGGGGTCAACATTGTCCCTTACCTGGACGATCTCCTGATAAAAGCGAGTTCCAGAGAGCTTCTACTACTCCATATAGATCGCACTATCCAACTTTTGTCTCACCACGGGTGGATCCTCAATCTACAGAAGTCTCAACTGGAACCGTCTCAGAGGTTCCTGTTTCTGGGTATGATACTGGATACTGTAGCTCAGAGAGTGTTCTTCTCAGACGACAAGGTGAGAACACTTCAAGAGATGGTTCGCATGGTTCTCCGACCTGCTCGAGTTTCCATTCATCTTTGCATAAAATTTTTATGGGAAAATGGTGACCTCGTATGAGGTAATACAGTTTGGAAGTTTCCATGCCACACCCTTCCAATTGGACATCCTGAACAAGTGGTCCGGTTCACATCTTCAGATGCAACGGATGATTCAGCTGTCACCCCAGGCCAGGATTCACTCCTGTGGTGGTTACAGTCTTCCAACCTGCTGGAAGGTTTGACGTTTCGGGATTCAGGATTGGATCCTCCTCACGACGGATATGAGCCTGAGAGGATGGGGAGCTGTCACCCAGGGGTCGCAGTTCCAGGGCAGGTGGTCTGCCCAAGAAGCCCTACTTCCGATCAACATTCTGGAACTTCGGGCTGTCTACAATGCTCTGATTCAGGCCTCCCCTCTACTCAGGGATTAGGCGATCCAGGATCAGTCGGACAACGCCATGGCAGTGGCATACATCAATCGACAGGGAGGGACAAATAGCGAGAAGTGTCAAAAATACTTCTCTGGGCAGAAAGACATGCAAGAGCGCTGTCCGCAATTTTCATTCCAGGAGTGGACAACTGGGAAGCGGACTTCCTGAGTCGCCACAACCTCCACCCGGGGAAGTGGGGATTACATCCTCGGGTGTTTCAACAGATTGTCGACAGGTGGGGATACCCACAGATCGACATGATGATGTCTCGCCTCAACAAGAAGCTTCGCTGCTACTGCTCGTGAACCAGAGACCCTCAGGAGAGTGCAGTGGATGCACTGACATCGCATTGGCCTTACTGGCTGGTATACCTATTTCCTCCGATTCCGTTGATCCCAAGGGTGCTTCAGCGGATCAGATATCATAGAGTACAAGCAATCCTGATTGCGCTGGCTTGGCCCAGAAGGGTGTGGTATGCAGCTCTTCTGGACATGTCCATTGAAGACCCTTGGCCTCTGCCGATATGAAAGGATCTTCTTCAGCAAGGACTGTTCGTCTACCCGGACTTACGGCGGCTTTGTTTGACGGCATGGAAGTTGAGCGGAACATGCTAGCTCACAAAGGGCTTTCCAAAAAAGTAATTGCCACTATGGTGCAAGCCAGAAAACCTGTGACATCAAAACACTATCATCATATCTGGAGGAGATATGTCTCTTGGTGCGAGGAACGCATGTATCCACCTACAGAGTTTAACTTGGGACGTTTCTTATGTTTCCTAAAGGCTAGTGTGGATAAGGGCTTACGTCTGGGCTCCATTAAGGTCCAAATTTCAGCTCTCTCAATTTTCTTTCAGAAGACATTGGCTGTGTTGCCAGAAGTTCAGACCTTCTTACAAGGGGTACTCCACATACAACCTCCCTTTGTGCCGCCTACGGCACCCTGGGCTTTGGATGTAGTGATGAACTTTCTACAGTCCTCCTGGTTTGAGCCTCTGATGATGGTAGAACACAAGTACCTCACATGAAAGATAGTGATGTTATTGGCCCTGGCTTCTGCTAGACGCGTCTCAAAATTGGAGCCTTATTCTGTAAAAGTCCCTATTTGGTCTTTTACGAGGACAGAGCGGAGCTCCTGACTAGACAGCAGTTCCTGCCGAAGGTTATCTCCGCATTCCACCTGAATCAACCTATTGTGGTTCTATCCTGTTCTGACACTTCGGCTCCTCCAGAGTCTTTGGATGTTGTGTGGCTGGCCAGGTTATGTTATGGTGTGCTGGTGTGTAAATCTCACCACACTAATTGTTGTTATGTTCCTTCTCTCAAGTATGTCCTTTCTCCTTCGGGCACTGTTTTACCTATAAATGCCTGTGGGAGGGGGCATAGAGGGGAGGAGCCAGCACACCCAGTTGAAGAAATTTAAAGTGGACTGGCTCCTTTGGACCCGTCTAAGCCCATTGTACTAAATCTGTCCCCAATATCCCTTATGGACTACGAGAAAAGGATTTACCGGTAGGTAGGTATTTAAAATCCTATTTTTTTTAATGGTAAAATCCTGTTTAGGGTTGGAAACTGCTTTATCCCTTTAAAAATAATTACGTTTATGGGCATTTGTGTACAAATGTATAAACTAAGGGCAGAGATTCAGAGGTCAGAAAAAAAATATGGAAAAACCTAAGAAAAGAATGATTTTATTATTTAATAAGGCGTAGGACCGCTGTTGGCATGCAAGACGGCCTGAGTTCTCCTTGGAATGGACAAATATGAGTCCTGGATGGTAACAATGGAATCCTACACCATTCTTCATGCAAAACTTGTCCAAGTTCCCGGAGTGATGTTGTAGGGAAAAAACGTGACCAAACCCTGTTTTTCAAAACTGACCACAGGGGCTCTATGATATTGAGGACCGGCGATTGGGGGGCCAAGAAAGATGAGACACATTGTCTCCGTGCCCAGAAAACCACAACTAGATGACGCAAGCTTTATGAATCGGTGCCTGATCATGTTGTTACCAGGCCTCACTAGATGGAAACAAGGGGGTAAATTTACTAAGATGGGAGTTCTATTTAAGATGGGATGTTGCCCATAGCAACCAATCACATTCTACCTCTCATGTATCTAGCACCTTCTATAAGATAATACCTGGAATCTGATTGGTTGCTATAGGCAACATCCCATCTTAAATAGAACTCCCATCTTAGTAAATTTACCCCAATGTCTTCACTATGCGATGGTCCTGGTCAGCCAAACTGTCTACATAGTCCTTGCAGTGACTGAACCGTGCATGGTAATAATGGGGCCGTCAGAATACCATGATTTGGCTGCCCAAATAATTACCGACCCTCCACCATGCTTTACTCTTTGTACCAGATAGTCCTGATTGTACGCTTGGCTCGGTGTTCTCCATACGTAAACTCATTCTGCAGGAACAGGGTGCAGCTCACCCATTAATATCGTATTTGTGGGGTTCCTTCCTCACTGTTCTCATAGACATGGGGTGTGTGTCAGCAGCCGCGACGCAGCTGCTGGAGGACACAGGTCCTGGCCGTTGTCAGGCAGCCAGGACATTGCACCTCCTCTGGCTGCCGGCGCTTCTTGGTCCCGCCCTGCGCCAAGCAACGCTGCTGTGGTGGGACCTGGAATCCGCCGGGTGCCTAGCAACAGGAGCGCCAGAGTCAGACAGAGTTCCCTGTTGCTAGGTAACTAAGTGGACACAGCTTTCGTTTAGGGGACATGCAGCAGGGCAGCTGCACAGCATTTAGAAATTAGGATTTCTCAGTTAGGGATTGGTGCAGTTTCCTGTTAAATGCTCTTCCTGTGCATGACTCAAATGCTGGTTATAGTTCCTGCTTCATTGGAGTAACTGCGGGTCCCGTGAGCTCCTGTGCTATGCTAGTTCCAGTACTACTTGGTTTCTGCCTGTCTCAGCTTCAAGTGCAGTGTGGCTTTTCCACACAGACGTTTATTCTTTATCTTGTCAGTTTCTTTGGGTTTACCCGCTACCATTAGGATTTCATACTACCGTTAACTAAGCCACCACATTTACCCTAACATCTCTGCTCCTTTTGACCATCTCCTCCCATCTCTGCCACCTCCTCCCGTTTACATTACCACAGTTCTATTTGTCTGCCTTCAGCCCCTCACTAGGTTTAGTCTCCTCTTTCTGCCTCATCTTTTCTACCGACTGATAACTCTGGTCGTCTCCGGGGTAAGCTTGTACTGTCGCCAGTGGCGTAAGTCCCGTTGCGCGTACAGTACCGGTAGACGTACAGTATAAAGTCTTATGGCAA